>NC_081408.1:518185514-518913639 GCF_030272615.1 Cryptomeria japonica | reverse complement strand
AAAAATTGTTCAAGAAAATCTTCTAGCATGTAATGCCCATACCCTAGTCGGACTTTTAAAACCCGTTTAACCTTGATTGACTTCCTATGTGGCATTCTCGAATGGTAGATTAACCGATATGCAATGTGTAGTTTAGATAATATAAATAAACTAAGCATACTTATTATTGTGTTTTTGCATCGATTCTCATGTAAATGCAATTGTTCCTAACCCTTGTGATAAATCTTGAGCTAACATCTTCATTGAATATGTATTTGTATATGCATGCTTGTATGAATTCATGGGTGCAGGAGATTGCAGGTACAACACCGCTTAGGGCAAGGTTCATCTCCTTTGGATATTGCAAGGTTGAGTATGCTCCTTCATCTTTTGAATTCGGATTTAGTGGTCATATAACTCTCGTCTTGCCTTAGCCATGGTTAGGTGAGCATCGTGTGTGGATTCGTGGGGCTTGCTTTTCATTGGGATGTGTGTCGAGAGATTGGAGGACTCCCTCGATTTGTGTGCCATGCGCGAGGTAAGTGAGGTTTGTGATCCTAAGTACCAAATTCAAATTTATGAGTAGGCGAGCACATTAGAAATTTAGAAATTTAAATGGGTAGCTTCTTTTATATGATTAATCATTAATTTAAGAAATTGCCTTAAATTATTAATGTAGCAGGCTTAAGGTATTTAACTGGGGTTAGTGTGCTCATTTATGCATTTGTAACTTTTACGTATTTGTAATTGAGAAATTAGAATGAATAAGACTCTTGTACTAGATTAGTCATGTATTTTAAAATGTCGCTTTATTTTGTTGCAACGAGTTAATTTAATAGTTAATTTTAATAACGACGATTTTAATAGATTATGCGTTTTGGAAAGAAAAAATTTAAAAGTCAATTGTGAAATAGAAATAAATTACTCATTTTCGCACTTTGGAAGAAAAAGGGGTAAATTATTATTATTTAAATGAAATTATTTTCTTTTACTTGTAAAGTCGATAAAGTATAAAAGTTTGACTTTTAGAAAATTAAATTAATCAAATGCCTTACCCGGTCAATAGTTCCAAAATATAAATGTAGAACTAAATCGATATTGAGAAATTAAAAATTTAAAAAGAAATAGAAGCATTATAATTTTAATAAGGAAAACAAATGAGATGTATTAAATAAGGTAAATGAATGACTTCCATTTCATTTTTCATTCATTTTATTTCAAAAATAAATGCCTAATTTCGAAATTAAAAATTAGGGCAAAATTAGGGCATTTTCTTTTTAACCTAGTTTTGGAGACATTTTGGGGGTTCTGGGCTTGGGAGTTTTTTTGAAGAAAAATGGGGGATTTGCAATGGAGCAGCAGATTGGGAAACTCTTCATCAAGATTCATGCCCGGAATTGCACTATGAGGTAGGATTTGAATCTACCTTTCTACTTCTTGTTAAAAAAAAAAGAGAGAGAATTTTTACTCATGAATGTGTTTTCTTTGAAGAATAGTTGCAGTTGTTTCTTTAAGCTTGGTTGATTTAGAATGAGGTTTGATGTTGTGTTTCAGCTTGATGAGGAAATATAGTTTTCTCATAATGGAGTTTATTTTTTTAGGAAAAATCTGATAAAAGAATGAGGGTTTTTACATTTGTTTTGGTTGTTTGGTTCATGACCTTTTTAAAAAAAAAAAATACAGTTTCCCCAGTTGGTTGTTTGCTATGAGAAATCTGGAAATCTATTTTAGGATTGTAAAAATGGGGTTTTATTTGTTTTACATTTTCATTTGGGGTGTTTTGTTCATGATTTTAAAAAAAAAAAATACATATAAAAATTGCTGGAGAATGTTCCTTTCTTTCTGTCTCAGGCTGTGTGAGTGCACTGAGAATCTTGTATTTCTTCTATTTTTTTCAGACTGTATTTTAATGGCTTTAGCAGATATATTTTTAAAAAAAAATTTAAAAAAAATACGGGTTTTGTGCCCCCACGGCATTTGCTACCAGTTGGTAGCGATCTGCTACCAAATGGTAGCAGCGCTACCTTTGGTAGCGCCCTGCTACCATTTGGTAGCAGCGCTACCAAAAGGTAGCTAGGCTGCCAACGGTGGGGGAGGGCCCACGTGGATGTCCACGTGGGTACCCTCTCCCTCTCTTTTTTTTTTTGAAATTTAAAAATAGTTTATTTTATTTGTTTTATTTAATTATTATTATTTTTATTATTTTATATAATTTGTTTAAAAAAAAAAAAGATAAAGGTATATCTATGTCACATATAAAAAAAGAAGAATTTCCGATTTATTTAGTGAATTAAAAATAAGTATGAGGGGATTGAATTCTAGTCTGCGTTGATATTAAGAAATTTTAAATTCAGCATCATATCTTATTTAATTTCAAACTTAGTAAATAATACATTCGGAGTTCGAGAAGCAACATTTAGTAAATCCTTAGTCTAATACTAGTTTTTAATTTCATGTTGATTACTTCATACCCGAGTTAGTACTGCTATTAACATAGAATAAATAGTGATGGCGGTTTATCAAGAGCTTTAAGTAAACGTTAATCTAGCTAGTATATCGAAGTATCGACATTATTAGTCAGAGCAATATGATAAAACGAATACCTCTACCGGATAATGCCTATGCTGAATTTAATCTTCTATTATTGAATTTGGTTATGTAATGGTAAGTCTTGACATGATAGTGTTGGTTGCAAGTTGGTCAAGCCCCTAATTAGGAACCCGTCAAACAAAGAGTATCCAGGATTGTTTGTTTCTTTTTATTTGTTATGATTCAATTTGACCCGCTTCTAAAAGGGATCATTACGTAATTGATGTCCGAAGTGTCTGTTGTATATTGATTGTATTCGCCTAAGTGGCAAGATGTAAAAGACTTATAAATTTTGTAATCCTAACGATATAATACCAAAGGGGTCTTGCAGTTGAGCAGACCCGGAGATGTAGCCCATCCGGGGTGAACTCCGAGATCATATCTGTGTTATGTGATGATTATAGCGTGCCTTGTTTTATGTTTTGAATTATCATGAAAGGTTGTAATCTTGCATGAGTGTATGGTGGAAGTTTACTTAATTCGAATTTTAAATGCATAACATTATTCATATGGATAAACGTAGTTATTTAAGTTCATAGAACGTTGTGAATTATGAATATGGCATGGTATTTATATATTGAAAATTAAAGTGTGGAAAAAGTAAATTGGTAATGTTAATTTGAATTGTAATAGTGGAAGAAATCTAGATAGAATTACTTCATTGGATTAATTGTTAAAAAGTATGTTAATTGGAATGAATGTAAAAAGGGGAAAACAAAGTTAAAAATTATGTCACAATTCTTAGATTGAAATTTAAAAGAATAACATCATAGAAATATCTATCCTTTTACCTTAGTAAATGAATCACGCCATGTCAGTTATGTTTCATTACATTGGATAAAATTTGTTAAGTTATTTCACGTTTTAATCATAACCAATAATCCTCACCGGATTAATTTGTTAATCATGTGGACTCAATCAAATATTCATGTTGTATATTGAACGAATATACTTAGTAATTTATGTTGTAATTTTGAATCAATAACCCTCACCAGATTACTTCTATAACCGGGTGAACCCAACTAGAAAACCCATATGTTAATCTTTAAAAAAAGGAATCCCTCATGTTTGCTAAGATTGAACTAGAATGGGAAACGTCATGATAATTATGTTTCATTATATTGGATATAGTGGTTTGGTCAATTACGTTTAATCTTAACAAATCAACCTTACCGAAATTTAACTTGATAATTGGTGAAACTCAACTAGTCCACCCTAATTTTAACCCCAACAAACGAATTTCTTTATGATTGTTAAAGATGAACTGAAAAAGAAGGGATTCAATTAGTTGTTGATACATTAAATCTAATAAAAGAATCCCTCTCACATTATATTCATTTAACGATAAAAGAAAAGTGATTTGCAACGAGATAATTGTAATTCAATCCTAATGGAAGAGCATCTCTTGGAATTTATACTTTAATCTTGAAATGTTAGATAATATCTTGCTAACTATATCTTATAGTTAAAGGATGAACTCTGGTGGCTCAATACATTTTCAACGTAATGATTCTGGCCAATCCAGTAGTATTATTTTAAAACTTCAAATGACTCCTATGGCTACTCACATTTTATCTTTCATTTAAGAGCTGCAACTCATTAGTTGGCTACGCATGAAATCGAATAAAGGGGTTTCACTCTATTAATTGTGGTCAATCCTTAAGAAACGAAAATTCTCCTTATTAACCATACTTTTTAATATTTTAAAAGAGATGTCACATGTGGGTGAATATTTTAAGATCTAATGAAGGGATCCTCACGATATTTATCGTAGTTAAACCTTAAATGAATGAATCTCATTAGGCATATTTTTAAACATTAAAGGATGAAATCTATTGTGAAAGGGTACCACAAACCCAAGGAATGAACTTCATTATATTAATCACACGAACCCTTTTTGGGGGCCTCTTAAAGTAATTATGAATTCAAGTGCGATGAATAAATAATCTCCCCAATAGCCTCCTAACCATCGAAGTAATTGAACGCTTCCTAAAGATATAAGGTGCTAAACCATTGAACACATATTTAATCAAGGACTATGCATTACCTCGTAATTAAGTGATCCCATTTAATGGATCTAACGACGCAAGTTGAGTTAGGTGTAAGGTTATGTAATCGCGTTAGGAAACTCCTTAGGATTGTTTGAGCCTTCCGCTGTGATATCTAAGTTGACAAATAACTCCAATGTATTTTATTGTCGTGCCTAATTATGAATTGAGTTAACTTCAACTATCTTAATGTTGTCACTTTGTATTAACGCTCTTAATAATTATTTTTAAAAAAAAAATTGCACTCTAATTGAGTGTTTTTAAACTTAAACCCTTAGGGGTTTCCTGGCGGGGCATTACATAGCATTTAATCTTCTTGTTGTAACATTCTAAAAATATCATCTTGAACTTCTTTTGTTTTATAATAATCATGATATTTCTTCATTTGTAGTTATTTCATAGTATCTCATGTGTGTACAATGTGTCATCCAAGTCTCTTGAACCATCATAATGTAGCATTTTAAAAAATGTATAGAGATAATTCAATCTTTTGAGAATGACTTTGGTAGTTGATATTCACAATTGTGACACAACACATCAAATTAAAATAAGAACATATCAAGATCCTCAACAAAAAGACCTCAAAATTTTAGCAAAGATCGAATGAGGTATATTTTTAAAAGGCTCTTTCTCTTCAAGATTTACAATGAGAAAGTTAAATTTATAGGGGCATTGATGGATAAGGCTTAATCAACTTCATGATCATGTCCTTGTTCATCAACCATGTTTTTTAGTGGTCATGGTGTCTAATGAATAGTAAAGGATGCAAGATGTGGCGAATATTGTCTCTTAACTTCTTGTCTATCACTACTTCTTAAGATTTATGATGTTGTAAAGGTGAAAGATTAGGGTTTCAACAATTAGATATATGAAAACCACCAATTTTTACTTAGGGACCACCACATTAAAATAGGGGACAAACTCAATAGATCTAACCACAAATCAGTAAGGGTAGAGCTAAGAATATCGAATTTACTGGATTTGGATTTGATTGCCCTCTTTTAAATTGAATTGAGAAAATGTTGAAATTAAGCCAAATGTGCTGGAATTGAAATAAAAATGCATGAATAGTGAGATACATTCATTGGATTAGGCCACAAACCTGGATCTGAGCAATGTAACTGTATTTAAATCTATTCCCAGAAGGAGCTCCTGAAATGTTGGGACCAGTATGCCCATCGCATCAGTCCTCTACACTTTTCATCTTCCAAGCAGAATTTGTTTGTCATTGTAAACAAAGCCAATTATGAAGATCACAACTTCGTACCTACTCCTACGCACACTAGAGAAGTTAAATAGGTTGGGAATAGGGGTTTGCCTTAGGTCAAACCCCAGTTTTGGAATTAACCATGAAATAGAAATTAAATGTAATTGAATTGTGGTAATGGAAATGTTCTCCTTTTGAGGGAGATGTTGAATAATGAATGAAACACTAATGATATACCTTTTAATGGATTTTTGTTTGTCTCCACAAGGAATTAGGGTTTCATGAAGTCTTCATAAACATAGAACATGAATGTCAACTCCAATGCTTGAAACTTGACCTTACTTTTGCTCCAATGCTTGAAAGTAGACTGATTGCTTGCTCACTTGAATTTGAATTCTTGATTGCTTTATGGATGTGTGATTTATTTTCCATATATCTCAAAATGAGAGGGGTACTCCTTTTATACCTGCCCATCAAAAAACAACTTAATTTTCTAACATGAGCCGACACGAGATCTAGGCCCCAATTGAAATGATGTGACCATTAAGGGGCCCAAAAATGGGTCCTGATCGGGAGGACCAGGGTGTTTGGCACTTTAGTCCTTGAGGACCAAGGTGCCATTACCCTGGTCCTAACCAATCAGGAACCAAGAAACAAAGGGCGGATGAAGTGCAAGTTGAAAATAATGAAGGATTTGCATGGTGTGAGCAAAATCGGGACTCTAATCAAGCCTCGGGACATGAACACCAAGGTGACGGCCCAAATGAGGACAAAATTGAAAGGGAGTAAAATTTAGGACACTACAGATACTTTAACCATTCTACAATATATGTTGGAATAAAAGGTTTCTTTAACAATTCTAGTGATGATTCGAGTTGTTTTAAACTTTCCAACATAATGTTGAAAATGAAATCCCCCAAAAAAGTATTAAACTTTTACAGGTGTCAATATGTCCAAGTTATCAATTTGAGTGCAAATGTACAATAAACTAAATAGAAAGGCCTGTGGCTAAATCTAAAAATCAAGAGGATAGATCTAAACAACTCCCCAATACCTTTCCAACACCATAAGAATTATGAATTTGGATAAATGGGTAAAAATTTATGAGCTCAAAGGTCAACAAGGGGATCTAGACTTCAATCAGCAATCAAATTTACTAGAATGATGAGACATGTACCACTCGAAACTACGCAAAACTATAAGAAGTAGAAAATCTATAAGTAGGAAATCTAATAACTAGGTAAAAAATCATGGCTCCCATAAAAAAATTAGCTAACTTGCAAGCCTAAAAGGGGCTAAAAGCATTGTTCTAACTATGGTCAAATGAAATATCTGAAGATACAGGTGGAAAGGAAAAATTTTGTCATTTCAGTGGTGTTGGGGTGGAGTACCTAGTAGTGATAGTGATATGGCAAGTAGAGGATATTAGTCATCCACTAGCCCACATCCCCTACAAATTGGGGAAAAACCTTGGAAAGAGAAGGCACTAGCACCTCTTGCACTGACTTGGCACAAAAATAAATCAAAAATCAAAAAATAATAATAATAATAATCACCCATGTACCTTGTGGTGCAAGATTATACAAATTTGTACCATCGATTGATGCTTGTATAGTTTTTGTTGAATGATTCTTTTGTCAAATGAGTCAATAACATTGCAAACCCATACAAACTATACAAAATGTATGGATCAATATCATACTGATTCCGTGCATGTGTATTAATAATTTTTTGTCAAAACCTAAAAATATAAAAAAAGGCCAAAAAAAATCTATCACCCAAATATCAAGTGTTACATATGAAAATAGGGGTTTTAGGCCTTGTGGGATCAATAATGGGGTTCATTTTATCTCCAAATATACCTAACAAAATCTCTTACCCAAATCACCATTGTATTTTTGAAGGGGTTTGATGATCAAAAGATTTAATAGTATATAAGAGTCATAGAAGGTCTTAAGCTACCAAAATCACTTACAAAACCAAAGATAACCTTCTATGAGATATTAGAGTAAGAAGACAAAAAAAATTATTATAGATGTAATAATGGAACAATGACACTATATAATTTATATATGACGCACAATGATAATTTTCTCATAAATATGACAATTTAATGGAACAGTGATAATTTTCTTGTATATATGACATTATATAGACAAGGTTGAGAGACACGAAAATAAAAGATTATGCAAACTATCCTAATTATATTGTTGGGATCTGAGAACACTGAGAGGGGGGGGTGAATCAGTGTTCTGTCAGTTAGAATATTTTTAGCCTTATTATCAAATCCACTTATTAATTGGTATACATTAAAGAAAGTAACAACAAGTAATATTAGTGTAACCACAAGAATCAACACCATAACACATAGATTTATACGTGGAAAACCTCAAAGAGGAAAAACCACGGTGGGATTGGTGACCCACAATATCTATCCACTGGCCAAATGAATAAATATTACAAGAGGGGCCTGCACATGCAGGAAGGCACACTGCTCAGTACAAAGGAGTCTCACTGACTACAAATATGAAATACTGAATTACAAACAAAATATGAACTCTGAATGTGCATCTGACATGTTGGATGAGTTCCAATTTATGAACTATCTGTATTGGTTTATACTATAACCTCCCTTACCGGTAACTTAGATCGCTCGCTGATCCTCTCGACAAACAACCAAGACCGACTATAGATCTTTACATTCGCATTCTGTATATCAAGATCTCGCTCGCATAACATCACATAACCTACCGCATCTCTATATCCAAAATGACCTAACCGGACTGACTTATATACCCATTTACATGTATAAACATAAATGCCTTATGTCGGCATACAATGATATTTTAGTAGATAAGAGACATGTCGACCCAGACAAAATATAAACATAAAACTATATGACTATTGTCGATTCCACATTTTCCAGATCAATCTCCTATGTCGACCTTAGAATACCGGTTCCAAGTTTGTCGGTTACATGCATGTTAGTTCCTTGAATGTCGGTGATGTGAATGTCGATTACCATGATTACTGGATCTTCCATGAAGTGTGTTGCCATCAATGACAACACCTAGAACCCAGATGAGTGTCAATTGCCAACAATCTCCCCCTTTGGCATTGATGGCAACACTCATGTGAAAAATGGATCATTGAAGTGTTGTACCGGTTCCTGTCCAAAATTGGATCTCCCAAAGTGGGTCTCAGAAGGCTTCTCTCCCTGAGCTATACATTACTTCTTATGTCCCTTAACATTTTTCGCATCCAAGCTCTTCCCCTTTGACAACAATGCCAAAGACCAGGGTAAAGAATAAGAAATGAATGAAATTTTGTATAAATCAAAATTGTGATTACCGGATCTAGATGTACTTAAAAATATATGGATAAGCACCCTTCAAAAATGTCAAATAAGTATCCCAAACGGTCTTTAAAGTTCCCAAAATTGATACAAACCTGTTCAAAATGTAAGTGTGCAATTCTTCTTCTATTAGGGTTGCTGGTGTGGGCATATTCATCTGTTCCATACATTCCCGCTTATGAAGTAATAAAGTATTAAGTCAGGGACTGACCAAACCTCTTAATTCTCTGGCCCGTCGGATTAACTTGTCCTTTTCCTTCTCCAATTCTAAAATTTATGACTCTAAAAGAAAAATTTGAACATCAACAGTGCTGGTCAATGACTCGGTACCATCAAAACTGACTACAAGTTGTTCCAACTTGTCCTCATCCGCCTTAATTTTATTATCCAGGTTTATTGTTAGTTTGGTTGTGTTAGTGCAAGACCGGTATGTACAACTACATTGGTGAAGTTCTTCATCAATCCTTGTTATTTATTTTGTTAGCTTAGCTTTGTCTGATGTGATCATATTATCACAGGTGACCTTCCTAGCTGCATTATATCTTTCCACCAATTGTCAGTTTGACACTTGTTGAAGAGTTTTGTACTCTTTTGCAATGTGCTCATTCAAACCTTTCAACTTAACAGAGGGACTTGCAACTTGATCTATCTTGCATTCCGGTGCAAGATGCTGTGAAATTGAAATTGCCTACTCAATAACCTACTTATCCTTTGATCCTTCTTTCTTCAATTTCTGAGCTGCAACAAACATTAATTCAAAACTGCTCAGCAGCTCAATATTCTTTTTCTCAAAATGACAAAAATATTTTTGACTGGATGCCAATAATGAGAAACCAACAATCGGTGAAGGTGTCGGAGGTGTCGGTACCCTGACTTCGGTCTGTTTAACCTGTCATTTCTCCTCTTCCTTCTGTTCTACTTTATCCTTTACCTTCTCTTTAGCATCAGTGGCTTCACCACTTGGTGCAGTTATTTTACCTGCCTCTACCTCATGAATTTCAATTGTATCAACATCAATTACCGGAGGAAAATTATCCTCAATATTATCTATCATTTTATTGATCTCTACATCCTGTATAGGTGTTACTACTGGAGGAATGTCTTCAGTTATTCTCCAGGAAAGGAGTTCCATCCAGCCACCAGGGTAGCTCGAACAATCCAATGAAGTCGGGTGGTGTTCCAAAACCTATGGATCTTCACCTAGTATACCTTTACCCTTAGCATATGTTAGAGTAATTGGGTCTTTACTTGATTAATTAAATGACATGTGTTTAATTAATTAAGTTCCCCTTTATCTCTTTTACACTTAAGCTAACATTAGGTGCATAATAATTAATTCTTTTATTAATTATTATGTGCAAGCCTAGGGTTTTCCCTTTTAGGGTTTTTTGAACTATTAGAGGTTGAATTCTTTACTTTTGTGTAACAGGTTTATTCAGCTTGCAGAGATCATTTGGGCTCCTGTAGTGTTGTATTTATCAACTCTCACATGGTATCAGAGCGCTATTCACATTTCTTGCAACCCGATGGAGCATCAGCGGACGAAGCACATTGAGCTTCACGTGCATTTCATCTACCAGTTGATTCAGGATGGTACTCTCATTTTGGAGTACATTCCCACTACCGAGCGGGTTGCAGACATCTTCACAAAACCTTTTGCATCACCGCGCTATCTTCAATTGTGCTCTATGCTTGTTGTGAAGGAAGTTATCCTTGGGGGGTCTTTATGAGGCCTTCCTTCCTTCATATTTCTTTCAACATGTTCATTTATCTTTTCTTGCAGAGGAGTTTTTTCCCACTAGGTTTTCTCCTTTTTCTCCATTTCATAGAGATTTCCTTGTATTTGGGTCCCTGATCAGGCCTTATTGTCAGGACCCATCTTTCTTGCTTTCAGTAGTTGTTCTGGGTTTTAGCTTCTCCCTAAGTCTATCTTAAGGGGGGGTGTTAGAGTAATCGGGTCTTTACTTGATTAATTAAATGATATTTGTTTAATTAATTAAGTTCCCCTTTATCTCTTTTACACTTAAGCTAACATTAGGTGCATAATAAAAAATTCTTTTATTAATTATTATGTGCAAGCCTAGGGTTTTCCCTTTTAGGGTTTTTTGATCTATTAGAGGTTGAATTATTTTCTTTTGTATCATTATTCTATTACACATTTTTGTGAATACAGAGCTCTCATATTCTTGAGCATTTCCTGTGTTTATGTTTTTTCTCTATTTCTTCCTTGCTTCTCCTTGTAACAGGTTTATTCAACTTGCAGAGATCATTTGGGCTCCTGTGGTGTTGTATTTATCAACTCTCACAGCATCAATCGGGATGTCTGGAATGTTAGACTTGGGAGGTACATTCAATGATGTAAAGAAACCTAGTTTATCAACAAAGAATTTATCCCATGCATCATGGGTTTCTTTGACTATTTCATTTACTCTGACCACCATAAGACTCAAATGTCGGTGTCTACTCTGGAAAATTGTTTTATTAGCAAAATCTAGACATTGTTGCATCTCTTCTTCAGTAATAGAACCACAAACAATCAAAAAAATTGAACCTTTATATGTTTATCTTCCTCAATAGCAGATAATATCCTAGAATCTAACTTATTATATAAATTTGTCGGTATTTGCTTCTCAATCTCAATCAAAGATTTCTTATATATATCTAAGTATAACAAAACTGCTTCTTCTATCTCTTTTTGTTCTTTATCATCCATATTGACTTAATAATGTTGTATATTACTCAAAATACCATCCTTTGTAATTTAATCAATTAATTCAGCAACAGAAAGAGGAGGAATAACCTTAATACTTTTGTTGGATTCAAGAGCTATATCTAGATTTGATTTCTTCTTCTTACCGAGGGTGGGAGCAGACTCCTTGACCGGTTTTCTTTTCTTAGTAGGCTTCCTCTCCTTCAAAATTTTCTTCTGAGTTGTCGAAGGAGTGAGTTTGGTTTTCTATAGCTTCCCTTCCTCGAGCTTCTTCCTCTGAATTCTCATATAGATCTTAGGAATCATTGGGGGTTCTTCCTCAGACTCAGAACCAGATGCAACAGGGGCAATGAAGGTCTTTGGTTTCTTCCTCTTCATTACACCCTTGCCGATTGTTGTTATCGGAGGAGATGTCTCTGCTAAACCATTGATTTATTTAATCTTAGAGGACATCTTCTGGACAGCCTGTCCAACCTTCTTAATTTGTCCTTCCCTTTTCTTCTTATCGAAACCTATCTACAATTATGATTCCTTCTGCTTTGCAGTTCCATAAGTTTTCTCCATCTCATCAACCGGGGCATCTATAAGCATCTTGTCATATAGGTCCAAGATCTATGCATCAACCTCATAGCCCATTTTAGTTACCTAAATTGTTCTAGGCTCCACTACCTCCATTAAATTTTCATCATTTTTTACCATGAAGCATATATCCGTAGAGTATTTATCAACCATATGCTTAGGAATCCTTTCCCTCTTCTTCATTTCTTTATGGAATGCTTTGAAATAACCCCACATAATGGAGTCTTTGTCCGGTCCAAAATTCCTCAAGGAATCCTTAATTTGTTTTCGCACCGGTATATCAAAGGCCCATTGCCTCTTACCGGATCCCAGTATCTCATTTAGAAAGAAAAGCATTAAACAGACAATGAGATTTCCGTACCAGAATGTACCTTTCTTTTCTCCCTTAATCTTTCTCAAATTCAAAATCAATTCATCGCACATCCATTGACATAGGTCATATTTCTCATTTTCTTTCACCATCTTATGTGCAGAGTAGATACATGAACTAGAAATAGAGTTCAGACGGTTGGATTGAGTTATCTTGTATCTGATAACCATGCTTGCAAATTGAACATCTTTGTCCCTGATGGTGCTAATCCACATCAACCGATTGTCACTTCATTGTTTGGAATCTTCCTCTTGCCCGGTGTCTGTCCAACCTACGGTAAATTGGGGATAGCACGAATCACCTCCATGGTGATTTTGTAGGGACGGTCAAGCCACATGAACTTGCCATGGACTTGGCTTAGCACATACCGAATCATCTCATCCTCAAACTCGGGCATCTCCAGAATATCGGTGAAACCCTGATCCTTCAGAATTTGAAATTCTGATTTGATCAACCCATCCTTGTTCAGCAAAGTGGACATGTATATTGACTTAATCTCCGATGATCCCAGATCCTCCAAAGTACAGTGAATATAGGCTCTCACATCTTCCACATAGAGAACTGGGTGAGCAACCCTAGAAAATGCATTGATTGAGTCATCGACCTTTGCAATTTGGGGGCATTTCTTGAATTTCGAACGTGGATGATAATTAATGTCCACCACAACAAAGGTAGCCAAATCTGTTGGAGTGAGAGCAGGTCCAGAAGCCATTTTAATTTCATAAAAGTAGCGTGAAAATAGAGAAAATACCTCTCAACCTATGCTAGTGAAAACCCTAGAAAATCCACTCTGAAAATACTGGAAATTGCTAGAAAATGCTCTTAATCGCTTTTGATCGCCTTAAACTCACTCTGAGTGCTATGTGATCAAAAATAAAGAAAATTTTCCTTTTTATTATGTGAAACCCTAAATTCTTATTGACATTAATGCATGTCAGCATATCATACCGGATTTAAAATCCATTATCTCAGTGGCGACAAACCTTCAAATTGACTTCACCAAAGTCTGAAACAAGCTTTCAGACCACTACCGGGGGTAATGCAGGATTTGTCATTAATTTGCCTTTCCCTAAGGCTAATGCCCTAGTTCCTGAATGAGTTTCCTGTCGCTGCAAGAACATTTTGCTCTGTCGGTTGAGTAACCGGGGAATTTGCCTATGTCGATTGATCTTCAAACTTCCTAACCCACTGTTTAGCATGAGCTTGGCATATTTCATCAACCTTTTTCTTTCCCTTCTCATTGGATGTGTCATTCCTTTTCAGTGTATTCTTGCTTCTGCAATATTTGGCAATGTGTCATATTTTGTTGCATGCATAACAAGTAACATTGTTCTTCTGAATTCCCTTGTTGTATTCTTGATCATTCCTTGACCTACATTGATTAGTCATATGTCCAAACTTTCCACATGCATGACATCTCACATTCATTCTACAATTTGTTGTCCTATGACCATACTTTTTACAATTTGAACATTGACCGAGAACTGAATTATTATTCTGGTTTTCTCTATTTCTGCATTGACTTGCTCTATGACCAAACTTATTGCAAACAAAGAATCTACCATTAAATTTATGTGCATTGGGTTGTCTTACTGGTGATCTTTAATTCTGGTTGACCTTCTGACCGGATGTGTCATCCTGATTTGCAGTACTGGAGCTTTCTCCATGCTTGAATCCAAGACCTCTAGTGTCTCCAGTGTCTCTTTGATCCTTCAATAATTCATCAAGCTTTGCAGAACTGGCCTTAAACTTGTCTTTGTATTCATTTGCAACATCCAGATCTCCTCTTAGGATTGTTATCATTCTTTCCACCTCTTTCTCATTTTTTTGTGATTGCACCAATCCAGTTCTCATGTGCCAACCTAATGCATTCCTTATATCTGTCTTTCAAAGATATAGCAAGATTTTCTTCATTCTTCTTCTGGTCTTCAATCTCCTTGAATATCCTCATTGTTATGGCTTGAATTTCATTCTTCATGCACCATTCTCCTGACTCGGCTTCTGACATAATTCCTTAAAGGCATTATTCTCTTCATCATTCGGACTTTGTAAGAGTTCCTTCATTTTAGCTTGAGTAGATGAAAACCTCTCCTGCAGTGTAAGGATGAATTCCTTTACAGAATTCAACTCAGCTTGTAGCTTCAAGTTCTTCAACCTTTCAACATCACATTCTTCAAGTGCTAATTCAACTTCCTTCTCTATACTCATCTCCATGGATTCCGGATTTAGGATCTTCCTCAAGTTGTTAGACTTATTTTGAGGAACCAAGCTCTAATACCAATTGTTGGGATCTGAGAACACTGAGAGGGGGGTGAATCAATGTTTTGTCGGTTAGAATATTTTTAGCCTTATTATTAAATCCACTTATTAATCGGTATACATAAAAGAAAGTAACAACAAGTAATATCAGTGTAACCACAAGAATCAACTCCATAACACAGAGATTTATATGAGGAAAACCTCAAAAGAGGAAAAACCACGGTGGGATTGGTGACCCATAATATCTATCCACTGGCCAAATGAATAAATATTACAAGAGGGGCCTTCACATTCAGGAAGGCACACTGCTCATTACAAAGGAGCCTCAATAACTACAGATATGAAATACTAAATTACAAACAAAATATGAACTCTGAATGTGCATCTGGCATGCTGGATGAGTTCCGGTTTATGCATTGTTCGTACTGGTTTATACTGTAACCTCCCTTACCGGTAACTTAGATCGCTCTCTGATCCTTTAGACAAACAACCAAGACCGACTACAGATCTTTACATTCACATTCTGTCAATCAAGATCTCACTCACATAACATCACATAACCTATAGCATCTCTATATCCAAAATGACCTAACCGAACTGACTTATATACCCATTTACATGTATAAACATAAATGCCTTATGTCGGCTTACAATCATATTTCAAAGGATAAGAGACATGTCGGCCCAGACAAAATATAAACATAAAACTATATGACCTTGTCGCTTCCATGTTTGTCAGATCAATCTCCTATGTTGGCCTTAAAATATCAGTTCCAAGTTTATCGATTACATGCCTATGGGTTCCCTCAATGTCGGTGATGTGAATGTTGGTTACCATGATTACCGGATCTTCCATGAAGTGTGTTTCCATCAATGACAACACCTAGAACCTGGATGAATGTCAATTGCCAACAATTCATGACACAATTGAAAATAAGATCATAAGTGTATATTATCCTCGATTTTCGCTTACAATCATACTTCAAAAGATAAGAGACATGTCGGCCCAAACAAAATATAAACATAAAACTATATGACCTTGTCGCTTCCACGTTTGTCGGATCAATCTCTTATGTCGGCCTTAAAATATCAGTTCCAAGTTTATCGGTTACATGCCTATGGGTTCCCTCAATGTCGGTGATGTGAATGTTGGTTACCATGATTACCGGATCTTCCATGAAGTGTGTTTCCATCAATGACAATACCTAGAACCTGGATGAATGTCAATTGCCAACAATTCATGACATAATTGAAAATAAGATCATAGGTGTATATTATCCTCAATTTTCGCTCGCTCAAATTGTGGGATAACCCTTACAAAAATTCTATTTTCATAGCCCACGCCCTCAAAGCGCGTATGTTGAGGTGCTTGTAAAACCCTCTCATGCATAGTTAGGTTCCTCGGGAAATTGAATCATTTGGGTCCCTCAATTTTCCTCTTGAAAAATTGGCAAGCTAGTTTTTCAAGAGTTATTTTTTTATTTCATGTAAATCAAGTTTTAAAACACAAAATACATCTAATGCATTATCACATGCAAGTCAGGTTTTAAACCTCGATTTACATTTCTCACCATCGTTGTCACTTGCACAACGGATTTTAAAACCTGACGTGCACCTTATGCATCACATGCACACCAGGTTTTAAAACTTGATGTGCAACCTTCACTGCAACTTACATGTCAAATGGGTTTCAAAACCCGAATGACATGTTTATGCATTGTCACTTGCATTTCAGGTTTTAAAACCCAAAATGCACATCTTTTCCCACTAACATGTATTTGAAGTTTTAAAAATCGAAATGCACATTTATCCAACCTAAGTGTAAATTGGGTTTTGAAACCCAATTTGCATGTATTGCCAACCTTTTGTGTGAATCAACTTTTGAAACCCAATTTGCATGTTTTGACCCATTCTTGTTGCAAATTAAGTTTTAAACCCCGATTTGCAATTTTTGATCTACTATATCAGAATTTTTCTCTCTAGAGATTCTTCAATTTAGTATTGTAACTCCATTCCAAATGCCATATTCCCCACATCCAAACCTGATGATGTTGAGATCCAAGATGGACTGTGCAAGTTTGAAGAATTCATGACCAAGAATGGAGATGATGAAGAAAACACCCCATGACACTTAGATTATTTTTCTTGGTATATGCACTTTGTAATTTTGTTTTGACATTCTACATGTCATTCAAAAAAATGTAATTACTTGTAGCCATAGTACAAGTCATAATCAAATAGGACTTTGTTGTTGAATAAGTCAAAGTTAGTTGCAACTTTCCCTCTTTTTGCTCATAAGCTCTCCTCTATAAATATGAGGGGATTCTTTGTAAAAAACATCTTTACACATAGCAACAAAACTTTTCCAGTTTGTGTAACAATTTAAAACTTTGATTTTATTTTGCAAATGAATTTCAAGTGAATAGAAAGGAGCAATTGTGCATTCAATCTTTGAGTTGGAGCATTTTCTTATGAGATTGCAGTGTTCTTATGTCATTGTGATTACATAACCTAGAATTAGCTTGAGGTATTTTGATGTGGCTATTAAGTTTAAAGTGGTTTGAAATCTGATTTTTATAGTCTTTGATTTGTAATATTGGATTTAGAGATAGTGATCAACATTCAATTAGAGAAGGTTTGAAGTCTTTGATCTACATTTTTTCTTTCCTTCATAAGTTTGGAGTTGCAATATACTTGGAAGTCTTGGTGCTCCCATATATTGCATCTTTGTTATCTAATGTGTATAAAGGTTTGCAAAATTCTTTGAGCTTGTGCGAGCTCCTGAAGTCATATATTACACTGGTGCACACGGGGTTCTTCTTTCGTTTAATCTTGTGGATATTAGTTATTATTGTTTATTACCACTTATTTTTAAGTCTTGAGAAGAGAACTTATTCTGAAATAAGAGAGTGGGAGAAACATCAATCCTAAATTAGAGGAATTGATTATTGTAATTCCCAAAGAGTTAGTTTAGTTTTAGTTCTTAGTCAAGAGTTAATTGGTAAAAAGTAATAAGAAGGCAATCTCCCCTCTGTGAGGAGAGATTAAATCTCACGTACTATGGTTGAAACTACTATTTTGTAAACCTTTCCAATTTATAAAATTTTCACCCAGTAGTGTACTAGTGACTTATAAAAATAATCCTAAAACCCTAAGTGGACTTAACGTGTGAACATGTGTGAATACGACCTAAAAGGTGATCTAGTTAGGTAAAACACCATGTTCACACCAACAGAAGGGGTATCATATCCTTATTCCTTGATAATATGTCACTACCTTTACCCTCTTACCATCTATACATATATTATTAATGACTAAAAAATGGTGAACAACAAGGCCAACATGAAATATAAATGTGGTTTATTTCTTAATCATTCAAGGGCATGTATAATGGCTTATTAACACTCTATCTCTAGTTATCTTAAATCAACTCATCATTCACTTTGGAATTCCCTCCATCCTAAGTCTATTGTAGTTATGATTCCAATAAAATTTAGGCTAGTAGATGATGACCACAAGCTTGTACCTTTATGATACCAAAGTAGTTAACAAGTTGTCACCAACACCTGGTGACCAATGCTAAGAATAATTGTCATATTATTTGGATTAGCTAGCTTTTATCCATAGAACAATGGTGAAGAGTGCCAAGAGCTATCCTAGTTATGATACTAGAGAAGCCAACCAATTGTTGTCAATATTGTGCAAGTAATGAATACCTAGAGTTGATTTTTTTTTATTAATAAGCAATGTTAATTAGGGTATCGACCCTTTAAGATAGTTAATGACTATCAACAACACATTAACAACAAAAACCTCTCAAACCTTCAACAACCTAAACCTAACTCAAGGAGGAGTGGGGACACCCGAATCTTAACAAGGAGAGGTTTGGGGGGCGGGGAGAACTTCCCCTTTCGCCTGCGACAAACAAAAGTTCAGGCAATACTTTCATTGGGACCATCAAGATAATCATCAGGCAGTAAGCACCCCACTTGGATACCATCAATAGACTCAAGAGAGCGGCTACAGGGCAGGAGTCGACTGTTGTAGAACAATAGGGGGTTGTTGCAGAACAACAAGAAGTTGTTGCAAAGGAGCAACATCAAGAGAAGAACCAATAGGTGTAGAATGGAGCTACAAGTCAGAGGCAACATGAGTTGAATCCAAACCAAGAGCACTAGGATTTAAATCCTCATGGACAACAACAGTAGCATTATCGACGGAGGGTGGCTCATCGGCTAAGTCAGTAGCAAAGATAGTTAGGTGATTCAAGGTGGCATCCTTTCACCAACTAGTCGCACCCTTATAACATGGGAGGGAGAAATCCAATGCTAAATGACCTGTTGCAAAGCATTTTCTGCAGTGAAAGGGGAGGCCCTCAAAATCCAGCGGTTGAGTCCAAGGCCTATCCCAGACAATAAGGACCACGTCCCCAAGGAGGGGCAAGGAGATGTCAATATCCACCAAGATACGAGTTAAGGTGGAGTGGACCATGGAAGTTGTGGCATCATCAACCATCAAGAAACATCCTTTAGAGCTGTTAATGGCCTCATAGCAAGAGTGTTCCCAAAAATGAAGAGGAAGATTCAGAAGTCAAACCCAAATGGATGCACATTAAGTGGTTCAGTAAGGGGATTGAAAGAAGTAGTGTAGGGCTTAACAAAGAGAGAGTGAACTCCCCAGGTCCACATCTTGCCCAAAATCATGTCATGATCAAATGAAGACTTAAAGGAAGTAATGAAGAAACCTTTAGTACAAGGAAAGAGTTTAATATTATGAGAAACCAGAGGCTTCCATGAGTAATGAAGGTCTGGTAAAGAAGGCCAAATCCTAGAGAATCTGCACAATAGAGAACAGCTTTGGTAGAACCCAATGTTGTCCACAAACCACCACAGGGAAGGACATAGCACAAGGAAGAGGGAAAACCCCTTTGGAGGGTTGGGCAACAAATCTGGCCACATGAGAAAAGCTATGCTTCCCAGCAAAGGAAGGTTGAAGCAGAGCATTAGCACCCACAACAGGGTCACCATCAGCATCACCAAGCTGAGAGGAATCCCCAATAACCCGAGTGCATCATTACCCAAAGCAAGAGCAAAGACACGCGCCACAAGGGAACTAGCCATAGAACGGTCACCTAGCGCAAGGGACGTGAGTTCAAAAGGGTTTACACCCATGCCAACAAAAGGACCACCAACGAAGGCACCCACAATCGAAACAAGGGTGACAGGGGTAGACACACCCATCGAAGCCACCGGCCTACATGTAGGAGTCTACATAATGGTAGACAGCAAGCCGTTGGAGGAGGGCAATTCAAATGTAGGGAGAGCGAGAGAAGCTATCGTATATATTAATTTCACTAGAGTTTATTGTTGTATTAAGGGGGTTAGTTCATTTTCACCAGTAGCATAAAGGTGATTGATTCCAAATGCTAGTCATATTGCAAAGGTGGTACTCAACAATATCACAAAGACCATTATGTGTTCTAGTACTACTCCTTTCTTAGCTAGATAGACTTGTTGTTGATGGACTAGGAGTGATAAACATCAAAATGCACCATCTTGGATAGGTTCATCACTTGTGGAAATCTCCTTTTGGCCTATATGACCTACATGTAGTAGGGAATGCATTGTAGTTATCGTCCCAATCACCTAATGGTATGCTTGACCCTATTGGGTGATGATGGGCCCTTGGTGTAGTATGGTATGCATTGAAGTCCTCTTCCTTTCCATCTCAAGTAACCAAACTTCAATCCCTTCTTTTTACAATAACCATAATTCAAAATTATTCTCTAAGAAATATCTAGTCCCACTTGGTTGGGGTGGACGAGGCAATGCCCCATGTGGTTGGGTTTGTTGCACCCTTAGGTTGGGAAATTGAATCCCAAGCATCCAATTGTTATGCATGACAACTCGAGCCCTTACATATTTCTAGGTACTCTTAATTAATGGATATTGTAATTTAATTTTCACTTATATATTGTTGTATGAATTCAATAAAGTTGTGGTTTTATATATGCTACTAATTAGGCATCAATCCCTTCGTAATTGAATCAATGATAATGCAACTACAAGTGGATATGCATTAGCTTCAAGAGGATAATAAAATTATGGAAGAAATCTACCAAGATCTTTACTTGGCTATGAGGCAATAAAAATAAATTGGAGTTGACCAAGTGGATTCATTACACCACTCCATGGGAATGGGTTGTTGACACAATAGTGAGGTTAATATAGATGGTCAATGATATCAAGATACATGACAGAATATTTGTTGTTGGTGCATTTGCACCTATAGTGGTAGTAACACAGGTTTCTTAAGAAGTGGTAATAGATAAGAAGTTAAGAGACAATATTAGCCACATCCTACATCCTTTACTATTCATTAGACACCATGGAAATTAAAAACATGGTTGATAAACAAGGACACGATCATGATGTTTATCAAGCCTTAGCCATTAATGACCCTATAAAATTTGAATTTCTCATTGTCAATCTTGAAGAGAAAGAACCTATAAAAAATATACCTATTTGATCTTTGCCAAAATTTTGAGGTCTTTTTGTTCAAGATCTTAAATGGGCCCCATGTTCAAAAGACGTCTCTTTTTGTTGTGTTGTTTCTCCCTTACACTTCAACCAATCATCTAACTTGTCAAAATCAAAAATTGGTTGTATAAATATTTACCTGTGTGCTTGTATTGCAAAAGTCAAGAAGTCTGCAAGTTTGCAAACCTCCTGAAACCCCCAACAAAAGAGCAAGTCAATGTCATCAGGTTATAAACGTCACCAAGTTTGCTAGTTACTTGGTGAAATGTTGACAAGGTTTTATATGCCAATAGATTCATGAGTTCGCAAACTAGAGAAAATTTTGGCAAAGGTTCTTAAGGTTTACCAATTCACAAAAAGTGTGACATGGAGAAAAGACAAGAAAAATAATAGAGAAAGTGGAAGAGGGAAGAAAAAATAGTTTTAAAATTCATAAGTTCCTTAAAAAGCCAACAGAAGAGAAAGAAATAAGGTTCACAATGTAAGTAAGTTTGGAATTATTTACTTACTAATATGATAAAATGGTTCACAAGTTCTTTGTTTCATTTAAAGTGCAAGACACCCAAAAAAAAGAGTAAAAGTGGTCAAGTTTTAAATGTCAACAAGTTCACCAACCTATCAACAATGTGACATACTTCATGAATGGTTAAAAACTTTGACATAACAAGCAATAAGGAAAGTGTAATGAGTTTCAAATTACAAAGTGCAACAATTAAAATGATTTTAAATGTTGAATGCCAAATGCAATGGTGTGTTTCTCCAACATCCACTCCCCCCTACTTGCAATTACTGGGAATCAAATCTCTCAACAACATGCATTACTTCAAATCTCGACATCTTGGCCATTCGTTTTGGAGGGAATGAATCAATGCCCTTGATTTTCAATTTGCTACAATTTTGTTTTCTAAGGCAAGAACCCAACATGATTAAAAAGAAATTTGGGTTTCATTTTTTTTTTTTTTTTTTTTTTGATCGGTAATGGGCCAAAGCCAATAAGGTGTACATACCCTACCCCCTTGTGGGATTTGAACTTGTGACCTCTCTTTCAAGAGAACAAGTTCTCCACCACTAGACCAACTCAGGTTGTACAAATTTGGGTTTCATTTTGAAAGCATTAGACAATTACAATTACTAAGCCAACAATAAAAAGACATTGCGAGAGTTTCATTTTATAATTCTAGGTAATAATATTTTGATATTGTGTTGTTGTAGGTTTGTTCAAACCTATAATAGTATCACTGTAACTTTGAAGAATGTAACTAACAAATATGACTTTATTTGAGTGTATCCAAGAGTTCCCTATGCATTCATTGCCTTGACAAGTTCTTGATTAGTTAGTCAAACAAACAACCATAAAATCATTCAAAACCTCTTCTAATATATCTTCTATGGTTGTCGAAGAAAGGGTGCTCCGAAGGAAGGCCTCTGGGTTTAGTTATATAAAGTTCATACTATGTGTCTCATTGGATATAAACACTAGACTATATTTTATTTTCTATCCATCAATCCAACACAACAAATTAATGTCTCTTAATGCCTCGTAACCAGGAAATCATTTCTAAAAGTGACTTCATTTTTTCCCATGCACCCAACTTCATTTCTCATTTATTGACAACAGGCTCGCACACTTTGCATTATCTCTTCTTGGCTTGCTTCTCGAAGGGTCTCTGCAACTTTCTCTGTGCTAATTTTTCATGACTAAAGAAGCTCTATTGGCGAAGGATATGGGGGGCGACAGAGTTAGATATGAACCGGATAATCCAGATGATTTTAAAAACGACGCCCTGGTCTAGAATTTTTGTATTGAAGGTGGGGTTGCTGATTTTCTGGATTGCCTAAAGGGCCATGATGAGCAGCTCTCGGTTGCTTTTGCCTCCTCCTGGTCTGGGAGGCATGTCTCAGTTGGCGGCATTGCCTTTGATGTCTCTGAGGAGACTATTGCCCAAGCAACGAAGCTGACCCTTGATGGTCGTCGTTGGAAGCGTACCAACCATGTTGCAAACAACGAAGGTTTGAAACGGTTCTTCCGTAACCGCGAAGAACCCGTCAAGCTGCAAGGTGGGTTTGCTCAGGAGGAGCTCAAGCACCCGTGGAACATGATCTGCCTCATGATAATGAAGTACTTCACTCTCGAAGGGAGGCATAAGGTATTCTACTACTATCATTTGCCCCTCCTCAATCACTTCCTCAACAATGATTTGCTTTATTTGTCATTTTATTTACTGCACTCTATAAAGAATTATGTTAAAGACACCATGGACCCCAAGCATGGGGATAAGTCACCCTACCTCCTCCACCAGGGCCTCATTTACAGGTTGTATAAATTCCATGAGGCCCTCTACCCCCCTCCCCCCCCCCCCCCCAAATCTTTCGCTCTCTCAACCCCCCATGTCGACTCCTCGGCAGCTTGTGGCCCTGTCTATGGCTTTCCCTAGATTCTTCCAATATCCCCATGAGGGCTTTGCTACGCCCACCATGTCCCTGTCTGCTTACGCCTCGATTGTTTCCTTATTGGTGGTCTCCCCTAGTTTAACTCTATCTGCCTCTCCCAGTGCTTCCTGCTCCCTGTCCAAGGGCAAAGGCAAAACCCCCGCTAAACGTAAATGCATTGTCTTGATGACAATTCTTCCTATGAGGATGTTGAGAATGACAATCCTTCCCCTGATTCCGAGGTTAAAAGGAGATCCTCCAGACTTGCTTCCAAACGCTGCAAAAAGAAGACCCCGGTGATCGAGAATCTGGACTCTAAGGAGGACCCCATTGGGGACAAGGAAGAAGAGGGCCCTAATACCACTATGGGGGCCCCTGATGGGGATGTTGTGGATGTGAATGTGACTGGGGACCCCATGGTTCCGACCACTATTGGTGTCGCTGACATGAGCATCTCTGAAATGCAAACTCAGGACCCCATTGATGTTAAGGATACGACCCCTATGAACACGAGCACTAAGGGTCTTATGGGCGTGGAAATCTCTGATAGCAAAGCCCTAGAATCTGGTAATTTGGACCTGAAATTAAAAATGGTTGAACAGGTGATGCATTTTATCCCTCTGATGGGCCTGGTTAATGATAGTGATAACTCCCTTGCTAGTGGTGTGCCCAAAGAGACCGAAGAGACTACGGATGTCATGGTTGTTGAGAACCCCCAAGATGTCCCTACTCTCCAACAAATGGAAAAGTTGAGCACGGATGTGCTAGACATCACACAAAGAATTGAAAACCTCGACCCTGTGCTTGATCTACAGACTATCAAGGAGGATGTCAACCAGCTCAAGAACAAGATGGAGGCTTGGGAAGCCCAAATGGCGAGCCTTAACAAATTCCATGTGCAGGTTTTACATAGCTCCGTGCTCACCCTCTCTCTACTGAGGGAACGTTCTGCGAACACTAAGGAGGACAAGCAAGAGGCTAGGGACCTCTACAAGTTCATGTCCAATGAATGGAACAGTGCTATGGATGCCACTGGGGTGCGCAAGGCACCTTTGTAGTTTGTTTTTTGTTTTATGTTGTTGTTTATGATTTCTAAAGACTTGGTTCCTTTTTGCTGATAGTTGATGTTAATTGTTGTTATAGTGTTGTTTCTACACTATGATTTTTAATAGTTTTGCTATGTAAAGGGTCATGCCCTTGTTCTCACTGCTTTATTAATCAAAAACAAATTAATGTAAACTTATTTTTAATTTTATCTATTTTAGCTTGTTTTCATTGTTATGTCTCAATGTATAGAACAACATAAAATGCTATTAGAAAACAAATTCTCAAAAACTAGTAACATATCATCTTAAGTTGCTTTAACTAAAGTTTCTCAAACTAACACATAGAGATGAAGTGACAATGGAAATAAAAGAGTACACTATGTAGCCAATATAGATTGTGTCAAGATTAATGTTTTGTTTTTGTGATTATATATAATACAACACCTTAAAAAACCACTTAATTAAATAAAGCCAAAAATAAAAGTGGTCAAAGATTAATATTTTGTTTTTATGATTATATCTAATACAACACCTTAAAAAAACTCCACTTAATTTAATAGAGCTAAAAGTGAAATTGGTCTATCCATCTAATGATGAGTTCTCAATTGTCCATCCTAAATATAGACTTTGTGATATTCCTCTAAATTTACCACCCCTAATACCTTAAAAAACTACCAAACCTTGGGGACTTACAACCTACAACTCAAATCACATCACGAACACAACAAGATTTCCAAAAAGTGTGCCATAAACATAAGCACTAATTAAAAAATGCACACGTCAGTCATTTTAAGAGGGTTCATCTATGATGTTGGCACATAAACATAAATTCTAGTTGTGACACATAGCAGTACAATGATGCCAAAGCCATGTCATCAACAGAATTGAAACCCAAAGAAGCATATATTTGGCTCTTGGATGACCAGCTCACCATCTTAAACTCATCTCTGCGCACAATATGAACAATGGCTGCGGCAACAATATTCTTCTGCAGTGTCCTCCCTCTTGGAATTTATTATGGAATCGCAACTCACTAAACAAAGGGAACCTGTTATTTGGCTAATCAGCTTTTTTTTAAATGCTGACAATGCTAATTTAATGGAAACAAAATCTTCCTACCTGGTTAATTTTGTAGCTGGCACTCTGTTAAATCTCTAGCCCAAACCTAACAGTTGCGATCCTAGAGCTCTTCAAATTGATCCACCTAGGGATTACAATTCTTGACCCTATCATAATACATCACTCAAGTTTTCCCTGCACATACAAGTTTATGCATAGACTCCATATAAAAAAAAATTGACAAAAGAAAGTCTTACGAGCATAAATCAGAACTTGTGAGA
This sequence comes from Cryptomeria japonica, assembly GCF_030272615.1. Taxonomy (NCBI): domain Eukaryota; kingdom Viridiplantae; phylum Streptophyta; class Pinopsida; order Cupressales; family Cupressaceae; genus Cryptomeria; species Cryptomeria japonica. The sequence goes on along the minus strand of NC_081408.1, from coordinate 518,887,188 downwards.
AATCAACTTTGGAAATTAGCATCCCAATAATCCAAAAGAATTTTATCTTTCATTTTTGCTTAGAAACAGCCTCTAGTACCTCCTTAAAATTCTCGCATAGATTTTTACCTAAATCCTTCCGTGAAAACAAATGAAAGTGTGCATAGCCAATAGATATCACAAAAGAAATCTTAAAAATCAATCGCTTTTACCATCCAATGGAAAAATCATTCGACGTCTAGAAACAGGAGACACTGCGGAAGACCAGGACATGTACAACTGATCGTATTGGAACATAGTCCGAAATATACACGTCATGTTGGACATCATTATCATCTTAACAGTCCAACTGGCCCGTAAAACTATGGCATGTGAATCTATGTCATCTTCGGCATGGTTCGAAGTTTATGCCTATGTCAAATAAGGAATCATTATCATCTTGGCAGTTGGACTTTGTGAAAACCATGACATGCAATCTTTATCATCTTCAACACAATCTAAAGTTTATGCCAAATCAAAGGAAACATTAGTACCATCAGAGCCATCCATGGTACCATGATGGGATATTTCATTCTGTTAATAAAGCATATAACTACACGGGAACCACAACGGATAATAAAGAATATGAATACCCTGTAGTAAGAAAGAAAACAACACATACATAGGAAACTCCACATTTTCTGAAGATTACAAAATGAATTATAGGTCATCAAGTATTTTAGACTTTACATTGTTAAAGACTGTATTGTCCTTTCCAAATTCACTCATCTTCTTCAAAATCAGAATCCTCTGTTGCATCCTCATTTTCATCACTGTCACTCAAGACATATTGCACAGTAGCTCGAACGGATCTTTGGGGTCTGCTCTGTGCAATTGGTTTTGAAGACTCGTTGACTTCTTCAGGACTAAAGGATGATCCTGCAGAACCTTCCCCACTTGGAGGACTTGTCTTAGTCTCCTGACTAAGTTGTGACATCACCGATCCACTTTTCTTGTTGAAGGGTGACGGTCTCATTTTCCTAACTTTTTTCTTAGGGGAACTTTTGGAAGGGGATGCCTCGACATCAGCAGCATCATGTGCAGTAGGTTTCAGCATTTCATTGATCTTCTTTTGTCCTTGTGTTGCCATTTTTGGTCCTCTTTTTCTTTCTGCGGGGGCTGTTGTGGAATTTGATTTTGTAGCATTAATTTTTGAAGGCACTGCTGCTTTCTCTTGAGCAGGCTTCGTCCCACCCTTCTTAGGCACAGCTTCCTCGTAATCAGATTCTGCGTCCTCGTCAATTGCAAACTCAGAATCACTGTCACTAACAACCACTACCCTCCTTCCTCTCCTATTAGCAGCCTTCTTGCCATTTGCACCAGTTTTCTCTTTTTGTTCTTCTTTCTCCTCTTCACCTGCTGCTTCTGGAATGGTTTCCAATTTATCCACATCATCATCTGACATATCAACATAAAGAGGAGCAGTCTTTTTAACTTGTCGATCAGGCTTTCTCTGCTTTGGGTTTAAGTCTTCAGTTGGTGAACTCTGCCTGCTACCCTGATCCTCAACAGCTACAAATGGCAAGCAGCTTTCACAATCAGATAACAGTGCACTTTCTCAGGAAAAAATGAAAAACACTTATAAGTAATAAAGAAAAACCTGAATGTTCAGCAGATAACCCTCCATTGTATGCTGCCAATCTCTCTTGCAGGCTGACATCTAGACCATCATCATCCTCATCCTCCACTTCCTGAAAGGGGTCAAATAACTTCATATATGCTTTGACAATAAATTATACAGAAACTTATAGTAGAAAAGAAATTGAAACTAACCATTTGCTTTTTGACGGCTCCCTTCTTCCCACCTCCCCTCTTGGGTTTTGCTGTTTCTGACTTTTTAGCTGAAAAGTATTCAAAAAAAAATTATCAAAAGAAATTTCTAGCACATAACCGTTAAATAATTTATGCAGTTGAGGGATGAAAACTTATTATTACCATTCTCTGTAGAAACTGTCGTAACAGAAACAGTGGCTGATTGAGAATCGCCCTTTTGAGAATCAGCAATTTCAGAAGCAGAAGTCTTTTTTGTGTTTTTTTTGGGGTTTTTGCCTACTTTTCTGAAAATTTTAGCAGCATTCTCACTCATATTTTTCAGTTCATGCTCATCTTCTTTGGCCTCTTGCAATTCTAGTGCCTACAAGGTTTAAAAGCGAATGAGTTGCTAGATGTGCCAATATATTTTATTATCAGATAAGCAAGTTAAAACAAGTAATTTTTTGAGTCCAAAATCATAAAATCACAACTCACATCCAACTCCCTAATGAAAGCATCAAGGTCATTCAGCCATAACGATTTGGGTGATTTCCCTTTCAGCTCTTCGACATCTTCATTAAGCTTGTCTTTCTCGGAACATAATTGCTGAACTTTTTCTAGTGTCAAACTTCCAATTGGCATGGAAAGAAGATACTCATAATCACCAGCACGAACACCCTCCAGAGTCTCAGTGTTGTCGTCTTCATTAGGTTCCTCTCCATCTGCCAATGCTCCAGCAATTGCTGCCTCAATAGCTTTTGTCTTCTTGGGAAACGGAGTAAACCCCTTGTTCTTTAACTCAAGCAACAGCTCTGCACGTTTCCTTTTGTTCACTATAATTTCTCCATTTACTACTCCTAGAATGAACCTAACCTTATTATCCAACTTAAGTAGCTCAAGCTGCAGGTTATCCAGTAGAACTTTCTGCAGTAAACACCAATATATTTTAAAGGCATAAACTGCAATAATAATTCATTTTGATGAGCATATTCTAACTGAACACACTATCTGTAGTGCTGTTAAATCATTACAATTCACTTTGATGAACATATCTTGACGAACATCATCAACTAATTAAAAAAAAAAAAAAAAAAAGCAAAAAGCAACAACAACTTAAATTCAAAATTTAAAATACACTGCAGTTGATTTAAAGCTAAATAAACAATCTGGAGAAGCAGAGAAAAATTCAAGAAAATAACGATCTGTTTAAAACATAACATTGTATCAATATAACAGATATAGATATCTTAAATACAATTATTTAAAAAATTGTTTTGAATTATTTTATTTTACTTTGAAGTTAATTTATTTTAATCTTTATTTAAGAAATATTTTGTTTACTTTTATTTGAACAGCTATTTATTGGTTTTAAAATTTACTTATTTTATTTTAATAAATTTTAATTTTAATTTAAAAAATCCACCATTCATTATTTCTATAATTATTTTTATTTCAACTTCTTTAAAGTCTAATAAATATTATGTTCTTATATTTTGTTTTTTAATACTTTCATTTATAGACATTAATAAATAATATATATTTTTATATTTTAATTTTTTTAATAAAAAAAATAAACTCTAAATAGTTTTTCTTTCACGATCACAACATGAATGCCTTCTCCTCCCGCTGCCACTGTACCATAAATGACACTCCTGCCAGAGCAAACTATTTATGGACAGTATCATCCTTTAAACTCTCATCAGTATCTATGTTAATTCAGAAACATGCTTATATTGGACGGATAATATTATACGTCGGATTTCATATTCCAATTTTAATGCTCTCATTCATTCGGTTTTATAATATTGTATAATTCTGTAGAATTCAAAGAAAAAGTCTTCTTCGGTGGAAAACAGTCACAGATATGCATTACAGCTTTCAGTTTAAATGAGATAGGAACTCAAACAGAACCTTTTGGGTTATTTACAAAATTAATAATTGTAGGTTTAACAAAAATACATTCATACATTTACCAGTAAAGTCCACGGTTTCCAAGCAGAAAAGAGTAAGCTGGCTTTTCAATGTGTACAGAGAATAGGGATAAACGTACCCATATTACCACAATTTTCATATCGTTTTATCTAAACTACACTTGAGATCAGACCAAACCTACCTTTCTCTTCACATAGAATTCCAATCGGATATGATAGAAATACTCCAATACTGCAAGATCAAGAGAATAATGTTGAAAATTCATCCAAAAAGTGTCATCCATAAACAAGAAAATCAAAATCTGCAGGAAAATTAAATAGAAATTAGCTCCAATAAGGTACTTTGCTCTGGAGTCTCGTATCTTTGAATGGCACCCTTTGCATCAAAGAGATGCATGTTGCTGGTACTGATAGTAGTGGTTAGCTTAAATCTCTTTGATAGGCCCTCTTGAAGAGCATTTGTCATCTTCTCTTCTGACAGTGCTATCTCAAAACGAACCCTGGTATCTGTACTGTGATTATCAAGTTCCTGAAATACACATATTCTCATATTAAAACCTTAACAAAAATATTTCTCTTAAGTATAAAGTACTAATAAAAGTTTGAAATTGGCATACCATTATGAACGGATCTTTATCTTTACTGTCCATCAAACTTATCAAAAAACTCTTATAATCATCCGTCCACTTGCGAACAGGTAACTCAGTAATCCTCAATGTGGTATTGTCAATCTCCTCTATAATGCCACTGATTGTATAGCTCACACCATTCTCCTTTGTAGATGTTCGTTCAATTGTACCCTAAAAGCATCCTCAAAGGCAATAAGGATGTAACTCTTCTATGAAATGTAAGTGTAAACAAACCAGCAAACCTCTGACGAGCAAAAAAAAATATGCATTACCTTAAAACCCTTGTACCAAGGGTCCATTGGCTGCATCGGTTCGTCATTAAGCAAGCATTTTATATTTGCAACAACATCCCTTGGATTATAATTTGGCACAAAGGTGCTCCAACCAGTTCCAATTCCTTCACTTCCATTCACAAGCACCATTGGGATGATTGGCACATACCTGAACAACAAAGAAAATAGCAATGAAAACTAAACATGCAGACCATAAAACAAGGTCAAATAGAAAAATGACAACACAACTAGAGACTTTTCAAGCTTATACATAAATCCTTCATAGAGCTATTTTCCATCCTCCAGCTGTAGTTTATGAGGTCTTATAACATGAACAATATTGTAGATTACAAAGCTGGGTCAAACTAAAGACATAAAGATGAAAACAATGAAATGCTAATGCACCTTAAATCAAATTGCTTACCATGCAGGTTCAATAGATTGCCCATCTTCTTCCAAGTAGTCCATGAGAACATCGTCTTCTTTTGGGAACAAGAAGCGTGTTATAGGTGACAAGCATGTATATACATATCGAGCACTTGCAGCATCCTTGCCACCCTATAACAAATAAAAGCTTTCTATCATAAGTGAGAATGCTTCATTCACAATTAAAAGATGTTTACTTAGTCTCCTCAAAATTCTCACCGAGTTTCTAGTCCCAAATTGTCCAACTGGAAGCAAAAGGTTGATGTTGTTACTTCCAACAAAGTCATGTGCCATTCCAATAATTGTGCTCGCAAGACTCTGCTCACCATGATGATATGCAGAATGCTCCGAAACATATCCAGAAAACTGGGCAACCTATACAAAAAAACAACATTTTCATTTGAAACACCAATGTGAGATAGATACTGCATAGAAGACAAGTAAACAAAGTTCATGGCACGAGAGCAACCTTTGCTTGTTTGACAAAATTCCGTTTGAAACAACAGAACAGGATCTTCCTTTGCCCTGGCTTCAAGCCATCAACCACTGATGGAATAGATCTTTGCAGATCAGCTCTGGAAAACAGGATGAGCTCCTTGTTCACAAAATCCTTATACGAGATAAGTTTTTCACGCTGGTCCAAATATGTCCCCGGCTGTCAATGTGATCAATTCAGTGTTAATGTTGTGATCAAAACAATATCATTTTAATGACAACTAAGAGATATTTTTCAGTGTATCAAATTAAGCATGCTTGACTTGGAGTAGTACTGGAATGGATGGCCTCCTCCGAAAGCCCCAATGATTCCCCCAAGCATCACCTAAATGTAATGAATGGTAAATGGACCATTCATTCTCATGAGAGATGGGTAAGTGTGAACCACTACTCATGGCATAAGAGTCAATAAATTTGACTCAAAAATTATGCAGTTGAATCCTGATAAAACAACATAATATCATTTTAATTTGAATTCTCCCACTGCCTTAATTACCTCAAATTGTCTCAACCAGTTTTTTCTTGCCTCTATCTTCTTCTTGCTGAAAGCCAGCTCAATTGCATCCCCATCTTGCTCATCAACCCACACAAAATCCTTTTTATGCTTTTCCAAATTGCTGAAATACTCCTTGCCCTCTTTAGAAGTACTTGTACCCAAACCCTATGTAGTCCAACGAACAAGTGACAAATGAGAAAGACGTCTAATCAGAAAATAAAGAAACAGAACATCAAAACATACAAAAACAATTTAAAATTACCTTGTAGTACTTTATGGTCCAGCCTTTTATTGATTGACTTACTGACTCTCTCCAAGATTCATACTCAGGAAGGGTGTAAAAGGATAATACTTTTCCATTCTTGTGGGTTGCCTGCACCAACAGGATGAAAATTTGGAGATAGAAAATCTTACCCTCTTGAGGCTTGAAAACAAATACGAAGCATCTTTATTAGAAGAAATATGGCAGAAATTTTTACCCTGACAATAGGAGTGATGAATTCCACAAGAAATGAAGGAATTTTAAGCAAAGATGGCCAGTTATGGTGTATGAAGTTGATCAGCAACCCTTTGATGTGGGAACCATCATGATCCTAAAACAGACAAAGAACAAGTTAAAGAGACCTCACTCAATAGGATCTGTCACACTTTTGCAGAAACTAAACAGTCCTGGACATAGAAAAGGTACCTGATCTGTCATTATCATCAGATGGCCATATCTTAAGGATTTAATGTTGTCATATACTTTATCATGCTGTAGACCAAGGATTTTTTTTATATTTTCAGTCTCTTGATTTTCTGCGATCTGTTTATGTGATGCTTCCCTGACATTGAGCAGCTTGCCTCTGAGAGGGAACACACCATAGTGATCTCGACCAACAACAGTTATTCCTGCCAACTGACAGCCATAAAATAGCTAATAAATACATTCCCAATTTGCAAATTGATCTGGAAACATGTCAAAATACTATCCATTTTTTGGACAAAGAGTGAACACTTACTGCAAGTGCCTTGGCTGAGTCACCCTCTGTTAAAATCAAAGTGCATTTTTCAGATTCCTTTCCACCAGCTTTATTTGCATCTTCAAGTTTTGGGATGTCATGCCTATCTTTTTTCTTAGTTCCATCAGTTTTCTTGAGCTCTTTTTTTTGTTTGAAGTCTACCCACGCCAATATACTTTCAAGTACACAATTTGCCACTGCAGTCATCAGGTCAAATAAATCTTCCCTCAGACCCTATGTAAAACTCACATTCACAAAGATGTGTAATGTACGTCAGAAATTAAGCACACCTGATTTTAAGTATTTATCAGTAAGCTCGCACGTAGAACCAAAACTATTCTGACGAGTTGTCAGGGTGTCCTTTGTTTGGGAGTCAAAAGCAGGATTGTCAATTTTAGCATTAACAAAGACCCATAAATGATTCTTGACAGCATGTGGTTTCAGGGTAGCAGCAGCATTCTTATTCTTCTTCTTTGCAACATTTATCAGATAGGTAGCTATTTGATTTGCTATATAGTCTACATGTGTTCCACCTTTAATAGTGGCAATCCCATTTACAAAGCTGACCTGGACATAAGAATTAACCAAAAATATGAAACAATGCCACAAACTAAAACTGCACTGCCTCAAAACCAATAAGCATCAATAACCTAGTGAAGCTCCTGAAGCATACACTTCATGCATTTAGAGGGAATCAATATAAAAGTAACAGATAGTAGAACATAGACATGAGAAGATTTATCTTGCCTGTTGAAACTGCCCATCGCTTGCAGTCACACAAACCTTCCATCTATCATTTACTTCTATAAAATGCCTGAAAGAAGAAAGAAAAATATTAGATCCACTACATAGACAGGAGAATGCAGTTGCAGGACACATTTTACAAAATTTGTGTTTGTTGGCAGTTTAAAACCTTTCTCGCTTGGAGTCAGAATCTTCAGCTCGAGAGAGGTAGAGGTCCACATAATTTTCGAAGCTCTTTACTGGCAAACATTTTCCATTGAGTTCAACTTTAACTCCCTTCCCAAGACATCCAGCAAGATCAACTACTCTCTTCTTCATCAAAGCAACCACATCAGGTTCTAGGTCTGTCATGCTAAACTTGGCCAAATCAGGTTTGAAAGTGACCTTTGTCCAATTTTCTCCCTCTTTGCACTTGGTTATGGTTGGTTCTGACTTGCTGCTCATGTTGTTAGTGAAAACCTTCATGATAGAAAAGAAATAAATAGAATAAGAACAAAATAAGTGCAATCAAACCTGAAACTAACAAATGCAATCATTTTCAACATATTGTAGCAAATCAATAGCAGCAAGAACTAATAAAATTAATATAGATTTCTTAAATACATCTATTTAAAAAATGTCAAACTATATCAATTTGAAGCTATTCTATTTACTTAAAAGTTATTTTATTTTATGTTAGAACACTTTTATTTACCATACATGTGAACACATAAATCTTATTGCATTTACACCACTTAAAACATTACTTGCGTTTTCTTCTATAATGGTAGATATAACTTTGTTTGACATGCTACTTAATTTAAAAATATTATGTCTATGATTAAATATTCACATTTTGAGATGTAAATGGCTGTAAAATGTAAGACTTTTTGTTTAACATCCTCAAACCATTACACTCCACCCTTTGCTGCCGTTGTCGAATACCTCTAGAAAACTAATTAAATTTAAAATTTAAATCCAAACTGTGAAGTTAGAGAAGAGCAGCACATGTTCTTCAAATCTTAATTTTAGAATCAGTAAAGCTAGGAGTAATCAAACTTCACCAATATCCTCAATACTGTGCAAATCAACAACAAAACAGCCATTTCAAATCTATAAAAAACAGGAAAAGAAGAAGTTGCTGCCAAAAGAATTAGCATCAAAAGCAAATGCCAAATGGCAAATACAATATGTAGTGTTACAGCAACAGAATTTAGCACGAATGTGTCAAGTTCCATGCAATTAAAATTTATGTATGGTTAGTTTTAAAAAAAAATACCGAAGTCAAATAAATTGGCAGGTATTTTTTTAATTTGAATTGTTTGATTGAGTAATGTTATACAGCAGAGCATCATGGGTACGATGAATTTTCTGGTTTGCTGCATTTCAGTAGCATTGCAGAGACGCTTGCACAGCAGCCTTAAACATGAGTTAGAAACACCTCCAGTAACAACAACAACAAATAGCATTCACCTTCACGTATTGGGTTAAAGTAATTACCCACTACCATACATCAGTATGAGGACTGAAAAATGAGGGATATCGCATTTGGCTCCTACATCTCCATGCCAAAGTAATAATGCCCAAGTGCTCTTATTGAATGAATCAAATTCAAATCACCACCATTGCAACTCTATAAAAATGCGGAGACGAGACAAGATTTTTTGCAAAATGGAATGCATGCTCAATTTTTTATTTAAGCTTCAAATCTCATTCCACAACAACAAACCACTAGACCTCTCTTCCGAAACTCTCATGGTGAGCATACTTAATAAAAATGTCAACCAAGAAACCTTCAACTTCAAGAATGTACTGGTAATTTTGTGCTTGATCAAAAGGATAAAAAAAGTTCAGTGAGCTAAGGCAGCAGTTACAAAATGAATATGAAAAACAGTCTACGATATTAAAAAGAGAATTGGTTGGAAATAATTTTGTCATTGTTGTCAAGAAAGAATGTTACATTAATTGTCATTGATGTCAAAGGCAAGAAGAGCATTTTGTCCACTATGGAAACCAATTGTTGATGAGGTTTGAACAAAATCGTATGATAATGCAGGAGCATCACCGATAATGGAGTCTATCTTTGGAATTGACAATTTGTGGGATGTCAGATGGGGCAGTGCCTATCTTTAAAACTTTATTTTTAGCATTGTTGCCTACTGCAAGGACAGGGATTGATATTTAATTTGTTTTCAGAGGTGTTTCAACCTATATTTGGTAAAAAGGGAGAGGGCTGCAGATATAAAAAGAGGATGTTATGAAATTTTTTAGGAGAAGATTAGACTTTAGAATCATAGCTTTCATGTCTAAAAAGGAGTCTTTGGCAATACAAGAAGATATAGTTTTGTATTAGATCTGGTTGTCAATTCATTAAAAATATTAAAATTGTTACTAAATCTTGTAGCAGGTTTTGTCTTGTTTTGGGTAAGTGAATTTCTTTCAGGTCATTTATCTAATCATATGAGGAGATACGAGTGATGTATGTCTTATTAGTTCAATAAAATGTCATCAAGATTTTAAGGTGTAAATGTGTTTTTGTTTAAATTATGTGTTTGGCTGCAAGGATTAGCTGCCTTTCATTGGGTACCTAGTCCTTGCCTGCATCAATTGGTATTAGAGCAAGGTGATCCTTGGATTGAGTATGTGAGAAGAGCTCTACTAGTGTTGGAAGAGATATGCAAATGAATTTCAGATGAGGTGCTGGTAGCTGCTGTGAGAGAGCTTAAACATCAAGCATTGCAGATTTAGCTCAAGGAATGAACGAGATATTAGCAAGATTAGCTGCAATAGAGACAGCTCAAAGAAGGGAAGTTCATCTTGAAGATGTAAGTGATGAAGAAGGAGAAGTGACTCAAGGACATGAAGAAGAAGTGGTGGATGTTGCAGAGACCAGATTTCTTAAAGCCATCACAAAGATTGGAGGTACACCTAAATTAGATATACCATATTATAATGGAAGCTTGAATGGTGAAGAACTCATAGATTGGATTGCAAAGATGAAAAGATATTTTGACTATGAATCTACAGAAGAATCCAAGAAGATAAAATTTGCTTGTACGAGGTTAAGAAGCCATGCAACTTGGTGATGGGACTGTGTACAAACTGAAAGACAGAGAAAAGGGAAAGAAAAAATTAAAAGTTGGAGTAAAATGGTGTCGAAGTTGAAGACCAAATTCTTACCTTCAAATTATCAGTTGAGTTTATTAAAAAGGTTGCAAAACTTGGGACAAAGAGAAGCGAATGTAAATGAATATATTGAGGAGTTCTACAAACTCACTATAAGGGTTGGACATGTAGAAGATGGTCCAAAAGAGATAGCAAGGTATGTGTGTTGGTGTTGGAAATAAGCCACACCCCGACCGACGATGGATTGGTCCAAGAGGGGCTAGTAGCTCAATGGTAGAGCACCCCAGCAGCGTATAGAAGGTCCTAGGTTTGAGTCCTAACTGGTCCATGTCTCAACATGGTATCAAAGCCAAGTCCAGGCTAGGAGCCCCAAGTACACGAGAGGTGTGGCTTAAGGGGGGGTGTTGGTGTTCGAAATAAGCCACACCTGGACTGACAATGGACTGGTGCAAGAGGGGCCAGTAGCTCAGTGGTAGAGCACTCCAACAGCGTATGGAAGGTCCTAGGTTCAAGTCCTAGCTGGTCCATGTCTCAACAATGTGAATGGACTACGGTTAAATATTCAAGATGAAACTAGTTTGTTGAATTTTAGAAGCATAGAGTAAGCCTATCAGAGTGCTTTAAAGGTAGAAAAGAAGTTATCTAGAAAGCACCAAAATAATTCAAGAGGAAAAGGAAAGTCCAGTATTGTAAAAGAACAAGCAAATAGTAGCAAGCATAGATGCACTACTCGCCGAGTTTTTTTGCCTAGCGAGTAAATACGACTTTTACCCGCAGGCAAAACTCGGCGAGTCCGTCAAAAAAACTCAGCTGCCTTTGTTCATAAGCCGAAGATGGCCAAAAGTGGTTTTATTTCATCATTTTATGTTTGGTTTTTTGCTGTGAAGGGGGAAAACACACTCCAACACACTTGCAAACTAATTTCCACTAATTCTTGCCAATTCCAAACAGATTTGAAGCAGATTTGAGGTGGTATTTGAAGAAAAATCAGATTCCCAGGTAGGTTTTCTGATTTTTTTTCTATGCTTTTTTAAAACATTTTATTTATTTTTTGTTGCATCTAGATGAATAGAAAATCATTCCTAAGTAGTAAAAAATGTTTTTGAGTCATTGGAACAAGATGTAACACTATTTTTGTTGAATTTTTCAATTTATTTTTTTGAAACATCTCTAGTTTTTCAATAAAAATCAAACCCTAATAGTTTTGTTTTTTTTCAACTTTGAATGATGTCTAAAATTATTTAAACTAATTTAGATAGTTTGCTAAAATGTTAAACTAAAATATTAACTTTGTCTTTCACTTTGTATGTTAGGTTAACAGTTAACCATTAATTGAGTATGGCAAATTCAGAGTATAATTGACCACTAGAACCACACCCATTTGGATATGTAGGCACCCGTCCTAAAGGTGCTAGAGATAGGGCTTGGAGGTATGCCTATGAAGGACCGAACCCTGGGACGGTGATTTGCATTAAATGTGAAAAAATAATTCATGGAGGCATAAACCGCCTCAAATACCACCTTGCAAGCATCGAGAAGCATGATGCTAGAGTATGTCGTGGGGCCACCGATGAAATAAAAAAGAGACATTGATGCCTTACTTTGAGCTGGGGAAGAGAAGAAATTGCAAAGAGGGTAAAACTAGACATAGTTGAATCTCAAGGTGCTTCAATTAACATTAAAGAAGAAGTGGAAGCACTTCAGGGCACAGTGGGCTCTCGTCGTGGCCCACGTATCCGCAAACACAACACCACCTCGGCCACCACTTCGGCTTCCTCTAGTAGACCTCCCGGCAAACTGCATCACCCTCAGGGACACAATCTATAGCTAGTTATTTTGTGCCCAGGAATACACCTGGAGCACAACCATCATTAGAGGCCACTGGATGGAATAGAGAGGCACATGAGAAAACAGACATGGCAAGTGCTGATTTTTGGTACTTCAACAACATCCCATTCAATGTGGCAAACAATCCTTATTGGCTAAATTTGGTGACTGCAATGGCAGTTTCAGGAAAGGGGTACAAGGCCCCTTCTCGCAGGGATTTGAGTGGGAGGTTAGTAAATAGTCCACTTTATTTCATTTTTAATTGTTTTTCTTGTTTATTAAATCAAAATAGTGTACTAAGACCTAATTTCACTTTGTTCTTGTAAGTTGCTCACAAATGCAGTTGATAGGGCAAAAGAAATGGTGGAGGACCAAAGAAATGAATGGAGAAAATATGGCTGCACCATTCTTTCTGATGGGTGGATAGATGGCAAAAACCGCACCATTATTAATTTTTTGGTTGCTTGCAAGGACAATGTGGTGTTCTTGAAATCTGTTGATGCCTCCAGTAAGGTGAAAAATGCAAAAACATCGGCTGAAATGTTGGAGCACATTGTCATGGAGGAGGGAGTAGAGAATGTGATGCAAATCATCACAAATGATGCAGCAACATATGTGCAACAGGTAGAATCCTTTTCAATCACCTTTATCAATATTTTCATTTGTTGTGGCTTTGTTTTTCTTGGTTGTATCTTTCTTAAGAATAACTTCTTCTTTTGCAGGTAGAATCCTCCAAGATAGGCACCCCATTCTTTTTGGACACCTTGTGCAGCACATGTCCTTGACCTTCTTTTGGAGGACATAGGAAAAGTTGATTGGGTGACTCCAGTTGTGGAAGATGCAAGGAGGATCACGAAATATATTTACAATCACCCTTAGGTTCTACATTTGATGAGAAAGCACACCCAAGGGAGAGATTTGGTGAGAGCCAGTGTCACAAGCTCAGATATCGGTTCTTGGGGAAAAAGGCTGGTCCGAGCCTAGTTCTCCCTGGGTTCCACCCAGGTCCTAGATCCACAAAGAACCCAGCCACCTGGGTAGGACCCGGGTGGAACCCAAGGAGAACCCAGGTGGACTCGGGAGAACCAAGGCCCATGGGTTCCCAAAAACGGGGCCCACGGGTCATACAAGTAAAAAAAGTATAACCAAACATGAAAATTATAGGTCAAAACAGTCAAAAATGTATAAACAAACTTGAATCTGTTGGCAAGACCCACAAAGAACCCAGCCACCTGGGCAGGACCCAGGTGGAACCCAGAGAGAACCTAGGTGGACCCGGGAGGAACCAAGCCCCATGGGTTCCCAAAAACGGGGCCCACGAGTCATACAAGTCAAAAAAGTATAACCAAACATGAAAATTATAGCTCAAAAAAGTCAAAAATGTATAAACAAACTTGAATCGGTTTGAAACTTGAAACTTGAATATTATCTCTTTTGCAAATTATGAATATGATATTACATTTACGATATATGAATATCAGATTATTTATTAGCATTGGCAATTATGGATTTATGATTTATGATTTAGCTGTTATCATTTATGTATCATTGTATGGGAAAGTTACATTGTATGTTTCATATTTGTAAGTTTGAAGTTTGAACTATGAACATATATATAATATATGACATAAATGTGTGTGTGTGTGTACGGACAAACCCATACCCATACCCAAGAAAAGAAAAAAAATTGCCAAATCCGTGAATCTGTACCCAAATCCGAACCCGAACCGGTAACTTAGGTCACAAGGTTTGCAACGATTTTCTTGACATTGCAAAGCATTCTTGCTGCATTGACTTCTTTGAAACAAATGTTTGTGAGTCAAGCATGGCTAAACTCACCTTATTCAAAGAAGGATGAAGGAGAGGATGTCGCATGCATAGTCTTCGACAACCATTTTACACAAAAGGCTGCAAAGATTGTGAAGGTAACTTCAATTTGAATTTTTAATTATTCTTGATTCGAGTCTCTCATTATTAATTTGTAACTTCATTAATTAATCTTTTTGTAATTTGTATTTTTCAATTGTAGGTGTCAGAGCTCTTGGTTAGAGTTCTCCACTTGGTAGATGGGGATAAAACCCTAAGGGGGTATATTTATGAGGCCATGGATAGGGCCGAGGAGTCGATCAAAAATTACTACAAGAGGGATAGACTCAAAATTGGTCCCATTTGGGAAATTATTGATAAGAGGTGGAACAATCAGCTCCACCAACCCATTCATGCAACGGGGTACTTCCTCAACCATTGTTTTAAGTTTGGGGGTTCTTACTCAAATCCTAATGGAGAGGTCATGGAGGGCCTCTCTGTAATTTTATACACTAGGTTCATTAATCAGACTTATATCCTTTTATTTATGCCCTAGATTGTAATCAGATTTGTGACAAATAAGTTAACATTCAGTAAAATCAGAAAGTAAGTACTCGGTAGACAAACACACATACCCTGGGAAAACCTCCAAGGATGAAAAACCCAGCATTAAAGACCCACAAGTCAGATTATATATTCTCCTCTTAAATGCACAAATACAATACTTAGCTTCTCTGTCAGATCTGGTCCTTTTGTATAGCATACCTGCACTTTCTAATTTCTCCAAGTTTGTATAACACAGCCTATGTCCTCTTAGACAAATTCGCACAATTCTGAATGAATTCACTTTCTCCCTTGTAAATTCACCCTTTATTAGCATAGCTGTTTTCGCCTTTGCTTGTTGAATGAATGAGTGAATATTGACTTGCAAATGTCTCTTATTTATACACATTTTAATCCTTGATTGCAAGTAGCTCCAATTTAATTAGGTGGCATGTATTTAGGATTGGGCTGGGCATATATTAGAGTCACGTTACCCTAGGATAGGGCCCGGACCTAGAAGGGGTTCGGATGTTGCCTTAAGGCAATCCGAACCCATACATAACCCTAGTTACAAACAACACTCTCTACATGCATTCAGAGGATGATACCCGAGGTTGAGGTGAGAGACCTCGTTGTGACCGAACTCCAAAATTATGAGGAAGCAAGGGGTAAGCTATTCTTTTCACAGCTGGCCAGGAGAGGAAGAACCACTCAATCCCCAAGTATAACATGGGTCATTTGGGTTTTGGGGTCTAAAGTGATTGATAAATTGATAAATTATGTTTTCACTTTTCTCTTTGCTTTCTAACTTTTGAATATTGTTTTATTTTGCAGATGCTTGGTGGCAAAGTTGGGATGGAAATACCCCAAATCTCAAAAAAATTGCCCTTGGAATCTTATGTCAACCTTGTAGTTCATCCAATTGTGAGCGCAATTGGAGCTTGTTTGAAGCCATCCACACAAAGAAGAGGAGCAAGTTAGCATACAAATGCCTCAATGACCTTGTCTTTGTGCAAAATAATCGTCGATTGCGCATAAAGAAGGTAGAGGAAGCACCAATTGGTACAATTGACTTGGATGATATAGATCCTTACTGTAATTGGACATCGCAAGAGCAGCCTCCATTGTTTACAAAGGATGACATCACTGATTTGGAGAGGCAGGCTATGGAGGAGGAGGGGGTGGATGTGGTTTCACACTGGATGACATTGAAGAGGATGAGGAGTCATTGCCAGTGCCAGGAGCAGGTAGAGACATAGCTTCATCCAAGATGGAGGACGAGCCACAACCTGAGTCAGACATACCGAGCGAGGAGGCACAATCACACACACAGCAGAATTCTAGGACTAGACCCTCTAGTTCTACCTCTCCCCTAGTTTGTACTAGAGCTGGGAAGAGGAAGATGTAATTGTAATGATGTATTTACTTTTAGTTTTACAAAAACTATTTACTGTTTTGCTTCCAACCATCAGAATTCCTCATGAGGATTCGATTTTGCACCCACTTTGCATTTAAATATATCTAGACTCGGCTTGTTTCTTTTGTGTTCTCATTTATTGACTCATTGGATGCATCTTTTCATTGAATTTTGCAAAAAAAAAATGCATTTTTGATTAAATTTAAGCGAGTATTTAAGTTGCCGAGTTTTTTGCAGAGTACTGGCCAAGTTCTTTTTCAAACCTTGGTGAGTTTTTGCTAATGATGAATAGTTCAACTATGGTAGCGAGGAACAAGAAGCATGTGAAGAAGAAATCAGTACTTCACAAAATAATGATTTCAATCAAAGTGCAAGACAAAGAGATGTTTCAAGAGGAAGAAATTAGTATGGAAGAGGTAGATGAAGGGGTTTTGCAAGCTAGTGCTATCAATGTGGAGAAGTTGGGCTAGTGCATTTGAATATCCTCAAGTAGAACAAAGCAAATGCAATAGTAAAAAGAGTGGCTAGGTATCATGTTGCACAAGCAGATGCAAAAAAGTGTTGTATCACCTCAGCATATAGAAGAAGTAGACCAAGGAAAAGCATTAATGTTCAAGAGAGTGTTATTAAAAATAGAGAAAGAAAACCAAGATCCTAAACAAGGAAGAAATTTATTTTAAGACTATGTAAATGAGGTGGAAAGTGTTGCAAGGTAATTGTAGACAGTGGTAGTATAGATAATTTGGTATCACAAGAAATGGCAGAGAAGCTGAAATTGAAAATGACAAAGCATCCTAATCCCTACGAAGTTTCTTGGTTGCAAAAAAGGTCATCAACTCTTGGTAAGTGAGCAAAGTTTGGTTAGTTTTCAAATTGAAAATTACAAAGATGAAGTTATGTATGATATAATGCCCATGGATGCTTATCATATTCTTTTGGATGGACCCTAGCAATTTAATAGAGAAGTTATGTATGATAGAAGAAAGATTCATGCATTATTGTCAAGGATGGAAATAAATTTACTCTGGCTCATTAAAGGAAAAATTTGTCATAGAAAGTAGTCCTATTGTGTGTTTGAGCATGGAGAAATGATTGTTGAAGGCAAAAAAAGAGGGTGGGAGTAACCCACATGGTGTAGATAATGGCAAGGAGAGGAGTGGTATTGAAGGTAAGCATAATTTTTTCAAAGAGGTGAAAAAAATGCTCAAGAGAGAGCACTAAATATGATACCTTCAAGAGTAAAGTTCAAAAAAATTCAGTTGGAGATTTGGTATTTGCTCATATACAAAAGGAGAGATTTATGAAAGGGATTCATGATGAGTTACAATGGAAAGTATTGGGACCATGTGAGCTCCTTACAAAATTTACAACAAATGTTTATGAAATAAGGCTTCCAGAAGGAGTAGACATTTCACCAATTTTTAAAGTAAAGGATTTGTATACTTATTATGAAGGACAAACCAGTACAGAAATAAATGAGTGCTCAGTTGTACAAACAAATAAGCAAATGAAGAAGACCAAAATGAAAATAGATAAGGAATTCGGAGTAATGAAGAAAAGTCAAAAGGATGAAGAAGTTCTTTTGATCAAAGGCAAAGATGGGATTTCATTCCCAAGATTCTCCAAATGTTCAAAGTATGAAACTTATGGAAAAAAAATTCTACCTAGTGAGTCTGATGCAGGAGCATCAACAATAATGGAGTCTATTTTTGGAACTGACAATTTGTGGGATGTCAGATGGGCATTAGATGGGGCAATGCCTATCTTTAAAACTTTTTTTTTAGCATTGTTTGTTGGTGCAGGGACAAGGATAGATATTTAATTTGTTTTCAAAGGTGTTTCAACCTATTTTTGGTAAAAAGGGAGGATGATGTTGTAATGTCCCCTTTTGGGATTGCCCTGAATCTTGCCCTTGTAAATATCAAAGTCTACTAATTTTCACCCTTATTAATTCTCATATTAGATATTGATCCATTGACCTTCTTGTCTTCTTTGATCTTATGGATGGTTCCTCCAATTCCACCTTCTCAATTGAATTAATCTCTTCTTATATCCTCATTTGTGGGAAGTCACACTTCTTCAAAAGAAATGAGTCATCAATCTTCAGTGCTGCCCGTGAGAGTAATAAATTATTCTTCAAATTGATCTCCCTTGGATGTCCTCCTCAAATGAGACTTTCTCCTTTTTATATCCTCCAATGTGAGGGAGATTGTTGTGCCTTGCACACACTCCCCGTTGTCAATAGGGTCCCCCCTTTCTTGTTTTTTCGTTTCAACTCGTCGAGGCCCTGAGTAGGAGTTTTGTGAGTTCACAAAGAGGAGTTGCAACAGTGAAGATTTTGAGCGTTGAGAAGATGATCTAACCTAAGATTGAACTAGCCTGAGTCCTAGATCCTAGAGGGTTCGCACCTTGAAAATGAGAAGCAAAATTTTGCATCCAATCCAGACCACCAATCAAACGCGAGGTTTTGAAAAGATGAGAAGAAAGTTGACTATCTGAGTAAAAAACACCAAAGGCAAATCAAAAGATCTCACATTTTAACCAAATAGGCCGAAATTTGAAGTTTGCAAGATAGGTGAAGGTCTTGCAAAATGACTATAATGCGCGAAGTTTTAAAAAGCAAAGTATTCCAACTTAAAGAAAATCTCGCAAAATGGTTAAAAAAAGTCTGAAATTGCTAAAAGAAGGTGTTATAACTTAAAAAATAGAATCTCTCATTTCGCCCAAAAGGTCTGAAGTTTGCAAGTAGGGCATTTAAAGCAAAATTGAAACCTCTCAAAAGTCCCTAAAGACCCGCAATAAAAGAACATCTCGCATTTCTCATAAAATAGCCCGAAATTTTAAAAAAGGTTTTTAAATGAGATCTCTCAAAATGTCTAAAAGGCCCGAAATTTATAGAGCGAGCATTTTAACTTAAGCTAGATTCACACATAAGGGTCAAATAGGCCTAGGATTACAAGGCGTCCAAACTTGAAAAAGAAAATAAGCAAGAAATCGGTGATTTTGATCAATTCGCCTGAAATTTCAAGAAGAAGACATTTTGGTTGCAAGCCGAAATCGCACAATTTAGGTAGAGTCTGAAATGTTGTTTTGAGGGCTTAAGTGAAGCAAAATAGGGTGCTCAGAGAGAAAGGGGCATTTAGAAGAACAAATCACACACTTGCAGATTCAATCCCAAGTTTCATCCAAATGGAAGTTAGGCGTTCAAAGCAAGACCAAATCGCGCGGAAACCTCAAAATACTCGAAATTTTTATTAAAGGCGAGATGTCAATCAAAGATTGAGTATTTCTTTCAATATACCCAAGCTTGCAAAGCAAAAGAAAACCCAAGTCGTGCTTTTTATAGGAAATGACTGAATTCTACTAAGTGATAGAGCAACAAAAGAATCGCCCTCAAGAACTGAAGGGCCAGAGTTTCATTATTCTAGCCAAAAGGAGGGCGTTTGAAGCCCTAAAAACACGAAAGAAAGGAAGGGGTCTATAATTCGCAAAGACAGATCATCCTCTCACTTCATTCTATCAAGCCGAAATTGCAAAATTTCTCCAAGGTGCCAACTTTCAGCAGTTTTCACAATCCATAGCCTTCTTTAGTACGCTACCAAGTAAGTTGGAATTTACATTTCACATGGTTAAAACTTTGCAAAAGAATTATGTTTTTACTTGCCTAGGGTTAAAATATAAAATACATTGTGTAGGATTTTGAAGTATAAACCCAAGGGAAACATCAACAACACGGTCATTTGCCAAAATTGGTCCTCCCGCCGAAAATTCAAAACTTAGGCAAATTTAGGAATTCTAGCCAAAATTGTAAAAACGTAGAACTATCTTTTCAAAAAACGCGCATTCAAAACGCTCAACACAAACATTGAAAACTTAAGAGCACAAAGCAATAACATTTGCAACTTTCATAACACCAACAAAATAAGGAGCAACGATATTTTGAAAATTTGCTCAAACCAACTAACCTTGATTTTCAAAATCCAATTACATTTATCTCCAAAACGCAAAATCCAGATTGTTTAAATACTGTTTTAATGCATCTTCAAATTTTAAATTATCTCGTTGCTAATCGATTTTATTGCTAACGTTGTCTTCTGGCATTGCTAACCCACGTTTTTCACCTTAAACTCGTCTTGTAATTCGTGTTCGAGTGTGCAAGATATATGCCTAATCAGGTGGCGGAATCTTCCAAGGCACCTAATGCACCACGGACATCGTAGACGTCCAAAGCCGACATTCCCCACAAGGTTGAAAAGATGAGGTATCAGTATCAAGGGGTGATAAAAGAGTCGAAGGTCCAAAGCAATTGGGAGAATGTTGGAGATACAAGCCTCGAGCATGCATACATTCAAAACTTCAAAGAGAGGGTGTATGCTCCAAACGCATACAGAAATCCCAAGTGGATGCTAGAAAGCGGCATTGCCCAAGCAGCGGGTTTCCCACCGACAATCTAGAATTATGAGCTAGTGGTCAAAGCCGCAAAGCACTATCGGTCAAAGAGCAGGGTGGTAGTTGCAAATGGAATGGTGATGGTTGATTTCACTCCAGAGGCCATAGGAGAAACATTTGACATCCCGCATCCTGAGGGTGCTACCACGATAACCATAGACGAAGCTCATCTCGCTTTTGATATGAATCCCAATAAGTGCAAGGTACTAATAAACAAAGAATGGTTCAAAGTAAGAAGAGCCCTGAGCAATAGGATCATCAAAAAGACCTATAGAAGCGATTTTGTTGAAGAATACGGGGACATTGTCACGCTACTTAGCCGAGTCATGGGGCTCCCCCACTCTAACCTATTTTAGGAGTGGATGTTTTATTTCGCAGAGCAGGTCTTCAATGTGAAGGCTAAATTCAATTGGGCTCAGATCATAAGCAACAACATCCATACACAGTTGGTCGAACTCGCAAAGAAGAAATACTTCGCCATGACTTCCTACTTGGCTTACATGTTTGCTAGACATCAGTAGCTGCCAGGGTTGACCCGAACAGGGGAAATTGGGAATGGAAAAATCGGGTGAAGGTATACAACTGTTACCCTCAGCTGCATTATTACAACATAGCTCAGAGGGAGAAAAACAACATCGCATATGCAATCGGCCAATATGAGCGTATTAATGACGCATTCACGATGCACATGGTCTGAATGATGCAAGGGGGATTGCATATAAGGTTGTCAAAGCAAGCTAATACGCTGATATGGAAGTATGGAGAAGGGTTCATTCAGTTCCCTCGTTTTTCCTATATCAAAATTTCAGGCTTCGAGGGAACTCCATTCCGACTTCCCCGTTATCTGTCAGAGAGGATGGTCCTATTAGAAGTTGCAAGACAGGCGCACCCAACTGGACACATACTTAGAGAGAAGAAGCGATCAGGATTCACATTCCCAATGATCATAGGGAAAAATGATGTGTATTTCAAAAACTTTGTGCATGTCGAGGAATCCTTCAACGAGATAGCATCATACTGCCTACAAGAACACCTCCCTAGGAAGTACTTCGACCTCGCTGGATTAGGGAAGAAGGCTTATGGAAAACATTACAAAAGTAAAGCATCCATAGAAGACTTCTCGTCTAACTGCCTAGATGACTTTGAGGTCCGCCAGTGAGAATACTCAAGGTTAAGTAATCAGCAAATGAGAATTTTCAAGTACCCTCGGGTCTTGGATCAGATTGTTGATTATGGGGATTGCTTGCAAACCCAAGATCATGAGGCAATCAGAGACCTCCCACCATCCATTAACTAGGCCCAAGACTCGATCACGGATTTGGAAGCCATAATGGAAGGTCCCCGGAGATATGTAGATAGCTGGCTATACCAGAAAGATAGAGAGGCTAACCCATGAGGGGACCCAATTCACATATAACCTGATGGGCAGCCATGAGTCTGAGTCTTCAAAAGACGAGGAAGCGTCTAGTGCGCGAACAGAGGAAGAAGTTGAAAAGCCTGAGAAGAAAAGAAAGAAAGCAAAGGCCAACAGGGGAACCCAAACATCAAAGAGGATAAAGAGGAACCCTAGTCAATCACCCGAAAAGATCCCAGTAAGAAGGCTAGAGGTTGTCGCATCATCTAAGGACCCCAACTCAGACGATGAAGTAATTGAGCTTGATCATCTACCTACCCCACCTCCGCAGAATGATCCAATTGCCA
The DNA here is from genome assembly GCF_030272615.1 of Cryptomeria japonica. Lineage (NCBI taxonomy): Eukaryota > Viridiplantae > Streptophyta > Pinopsida > Cupressales > Cupressaceae > Cryptomeria > Cryptomeria japonica. Next base: position 518,864,576 of record NC_081408.1, on the reverse strand, counting down.
CAAAGGCAAATGAGCCACTAGAGATAGATGATCTGCAGCAGTCCAATGAACAAGAAGCAGAGACGCAGATCGTCAATTCGGATGGGCCTGAAAATCAAGTCTAGGAGGGGGAAATTACGCCAAGTGAGGAGACTAGCAACCAAGAGCACACGCAAGAAAGTAGGTGTGAGAAGCAGAAACAACAAGAAGACAGACATGAGGCGAGGCAGGAAGGAGATGACACAAGGGATAATACCACAATTGAAGGAGAAAAGAAGGAAGATAGAATTGAAGAACCCCACGAGACTAAGGAGCAACCTCCATTAGAAGCTACTCAATAGTTGTTCAATGAGGTGGGAGAAAACTCAACTGTGAGTAAAGGACAAGATACATAGCCCAATCCACCTTCTAAATCCCGATCAATCGTGGATAAGCAGTGAGTCCACTGAGACGTCCAGAGAACAAGGTGGGCAGTTGGTAGTCACATCAATACAGACCATCCCTCATGAATAATTAATAGCCCAAGCCCAACTGAAGGCAACTGTCAAGCCACCAATCAACCTAGAGGACATATTTTCTCGGATAGGGGAATCTCAAGCCAAAGGAAAGAAGAAGTCAAGAACTTATTCTAAGATCATCACAGATGAGCAAAGGAATCGGACGATCCATATTGTTGCCCCGCCTCAGGATAAACCAACTAAAGAGGTCACCCTGGCTGATTACAACGTCACATCTATCCCAATTGGGAAAGCAACTAAGGAGGAGGAGAGAGAAGAGTACAAGCACTCTGTTTAAAACATTCTTCGGCAGCTGGATGAGATGATTGTTGAACAAGACGTGTATTGGACTCGTGCCAAGCAAGCTGAGGGATACATAGACCACTTGCTAAGGCCGTTGCAACATACTGTCAAATCTCACGTTCCTCCGTTGGCATTGGCGCTGAAAACTACAGTTGAGTTTGAGGGAGTGTGTGACACAGCTAAGGTAGTTAGAGAATGGATCAAGAGTGTCAAGGCAAGAGGAAGGCAAGTTATCAAAGATGCAATCAACATGGCAATCGATCTACAGTCAACCCACGTAAAGATGCTGGAAATAGAGAGAGTACGTCAAATTTCAAGAAACGATTGCTATAGCTCTACCCATTATGAAAGACTTATTCTGGACTCATGCCTCGATCCCCATGCTGCAAGCAATCCTGGATCCCCATAATATCAACACTTATAAAGAATGGTACTGGATTATTAGCATAAAGATTGGCATGGCAAGCACCATCAGCAAAATGTACGAGGAAAGTGAGGAAGCCTTGTCTGATGTCAAGAGTTTCCGCGAGAGTGTCCTCAAGGCGTTGCTCACCGATTGGAATGATACTATGGAGTTGAGCGATATGATATCGCGTGTAATGTCCCTTCCTTAGGCCTTTCAAATTTTTGGTGGAGGTTGACCTACCATTGAGGTCTTGTAGGTCAACAGGGTGGTTTGGGACCCAACTCAAGTTTGTGGGATTCAGTTTGGGAGCTTCACATGTCTTCCAATTTGGTATTTGGGAGTTATATCTATGATTAAAGTTGAAATTATAATGTTGGCCTTATGTGAATAGTGAAAAGTGAATAGTAACTAAAAAACATAAAGATGAATAATGGAAAGTGCACCCCATCCTAGCAATTCAAGTTATTTTTAAAAGGGGGCCAAATTTTCAATGAGGAAATAGGCTCTCAAAGTTATTTTAAGTTTTAAAAGGCCAAATAGTAACTCCCAAATAGGGTGAACTTCTTGGGAGCTCATAGAAAGCAATTTTCATATCATTTGCTCTCATTCTTACATCTCCATTTTCAAATCAGCAGCTTGCATGAGGGTTTCAGCAGCTTTAGGCTTCCAAGAACGCCCAACTTTTGGAAGAATTGGGGAATTTGGAGGAAAACCCATCTCTCCGAGTGTCAGTTTCCATCAGAATTCAGCTTAAATGTGCATATGGCAGCCTTCTTTGGGGATTTTTGAGCAAATCTATTAGTTTGTGGGCAGGTTTTCTACAATTGGTTGCAGGTCAAACCTTCTAGAGGTCATTCCCATCTATTTCCAGCTCTATTTCAATCAGCCGCTCCATTTTGAGAAGAAGGATTTCAAACCCTAGAGTGTATTTAGGGTTTTAACATAAATTGTAGTTGATTTCTATATTTCTATTGGCTAGAAATTTACTTTAGACCTATGAGTTCATGTCAATGGTATGTACATTGCTCTTTTAAGCAAATGAAAGTTTCTCGATTATATTCCTTATGTGTTATGCATCTTGTTATATTAAATCAGCAATCTCTTACGTAATATTCAAGAATCTTGCATAAAACTTCAAAACCAATCAAAACAAAAACAAAAAACCAGTCAAACCCCATCCAAATATACGCTAGCCAAAGACTTATCAGAAAATAAACATTGCACATAACCTCCTAGTTTGGATCAGATTGGGTGAAAATTGGATTGGGGATCTTTCAGTGGTATCAGAGCCTTGATTCTACCAACCTAGGGGTAGAAATCAATTTACTTCAGTTGCTGATTACACCAATGGTCAGAATTAAGGATGGAAGATTATTACCTACCTTCCTTCCTGCTTCACCAGTGAAGGAAAAGGTACCTAGCTAAGAGAAAATAATGAAGGGCCCTGAAAATTTAACAAAAAAACAACAACAGAATGATCAAGAATTGCAACATTTTGATGATTCACATTCAAGGAAATTTGGGTACTTGAAGGTTTCATCTCCATCTACAAGGACAATTAAGAAACCTCATTCCATGGCAACAAATGATGCAATTATGAGCAGCTACTATAAGTATTGCTCCCTTCCTAAGAAGATACGTGACCTCCTTTCTTTCACACTGTTCTTCGGTTTACCGGATGAGGATGAAGATGGCTTGATGTTTTCAAGTCCATATCAGCAGCAAAAGAAGAAAAGAATATCAAAAAATAGTAAAGAAGCCATTGGAAAAAGTGAAGAGTTTAATGTGCACGAACAAGGAAAGGAAGAAGAATCACTTGTTTGTAGTCTGCAGCCTACAAGTGATCACAATGAATGTGAAAATCAGTCATCATGTGGGAGTCCTAAAGAAGAAATAACTTTGGATTGAATGGAGATACATAGCACACCATTGGGTCATCATGTTGATCACAAAGTGGAAGAAATTACAATCTTGGATCAACCCATTAGAGGTGTTGAAAGTATGATTCCAAGGTTTGACACATATTCTGATTTTTGCCACAGCAGTTCTAATCATGAGGTAGCATCCATTTCACATGAAAGCAATGATGTTGTTGAGTCATCCTATGATGGTACTCGAGTTGAGAGTGTTACACATGAAGTATATATTGTGGATTCAAACCACAGAGGGCCTGAATTTGTTCACCATACTATGGAAGATGTCAAAAGCACACAAGGGTTGTGTGATGGGTGGTCACTAAGAGCTAAGAAGTCCAAGTTGCTTGCTGCCCAAGCAAGACAGCACTTGCAAGAGGTCAAGGAAAGATGCAATCAGTTTGATACTGCAAGAAGACAAAGAGAGTCATACATTAAATCATTATTTCTTCCAAGGAAAGAATGTATTCAAGTTGAGCATGCAAGGGAAGATCTTCTTGAGGTAAGAAAACAAGGAGGACATGTTGATGTGTATGAACAAGAGAAAAGGTATGTTTTAGGAAATTCAGTTTGGACTAGTTTGCATCATAAAGTTTATGACTTTCCTCATTTAGAGAGCCCTTTGAAGGCTCAAAACAATGATGATATTAGATACACCCTCAATGGACCAGCCACGAGTGATATATCCATTTTTGTGGAATGGAACATATTTGATTTCATTTCGGTTACTCATGCATCATCTTCAATGGAAGGACAATGGTTAAGATCATATGAAGCATTTTGTTTTAAAAAGCTGATCAAAGAGACTAAGAGGTTGCTTACTAAGAAGATCTTGCATTTTGATAATGTTTGGTTTGTTGTGCATACTACACCTTGGAATTTGCTAGTAATGGAAAACATATCAGTCATGGAGGTGATGGTATGGATTCGAAGATGGGACAGCAATCTTTTGACATCACATGAGCATGAATCCAAGCTAGATGGTGGTGACAAGAAATGTAGCATGGTAGACATTCATGAGAGAATAAATGAGCAAGAGGCAATAGTGGGAACTTCTACTTCCCAACAGCCTAATTTTATAACAGCAGTTAGAGAAGAACATAAATCAATTTGTATGTTGATGCCTCACCTTTATGATGTTGACACTTTGATTGAGTATAAGGATGTCATAGTTTCAAGACTTGATATGCTACAAGATTGGTGTGCCAAGACTATGCAAGTGAGCTCATGCATTGAAGTTTCCAAAGGTAATGAAAGAAAGGGCACAATCAGTCCTAAATCTCTGATTAAGGACAGCAGCGTTATACTCTTTCCTTTACATGAATTTGCAGCTCCTATTCATGGAGTAGTTAGTGAAATTGAGTTTTCAAACGTTGGCATACATGATGCATTGGCTAAGCATGGCTATTTTTATGATGCTTCTTCCGAGAGGATTGAATTTGTTTATTTTAGAACAGTAATAAATCAGTGCAAAGAAGTTCGTGACATACACCATTCCATACATAATGAGAAGCAAGACTTCGCCGATTCTGAGTTTATAGTTGATGTTGACAACGATATGAATGAGCACAATGATTTTATGGGTGTTACTCTTAGTGGATCAGCCACTCATGAATTACTTTTGGGTGTTAAGGAAGACATCTACATTGCAAATTTAATGTTTCCCCTAATTCTTATGACTGTACAACTGCTTATTGGTTGGCATTAGAGCCAAATGACATAGGTTATTTAGTGACAAGTGGTTGTACTACATGGCTGTTCACTATATTTTCAGAATTGTTTCTATCTACATCAGTTAATGGGTTGGATTGGAGTGTGTGGAGACACATTTACTTGATAGATAAGGTGTATGAGATGGGTTTCTTTCTTATGCATGGGTATACGGACATCATTGACGTCACTTTAGTAGTTGTTGGTCTAGTTTTCAGTATGTCAAACACCTTTGGACAGCAGGCTATGAAAGCAAACTTGGAAGGTACAAAATAAAGGTGGGTCTCATGTTGATGATTAACCCATCTCTTCGAGTGTCAATTTCCATTAGAATTCAACTTCACTGTGCATATGGCAGCCTTCTTTGGGGATTTTTGAGCAGATATATCAGGTTGAGGGCAGATTTTCTACAATTGGTTGCATGTCAAACCTTCTAGAGGTCATTCCCATCTATTTCCAACTCTATTTCAGTCAGCCGCTCCATTTTGGGAAGAAGGATTTCAAACCCTATAGTGTATTTAGGGTTTTAACATTAATTGGAGCTGATTTCTATATTTCTATTGGCTGGAAATTTACTTCAGACCTATAAGTTCATGTCAATGGTATGTACATTTCTCTTTTAAGCAAATGAAAGTTTCTTGATTATATTCCTTATGTGTTATGCATCTTGTTATATTAAATTAGCAATCTCTTACGTAATATTCAAGAATCTTGCACAAAACTTCACAACCAATCATAACAAAAACAAAAAAAATAGTCAAACCCCATCCAAATATACGTTGGCCAAAGACTTATCAGAAAATAGACATTGCACATAACCTCCTATAGTTTGGATCAGATTGGGTGAAAATTGGATTAGGGATCTTTCATCGCGCTGGAATGGCAGGTTAAGGATTGATAAAATCACATACTCTATGGCTTACATAGACTTCATCAACAAGCAGCAAGCAGAGGTGCTACGTTTTGAGACTTATCAAGTTGAATGGTTCGGGCAGTTGAGAGTTGTGGACAGCCATCGAGAGGGCATCCAGTTCAAAATGCATAATCCTCATATTCCTCCCAGCAAGGAATTGTTTCCTGTGTGCATAAAGTTTCAATAATATGTTCGAGTGGAGCGCAGAGCAAACTAGGATATCTGGAAAGATCACTTGGATAGAGAAATTGACTTTTTGGAGAAAGAGTCAACCTTCATAAAGGAACTTTTTCAAAAATAGTTATTTCTTCCCACCACTTAAGTGCTTTTGCAAATTTTGAGCTCCATGCAGGTGCACTTTTCTTTTTTTTTGTTGTTGTGTGTGTTGGGGGGGGGGGCAGCTTTATGATAGGTAGTTATTAGTTAGTTGGTGGTCGGTAAGGGGATATTTTCCTATTAAATGGGTATGGACAGCCACCTCTTAGAGGATGAATTTGGGTCATTCATCCAATTTTGGAAACCTATATAAAGGGATTGGAGTTCCCTTATTTTTGTAAGAAGTTATAGAATTGTTGCTGAAACTCTGTCAAAATTTATACAAAATTAATGGAAGTTAAAGCTGTTATAATTTTATGTGAGTTCAGTTATTAAATGTTGAATAAATAAATGTAAAAGCTCAGTATTCATGTTTAATAGATTGAAAATCTAGTTTCCCTTGAAGATTGCATCAGATTTTACATAGTTGTGCTCTATTAGCTGTCAAAGTTAGATCTAGTTTTTCAAAGGTTTTCATCTATTCACCTGAATATGCTATTTTAGATAAATTAGTTAGTTTCTTTCTTCCTCTATCTCCCCTTTTTTCCCTTTTTTAATCTGAAAGTTGAAGCCATAAACAGCATCATGACAAAGAATAATTTGATGAAGATAAGACTATAGAGTCTTAGGGAACTTGTAAAAACAAAGCTGATTTTATCTAACCACGTAAGTGCCCTTGTGTTTCTAGTAAAACACATTAAATCATTGAGCTATCCTGCTGTCATGACTCGACGATTGGAACGTTGAGGTTGTCCCCATTGATCAATTAGAACAACATTAGGGATTCCTTATTCAAGAGAGGATAGAACACTCAGCAAGAACATTCTACTCTGCATTGTTAGTTTTCGTGATCAGATTAACAATAATGAGCAAGAAATAATAATGCACAGTCACAAGAATCAAAGCACACAAATAGAAAGGGCACACAACACAAGTCTACTCTAGGAAAACCTCCCTCTTGGAGGAAAAACCCAACAACAACAGATCCTCAGATCTAATTATTCATTATGAATAAAATTGCAGTCTTACAACACTTATCTCAAGCTGAATGCATGTGCAGATATCTTCAGCTTCAAATGACCTTTTTGTAATCAGCATAACCGTGCCTTCTTCAGCATGAACAATAGATTTAAGTTCGCATCAATCAAAGCAGAGTCGCATCCCTAGATCAAGTATCTTCACACCAAAGGAGAGCAGATATATTTCGCATTGTTATTGTAGATTTGATTCGCATATCTGATAATTGTATCAAGATGCATTCTATGTAGCTTTTATATATGAGGATTGGTGCCTTATTGGGTCGGCCCTCGACCCAATAAGGCACCTTTTGGCGCTAAAGTCTTTGTACTTTTCCCACGTTATATGTGCAAGATAGGGTCGGCCCTATATCTCACTCCACGATTTATTTAGGTTCAGCCCTATCCTGGGCACTAAGGTAGATGCTACAATCTCACACATTTGACTTTGCTTGGCGTGTGGAAGAGAAAGGGCCCAGCCCTATTTACACACCTCCTTAATGAAGAAGGGCCCAGCCCTATAAGGATTCGGATGATGCCTTAAGGCAATCCGAATCCTTTTTATTTTCCTATCCTAGTTACATAAGAAAAAACACTCCCTCTTAAGTAGGGAGGAAAATAAATACATAGCCAAATTCTCATGGACAAACCCATCGCATGAACATTTACAAGGTTTAGGATTAGGGCCCAGCCCTGATAGTACAATCAATATACAATTTGTGACTTGATCACGCAATTACATTACAATGAACCTTTACATGATCTTCTCTTGCAACGCCTGCAGAGGATGAAGCCAATGCTTCATTACTTTACACTTTCCTGGGGACCTACAAGTAACACCATGATCTTTCATCATGCATATCCGTAGAGGATGACAGAGACCTTTCCATATGCACAGCTACAATAATTAATACTCAAAGATATATATAACCATACAACATAAATCATGCACAACCACAAAGGATACATAAGCTTCTTCACTGAGAAGAACAACCTGTCTTCTTGCACTTCATAGAGGGTGGAAAGAACTGCCACCTTGCACTCCACAGAGGGTGGACTCACCTTGCACTCCGCAAAGGGTGAGAGAGAATTGTCACCTTGCACTCAGCAGAGGGTGAGCGAGCACTGCCACCTTGCACTCCGCAGAGGGTGGATGATACACCCAATGTATCATGGTTAGTATCATCATAAATAAACATTTTGCAATAGACAAGGAATATACATTAGATATATATTATCAATTCCTCTATTAAACCATAATGATTAGAACCCAAGAATGAAATGAGATATTAAAAGATATCAAGACTCCCTCTAAAACCCTATCTAAATAAAGAATTCACAAACCTGATGATTCATTCTTACTTACGAAGTGGACCCATAGCATCTTAAAAGAGAGATGAAAGGTAGACTTTCATAATTAGTTCGATGACAAGATCTAATTGAGGTAGGGCTTCTCAGGTCATGCATGAATGCTTTCTTCAGAGAGTCATGATCTGAAAAACATTATCTTCAAGAGTAGACATTAGGTTACCTTAGAGACATGATATAGTAAAACAAAACACCAACCCTTACAAACCCTCAACACACAGATTCAGACATATAGATAGAAGACATTTACCTATACTCGGATCCTAACACACATCCATATATATACACTATCACTATTCAACCATGAAAACATCGAATATATAAGTGATAGCAAGTATATGATAGCAAAAATATATAAGAATGACAGCAAGTATCAAAATAAGTTAAGTTTTAAGGTAGCTTCAAATCACCTACAACTTCACTTACCTATCTCCCTTGAAATAAATTGATATTCATCACCTTTGAAGGTTCTACGATACTAAGAGGATGAGGAATCCATTGATGCAGATGAAGGACCTTGATTGTGCATGTAATCATCTGAAAACCCTAGCTGTCCCACAGAAGTCCAGGCTGTAAATCTGATCACTACACATGCAAACCTAAGCTTTGATACCATGTTAGTTTTCATGATCAGATTAACAATAATGAGCAGGAAATAATAATGCACAGTCACAAGAATCAAAGCACACAAATAGAAAGGGCACACAACGCAAGTCTACCTTGGGAAAACCTCCCTCTGGGAGGAAAAACCCAGCAACAACAGATCCTTAGATCTGATTATTCATTATGAATAAAATTGCAGTCTTACAACACTTATCTTAGGCTAAATACATGTGCAGATATCTTCAGCTTCAAATGACCTTTTTGTAATCAGCATAACCGTGCCTTCTTCGGCATGAACAATAGACTTAAGTTCACATCAATCAGAGCAGAGTTGCATCCATAGATCAAGTATCTTCACACCAAAGGAGAGCAGATATATTTCGCACTATTATTGCAGATCTGATTCGCATATCTGATAATTGTATCAAGATGCATTCTATGTAGCTTTTATATATGAGGATTGGTGCCTTATTGGGTCGGCCCTATATCTCACTCCGCGATTTATTTAGGTTCAACCCTATCCTGGGCGCTAAGGTAGATGGTACAATCTCACACGTTTGACCTTGCTTGGCGTGTGGAAGAGAAAGGGCCCAGCCCTATCCTAATTTGTAGGGCCCAGCCCTATGTGCCCTTTTACATAAATACATTAGATGGAGATAGGGCCCAGCCCTATTTACACACCTCCTTAATGAGGAAGGGCCCAGCCCTATTTACACGCCTCCTTAATGAAGAAGGGCTCGGCCCTATAAGTATTCGGATGATGCCTTAAGGCAATCCGAATCCTTTTTATTTTCCTAGCCTAGTTACATAAAAAAAAAACATGCGTTGACCGAAGGGAGTTGGTTATCCGACTTTAGCCACATCAACAGGACCTCTTCATCATGTATGCCCCTTTGGCAAGAGACACACCCTTTCCACCATTAGCACCCTTTGAAAGAGTGCAACTCTTCATTATTTCTGCCTCTTGAAAGGAACACAACCTTTCACATTCAGATCTGCACTTCTTATTTATATTAGATCTGCACTTCTGATTCCCCAAATTATCCCCTCAAATGAGGTTCTCTTCTCCCTTTTATATCTCATGTTTGAGGGAGAAACAACTTTTCATTTCATGTCTTTGACCATTCATTAACTTAATTAAAATTTAAATATATTTAATTGTATTCTTTTATTTTTTTATTTTTATTTTATTATTATCATTTATCATTAAATTGTATTTCAAAGTGGGGACATTACAGATGCAAATAGAAAAAGAGGATATTATGAAATTTTCTAGTAGAAGATTAGACTTTAGAATCATAGTTTTGGTGTCTGAAAAGGGGTCTTTTCCATTGCAATAAGATATAGTTTTGTATTAGGTCTAGTTGTCAATTCATGGGAAATATTAGAATTGTTAGTAAATCTTGTAGCAAGTTGTGTCTTGTTTTTGAATAAGTAGTTTTTTTTAGATCATTTATCTAATTATATGAGGAAATATGGAGTGATGTATGTTATATAAGTTCAATAAAATGTCAACAAGATTTTAAAGTGTAAATGTGTTTTTGTTTAAACTTTGTGTTTGGCTACAAGGATTGGCTGCCTTTCATTGGGTACATGATCCCTATCTACATCATATAAAGCAAAAGGCCACTAATAATGCATTTCTTGAAGTCATTTAAATCAGATTCAGGGCCAACTTTGAAAATCAAACATGTTATTCATTTGCTTGACCAACTATGAAAGAGAAGCATTTTATTTGATTTGTTGGCCGACATTCATAGAGAATCATGGATTTGAACTCATGTTTAAATCAATCCAAAATGTGGGAGGTGGTTATAAGAATTACTTGGCTGACATGTATAACTGTCATATTCTTGAAAGGAGGCTGATATGTTCAGAACAAATGTTTAAATTAATTATTTATGGTTGATCCATAATTTGTTTTTGGCACTAAAAGAGTCATATATACACTATATGAAAGAGTTTAAGAAAGACCGGTGATTCATTGTGAATGAGAGCAAGCAATCATCATTCACATGTGAGCACTAAAGAAAAAGGTTAAGGAATAGCAGTGATTGTATTCCACTAAGTACAGATTATGGATAAGGAGGCAATAGTTGATGATAAAGAGCAGAATTAATTATCATTAAGGAGCAGCAATCATGCTTTGCAAAGGCATTATTAGTTAATATAGAGCAATTATTATATCTATTACATGAGCAGCAATTTAGTTATGAGAATGCAGTGATCAAGATTACAAAGGGCAGCAATTCATAAAAGGTGGCAAAAGTCAATAAAGATATCTAATTAAAAGGCAGAAATAAGTGTTTAAAGGCAGCAATTAGCATTTAGAAATGATAACAAAAAGTCATGTTCATTCAAAAGGTCATCTCTATTCAAAGAGATGTCTCTCTTCATTAAAGGCATAAGATATAAATAGTGAATGTGGATTGTGAAAATATGAAGCGAGTTGAATAAATGTAATATCATTCTAGCAGATTTTGCAAGGAGAAGAATGATAGATGTGAAGATCAAATAAGTGGGAAGAAGCATATGTGTATGATATAAAAGGACGTATCATTTCCCCTCAATTGGTACACACCAATCCCCACTGCTAAGAACCAACTTAGAGAGAGACACCAATCTCTCCTTTAGGAAGCACCAACTCCTGAAACAAGGTTCCACTTACTTGAATTTTTCTTCATTGCAATTGATGGACAATTCAATCCCCTTTATAAGAATCTTAATCTCATATTTATGTCTTATATAAATGATATTCATATAACTCTTCATAACTTGATTCCAGTTTCTTTCATAAAATTGTTGTAAATCCCTTCACAGATTTGCTCCAAATTTCTTCACAAATCTAAACATTATTTTCCTACGTAACCCAAGGACATGTCCCTGGCCTGAAAACCCTCATCTTTGTCCTAGGGACATTCCGGGGACGTGGGGACAACCAAGGGACGTTCCCCCCCGTCCCCCAATTCATTGAAATAATTAGGAGACGTCTCAAAAACGAGGGGACATTGGCTCCAGCCATGGGGGGCATCCGTATGTTCCGGGGATAGACGGGTTAGTCCAGGACGTATGAACATCCCCCATGGCTGGGGCCATTTTTTAAAAATTAAAAACATTAAAAGTCCACTTATTTTAAAAACAAATTGGGTCTAATGTGAGCCCCGTGTGATTTTTTTGGGTCTAATTTTTTATTTAACATCTGACCATTTAAAAAGACTTTTATATAACATATAAACATTATAACATTGGATTTATTATTTCATTTTCACAGCTTCTATTGCATTCACAGGCTGCACTATCATACTAGCGATTTATTTTATCCTGCACTGCGATTTTTTTCACTGGTTCGGTTTGGAGTACTATGATTTTTTTCACAAGTTTCGGTCCTTTGGATCGTGGGCATCATACTTGAATGTTCGTGTTTCATACTCCAGTCTCCTCAAGAAAATACGTGAGCATCATATTGTAAATGTAAGTTTGTATATCGTTTGGGGACATGGAGTTTACTATTAGTTTTAATAATTTATTTTATATTTTCGTTTTGTGTCTATATTTACTATTTCGTGAGCATCAAACATTTGTGCCTAGAGCCAATTGTTGAAATGGATAGCTAGTTCGGATCATATTTTAATGTTGCCTTGTGGCAATTAAAATATTATCATATTGTAATAAGGTTAAGTGATTCATGTCTAATAGGGTTGGGCCCAAAATGCGATGTGTGGTTAAGCGATTCATGTCTAATAGGGCTGGGCCAAAAATGCAACGTGTGGTTAAGCGATTCATGTCTAATAGGGCTGGGCCCAAAAAGGAAAAGTGTTACATCTTGCAAGTTATGTAGGCCCCAAATTGGGCACCAAAAGTGCAAACTAAAATATGTAAAATATTGGCAATTTGGTTAAAGCCGACCTGGAAACCTTGAACATGAATCTTGTATATAAACAAGATTCATTCTACACTTCACACCATGAATAATCTTCATCAAGTGCTGTTAGCACTTATGCAAATTCAGTCAACGAACTTAGAGGAAGAAAGCAATATAAATCTTCATGTTGCTGCAAGTCTATCCGACCCTTGAGCGAATCCATTGGACAGCTTGTTGAGCAAGGTTGTGTTCTATCCTTCAACGATCTCCTTCTCCAAGTGGTGTTGATATTCTGCTCTCTCTGAAGATATACTACAACTGCATATACTTGGTTTAGTCTACCCTAGATTGGCACTACAATCAGATAAGTAATCTAATTCATGTAATCTGCTTATATATAAAGGAACTGATCTGAATCTTTGTTGCTGGGTTTTTCCTCCAAGAGGGAGGTTTTCCTAGGGTACTTGCGTCTTGTGTTGTGTACTTTATTAATTGTTTCTACTTATTCTCAATCTGATTATAATTTAAGTAACTAGATTAACATCTGATTGCCTCAAATCAACACCAATGACTTACAACGCTGGCTCTAGGTTAAGTCGTTGATCTGGAAATTTTGAAAATTCCCAAATCAGCGACTTAACCTAGAGCCAATGTTGAAAATTCAATTTTCAATTTTCTCAATCTCCCATGTTGTTTGGATTCAAGGACACTCTGCAAATAATCTGCGAGAGTTGGTTGAAGATAAAATTATAAATATTGCAATAAATATTAATTAGGGAATATTTATTATTTTTTCAATAGCTTCCACAGATCTTTCACCCACCAGGATATCGTGGAAACAATGAAATTTGAGACAAAAACCCATTGGTGCAGCAACAATGGGGTTCGGTCTTTCAGTTTCTAACTTTCTGCAATTTAAGTTAAACCACCAAATTGCTTCCCATATTTGATATTTTATTATTTAATTTATTAAATTATTTTCCATTTTTTTAATTTTGTTTTTTGTTTTTTTTTGTATTTTATCAATTTAAACTTGCATTCAAACTCAAAACAAATGAGCAACAATGGGGGTGACAATAGTAGTGACAATGATGTAGAAGTGGTTGGTGGAAATGCAAGTGAAAGTGCTGAGAGAAGTAGTGGGCAGCAACCTAGCATATTTAAATGCCCTTCAAAAATTATGGAAACATATGCAAAGGGCCCTTTTAATAACAACAAACCTCTTCTCCAATATGTTACACCTAGGGCTAGGGGTGAAAGGAAAAGAAATTCAGGAGGGAGTAGGGTGTGGGATTGTCATGTTTGCTTGACAAATTTTAGGAGCAGCTACACAAGGGTAAAATCTCATTTTTTGGGTGTTCCAAGCCGTGGGGTCAAAGCTTGTCCAAAACTAAAAGATGAGAGGATAGAGTGTCATAGATTGCATATGGAGGCTAAAATGGTGAAACAAGGTGTGGCAATACCAACACCTTTTGCATGTGCACAAACATTTGGGCCTATGACATCCACTATTAGTAGTATTAGTCAAGTTGAGACAAAAGGAAAAAAGAAGATGGGTAGTGAGAAGGGAGGGTCGGTAGAAGCTTTTTTTAATGCACAAGGACGTGAACCTACGAAGACATCCATTGGTAGATTCTTTTTTGCTAATGCCATCCCATTTCATTGGCATGTTCCTCTTCAAACAAATGGTCAAAGATATAGCCACTTTCCATCCCACATTCACACCCCCTGGAGATCATAAGCTACGGACTACTCTTAGACAAAGAGTATTCCAAGGTTAATGTGCTAGTGGAGGATATGAAACAAAATTGGACGAGGACTAGATGCTCTATTGTGATGGATGGGTGGACTGATGTTAGACATCAACCACTCATCAATATCATTATCACATGCCCTGTTGGTTCTTGTTTTTTGAAAGTCGTGGATTGTTCAGGGAAGCATATGGATGCAGAATTCCAGTTTAGCATTTTGAGGGATGCCATAGAAGAGGTTGGGGCTGCTATTGTTGTACAGGTGAACATTTTTTAGCACGTCTGTGCAAATCAGCCGGTTTGATGGTGGAGGGTGCTTACAAGCACATCTTTTGGACCCCATGTTGTGTTCATACATTGAACAATGCATTGAAAGACATAGGAAAAATAGATTGGATGAAGCAAGTGATCGCAAAAGCTAGAGAGATTCAAATGTTCATTTGAAACCACCACACCTCGCTCTCTTTAGATCATTTTCAAAGGAGTTCCTCAAACCCGTTGAAACAACGTATGCCACTTAATTTTGTATCAAACTTCCAATTTTTTATTTTAATGAACAATGAATATAGATATGCCACTTAAATTTTTTATTCTTTTAATGAATGTAGGTATGCCACTTCATCTTGTTGAAGAGCATGCTTGAGGTGCATGATCCTCTACAATTGATGGTGGTGAATCCTGAGTGGGCTAGATGGTGGGAATCAAACTCTACTGAAGGAAAATCTGCCAAACAAAAGATCCTTGATGACAATTGGTGGTCCGTTGTGAGGTAAGACATCACTAATTTTATTATTAAATTGCTAATTGTTTTAAAAATTAAATGTTAGATTGTTGATTTTCATATTCAAATATGTAAGCAATTAGATATGTTAATTTGATTGCTCACCTACATATTGTCTATTCATGCATTGTATGTGTTCATCAATTCAATTATATATATGTTGGTGTTGTCCCTTCACTAAGGGTCACCACTTTTGGTCCAATAATTATATTATTATATTATTGTATCATAATAATATAATATAAGATAATTATATTATATTATATTATATTATATAATCTCAATAATAATAATAATAATATAATTATTATGTCATAATAATTATATTGTCACAAATATTATCCCAATATAATAATTATCAAAGATGGACTACTCGCCAAAAACTCGGCAAGTAGCAAAAACTTGCCAAGTTTTTCGGCCAGGCGAGTAGATTTGACTTATACTCGCCCAAAAACTCCCGAAGTTTTTGGCGAGTTTTTGACTCGCCAAAAACTCGGCAAGTAGCAAAAACTTGCCAAGTTTGTCGACCAAGCAAGTAGATTTGACTTATACTCGCCCAAAAACTCCCCAAGTTTTTGGCGAGTTTTTGGCAAAAACTCGGCGAGTCCAAGTTAAAAACTCACCCATCTGCTTTCATGAAGCCGAAAACAACAGAAAGAGAAATCATTTTTTATTTTTTGATTGGATTTTGGGCTAAGAAGGGGGAAGTTGACTTGGAGTGACTTGCATGGTGATTTGGAGTGATTTTTGAGTGATTCCAAATGGATTTGAAGGGGATTTGAAAGGAAAATCAGATTCTCAGGTTAGTTAGTTTTTTTTCTATGCTTTTTTAAAAACAATTTGTTTATTTTTTGTTGCATTTAGATGGATTAGAAATGATTCCTAGGTAGTCTAAATCCTTTCTAAGTTATTTGCACAAGATTTAACACTAGATTTGACAAGTTTTGTTAAATTTTCCCAATTTTTTTGAAGAATCTAGTTTTCAAAACAAAATTCAAACTCTACTATGTTTTTTTTTAAAACTTTGAATGATGTCTAAATTTATTTAAACTAATGTAGATAGTTTGCTAAATTGTTTAACTAAAATGTTAAAAAAAAAAATCACTTTGTATGTGTAGGTTAAGTAAGCATTAATCATGGCAAGGGAGCAATGGCCACTAGATCCATGCCCATTTGGATATATAGGCACCCGTCCTAGAGCTGCTAGAGATGGGGCATGGAGGTATGCCTATGAGGGACCCAATCCTGGGTCAGTTATATGCATAAAGTGTGAAAAAATACTTCTTGGAGGCATCAACCGCCTCAAATACCACCTTGCAGGAATAGACAAGCATGATGCTAGAGTATGCCCTGGGACCAATGAAGAAATAAAAAGACAAATGAATGCCCTACTTGCAGTTGGGGAAGAAAAGAAATTGCAAAGGGAGAGAGCAAAGCTAGCCATGAGATCAAGCCATAGCTGAATCTCAAGGTGTTTATGTTGACATTGAAGAGGAACAAGAAGCACTTGAGGGCATAGTGGGCTCTCGGCATGGCCCACGTATCCGCAAACCCACCACCACCTCGCTCATCGCTTTTGCTTCCTCTAGTAGAGTACCTGGCACTGTTCCACGTCCATCATCACGATCAAGATCCATAGGTGCTTATTTTGTGCCCAGGAACACACCTGGAGCACAACCATCATTAGAGGCCATTGGATGGAATAAGGAGGTACATGAGAAAACCGACATTGCAGCAGCTGATTTTTGGTACTTCAACAACATTCCATTCAATGTGGCGGACAATCCTTATTGGTTGAATTTGGTGACTACTATGACAGTTTCAAGAAAGGGGTACAAGGCCCCTTCTCGCAAGGATATGAGTGGGAGGTTAGTAAATTACTACAAAGTCCACTTGATTTCATTTTTAATTATTTTTAGATTTCTTGTTTATTAAATCAAAATTGTGTACTAAGACCTAATTTCACTTTGCTCTTACAGGTTGCTCACAAATGCAGTTGCTAGGGCAAGAGAAGTGATGGAGGATCAAAAAATTGAATGGGCAAATTATGGCTGCACCATTCTTTCTAATGGGTGGACAGATGGCAAGAACCGCACCATTATCAATTTTTTGGTTGCTTGCAAGGACAATGTAGTGTTCTTGAAATCCGTTGATGCCTCCAGCTAGGTGAAAAATGCAAAAACATTGGCTGGAATGTTGGAGCATGTCATCATGAAGGTGGGGGTAGAGAATGTGGTGAAAATCATCACTAATAATGCAACAGCATATGTGTCAGCAAGTAGAATCCTTTTAAATTATCACCTTTAGGCATTAGCAATATTTTCATTTGTTGTGGATTTGTTTTACTTGGTTGCATATTTCTTAAGAATAAATCTTTCTTTTGCAGGAAGAATCCTCCAAGAGAGGCACCCCACTCTTTTTTGGACACCTTGTGCAACACATGTCCTTGACCTTCTTTTGGAGGACATAGGAAAACTTGAGTGGGTGACTCCAGTTGTGGAAGATGCAAGGAGGATCACCAAATATATTTACAATCACCCTTGGGTCCTAAATTTGATGAGACAGCACACCCAACGGAAAGATTTGGTGAGAGCTGGTGTCACAAGGTTTGCAACGATTTTCTTGACGTTACAAAGCCTTCTTGCTGCATTGACTTCTTTGAAACAAATGTTTGTGAGTGGAGAATGGCTTAACTCACCTTCTTCAAAGAAGCCTAAAGGAGAGTTTGTTGCATGCATAGTCTTCGACAACCAATTTGCACAAAGTGCTACAGAGATCGTGAAGGTTGTTACTTCAAAACTTTAATTTTTAAATTTTAATTATTCTTGATTCAAGTCTCTCATTACTAATTTGTAACTTCATTATTTTAACTTTTTGTAATTTGTATTTTTCAATTGTAGGTATCAGAGCCCTTGGTTCGAGTTCTTCGCTTGGTGGATGGGGATAAAACCCCAATGGGATATCTTTATGAGGCCATGGATATGGCCAAGGAGTCTATCAAAAATTACAACAAGGGGGATAGACTCAAATTTGATCCCATTTGGGAAATTGTTGATAGAAGGTGGAACAATCAACTCCACCAACCCATTCATGCAACAGGGTACTTCCTCAACCCTCGTTTTAGGTTCGGGGGTTCTTACTCAAATCTGAATGGAGAGGTCATGGAGGGCCTCAGTACATGCATTGAGAGGATGGTACCCGATGTTGAGGAGAGAGACCTCATTGTGAGTGAGCTCCAAAATTATGAGGGAGGAAGGGGTAAGCTATTCTCTTTAGAGCTGGCTAGGAGAGGAAGAACCACTCAAACCCCAGGTATAACATTTGCCATTTGGATTTTGGGATCTAAAAAGATTGATAAATTATGTTTTCTCTTTTCTCTTTGCTTTCTAACTTTTACATTTTACTTATTTTGTAGATGCTTGGTGGCAAAATTGGGGTGGAAACACCCCACATCTCAAAAAATTTGCCCTCAGAGTCTTATGTCAGCCTTGCAGTTCATCCAATTGTGAGCGCAATTGGAGCTTGTTTGAAGCAATCCACATGAAGAAGAGGAGCAAGTTAGCGCAGAAACGGCTCAATGACCTTGTCTACGTGCAATATAATCTTCGATTGGGCGTAAGGAAAGTAGAGGAACTAGAAGGTGGTCCAATTGACTTGGATGATATAGATCCTTATAGTGGTTGGACATCACAGGAACAGCCTCCATTGTTTTTTGACATTGACATCACTGATTTGGAGAGGCAAGCTATGGAGGAGGAGGGGGGTGGATTTGGTTTCACGCTGGACGACATTGAGGAGGAAGAGGATGAGGATGAGGATTCATTGCCAGTGTCAGAAGCAAGTGGAGACATAGCTTCATCCAGGATGGAGGATGAGCCAACCATACCGAGCGAGGAGGCACAGTCACGCCCATAGCAGACTTATATGACTAGACCGTCTAGTTCTCCCTCTCCCCAAGTTTTTGCTAGAGCTGGGAAGAGGAAGTTGTAATTGTAATTTGTAATGATGTATTTACTTTTGGTTTTACAAAAACTATTTACTATATTGCTTTCAGGCTTCCAGCCATCAGCATTCCTCATGAGGATGCGATTTTGTAGACACTTTGCATTTAAATATATCTAGAATCAACTTGTTTCTTTTGTGTTATCATTTATTGACTCATTGGATGCATCTTCTCATTAAATTTTGCAAAAAAAATGCATTTTTAATTAAATTTAAGCATGTTTTTAAGTAGCCGAGTTTTTCGCCGAGTTTATCTCGAGTTTTTTTCCCAAGGGCTTGGCGAGTCGAGCTGAGTCGCGAGTAGTCCAACTATGATCATTATAATGCCTATCAAATATAATTATTATATCACAATAATTATCACAACCTTTATGTTATCTATGTCAGCCTGTAGGAATATGATCAACACTTCATCTTCCTCAAACTGGAAGTGATAACCGACGCTGCCAATCTCCAACACTCCCTCTCAGCTAGGGAGGATACTCCCAAATGCACAAAACATATCACCTCATAGTGATGTTGACCACAATGGCTACATCCATATGTGGAAAGGAAAGATATCACCTTGATATCAACCATCATGACTCATCCATAGATATCACCTCACGTGATATCAACCATTATAGCTTATCCACGGATATCACCTCACGTGACATCCACCATAGATATCTCCTCATGTAATATCCACCATTATGGCTTATCCATAGATATCACTTCACATGATATCCACCAGTAAGGTATATCTAAAGATATTACTACATGGCATGTCCACGGATTTCACGTCACATGAAATCCACCATGAATATCTCTTTATGTAATATCCACCATTATGGCTTATCCATGGATATCACGTCTCATGATATCCACCATTATGGCATATCCATATATATTACTACTAGAGATATAAACCATTATGACATATCCATAGATATCACGTCCCATGCTATCCATCATAATGGTATGATCAATCAATATCGTAAGATCGTCACCTTACGATAATGATCAGATGTACAAGTGTTCAGTATTGAGAGATCATCACCTCACAATAATGTTCACAAGGGCTCATCAAGCATTGAACCAAAATTGTCATGGAGTCACACACATGACATCCACCACGAACCATATCAGGGGGTGTCAATAAGAGCTTTCTCCTTAAGTCTCTCTCAAAGAGAAATGCAATCACAAGAGTTTACACTTTAAAACATCTTTTGAAAAGAAGAATAAATTAGCGAATAGCATACCTTTCCACCATGTCTCTAACATAGTGATACTTGATCTCCACATGCTGTGACCTTTCATGAAATATTAGGGTTGGAGTCTGCATCAATCTTGGTGTATTCCAAGCTCACCAAGTATTCATCTATCCAGGAATATCATGACTTCCAGCCTACATAAATGGGACTCCATCTCATGAATCATAATCTTTTGATTGATCACTAGAGAAACCATCTTGGCATGGTCCACTCCCTCTGAACCAATATAAACAAGATCCTCGGATATCAAAAGAAGAACATCCTCTTAGTTGCTCCCTCTGTTACAGAAGCATCCCTTGTTCACATGGTCCCATTCATGGAAGATATCTTGCTTTAGGAGACTCTACTGTCATAAGATCAAGTGATGTCCACCATTGATCTACTATCATAAGATCACGCCCTAGGCAAGAATATGATCATCTTGGGATTTAGAACAAAATCCCCTTTCAGTATGCTCCCTCTCACTAAGAGAGCCCTCTTGTCTCAATCTTAAGAATTATGAGCAACAAAGAAATAAATCTCTAAACAAGACATCCAGGCGCATTTACCATTGTCCTTGATATCATAGTTGCCACTGCCACGGCCACTGACCTTGACTACGCGTCTACAGTTCAAGATTTCAGGTTTTTTCACAAACGATGTACTCTTCATTGCAAATCAATTCAACACTTTCATTGGCACTAAATTCAACAATTTATTCACTTGGTCCACAAAGTTCGCCAATGTCAAGGGCAACGATATGCACTTGGTCCATAATGACTATAATATTAGTCAAATCTAATTCTTTGTTACTCATCGTCTCCTTGTCAATGCCCCCACTGGTTATGGGCTGATGTTGATTGTCAATCAGAGCAATCAATGCCTGCTTGTCACCGCCGCCATCAATTATGTCGTCCATCATCGTCTCTTGGTTGCTGCCCCCACCAGTTCTAGGTTGGCCCTCATTGACAGTAATATTTTTACCGTCTAACTCTTTGTTGTTCATAGCCTCAACGACGGCCATCATTGCCTCCTCATCGCTGAAGGTCACAAAGCCGAACCCAGACCTTCCAGTTTCACGGTCATCTAAAATCTTGCACTCAAGGATCTGGCCAAACCGACTGAAAGCGTCACGAAGGTTGTGATCATCGGTGGCCCGAGCAAGCGTTGCGATAGCACTCGAGGTCACAGAATGGAGACTAGCAATGAGGCGATGAGCCAGAGGCTTAACCGTTTAATGGATATTGCCCACCCACGCTCGAGTATGCTATCCATCCTTGACTTGTGCATTTATCAATGTTGGTGCATACGAGCCGTATTCATGAAGACTCGCCCAAAATAAAAGTCACGGAGGCTACGTTAAACTCCCAATCTTCAACAGATACATTCTTCATGTCAAAAAACAAGGCAATGACGACATTCCTAGATGAGCTCAGCCCTAGTGAATACAAGCGCTATTCATCTATTATTGGAATATATGCATCATCACAACACCAACAAGAAGTATCGACCGATAACACAATCCCAGATGGAATGAATATGGAAGTTACTTACTTTTCTTCTCTAAACACCCCCAATAAATGTAGCGATGCCAGTAATAGGAGAGATGAGCCATCTCTGTGAATATATTACAAATGTGAAGGCAACAACAATAATGGAGAACCTCCAGAATTTGTAAACTCCCATTCACGAATGAAATAACCCATATCCATACTGATAATGAAACTTACAAATGTCCCCAACAAGATCATTAACTCTGTCTAATATCGGGTCATCCTTCTACGATACTAGGTTGCTTGACCATGTGGTGTTTCATCCAAGCATGGTCAAGATTTCTAAGCGTTTTCGTTTTCCAGTGTGCCTTCAAACACTTCGCCCATCCATGATGCTCACATCTACTGCTAGCTTTCTTCCGACCAAGGTTTAGACAAATACATGCCTGCCAACAAGAGATAATAGTTTCCATAAACCTTGCACTCCCAAGGCTTCTGTTTTGTTTGTTTTCTTCCGTTGTTGTGAAGGAAACTTACATCTCTGATCAAATTTCACAACCTACTCTGATACCATGTTGAATTTTGATGATCAAATATGTAAGCAATTAGATATGTTAATTTGGTTGCTCACCTACATATTGTCTATTCATGCATTGTATGTGTTCATCAATTCAATTATATATATGTTGGTGGTGTCCCTTCACTAAGGGTCACCACTTTTGGTCCAATAATTATATTATGTTATTATATAACATAATTATATTATTATATTATTGTATCATAATAATATAATATAATCTTCAATAATATAAGATAATTATATTATTATATTATATAATCTCAATAATAATAATAATAATATTAATATAATTATTATGTCATAATAATTATATTATCACAAATATTATCCCAATATAATAATTATAATGCCTATCAATATAATTATTATATCACAATAATTATCGCAACCTTTATGTTATCTATGTCAGCCTGTAGGAATCTGATCAACACTTCATCTTCCTCAAACTAGAAGTGATAACCAACGCTGCCAATCTCCAACAAATAGACAATCTAGACTTGAAAGCCCTTCCAAAACAACTATAATATAACACGCATATTTTTTTAATTAAAAATGTAAGAAAGTATAGATATCAAGGCATATAGACAAATGAAAGAAAACCTAAAATTTGACCTCTAGTTCTCATGCCTTCCACAACTATCTAATAGTTGTTGACTCGCTATAACGCAAACTCCTTTAAGCCAAGCTCAACTATTCAGACTTACAATCGCCGCCTCAACACATATTGCTAAGCTAACATGAATCATTCTTGATAGTGTCAAACTCATTCCACAATTCCCACAATATTGCACAGAATTGCTCATCACTAAATAAGATAGAAGATCTCAACTTTGCAACAACAAATGTCCACATTGACCAGCGAATTCAACACAAGCAACTATCAACACCCGCAAACAACATGCAAAGACTTAACCCTCTTTTCAAATATAGTTTACTGAAAAAACATTATTCCCTTTACCGCGTGAATTGTAGAGCAAATTGCAATAATGGTTTTTAAAGGTTATTATTAAGTTTGCTGACTTTTGAACTTCAAGCATTAAATTTGGCAAAACATAGGTTTCAACTATATAATTCTAATCGATTTTGGAGTCTCGATTTCAAGTG
The DNA here is from genome assembly GCF_030272615.1 of Cryptomeria japonica. Lineage (NCBI taxonomy): Eukaryota > Viridiplantae > Streptophyta > Pinopsida > Cupressales > Cupressaceae > Cryptomeria > Cryptomeria japonica. Next base: position 518,840,748 of record NC_081408.1, on the reverse strand, counting down.
TCGTTAATAGTATATCCTATGTTATAATGCTTTCATGGAAAAAAGATATACAAATGAGTTGCAATCTCGATTTACAGCATCCAGCATCATTTCAGTCTCCCTTCTATTGAAAAGATTCTTCCTCAAGGTACAAAAATGTTGTTTCCCATGCATTGAGTAAAATTGGTTTTGCTGAAATATAAATATTAGCTGAATTTGAGACAAACAACATCTCGGTATCCTTCCAATAAGTGCCCCAAATCCAACTTACTGTCACCATCTGTAGTTCTAGTTCAAGGAATTAATTAAATTAATTCTACCCTTCAACTCGCAAATGTAATCTTGCTGTGGAGTTTAAGCATTCATAAATGACATAATCTAATAAACAGAATGCTCTATAAAGGAGAACTCTATCATAATACAAGAATCACATACAACCAAGTTCATTAGATAGCAGCATGTTTAACAGATTTCCAGTAAAAGTGGCCAAAACAACCCAAGTCTTGTTAGGAGTTTTGTATAATATACGAATTATTTAGTAATCATCTCGCAACCATCTAACCACGAGCTTTCAGTCACTCTAGCTCCAAAGTTGGGCACTCTAGCTCCATTTTATAGAAAAAATGGCAATCTTCAGTTAGAGTGTGCTGTTGCAATGGCAAAGAGATTATTTTTAAACTCGTGACTCTGTAAACTTAAGTAGCTTACAACCGTTATGGGTTTAATGCAAATCAGGATTTTAAGAAGTATTGGAATTCTGCAAGACGTATTTTCAAGCACCATCCACCAAGGAGACCAGACTTGACGCTGCGGGATGCAATCCAACCAAACAGACCATTAAAAAGCTACAAACTTCCCGTTTTTCATACTTCAACAGTCAACCGGAAATCATACAAATTTTAAAACACATGTCCCAGCTTATTGTCTTTATACTGCCAAATAACAAATTTGAACTATAACCAAGGGTTCCAGCCAAGCCGCCTATCACATTAACTTGTTTTCATTGGCAAACTGCCCTCAACAATTTTTAAGAAAAGATCATTATCTGGCTTCAAGTATTAGTATACTTAAGTCTCACTGAATACTGTTGAATTGAACAAAGAAATTGCTTGTAAGAGAGCTGTGCTCAATCTCTCCAGTGGAGCACAACAAGAGAACAAGTTAAAAAGAGAGAAAACGAAAGGATGAGTTAAGGGTAAAAAGAGAGGAAAACCCTAGGATGAGGCACAATACAAGAACAAGTGAAGGGTTAGTTTGGGGAGAGATCCCTGGGCAGTAGTATTTAGATTAAAGACGGAAACTCGGAAGATAAAAATTTGAAAACAAAATGATGGATTAAGAAGAAAAACAAGTGAAGCCCAGGGGTACAAGTCAAATACCTGCTTATACTTCTTCTGCCTCTTTCCATCAGCAGTCTCGATGATGAATTCGGTAGAGAAAATATTAGTGAGCTTGGCACCGTAACCATTCCTTCCACCAGTGGTCTTCTTGACATTGTCATCGTAATTGCTTGAGGTAAGCAGATGGCCAAAGATAAGCTCGGGCACATAGACGCCCTCTTGCTGATGAATCTCCACAGGGATACCATCGCCATTATTGTAGATGCTGATCCTCCTATCCTCCTCGCTGATCTCCACTTTGACGGAATTCATTTTGGGGTCCCTCTCCTTGTTATCGGCAGCGTTTACCAGAATCTCATCGAAGATCTTGTACAGCCCTGGCACATACTCAATTTCTTTGCGCACCATGGCTCCATTCTCATACACCCACAGTGTTTGTCTGTGCTTCTCGATAGACCCCACATAAGTGTCGGGTCGGAGCAAGATGTGCTCCAGCTGACTCTTTTTCTGGTATGTTTCTTCAATACTCTTGCCATTGCCACTGCCGGTGCCTGTAAAATCCACACAAGTTAAAAATCTTGAGATTCCTGGGGAAAATTAAATGCCAGAGAAACCTTTAAATTTCTGGGGAAAAAGTAAAGAATGGAGAAACCTTGAAACCAATGACTTACCGATATTATCATTGTTGCTGTTGCAGGGCTGCAATGGGCGTCTCTGCTTCGCCTTATTTTCTTTCTCCATTCTTGTCTCCTCTTCTCTCTCTCCCCCTTCTTTCTGTTTCTCCTCTGCGCTGCAATCAAAACATAGTGTTGATGGGCGGGTAAAGAGCGGGGGTGAGTATATACCGTTGTACTACTTTAAATTTCAAATTTGAAATGGACGGCCTGGATCGCATCTTGAACTTTTGTATAGGAATAGAAGAAAGAGCGTCCAATTCAATCCAACTTAATTTCTCATTGCAAGGTTTAAATGGACATTTATGTAATAACTAATATAAGGTAGTGTCTTTTTACTAAGAATTGGGTAGTATATGGGTCAATCTAAAGTGTAAAATATTTCAAATGGTGTTGTATTAAATGATAAACTTTAATTTATTTTTATACATTTAAAATCATTATTTAATAAATATATTTGAACATTAATTGTTACACAAGTATTTACATATTTAATATCAAATAATAAGTTTCTTGAATAAATTTATTTTGTCAATTATCATTAGATATTTAGATATTCAAAAGGTAAGTTGAACTAGTTTTCTAAATCACGTAACTTGTTAGGTCAATTTTATCTAAGCTAGATTGATTCCCCACACAAAGATCTATTTTGAATTGCATAATCAACCTAGATCAATTATGCATTGTGATTTTCCCAATTTCAAATAGAGTTTTAGTTCATTATTTATTAGAGCATTGCATAATCAAGTCTAATACCATAACATCATTTTAGATCACTATGCGGTATTTTCTAATTTAATGTCATCAAAGCTAAGTAACCTAATGTAGGAGCATCCAACATTGTTGGAGGCAATTGCATATTGGCACAATTATTTTCATTAGAATCAATAGTTTCATTCAATTTTTTTAGTGTGGAATGGAGTGATTAGTGGCGGCAATTATTGTTAGCAGCTTTGGAGGATATTTTTGGTATTTTCTTTAATGAGTTTGTGAAGGTGTTTCTTTATGAGTTGGCATAACTAACAATATTCCTTATTAGGTGTAGACCATGCTTGTGTGTAGAGAAGTGATGTGTATAATAAGCAAAATAAGTTTATGATGAAAGTTTTCTTTAGGGGTAAGCATAGGCATTGAAATAAAGTTGTTACTACATATTCAAACAATTTTTTTTTAGAATTTATTATCATTGTAAAAGCCTTATGTGTCTTTAGGTGATAGTTGTTATTCTTGAGTTTTATTCATAAGTCTATGTCAAGTATGTAATCAAGCTTGATCAATAATGAATGTGAAGAGGGGGGAAATCTAAAGCCTAATGGTTAGTGTATAAACCAAATAAAATACAAAATAATGCATTCAAAAACACAAATAAACCATTATACCTTAGCTTCTATTCTTCCTCCGATTGAGCTTGATGAAGTAGAGGCGCCCTTGTTGCTCTACTTGATTTGCTCATTTGATAGATGATATCTGGATTGCTCTCCTCTACACAACAAGATTGGATAATGTTTGGTAGATGGATGGATTATATGATAATGGCTAAGTGTGGGATGATTTGGACATTATGAGGGCATGATGGAGGATTTTCATCCTCAAATGGACAGCATAAGAATATGATGGAAATGGATATGAAAATGAGGGGAAGAGACCCCAATTCATAGATTTGAGGAGGCCAAAATGGAGGGCCAAGATTGATTTGAGATGAAGGGCTAAGATTGAAATAAAAAGTGGGAGTTGATCGAGAGGACAAGGTGTGGGATTCAAGAGATATGCCATAAAGGCATTTCTTGTCTCCTTACTCCTCAGGGTACATGGGGAAGAGCTCCCAAGTACATTGGGAAGAGAAAAATGAATTAAAAAATCCTTGGAGAAAGGGGAGAGGAATTAAAAATTCCAAAATAAGAGGATGTGTGGGAAGACTAAATGAGAAAAGGAATTAAAAATTCTTTGAGAAGAGGATGCATGGAGAGATTCGTAGAATTTGAGTTTCCTTGAAAGGATCAAAGTTGACCCATCCGTAATGAAGGTGATTAAGGACGTGCAAATGATTAAGGGGGTTGATTAGGTGGCTTAATGAGAATTAGAGTGCAAGCGGGAAAGTTAGGAGGATGTGACACAAGGAGAGAGAATGAGTGGAGGAATTTAAAATTGAGGAATAATGATAATCATGCTTCTAGAAGAATTAATTACCTGCTAAGTGGAGACTAGGGAAAGTGATTTGTAGGAATCACTTTAGTTAAGTTAATTAATTAAAATTAATTAACTAAGTGGGTTTTAGAAGAAATAATGGTTGAGGTGACTTTAGAAGAATGGGAAATAATTAATTTATTGGCAAATTAATTATCGGACTATAGTGATAAAATTAATTAAATTTGATTTAATTAATTTTAAGAAAAAAGGGACCAACACAACTAAATTAATTAATTATGTGGACATTCTTAAATTAATTGAATATTAATGTAATTAATTTTAGATGTCTACATTTTGCCCCTATTTGATATAGCATAATGAACTGATGTTATATCAAAGAAGAATAAAACATAGTAAATGGAAAGGATAATGACTAGTAGCATGATACCCCAGTCATAGGTGAGATGAGGAAGTATGATGAGGAGGTAGTAGTATGCCCCCTCAAGAGGACAAGCGGGTTCTAAGAACACGAGTGTGCTCTCGAAATGGATTAGAGGACTAGAGGATTAAGGACGAAAGCATGTAAAAAGGATAAGGATGGTGTAGGTGGAATGAATGAATTGGAGTTTCCAAGCTAAATGGATGAAATGAGACGAATGAATGAAATGAAGTAAGTGAATGGGATTTCTTTTTGTGTAGATGTGGATAGCCAACCTAGTTTTGATTTTTCAATGGACTAGCTACACCACTAACTATAGAAGTCGGGATGTTGTGAATATCTGATGTGTGGACTAGACTCTCAGACAATAGGTATCTCAATGCACACAAGTTCGCAAACACTGATGATGGTGTAGATGCGAGACTGTAGGATTGTGCAAAATAAACCATCAAACACGCCATACCACAAAAATTGTGCCCCATTATAGACCAACCAAGACATACCGAGATATAGGATGATCAAGGCAGTCCTGAACAAGTATAGTCCTGGGACACAAGATGAAAATCAAAGAAAAAAACGCAATCATGCAAATGACATGCACATGGCCATCTGATATCTCTTGCTAGGAGTAGGACATGGATCTAGATAGACTATCAAACATGGGAAGGATATGTCTCGATGGGCAAGTGATGGATTTGGATAAACTACCAGGCATGGGAAGGATGCATCCCGATGGGCGGGGTGTGGATAAATTAATGGGAGGCAACATATAAAGTTGGTTGTGCAAGGTCTGCAGATGGGATGATTGCCACTAAGATTTGATTAGCACACTATGGATGGGTGTTTGGACTATGCATAAGTCAATATAAGCTCAGATAGATGGGAAAAGCTCAGTTTGAAGGGAAAGCTTAGTGTGATGGGGGTCGTAAATGGATTGGATAAGATGTGAGGGGGATTAATGATTAAGTAGGATTGGATTGGATGGAGAGTAGGATTGGATGGGATGGGGAGTATGATTGGATATGATGGGATTGGATTGTGGATATAGGATAAATGGATGGGGACCAATGACAAGGGAGATCCAAGGCTTGGTAAAAGGATGGGTGCATGAAGAGACTATTGGATAGGAGATGGAGGGATTAAGTAGGTGGATGGTGATAGGATATGGAAGAGTAAAACATGAAATATATGTGGAATGAGGATCCAAGAACTATGTCGCAAAGGAGGAAAATGCCCCACTAAAGGTAGTGCAATGAAGGATAGAAGGATGGTGGATAAAGATGTATGAGATGGAATAATAATGTGGAATGGATATGAATAAAGGAGGAAATTTAGGCTTGCATTTTTCAAAGTATGCATATACATTATTTTTGCATCTATCTTGATCAAGACTAAAGGTAGGAAGGATGGAGTATTTGGATAGGATGAGATGGAGGATATGGATAGGATAGTCAAGATCAAAGATAGGGAAGGATTATGGACTTAGATATGATGATGGATATTGGATGAAGGATAAATGGATTAGATGCAAATGGTAGGGTGGTGTGGATGAAGCTTGCCCCCAAGTGTAGAGTGCAAGAGGATGAGGGGATTACGCATGATGCTTGTTTACCAAGTATTCATCATGGTACTTAGCCAAGGCGTTGGATAGATTTTTTCTCTTTACTATTTTTTGTTTGTTTGTTTGTTTTTTTTTTGTTTTTTTTTTGGAAATAGTTTGGATGGATAGGGACGAGGATAAGTGGATGTGGAAGATAATGGATTCATGAAGGGGAGACGGAGGGAGGACTCAAGCACCTAGTTCCATGGACAGTATCCTTTAAAGATGTGCTATATTGAACCAAGATAACTAGAGGTATGCTCATAGATGGTGGTATAAATAGATGGGAAGATGAAATGGATGGAAGATGGAGGAGGGTGAGGATTTATGCCAAAGATTGAATTAAAGGGATGGGATTATGGAAAATGGATGTTGGATAATAGATGGGTTTTTTAAAGACTTATGGATAAATGGATGGGGATGTTGGTAGGATCAACATTTGCACACACCTTGAAGGGTGGTGAAGTCATGGCAGAGAGGATTTTAAAGTAGATGGAGGATAAAATATGGTTTTTGGGAAATGAGGACCCAAAATAGATGAAGGGGACGAGGGACTTAAGATAGTGGATTTTGGGACATAAGGACCCAAAATGGATTTTGAATATGGAGGATTTTTAGACGAAAGATTGGAGGACTTATGCATGAAGGGAATCGTTGGATTAGCAAGTTTGGATGCCAATTTGGATTTCTCTTTGAGATGCATTTATTCTATGGGTACTTTGGGAATCCACGTGGTTTTTTATGTTTTCTTTTTGGGCCTTTGTGGCGTTTTGGATTTTTCTTTCTTTTTGATCATATTTTTCTTTACTTGAGCATGTCTTTTTGAGGGGACATGTTGATCCTTGGATTTTTGTGGATTTTTGGATTTATGCATTTTATATTTGGCATCCAAATTGCTTCCAATAGAAATGGTGTACGTGCATGAGGATGAATGACTTAGAGATTTTATGGATGGGATGATGGAGGGCGAATGTTGGAAGGAATTCAAAGATGTGTGCCTTTGTTGATCTTGCTTAGGGATCATTTGAGGCAATGGAGTGGTGGATGGAGAGATGTAAGGACCCAAGATGGATGGAAGATATGAAGGGTTCAACATTGATGAGGAAGGAATGGACTTTAAGACATAAGGACCCAAAAGGGGTTTGGAAGATGGGCGATGGAAATGTTTGGATTTAGATGGAGGGATTTTAGATTCAAAAGAGATGGAAGGTATACCAACATCTTGAGCATGAGCTTTGTAGCCAAGGCCATATGAATTTGTATTTTTTTTTACTTGAAGGGGTTCCAATATACCTTGTTCGTGGAGGCCTAACCCTTTGCCTCGATAATTTATTTTTTCACAAATTCTTTTTCCAATGGGATACTTATTATTTTGGAAACAAGATGTGAGTCCATTTCGAGGGGGATGGGATATGGGAGGGATTGTAAGCTCTTGGAGGAAACTGGAGTAAATGAAAGTGGAAGAGCCAAGTTGATAGGTATGGGATTCATGGATATCTTGGATAGGAGTGATGAGTTCTTGTGTAGGAGTGGGATATAGTGGGGGATTAGGATGAATATTAGGATCTTGAGATGGATTGGGATCATGACATGGAGATGGAGAAATACTTTGATCTTGACTTCGGATGGGATCATGTGGCGGAGTGGAAGGGATGATTGGATCTTGAGATGGAGTGGAGGGGATGGGATCATGAGATGGAGTGGAGCGGATGGGATCATGAAATGGAGTGGAGGCTAGACATGGATTTTGAGATGTAGAGGTATCATGAGATGGAGGGATGCCTTGATCTTGAGATCGAGAGGAATGTATGATATCATGCTCTGGAACAAGCAGTTGACATGTTTGGGACTGTTGGGATGGTGTGATGTTGGAGTGTATGGATTATTCAACATGGGTAGACAGGGGGATGGTGGTATCATGAAGCTTAGGAAATTGAGGGTTGTCTTGATTTGGAGGGGATTGAGGTAGATGGAGGACTTGGGGAGGTTGGGAAACTTTATTTTGAAGTGGGGATTTAGTTCAAGAGCAATTCTTCTTCTTAAAGAGTAGATCTAATTCAAGGAGAAACAAGTTATATCAAGACAAATTTAATTATGTTTTAGTTAAGATTTCATGATGGATTTTATGTGATTTATCATGTTATTGCATCAACACATGGATGACTTATCCTAAGAGCATCGCTTCATCAATTGAAGGTATTTCATTCAATTTCAATTAAAGGGTTAATTCCAAACCCATGGTTTGACTTAGGCAAACCCCTTTCAACAACACACCTTCCCCTCTTTCTATGTACAGGCGACACATTCAGAAGCTACAAACGAAGATTCTAGAAAAAGAGACAACAATGATCAAATATGACTTTTGCAAGAGTAAAAAGTGGAAGACCAGATTTCCCCAGACATCTCAATCTCACAATTGTTTTGTCAAACTATTGGGAGAAAATTCTGGGCAACATTCTGAATCTAAAATTTTCTTGGTTGTTCACATCTAGTAGTTGGAGTGTTAGGATTCCCATGGATACTAAGAGGGGGGGGGGGGTGAATCAATATTTAACCGATGATAAGAATTTTCTAAGTTAAAACATGCAGAACATAAAATAACAGTATAACGGTATGCAAGAATTAATGCAATAAACAAAATTAGAAACATCCACATGAAAAGAACACCATAACACAAGATGTTTAATGAGGAAACCCGGTGTGGGAAAAACCTCGGTGGGATTTGTGACCCACAATATTCACTCACTGGCCAATAAGAGAATATTACTTACAATAGGGTCCTGCACATGCAGGAAGGCCAACTGCCTAGAGCTCACTGCTCAATGAGAAGTCACACTGACTTACAATAAGGATTATACTAATCCAATGACTTGTACTGCTTTACAATAGCATCTCCAATGCCAGATTCAGTACCAATTCTTGCTCTATTCTTTACATATACCCTTGACCTATAATTCGCACATTAGGTCTGCCTAATAATTTTCTTTTTGCTTGTTACATTACCTCTCTAAATGTCTACAATGATCTCCTTTATATAAAAGAGTCATTTTACAATTTGCCAAGTCGGCTTACAATAATAAACAAAATATTACATATTAAAAATCCTGTCGGCCTCTATGCTGGTATACATCTTTTCTTCTGTGTTGGTGCCAGTGCCAGTGTAGAGTGATCTTGTTGGTGCCAGTGCACTGTCTTGCCTGTGTAATGCTTTGTTGGTATGATGTCTTGCCGGTGCCATAGGATTGTAAGGTTGCAATCAATGACAAAACCTTCAATCACATACAATGTCTCATAGGAGTGTCCATATGCCAACATGGAGGACCAGGTCACCCCAAGCATCCTAGTCCTATACTTTTAGGCTATATTTTAAAGAACAAGTTCCTCTCTATTCCCTCACCTCAAATCTAGCTCTGTGTTAGCATATTGCTTATGTAACTCACTATTCATGTTATTTAATGCCAATTTTCCATCATTTACCCTAGATCTATCATTCAATTTACATCCTTCCAATTGTATTTTCAACTCAATCAAAAGGAATAAAATCCAATCAGTATTCAACCCTCTTCAAAGTAGAATATAGGTTGAATCTATTGAGTTCATTCTCTTTTTTATGTAATGTATGTGAAATAGGCTTAGATTATAGTTTGCATGCATAAACTTGTGAGCTCCTATTTTCTACCATTACAACAACAAGAATTGTTGGTTGGAGTGTTTCAAACTTTAAAAGGGAATGATCCTATTAGTGCATCAACTTCAAATATAGTGCCCTTTGAAGTCTCAAAAACAATTTTTCTTGGTAATGATCAAATACTCAACCAAAATAGTTCTAAGGACAACCACATATTAGATCATCGGGATATAGAAAATAGAATTTTTTTTGGGGAGAAATGTATGAGTATCTTCAACACCTTTAAATAAAACATTGGAGGAAGGGACTACCTCATATTTGATTATCAATGACTTAGAAAAGGAAAAATATTTAACCAACATTGACTTCCAGTAACCAGAAATGGCAATATATTTAAATCTTTTCACTCCCTACAAAATCAAATAATCGAAGAGAGGAGTGATTCATCAAAGTATGAAAAAGGCATTTATGAGGATGTAGAAGCAATAATTTTGGAAAAAAGGTCAATCAACTAGAGTCTCACAAAAAGTGGAAAGGTCAAGTTGGGGAAACAAAAAAAAAAGAGGTAGAAAATCTAATAGACTAAGATTGGAAATTGTAGGAAATACAAAAGGGAAACGTAAACTTTGATCCAAAAGGGCATTACCCTTTCGTGATCGCCATGAAAATATTATCTTAGAATGTCAGGGGCTACAATGCCTGTGACAAAAGGCACATGATAAAAAACAACTTGATCTCATCGACCTAGACATTATTTTTCTTCAAGAAACCAATTTGGAAAAGCATGGGAGCAAGTCTTTATTAAAAAAATGGAAGGAGGGGAAAGGCATATTTATGCAAGGAATAGGTGCATCTGGAGGGCTTGGAAGTTTATGAAACCTGCAAAGGCTGAATGCTAAAGAGATTATTAAAATTAACACTAGCAGGTGATGAGAGTGCATTATCAAGACCACAAACTTGATCTCTTTGTAATAAATATTTATGATTCATTAGGGACAGGTTTAAAAAGGGACAGTTGGTGCCAACTATCACAATTCCTATAGTCTTTAGAGGATAATTTAGTTATCATTGGAGGAGATTTTAATGCAATGATAGATTGTTTAGAAAATGTGGAGGAAATTTGAAATCAAGACAAGTGTAGATGTGTTGCAAATATGATTTTGTGTTGTCATTTATGTCAAACTTGTTATCGTTGATGTCAATCAAGGTCTCAAAGTATGTGATCAATGGTGCTATATCAAGAGTCTACTCATGTGTTCATATTTATGTATAGAGATTGATGGTGATGAATATAGATGGTATATCTAGTTGACTTATGTTTTTTTTGGAGCATTAAATATGTATCAAAATGTCTGCAACAGATTGTGCTAAGTGTGACTATTCCGTTGAATAGTCTATCAAACATGGTTCGATTTTCTGGTTTGCATTGTGCCACATTGATTCATATTTTCTTGTGGTTGTAGTTTGATGTTGGTGAATGGAAAATAATGTTATATACAAAGTTTCATGTTCTCATTTAATCCATAGATGATTTGGTGTCAATTTGAGTGTTGGCTCTACAATGATAGTGTACTTATGTGTAGGAATGATTTGCATTCCTTTGCCTTTTGATGTTTTTAGTGTTATGTTTCTTTGATATAGTATTGATAGTGTCAAGTGATTCTATTTTGTGCATTTGTAGGTTTTGTGAAGGTTTGCATCATATTAAAGTATGGTTGACTATATTACTTTATTGGTTCTATCTTCCAGAGTTGGCGAGTATTTTTGGATCCTGCAGTAGCATGCATAGTTGAAGGTGATGATTTGGGATTCCTTTTATATTGCTTTAGAGAAAGTATTTGGGGTTGTGTTGGTTGAGAATTTTGTAATCAGAGGATGATTACAAAATATGGTTTTCCTCCATAGTTTGATGAGATTGAATCTCCCCCTACAAAGGGGAGGTTGCCTTCTTATTGCAATCTAATAGCTAGTATCTGTATACACCTAAAAATGGTCTGAAGATAATTAATTAAATATGTAGTTATTTAATTAATAACCCTTCCCAATTAATTGAATTTGCAAATAATTTGATTAATTTCCCCATTCAGTCTACTTATAAATAAATCTAAGGATTTATTCACTAAGTTCATTTCAATAATTCCCCTTTGATTAATTAATCCTCCCCCCATTTTAATTCACTCTTCTAATCTCATAATTAGTTAAAACAAATCAAATCATGATTTGTTGAAATTAATTATCTTTTCCTAATATTTGAATTTCTAAATTCAAATATGAGCACATGGCTCCTAACTTTTAACCACCTAACCTAACCACCCTCTAACCTAACCCATGCTATCTAATCCTGGGTTTAACTAATCCTATCCTATCTTGCACATCCTAACCTCTTCTGGGTTGGATATTCTCCCCTTGAGACACATGGAACTTTTGCCACATGTCTCCTCCCTTGGACACTTGCCCTCTCATGAGCAAGGTTCCTTGACACTTGTCACCACAGAGATGACAAATGTCCCTTCCTCCAACCTCTTCTCCAACTTCCCCAATCTTAGCCCTTGGTATCTTTAGATCAAATCTGGACCATCGATTCCTACCACCTCAGCTTTGGCCTTGGAATTCCTATAAATACCCCTCATTTTGTGGCAATAAAGATCCCTTGCATCCTAGATTTCAACATCATTACTATAGGCATTTTTTATCTCAATCATCTAGCATAATTAGCATCTTAGATTAATCATGCATACAATTATGTATCTCATATCACATTAGATTAATCTAGCTTAATTTGTTAATCTTGCATTCATCTATTTTGCATTCATATAGATTAAATCCTCTATCTTGGTGTAGTCAAGTCACTGGTATTGCTTAGACAAATCTGAGAGCAAATCTATACTTGCATCTTTTAGGAGGCAATAGGTCAATTTGTTATGGTTTTACATTTATTGATTTTGATCAGCTAACCATGCATGTAATGATATATTGAGTGTTTGTGTTGCAGATGCAGATTCCAGATTTCACGCAAACATTAATTGGCACCCACCGTGGGGCCCGAAAGTCATTTTTTGGCCTTGCAAATCATCAATCCTTCAGATTACGTCTGTACATTCTATAAAATATTGTACGATATTCTTTGGTTCATAGTACAATATTATTTTCTTTTTCGTATGGTTAGGTGAGAATTGGATTGCATTTTAGGGTTTTTCTTGATTGAATTTTGATGATGCTAATGCTAACCCTAATCTATTTTGAGATTTTTCACAGCCTAACCCAGTTTTGTAGGACGTTTGTCCAAGAACACACTTGTTTCTCAAAAACAATATGACTACGATTCATTATTTTTGTAGGTTGCCTAAGGAGATTCAACTAAACTTTGTGTATTCTTAAGTTTTCTAGGCACTTAATTGCGATATGGTAAATGAACAAATATGTTTTTTATGTTTGAGAAGAGTCTAAAAGGTAAGAGAGTATGCTCTTGTCTATATAGACAATCAGAAATCTAGACCCTTGAAACTTTTCGAGTTTGATATTTGTGTTCCTTTAGCGGGCCTGTCACAGTGGGAAAAATTAATCACCCTATGAGAACGACCCAAGTGAGTACAACTAGACCTAAGCATTCCGACTCACTATAATAAATAGGCCTCTCGGGATTAATGTCTCAGAGGATGGAGTTATTTGAGTTTTCTCTTTGAGATCTCTCATATCAGGCATTTTGTAGGGCCTCATGGTCTCAATCACGCTTGCGTGACTACATCTTGTTTTGGTACCTTGTCGGGCTATAGGCCTCAATCATGCTTGCACTTGTTCAAGGGGTAATTTCAAATGGAAGTCCTTATTAATAACTTTAAGATAGAATCTACCCGGTTCACCTCTGAAAGGGGGATAATCTTTATGCAAGAGAGATGGTAACTCTCCCAAGATACTTGCCATATCGTACCCCCATTAGCATTTGGAGTCAGTTAATACGATATTGAGAATCCATTGCATGAGACTCAACGACCATATTTTGATTAGCTATTGGGTGTGTACCTAATCTTGCAAGCAAAGGTTTTCTCTCTCAGCCAAGTTCCTTAGGATTAGTGTGATGTGCTTGAGGTCACTTTGCATCTAGCGTGTTTGCTATGTTTTTATCCTTGAAACTGAAAATGAAATACTGAAATTGAAATAGGAGAAAATAATCAAAACATCAAAACTCATTGGTCAAAACTCAGTTCTTGCTAGAAACTCATCCCTGTCCAGTCTTGTGTCGTATGAGTCTTCCATTTTGTCATTCTAGGCTCTAAGGATTATCGTCTGGTTCACCCTAAACTCTCGTACGAGTATAGGTAGTAGGTTGTACGAGATTTCCCTTTTGTCGTCTGGATCATAATCTTTTGTCGTACGAAACTTTGTTCTCACCAGTCAAAAAACCTGTGTTTTCGTTTGCCTTTTTGGATCTGTCGTACTTGCCTAATCAGTCCTGATACACCACAATGAGCATATACCTGGTCTTGATACACTAAGGTTCTCAAAAATTCATTTCTAACAAGTTTAAGATCTAATATCTCAAAGTGCATTATCACATTTTCTTTAATAAACTGATCATTCAAACATAGTTTCTCATTAGGATCTATCATCCTTTATCATGAAACTACAACGCTTGATCAGATTAACCTCATTCTCTATCATAGGATATATTATTCCTATTGAACTTGGTCATATAAAAAATCATAAAATTTGCACTCCAAACTAAGATCGAAAAACTTGTAAACTCGCAAATACTTGAATGACCATTTCGTGTCTTATCAATCTATCATATTTACCTCAACAATTGATCACTTATTGGGGCACATTATAGAAAATTGAAACCTCACAACACATTCAAAACACATGTATGAACGTTTTAACTAGGGCTCAGAGATGAAAGATCAGAGAAACATAAATAGAAACACTTGAAATGGCAGAAGATCACGAGGAAATGGCACACGAAAATGAAATACAAGAAGAGATAACTGATCAACACATTAGAGAAATCCAACAAGATCCTAAATTTGAAAAATTCATGGAAAAAACATTGGAGGGTGAAAAAGAAAAATACTTCCTAATGTTAGCAAATTCTAGTGCTAAACTTCCCCCAAGATTTTGACATAAACAATTTAAGACAAAGGAGAAGATCAAGTGAAACTTACAATGATAATGAACAAAATGAAGAAATTTTCAGTTGCAAAAAGGATGACACAAGAATTCTTGATGATGCAAGAACTCATGAGGACACACGAAGAACTAATGACGACACAAGAAGGAATTGTGATGACACAAGAACTCATGAGGACACATGAAGAACTAATGACGATACAAGAAGAGATCATGATCACACAAGAACTCATGATGATACGAGGATAAATCATGTCGATGATCTTCTCTTAGCTATCATGCAACAGATACAAACTCTTCAAACGCAAATTCAAGATATACAAAGGGGAACTACTAAGAGGTATTCGCTTCAATATATATGTCCTTATCCATTTGAAAAAAGTCTCAACATGATACCTTTTCCTCCAAATTGTGAAACTCCTAGATATGTCAAATATAATGGAAGAACTGATCCCCAAGATCATATAAGAGAATTTTGCATGATGAGCATGGAATTCGCACATGAGGACACATACTTAATGAGGTTATTTCCAAAGAGCTTAAGTGGACAAGCTATGGAATGGTTCTTGAAGCTTCCACTTGGAATTAGATCATTTGTAGAATTGGTGGACAAATTTGTTTCACAATATGTGTACAACATACAACATGAGATCACAATGCTAGACATGTGTCACACCAAGAAAAAGAGTGGAGAACCTTTCATGACATTTTTAGAAAGGTGGAGACAATTAGTTGCCTGATATCCTCATACGATGCCAGGATATGAAAAGATGAACATATTAATTGACAATCTAAACGAAGAAATGAGTTATAAACTAAAAATGCAAAGTCATCCAAGTTTTGAAAGGATGATTGATAATAGAATCAGGATTGAAGAAGCTATGATAAAGAAAGGAGAGTTGAAGATATACAAAGGAGTTAATCCTCCTCCCAACAACACTACTAATAATAACAACAATGATAAGCCCAAGTTTTGGAACAGAAGTCAAAACACTGTCAATGATGGGATAATGGATAATAATAATGTGAAACCAAAGCAACCAGTTTTCAATTTATCAAGTCACACAACAATGGTTCAATAAGATGAAAATAAACCAAAATAATCTTTTAATAACTTCTTTCACAGGAAATTTACCAACATTGGTAAACCACTTGGGTTAGCATTAAAGACACTTCTTGCAAACAAGTTGATTACCTTACTAGAAGCAAGAAAATTTAAACCCAAGGTTAAACCTGCTTGGTGGAACAACAACCATTATTGTGATTTCCATCTAAACAAAGGACACCAAACAAATGATTGTTAGCGGTTAAAACATGTCATCCAAGAATTGATTGACAATGGCGTAATAATTATGGATGGGCATAAGACAAATGAATCGCACACAACTTTCAAAACTCGACTTCCTAAAATGAGAAGGGTGAATCATTAACAACACAAAATGGCAAGGGTAAAGCAAAAGTGAACTATGCTCATACTTATTATAACATGGTTAATGTGATTGTGGTCAAAGAGAAACAACAACAAGAACCTGCTCATGTTATCATAAGAAGAAAATTCAAAGTTACTTTGTTGGGTCCTACAATTGACACGTCATCCACTTCAAAATAATATAGTCTAGTGGATCAATTACAGAAAACTCCTGCACAAATATCAATTTTAGAACTTTTAAAAATTTCACCCACACATAAAGAAATCTTAGAAAGAGCGCTAGTAGATATGACGATATCCAAAGATCTTGATGTAGAACAATTCCAAACTATGGTGGGACACCTCACAACACCTCATTTCTTATCATTCACATAAGAAGATGACATGTCTTTGCAACATCCCCATAATGCTCCCTTGCATATTGAATTTCGTATTCATAAAACATGCATTAAACGTATCCTAATAGATGGAGGAGTTGGCTTGAATATTTTCTCATTAAGTCTTGTTCGTGCTTTAGGTTATTTTGAAGAGACAGTTGGTCCCTATAAAAAGATCATAATCAAGGCATATGATGAAGAAGAACGTTCCTCCAAAGGAATTATGGTATTACCCATCAGAGTAGGACCCTTGCAGAAAGATACAACATGCCAAGTTCTAGACTTGGATTTATCATACAACATACTTTTGGGAAGACCATGGATTCATGACATACAAGCTATTCCTTCATATTATCACTAGTGCCTGAAATTTCCATATAATGGGCAAGAAATCACAATTTCAGCAGACTCGAATCCATTCCAATATTATAGTAATTTGAAACAGGCACAAGAGGTCATTGTTCCACATAATAGAGAGACATCATCTTCAAGCACACAATCCAAGGAAAAATCATTTTCCTCAATCTTGTCAAGTTTTGAAAAGCAAATACAATTGAGAGATCAAGGGAACGGAGAATATTCACTATCACAGTTACCACTTTCTCCTAAATCTTATGGTAAACCATCAAACTCAAAACAACAACTAGTTATTAAAACTCTTCCAATATTTGATGGAGCATTTATTAGTGTTGGGACATTATTTGAGGAAACAAAGGACAAAGATGTGCTACAATAGCTATATAAGGATGAGAAAAAATCAATAATGCCAGAATACCCACAGAGAAATATGGAATAGGATTCAACATCCTTCATTAAATGGGATATATTAGAATAGGTTCTATAGGAAAAAGAAAAGAAGATATCTTAGAACCCATACAACCTCATACTTAGCAGGCTACAGACAAATTAGGCTTAGGGTATAGACAAGTTAATCCGTAAGAAGAAACATCTTCTAGGCAACAAAAAGATGAACATGACAGAAGGCAAGAGAAACTTGCAATTAAAAGAGAAGAAGCATCTACCAAACAACAAGAACAAGAAAACATAAGATCACAAAAAGAGAGCTTCTAATCAGCAAAAAAAACAAAATAATGTCACTTCCCAAACAAAGTCAACTCCCAATCAAAACAGACAAGAAGCTGGTATAAAGAAAAGAGAACTAATAGCAAGACTAACAGAAGTCCATATCAGCCTAGAGGAAGCTGAATATGAGAGAAGAAAAGAGATAGAGAAGAAAACAAAAGAAACAAACCAAAAGCTATATGAACAAATCTGCAGATTGCAAGTTGCCAGTGAGATAGATTCCAATGAATGGGAATGGGATTCCTATCATTCTGAATAATCAGCTGAAGAAACATGCTATGAAGAAGATGTGGGTGTCGATGTAGTTCATGCATATGCAAGACAAATGTTAGGAACTAGATCACTTGAATTAGAATCACATTCGAACGACTTGGATTTAATTGAGGACAATCGGGAACTACTTGCGAGAGGTCATTATGAGGAGAGTATTGTCCTAGACATTGAAATATGTATTGAAGACTTTAATGTTTCTATCATGACCCTTAATACCTTTGAAACATCTCAACCCAAAGATCCCTTACCTTTAATACATCCTGAACTTATTGACTGGGATAATGAAGGACATACTAAAATTGATACCTTTCCTAATGACCACTCTATAACCTTATACCTCAATGCAATTGAGCCTACAACAACTTCCACCAGGGATTTTGCCAACGCATCTTCCAGTCAAGTGGGTGCCAAATCTCCCAGTCTCAAAAATAAAAATAAAGAAAAAAATATCAAGTCTACTACTAAAAACCATTTATTGGCAAGACTAGACCACATAAAAGTAAAAAGAAAGGACGCATCTAACGGTTAAAACCTCCTTGAAGCGTCAGAAGATGGGATATTTGACACCTTACCTGAATATTATCAAGAGAGATCATCTATATTGATTGAACCGACAAAGGCAGTCAACATTGGCACAATAGATAAACCAAAGGTTCTACATCCGACAACCTCTCTATCAGAGCATGAAAAGAAGAAATAGATGGAATTTTTCAAAAGATGACAAATCAATTTTGCTTGGTCATATACAGGCATGCCAGGGTTAGATCCAGATCTTATAATGCATCACCTAAATGTCACTTTAGAAGCTAAACCAGTAAAACAAAAATTGAGAAATATGCATCCTCATATAGGTCTCCTTGTCAAAGTAGAACTGAAGAAATTACTAGACGTGGGATTCATCGGACCTATAGCATATCCTCAATGGGCATCAAGCATAGTTCCTGTTTCTAAACCAGATAAAAGTATCAGAGTATGCACAAACTTCAAAGATCTCAATAATGCATGTCCAATGGATGACTTTCCTTTGCCTAATATTGACATCATTATCGATTTAACTACTAGACATTCCATGTTTTTTCTAATAGACGGTTTCTCAGAATATTATCAGATTAAAATAGCTCTAGAAGATCAAGAAAAGACAACTTCCATGTGTCCATGGGGTATTTTCTATTGGAACATCATGCCATTTGGACTATAGGAAGGTGGTACTTATCAAAGAGCCATGACAACAATATTCCATGACATGATGCATACATTCATGGAAGACTATGTAGATGACATATTGACAAAATCATACAACAGAGAGGAACATCTAGAAATACTACAAAAGATCTTTGACCGGTTAGAACAATACAAGCTAAGGCTCAATCCTAAGAAATGTGCCTTTTGTATCACTTCAGGTAATCTATTGGGATACATTGTTTCAACTAGAGGTATATAAGTAGATCCAACTAAAGTTAAAGCAATCATGGAAATGGCATCTCCCAAGAATATTAGTCACCTCAGATCACTTCAAGGAAGATTGCAATCAATTAGAAGATTTGTTGCTTAGTTGATAGATAAATGTCAACCATTTACACATCTATTGCACAAGAATATTCATTTCAAATGGGACAATCAATGTGAAGAAGCATTCAACAAGATCAAGGAACATCTCATGCAACCATCATTCCTAATGTCACCAATTCAAGGAAAGTAGTGGTTACTAAATGTATCAACCATAAAAGTATCATTAGGAGTTCTGCTCGCACAATAGGATAATGAAGGAAAAGAATGAGCTATTTACTACATCAACAGAACATTAATTGGATACGAGCTCAATTATTCACCAACAAAAAAAGCATGCTTAGAAGTAGTGTTTGCTTCTCAAAAGTTGCAACACTATCTACTCTCTCACTCCATCAAACTAATTGTTAAAATAGAAACATTAAAGTATTTACTCGGTAAGGTGATTTTAACAAGAAGATTAGCAAAATGGGTCATGATCTTGGGCGAATTTGATATTGAATATGTGGACAAAAAAGCTATCAAGGGACAAGTTATTGCAGACCAGTTGGCCGAAGCACCACTTCAAGATGATCATCCCTTAAACATTGGATTTCCAGATGCTGATATCCTCCCAGTCACCAAACAAACATGGAAGTTGTACTTTGATGGTTCATATACCCAACATGGATCAAGAGCACGCATTTTATTCATCACACCACAAGGTCACACAATTCCAAAGGCATATAAATTGAGTTTTTCATGCACCGACAATACAACATAATATGAAGCTTTGGTCATAGGAATTAAGATGGCCATAGAATAGAACATCACACAA
The DNA here is from genome assembly GCF_030272615.1 of Cryptomeria japonica. NCBI lineage: Eukaryota > Viridiplantae > Streptophyta > Pinopsida > Cupressales > Cupressaceae > Cryptomeria > Cryptomeria japonica. Next base: position 518,820,352 of record NC_081408.1, on the reverse strand, counting down.
TTATAGGTTTTTGGAGACTCTCATATTAGAATCAATCAAATTAATGATGATTATCAAACAAAGGATGACAAACTAATGTCTTATAAAAAGATGGTAGATGATTTCAGGAAGTATTTTATAGAAATCACTTTTGAGCAGATTCTGAGAAATGACAACAAAGCAGCAAATGCCACGGCAACACTTGCTTCTCTACTTCAAACACAAGAAACTCAAGAGTGTTACGAATTCCTGGTGGAAGAATTGTTTTACCTTACCCATAACTGTCATGATTCCCAAATTATCTGTCACCTTGTTGGGCATGATTCCTCCCGCTATGGCCAAATTTATACATACTTGAAATATACTACCCTCCCTCTTGACTTGTCAAAGAACCAAAAACAAAATTTCATTCGCCAATCTTCCCATTATAATCTTGTCGCGGATACCATTTTAAAATGAGGTCTAGATGGTACTCTCTTAAGATGTCTCGAGAAAGAAGAATCTGAGAAGACCTTAAATGAATTCCATAATGACATTTGTGGCACTCATTCAAGTAGTCTTACCCTTTTGAAAAAACACATGCGCTTGGGCTATTGTTGGCCAACTATGGAATGAGATTCTTTTCACATATCTAAGAGAAGAAAACAATGTCAGATCCATGGTAATTTAATTCATGCACCAACACAAGAGATTCATACTTTGGAAACATCTTGGCCTTTCTACCAATGGGGTCTTGATATAGTAGGAAAGATAAATCCTCCTTCATCCAATGGTCACAAATTCATCCTTGTAGCTACAAAATATTTTACAAAATGGAATGAGGCAGCACCTCTCACAAATATCATAGGAAAACAAATTAGTGCATTTATCTTGAACTACCTCATATGTTGCTATGACATACCCATGACCATTATCACTGATAATGGGCAATTGTTCAAGAACCAGGATGTAGAAGAGCTTTGTGAGAAATTTAAGATCCAACATAGATTCTCCATACCCTACTATCCACAAGGGAATGGACAAGCATAAGCATCAAACAAAACAATTTTAAAAATCCTCAAAAAGACAGTGAATGTTGCTGGCAGAGATTGGCATATTCAATTGAACCTTTCTCTATGGGCCTACCATACCAGTATCCACACACCAACATGAGCCACACCTTTCTTTCTTGTCTATGTATTAGAAGCAATACTTCCCATAGAAGTAGAGATACCTTCTTAATGAGTATCATTAAAAGGACTTATCCCAGATGAAGAACAACGAGTATCTAGACTGTAAGAGCTAGAATTGATCCATGAACGATGACAAAATGCCTTTGATCATTTGAAGGTGTATCAACAAAGAATGTGCCGAAGTTATAATCACAAGGTCAAACCAAGAGCCTTTCAAATTGGAGAACCAGTGCTTAAGGAAAATCTACGTAACTAGTCAGATCGAGAAAAGAAAGGGAAGTTTGAACCAAATTGGTTGGGTCCATTTGTTGTCACAACAATATTTGGGTCTGGAGCCTATCAACTATCAACAACAGATGGGGATTAGCTAGAGGAACCAATCAATAGCATGCATCTGAAAAAGTTTTATGTTTAAAAGCAGAAAGTCCAAAAAAAGTGAAAAAGCAAAATAATCCAAAAATAGTGAAAAAGCAAAAAAATCCAAAAAATCAAATATGAGAAAAAAGTGCAATAAAAAAAAATGGTTAAAACCTGGCAACATGATAGCTCTTCCATCTATTAGTTCATGCATCCTTCTGCTTGCATTCATTTTCATCAACGATGTTCATATCCATAATAAAGCCTTTGTACATGCGCAGGCTTCACAGGTGATTTCTCACCATTGTTTGGATCATTGTATATACCATAATAAAGTTTGTTTCTAGATCGGGGGAAAAATCCTGAACCTGGCTGGGGGCAAAAAATTTCAGCATTTTGAGCTTAATCAAACAAGTAGAACAACAATAGGCAACACTTGTCAAGTGAAATCTGAGACACATCCAATGTTGAACGCAAGATCAAATTATCAACCATCAACTACCCACTGTCAATCTAAACATGATAAACACATATCAATGGATGATATATTTTGACTAATGATTTAAACACTTTGATAATAATGGTTCAACTATTTTATCTTGATTTTCTCTATCATGATTTTAGAGTGACTCAAGGATGTCTCTGACTAGAGGAACACAAAAGGAACATGATATTTTCTTGTCTATTGTCTGTAAATTAATCGTTAATATGTGCACATTTGTCTTAGGACATGGTCATCGAAGTATCATCGAAGATATTTCGGATTTGCATATAGAAATGGTTAATACTGCCTGTTTTACGCAGACAACACTCAGGTCATCTTGGTTCAATTATACCCCGATGCTTGTGCTAACTTGTAGTATCAAAACCCAAGAAAGTAGTACTTAGCTCATCATGGTTCAATTATACCATTGATGTTTGCACTCACTTCCCACATTTTAAAAGCTCAATGATGACAAAAATCAATAACCAAGTCACTAATTCGATCATAGCGTTGCATCTCATTTGCATTTGCATTATTTAAAGTAGATTGCATTTCATTTTGCATGGGATCGCAAAAGCTCATCTTTTTCTAAGGCCAAACACTTCAACAGGTGTTATCTCTCTTATTACGTGATTGAGTACATTGGACATTAACAAAACTAATCAATTCATTCATTTGGAATGATAAGTTAGTTCATTTCATCACATGTCAGCGTTACATAATAAGGCATCATTCATATAGATTCATCATCCATATAGATCATTCAATCTTTCATTCATTCATAAATATCAATCATGTCAAAAGACATCATCATTACATTGCATTGAATCCATCTCATATCAACATGCATGGGAAAATTCAGAAAACCATCATACAAATAGGAAACATTTCTTTGCACATGAGTCACATAGTACATATAGCATCATCTTGCATCATCATATAAGAGGCATGCATCCATCACCTAGGGTCCATAATCATATAGCAAGTAGAATGCATCCATAATCTCATAGACCATATAAGGAAAATAGGATCGATTGCATATCATATCATTAGAAATAATCAAGGTCCAATGTACAATGATATCACAAAAATGTCAGAATATATCGCAGGAATCATCAATGTCTCATTAATGGTGTATACAAAATCAGATCAATGATTAATCTCTCATATCAATTTCCACTAGGATGATGACCAAAACTTTCTCCAGATGTTGTCGGCCTAAACGAATCTCACACTACTCCCCCAAATGCACCAACGTCAGCACATCTAAATCTTCCTGCAACGGGATATCAACAAAATGCCAGTTCTTTATCCAATCAATCTCTTTGATCATTTACTCTGCTATCATATCCTCTCACTGAAGATTTCCATCAATCTCTTTGAGCACCCATCAGTGATTCTCATTCATCATGAGGTCACACATCTAGTATTTTCAATCTTGAGTTTAAATCATTGACGCTCATCAATCATGAAATCAATCAAACTCACCCTATCAGATCATCAAATCTTGAGTTTATATCATTGACCCTCATTGATCATGAGGTCAATCAAACTCTATCAATCATCAATTGAAGAAAAAAATCAAAGTGATCAGAGAACTGACACTTTCATCAACCAAAGTTACAGGAACCAAGTAAATTTTATCGGGAAATCAATTTCGCACAAATCCAAACAATTCAATCGTCAATTCTCTCAATTGATCTCCCAAGGGGGCATCCTCGTATCATCATCTATCAATCAACGTCTGGGGAATCCTCACATCATAATATATCAATCAATGTCTAGGGCATCTTATCAAAATCATATCAGCATCAAATTGAGATTTTTCTTTGAACCAACACATCGTCACACATCACTTCAAAGAGGGGCAAAATGTATACTCCTAAAAATGGTCTAAAGATAATTAATTAAATACATAGTTATTTAATTAATAAGCCTTCCCAATTAATTGAATTCACAAATAATTTGATTAATTTCCCCATGAAGTCTACTTATAAATAAATATAAGGATTTATTCATTAAGTTAATTTCAATAATTTCCCTTTGATTAATTAATCCTCCACCCCATTTTAATTCACTCTTATAATCTCATAATTAGTTAAAACAAATCAAATCATGATTTGTTGAAATTAATTATCTTTTCCTAATATTTGAATTTCTAAATTCAAATATGAGCACATGGCTCCTAACTTTTAACCACCTAACCTAACCACCCTCTAACCTAACCCATTCTATCTAATCCTAGGTTTAACTAACCCTATCTTATCTTGCACATCCTAACCTCTTTTGGGTTGGATATTCTCCCCTTGAGACACATGGAACTTTTGCCACATGTCTCCTCCCTTGGACACTTGCCCTCTTAGCAAGGTTCCTTGACACTTGTCACCATAGAGATGACAAGTGTCCCTTCCTCCAACGTCTTCTCCAACTTCCCCAATCTTAGCCCTTGGTATCTTCAAATCAAAACTAGACCATCGATTCTTGCCACCTCGGCTTTGGCCTTGGAATTCCTATAAATACCCCTCATTTTGGAGCAATAAAGTTCCCTTGCATCCTAGATTTCAACATCATTACTATAGGCATTTTTATCTCAATCATCTAGCATAATTAGCATCTTAGATTAATCATGCATAGAATCATGTATCTCATATCATTTTAGATAAATCTATCTTAATTTGTTAATCTTGCATTCATCTAGTTTGCATTCATATAGATTAAATCCTCCGTCTTGGTGTAGTCAAGTCACTGGTATTGCTTAGACAAATCTGAGAGCAAATCTATACTCGCATCTTTTAGGAGGCAATAGGTCGATTTTTTATCGTTCTATATTTATTTATTTTGATCAACTAACCATGCATGTAATGATCTATTGAGTGTTTGTGTTACAAATGCAGATTCCAGATTTCACGCAAACAATATCTATCTAACCTCTATCTTCTATAATATTTCCCAAGGTGTTACAATCACTCTATTCTCTTTTTGATAATAAGTGTTGATCCAACTCTGTTACTTCAGAGTAGATTTTCTCCTTCACAACAGGTCACAAATTACAAGATACTAATTTAAGCATTAATAACCGATATAACTTCTAGCCAAAAGAAAGATGACTCAAAGATGTACCGACAAATATACAATAACCAAGAAACCTTTGTAAGCACAATGTCTTGCATGGTCCCTCTAACAGATTCTTGAAACTAAATCATGATATGCAAATAGCTCAAAAAATTTCATATGTATCACAACTTTCATTACTTTAAACAAAATAACCTGATCTACCACAAAATCTCCACCTTGTTATCAATCACAGATAAATAGTTCTTAATAAAATACTATAGCACAAAGTCTACAATATCTTTATATCCCTTAATTCAAAAACTTCTCACATTGCACAATTCAATCCGTAAAGATTATATTACAAGAATGACATAATAACACTCTCACCATATAATAAAGTGAATTGAAGACAAATATTGGAAAACAACTCTACTTCTTTATTGATATAATTTTCAGATTTTCACTTAGAGCACAAAGTATTTGAAAGCTCTACAATCCAACAAAGTTTTGATGCATTAGAAAAAAGATCATATATTTATAATGAGGTCTCTCCTTTAAATAGAGAAGAGCCTTGAGAAAATATAGGGATTCTACAACTAATTTGACTTATTCAAAGTATAGTCCAATTTGATTTAGGACTTTTAATTTCTTTACATGCAATCACACATGCAAATTGTCATGTAATTTATTGAAAACAAAAAAAAAATTACAAAATACAAAACATGATAAAAACTACTAAGTGTCAGGGGACACTTCTTCTTCTTCATAAAAATTATTCTTCAAAAATTCTTCAAATTTGTGGAGGGCTCCCTTTATCTATGATTAATTAGGTACATTAACATGGCTAGCGATGACATGAACTTGATTAATCGAATCACCTATGCTGACACATCCTTTCTTATGTTTCTTCATAAGAGATTCTAAATTATCCAAGATCACCTAAAAAAATACTAGTTTGTGAATAGAAGAAGCTATAAATTCTTCTTTCTCCATTTTTGTAGTGACTAGTAGAGTGAATTCTAGGATAATGGAGTCCACCTGTAGACGATCTTGATCCTCATCCAATAATTTTTATGGAAACTCTAAAAAATTTATTGACGATGTCAAGCCTTTTATCATTACATTCTTTCTAAGATTTCAAAGATCCTTAATTGTTCAAAAGCATCCGTTTTGTATGCTAGAGCTTCCCATTACTCAACATACATATGGTGGGTAGGAATGAATTCACTTTCCACAAGAACATCCAATTCAAAATGCTTTACCTTGAGCCAAGAATCAAGGTCCTTTTCTTGCACCTATAACTCCTGTGATAATAGATCAAGTATTTGATCCAATTGAGACTTCACACTGTCCAAGTTGTCTAGCAACTTGACTGAAGAACTCACAAGGTGTATTCCTTGTGACAACATTATGTTTGTCTACGCTGTAACAATTCTACCATGTGTTAAAATTCATTTATCACTAAGAACCGATTGGTTCAATTACTTTAGAAGATCGAGTAATCTTGATTAACACTAAATTAAGCTACTCCACTTGTAGTTTTAGCTTGTCCTTGATGGCTTTATCTTTATCATATCTTACTGTCAAAGCCTCAAGTGTGACTTGAGAATCTTATTTGGTGCTCTCATGTGTCTATTTCCCTAGCTCAATCCTTCTTATTTGATAATCAATCAATTGTACTTCATTAGTAGGTTTGTCTAGTGGTGGAATTGCTACCTCCACATGTTCTTCGATTCATCCACTCTCACTCTTTAGAGAGTTTTGGCCTTCTTAACACCTTTTGGCTTCACATGAACTAGTTGACCAAAGTCAAAGTTATATGGAGAGTTGGCTTGCATTTTCCTTTTAGGTGCCACTGATTGAAACCGAGGAAGGGTAGGATTTGTCCCTGCATTGATGCCCGTAGTCTGGATAGACATAGTTTGCTGTGACATAATAGCAAATATAATTGGTTTAGTGTGTGTCATGATTGCAGATGGATTCTTTGAAGTTGGAGTATTTGGGAGGGCATTTGACATGAACTTGTCAAAATTAATATATGCTACATCAAGCATGGAAGTAGTGACTTTTGATAAAGTAGGGAAAGAGGAAAGAGATCAAAAACATTCGTCACATTATCCTGAGGGGTATCCAATATTGACTCGCTTGAGGTCAAAAAGTGAACAAATATTATTGGAGCCACACTAGAAATCGCAGGAACAATGGGTGTGGACACAACAATGGAAGTGGTAGGAAAAGAAGAAACTACAAAAATGGGGGAAAATATTGTACATTGACCATAGAGGAAGTAGGAATTGTAGTTAGAGGATATGAAACCTCTGAAATCACTTCATTGGTAGTTCTATTTCTATTGTTGTAGGAGTAACTAAGAGGTCTCCTTCTTGGTAATGTCCTTCCTATTCTTCTTGCTCTATATACAATTCAATGTCTTGCACTTCAACTTGTTGAGATACCTGAGCACATTTTCCCCCTTACCATTCCTCTTGTCTTTTCCAATTGTGAATTTAAGCTTGGGTGCCTTCTTTGGAGTGGACACATCTTCCTTGTTCTTATTCATTAACTTAGACTTCTTCCCAGTAGGTCATACATTTCCCTCTTCTGATCATATCTTGAAAGGCTTCAATCTAATCCCTTTCTTTAGTAACCAAATGTTGGGATTGACAAGAGTGCATTGGAATATTTCCCTGATGGAGGTTGATTCCTTTTGATACCATTGGATATAAGGAAGAGGGGTCTCAACAATCTTACGTTGCACATATTCAGGATCAACAATATCATCTTCATCCTTCATTGTGTCAAGAATGTTTGCCAAGTCAAGATTCTCAATCTGTTCAAGTGTGAGTTGACTATAGTCTAATCTCCTCATATCTTCATCTATTTTGCATTCATCCCAGATATCATGAATCCTGTGTACATGAGTATAACTCTTTTTGAGTTTGTCCTTCATGCCACGATAGTCAAAATATTCCCTCTTCTTGAATATTTTCATGGTGACCCATTGCAGTTCAGTCTCCATTTATGTGGCTTTGTATGAAGTGGACACTATGTAATGACAAATTGAGAGAGGGAATTTGAAGCTGACTTTGTGTGCCTTAGAGTGTTGACCATGAACAATTATGATCTGCCAACTCAACTCCATGAGGATAATCTTGTCACTGAGGTACCTTGGCAACATGAAGAGGGATTCTTCATAACAACCAATCATGATGTATGAGAATGTGGGAAATTGAAGGAAAAGACATCCATATTTCTTCACAATGTTCTATGTATCTTCCGACACTCTTCTCTTCTCCAATCCCTGATCAAGTGAGCTCATAGTGCATCCAACAAATCATTGTTGATCCTTCTGAAATCATTCAGGCTCTACTTGAAGGGTAACTGGGGGTAATATCTATGATCATGGACAACATTAACACAAAGACACATTAAGCATCACATCATTGGAGAAACACATCACATGCAAGAAAACACACAAAAGAGTCCACTTTACAAGTGAATCTAGTCTAACAAATCATCCCCATCCCAATATTTCTTAACATCATTTAGGGATGGTGGACAAGATGAAAGAGGACCCACAACAAGATTGATAGAAGGAGCTATCAAAATTTTTAAACAAGGACAATGCTTTAATGATGAATCACTTTGTTTGTCACTAGGAGATAATATTAAAACTTTTTCAAATCTCGAAGATAGCTCATAATTAATTTCAATAACTTCATAAATATCATCATAATCATTAGTATCCACATTATTATCATCAAAATCATCATCAAAATTAATCACAATAGGATCCCCAATGCACCGAGGAGATGAAGGAAAGCAATCATTTTGCATAGATAATTTTAATTTTTCACATAGTTGTTTAAGATAGAGCTCTTCCCTAGGATTAGGTGAAAGTTGGGGAAATGGGACCAAGTTAAAATTTGATGTCTTGGGGGAGGAAACTCTTTGGGAAGCAATCTCATGAGCCTTGGCACAATTTATTTGTAAGTGTTCTCTTGAACTATGATTTCTCTTGTTACAACTCAAAGTTTTAGAAGGTTGGGGATCAATAAACATAGGCTTCTTTTCTTTGTTTATAGGAGGAACCGAATAAACCTCACTATGTTGAGAGATACGAGATGTTGGGAAATTTTCTCTTTGACCTTTATAAGTTATAGGAGGTGGGATTTCAACATATATAGGAGGAATATGAGGGGTAGGAATAAGTCCAGGTCTAAGATGCAAAGGAGGAACATCTATATCTATGGGTGAAGAATCATTAGGCCTACTGAAAGACGATATCATTTAACGTTTGAATTTTTGATAAGATAATAAAAGGATATCTTCATGAGGTTGCAAAGGTTTAGGTTTATGAAGCCTAAATAAATCAAGGGTCAAGTTTCCATGTCTTGCTAAGGACCGATAAAGGATATAATTGATTGTTATAATACACCCACTATGAGGGAACTTTAAACACTTATGGATGATAGAAGGTATAGATATAATGGAATTGAGCCAAGGGTGTCCCAAATTCACACAAAATTTGTTTGAGGTAGGAATAACAACAAAGGTAGCATCTAAGCACCTATGCCAACCTCTATAGGAATGTGATGGAACCTATGGATGGAAAAGTGAAACTACCATGCACCTTATTCATAACATCAGATGTATCTTGATATAATAGTTGTGTATAAGATGTTCTTCAATGATAACATTCACCATACATATGAGATCAATGAGTACTCCTCATGAGAGCTTTCCTTTAATCTTTGCAGTAACATTAAAGGTCCATTAGGTTCATTAATAATATATCTTCTTAAGTCAAAGATGATGTGAGGGCCATACTTTGGTATAGGTTGCTCAATAAACAACATTGTTCCTTTGAGTAGACATATCACCAACAATTATAAAGATTGGGTCCATAGGCTCAACAACATTGGTAGAATGAGAAAGCAAATGATTGGTGAAGATTTGCAAATTTTGTTTAGGAGGTGCCACATATTTATTTCCTTTATTATTCACACCCTCCACTACTATATTATTAGAATAAATAAGGTCTTGGATCACATGTTTCAATTTATATTGCTTCTTAGTATCATGACCAACTTGATGATGACATTTGAAAAAGGCTTTAGGATCAAAGGAAGGTGGTAAAGGCTTAGAGGTATCTATGGGATGAATGAGAGGAAGCCTCATCACATTAGAATTAATCAATTTAAGCATGATACTATGCAGATTTAGAAAGATGAGTGAAATTGCAACATGTGAAATTTGATGATAAAGGGGCTACAACTGGTGTTGCAACTGCCACTTGAAAATCAATATGATTGGAAGAATTATTACTGATCTTGATAAAATTCTTAATTTGTTTTGATTTTTTTTGAAAATATTGATTATCATCTTCATTCTTATCAACCAAAGCCAATGATAAAGAGGATTCACATTAATTCACTTGAAGTTGATAATTATGTAGTGGTATGCATAATTATGTGAAAGACACATAATAAAAAAAGTTTATCTCTAATATTGTTTTGTAAATTATTAATGAAAATTATTTGAACATAACCATCAATCACAAGATAAGAAATTTGTGAATGAAAATGTTTATATCTACCAATGAAATCAATCACCTTTTCCTTATTTCCTTATTTATAATGCATCAAATCAATCAATGTAATTTGAGGACTGATATTTTTTTTTGAAAATGTTGTACAAACACATTTTATTTTTTATGAAAAGAATCAATTGAATGAGGAGGCAAGGAGAAAAACCATTGAAATTTTTTTTCTCTTAAGGTACAGGTGAATAGTTTTTCCACGAGTCTATGATCACATGAGAAGTGTTGGACACAATGGACCACTAAGAGGGGGGGGGGGGGGTGGTGAATCAATGATTTAAACACTTCTTTCCTAATCTTGGATATACCGGTACAATATAAAACAAATAGAGTGTTGACCGGTAAACCAAACAATACAAACTAAGTGTGTGAAAGGATTTTCTATAACATAAATATAACACATACACAAGAATGCCTCACATAACACCATATTTACAAGGAAAACCCAATGTGGGAAAAATATCAGTGAGAATAGCTGCTGGAGATCTTCTGCTCCAATCCAGCTTCACAATGAAAATGATTTGATTACAATTTTAGGGCACCAACCCCTGATTTATGAGCACTGACTCAAAGGAGCACCAAACCCTAAAAAATTTATAGGCTACATCCTAAAGGAGCTACAACCCCTGCACTAAGCACCTATTTAGTGAAGACAATATGAAAATTCAAATACACAAATAAATTCCCTGTTACAAATGAAGTTTTGCAACCTTTCAATACTTTTCTCTACCGGTTTCAATCTTACCAGTCTGTGAAAACTCCACACACCCTGCAACAATGCCTTTCAGCTGATTCTTACTTTGCTAAAACTTCTATTCCTCTGACTATTGGATTCAATTCACACTTGATCACACTTTGCCAGGTTCTACCTCTGTCAGTTCACACAGACCTTACTGGTTTCTCCTTCAACACACATTCACTTTAGATATTTATTATTTTAGCCTCAACACAGTCTTTTTCCACTCTCTTTCATTCACCAACATCATCACATATCAATCTCAGGTTGACATCTTTTAAACTTGAGGCTTCCCACCAAAAACTAATTCAAGCTTAGGATGGTTAGGGTTTCCCTCCTTCAATCAAAATCCAATCTAATTTGATCGGCCTTGGATCGCTCACCTGCTTTGGGGAGATGCATCTATACACATTTTTATTCATCCAATGCATGTTTGCTAAAAATAATAAACTTAACCCTGCTTTTCGGCCTTGTTCTTTATCGACCCCATTTATAATCCAGCTATTTATTTTTTGAGGTCAATCTGCAATCGGATTTCATGCTTCGATCACAATTTCTCAACTGTCTGATCATTCTTTGTCATCCATTCTTCCTCAAGCCGCATCAGTCTGTCATCAACCTGTGATTTGCATTTTTATCATTTAATGACCACCTACTACACAAACAACCATGTCGATGAACATTTCATTGACCTCCGCATATTTTCCACCTCAGCACCACAAGGCACACATCATCCTACATTCAACCCACCGACAAGGAGTCGGTTCAACCTAGAACATCTCTACCAGTACAAACCCTTATCGGTATGTCCAACACACTGAACAATCACTCTTATTGACAACACATTTTCTGACAATTCATCTTGCCTTCTGGTATGTCTTCATATCATTCTTTCTATTTTGCTTCACCTGGTGTTGTTGTGATTCATCTAACATTCCACCTCTTCATCATAAACAAACTACCAACCATCATACTGGTTTATGCCTTATTGATTATTACTCAAGTGTGCCAACACACTCCTGCATCTCACCTCATACCAGTGATATCATCTGTCAACTCAGAACATACTTCTCATCTTTATGTCGGTTCAATCTTCTTCATACCGGTTGACACACTCTACTTATAACTTGCAATACCGGTTGACATCAATGACAACTCAATGCCAACAAGAAGTCACTACACAAAGTTTAAAATATTTTTACATGAGTTTGGGTGTCACATTTTCCATTATATGTCTCGAAATAGGGAACCTCCATGTATGGTGGGACAAGAGTATGAATGATATGATTGAAAAGTGGGCTAGCTATATCACATGTGGGAAGATTGAATTTGGATTGGGTCATATAAGCCAATTGTTATTGTAAATACAAAATATTTTGGACCAAATTATTTATAGTGGTTTTGGTCGATGAATTAGAGTTGGACATGCTAGATTGTGATGGAGGTGTAACATTATGGTAGGTAGGTGGAGCATTGGAATAAGTAGCTGGAAGATTATGATAGGTGGGTAAAGGAGATGGTTGGGAAACAAATGGAAGGCTAGTAGAAGGAGGTATGTAGGAGTATTGATTGATATGACTCGACCCATTACTAAAATGTGTAGCATTAACATTTTGTGTACAGGAATCCATGTTGGAAGATGCATATGTAGGCACATTAGGAAAAGAAGTAGGAATGGAATTCTCAACTTGATTTGTAGGATTGAATAATTAAACACTTCAACACAACTTTTCATTGGCATAACACGTTTGCCCTTAATATGAGCAATGCTATCTAACACATTCAGACCTTGTTCATCACTTTGAATCATCCTCCTCAAACCCTCAATTGAGTGGACTTCCTCTCCACCCAAGTGTTCTTGACTCATCCATTATTGAATATTATCCGATTTTTGGTCAAGCTCCCCCAATTGCTCGATAGTCACTTCAGTTAGAGAGTCATCCTCATTATGAGAATCATGAGGGAAATGGTTCTCTATAATGTTAGGTATGTTTATTGTAGGGATAAAGGATTCACTCAAGTTCCCATGGAAAATCAGGCTCAATACCCTTAGTATTTAAAATTTGGGAAGCTAGAAGTCTATAACTTCTTCTCACAAGGATACTGATTTGAGACAAAGGGTCATGAAACTCACACACAAAGATGGAAAAACTAATGAAATAGATTTGTAGTCACAATGTATCATAAAATTGATAACAAAATAATGCAATTTCTCAATAGAATGATCAATTAACCATTTAATTAAGCAAAATGCACTATAGGAATGATAAATATGAACAATGAATGATTTTAATTTTGAAAATGTATAATGGTAAAAATGGGGTTCACTAGTCTAAACATGCAAACTATGAATCAAATCCATATACAACACACCATCACATTAAGATGAATGAAATGTCAATAGGCCCAACCTCAAACTTATTTTAAGGGCTGGACAAATCTATTGAAATCTTATTCACTTTGTTTGAGTTGAATTTGTTGCAATTGGATAAGATGGAACAAGAACTAGGGCTAATGATGCAAAATTGAGAGAAATCAACATGAAAATAATGTTTTAAAACAATTATGCAGACACTGAGCATAGATTTAGAAATGAGAAGCAGAGAGGAGCCAGTGTTTGAAATTTGAGCTTGAAAACGTTAGGTGATGGGGCTAGGCAACCTAGTCTTGAAGGTGTTACCTTTGGATATTGGAAATAATTTTGGGATCAGAATGTCGCTCATATTCTCCTTCTAAAATTTTGTCAAAAAAGTGTTGGACATTGTTCGTCGATTGCTAGTGTTTAGGGTTTTCCAGTTCTTCAAAATTTGGTTAAATTTATCTTAGTTCGTACTTTTTGGATCTATATTCCTTCTCTTCATACCCTATCACCTACACACAAGAGAAAAATGTTGTTAGATTGATAGGGGTTTTCCTAAGTCAAACCCTTGGTTTGGGCTTAAACCTATGATGAATGAAATGAAAATGAGTTGGAACTAAAAATAAAATGCTAAATTGGAATGTTATGCCTTCTTTATGAATTTCATTTGCCTTGAAGTATTCATAAAAAAGGTTGATGTTGTCCTGTGCAAATTTATGGATGTCCTAATAATAACTTTATCATGGATACGATCTTGAATGCTTGAAATCTAAATGCCTGGCATCTCCTTCATTACTCCAATGGTGCTTGATTGCTTGCTCACTTAAATTTTAAATGTGGAGTGAATTTACTTAATGAGAAATGATTGAGAGATGTTTCAAATGAGGGGATAAGACTTAATTTTATTCATATCCCCATGAAACATATTGAAAATTATGAAGAAGGCTGACATCAAAAATCTATTGCAAGCTCAATTTTTTTCAATTGTTAGAGGGTTAAAAAATGGGTCCTTTTGGTCTAGACTATGGTGCCTATTACCCTAGTCATGAGGACTATGGAGACTAGTACCATGGTATAGTCCATTGGGGCTAAATTGAAGTCTAAGAATAAGAGAAAATGATGAAGATAACAAATTTGGCATTGGTGTGAGCAGAATTTGGTACAATTAGGGCATAGAAGGCAAAAATGTTGAAGTGAGGCCCAAGTGAGTATGAAATTGTATAAGGATATAATTTATGATATTACATAACATAAGCATCAAATTTAAATGATAAAAAAGGCTCTAAGTAATTTCCTTAATCATATCACTTGGAATAGAAACCACAACAAATTACAATTCATCCAAGCTAACCATACCTCAAACTAGGGTACATACCAACATAGGTAGAACTTCATAGCATCAACATATTGAATATAAACCTATAATAAAGTCTCCAAATATCTATCCTCCTATCACAATGCAACATACAAATGCATAAATGACCATAGACAAGACCAACTAAAAAATTCCACATCAACGTTGAAACAACCTCGTAGATATAGACAGTCCACATCCAAGTCATTGCATTGCAATCAATAGGTTGTACACACCTACAAACTGCATAACTTGTAGATCTTAATCCAATGAAACATGCAAACTCATCATCCCATTAGTACCCATCAATCCAAGATATCAAAAGGGATAACCAAACATATCCAAAAACTCCCATTGCATGAGTAATATTGAATCTAAAAATAGATCAAATCATATCGAGTCTATCTATAGTACTTCACATAGAGGATGTGGCTAATTCATCTATTACATAGTGTCAAGGAAACATACACTGATCAACAAATATTGCAACCAAATATTTTGCAATATAACTCTCACCATAGTCTCCATAGCTCTACCAGCTTCTTTACACTAAACCATATGAATACAAACATCCAAGAAGAAGTCAAAAGAGAGAACCTACAAATTAAATCATATAATTGTTCCACACTAACATGTATCAAGCTATGTAATGTAACATCTCTATCATAATTTACATATGAAAATGATATCAACATATAACATTCAAATCAAATGAAACATGGTAGCAATAGATGTAAACCTCTTATACTAAACATAGATCAAACAAATCAACCATTTCAACAACAAAGATAATATGCCTAAAGCCACAAACCATTTCCTGTACCTTCCCAACTATTCAGAATTAAATCCATAGTTGAAGTCGAACAAGGAGAACAATGGAAATACATAAAACCATGCATCTTCTTCTCAACAAGTCCTCAAAATTGGTATATCAAAGACTAGTACACATGAGAAAACAAGATAGAAAATAAATAATGCATCTAAAAATTAGGTTAGCTATACCTCTTAGATCACTCACCTTCCAAGTAGACCAAGAGTGTGAAATAAGATTATCATGAGCACAAAAAACCAAGCAATTAAAGCTTATAATGAATTCCAATATTCTCTTTAGGTCCATAATGGATTCACATCCATAACCAGGTGTAGGCTCCTTAGCCTTTCTACTAAAATATTCATCAAAGACTAACCATATCAACAAAAGATCCCAAAGAACATGAGATATTATAGCCTCACCCAAGTTTCTCTAGTATCCATGAGAATCTACCAACCAATCCACGCTAACTTCAAATTCAACTTTCTAAAATCATGAAGCTCCAATCAAATGATTAATACTCAAAGCCAAAGAGAACCAACGCAACCATTGTCAAAGTTGCAAGAATAAGATCAAGGACATATCATGACATCAAGATCTAACATCTCCTCAAAGGAAGATCATATACTCCAAAGAACATATCATAAACTAACACCTCACTAAAGATTCACGAGTCCTCCATGACAAACCACGATGTCATAATCTCTAAACCACATGAAAATAACCATCCATCATAAAATGATGAATCCATGTCATTGTCAAATCTCCCACTGAACTATGTAAACAAGCTCTCCAAGAATCATGATAACAATCTCCTAACTAAATATCCTCTATGGTCCCCCCAAAATCAAAAGACTTATCACCAAGAGATATCAAAAAGAAGATTGAAACCATGATATCCAAACAAAGAAGATACAAATTCACATCCTTTGTCAACATAACCAAAGATGTCAAACTTAGAATGTAATATGAAGGTAGAATCCAAAATCTCCACATGACACAAACAACCATTGCAAAAGACCATCCATATTCTACTCAAATCTTATCCATGGGTCACCATGCACTGCAACAACAATAACTTAGAACCAAAATCTTGAAACAAAGAATATATAACATATATTATGTAACTACATAAAGCTCCCATCCAAAGTGATACCAATTTATACATGGCATCATGAACAATATTATGACCAAAACCCCACTAAAAGTAAACAAAGCTTCTCATGCACCATAATCTACTACTAAGATTCAAATGAACAACTATATCAGGTACACCCTTTTTTTTTTCTCATTGCAATCAACATACCAATGTAATAATGGTGACCAACAAGGCATACCAAATTGAATCCTCATTAGACAAGCTACAAGATCAACACATATGCAACATCCCAAAGGAGAAATACATATCCAGTGATCGAATCTTAAATTATTGAAATATTTGACCCCGCATCAGTATCATGCATAACAAAGATAATCAGGAATAACATGTAGATTTCTAAGCCTCAAACATTATAATCAATGCTATATTTGATTTACCAAACAAACCCACATAGGAGTAACCATAGATCAATAAGAACCCTCCAAGAAGTTGTTCAAACCTGTAGCCATCTTCGTCCAAAACACCCTAAATATAGTCTTATCTTATATCTATATACCAAAAAATTTAGTTAACATATAAAACTAGAAAAACTGTCTCTATAAATCTAAAATCCACTTAAACATCTAGACATTCACAAATAAGTACAGATCTACAAACCCAACAACTGAAAAATAAGAGAACACTAAAACCCAATATGGAAACCAAGTTGTCCAAGAGCTTAAAATATATGAAACATATCAAATCACAACTCACAAAGAGGTTATTGGCTTATCTTCCAATGCTTTCATGTAACCATGGGCTAAAATCATGAACCAAACATAAACACTCCAATCCATAGTCCAAATAGCTGGTGTTTCTCCATTGTAACCAAGATGTTGATACCCATCTAACATGAACACCTTCTCATTGCATATGACCAAAAGGCAAAGGAACTAAACTACTAAACAATAGGTTACACATATATTATCAAACAAGAGATCCAGGTTACCAAACCATAACCAACTCCATGAAAATCCACAATCATAAGCTTCGAATGCCCAACATAGATCACATTGATAATATATATTGCTTCTAATATAAAAAAATTATAAAACAAACTTAACTCACAAAAAATAATTGCAGCTCCATAAGCCTTTCAACAACATTTAATCCCTTCTAATAGATTCCAACAAGCTTTCCAAGCTAAGAAACCAAAAATAGAGGAATACCTAAAACTAGTTAACCTTCAACTTTGATACCAAATGTTGGGAAATAAATAGGCTCAATGCCAAATATTTTGAAGGTTAATATCTATCCAATAAACCAATCAAAAGATGAGATACAAGGCTTGGACAACTACAACATGAAAATCTGAAACTCATACGCAAATCTAAAAATTAAGTTTCGTTAATATGGAAAACCATGCTTAGATCCTTCTTCTTAATAATACCAAAAATTAGCCTACATATCATTCTTAATAATCCTATCTTATGTAAACTTATAATAGAAAATAAATAAAGAATATCATCACAATAAGATAGCAAAAATGAGGCACAAATCAACAACATAAAAACACCACATAACAAAGGATTTACATAAGGAAATCCTTGCGAAAAAAATCCACCAAGTGAGGTCAAGTATGCATTATTGACAATAAATGTGATTACAATGCATTCACTTTAATTCTCCTCTTTGCCTCCAACATAGCAGCACCTATGTACCTGTGAGCAACATCCTTATTCCTTCCATTATCCTTGTTCTTGTAGATTAACTCTACATTTAGTTGTTTCCCATTTCATTGTACATCTAAAGAACCAAAATTATGGAATGCAAAGAGCTCCAAAACGACCAATAAATGTGTCCAAAGAAGGCTCTTGATTCCAAACGACCACAACCCTTGGATTGCCTCTAAGGAAGTTCAAAGGACATTGGTTCTGGCTCTAATACTTTCCCTCCAACTTGGGCATCCAACCTTGCAAGATAAACATTACATTAAATGCAATAAATGATAGAATACTAAGAGACACATGTTACCTCTTCCAAGCCTCCACTTAGATAATCTCAAAGGTTACTCATTTCTCCAATTCTCAAGTCATTAATTATCCTGTTCTAACCATCCACATGTGGGGAAAACAATATTAAATAATTATGTTCACAACCCACCTTTATTGCTGCTAATGGAACCCATCACCCCTTATGAATGTATTACAAACAATAGTGATAATAAATATTACTAATATATTTTTCCAATACACCCTAAGTTCCATATGACACTTTCCAAGGATTTTGGAAACATGTCATTGGATTTACGAGCTAGATGGCACCTTAATCCTAACAATTTTTATCATTTTTTAGATTCCTTTCCATTTGTTGTTTACTTAAGTATTTATTCCAACCTTTCTTTTCGAATGCAAGTGATGATTTATTCCATCCAAATTTCTTCTTAGTCCTATTTCAATAAGTTGAGATTGACTTTAGTTTGTGCTCCTTTTTAATAACTTTCTCAAACACCTAGTCCATGGTTGTCAAACCATGAACATCAACCTCTCCATAGATTTGTGCAATAAGGTCCATCATTAATTTCCTTATCCTAAACCTTTCATCGTTTTGATGTTGTGGTACGTATTTTAGCAACCTAGAATAATTATCCTAATATTTAGTCACCGGCATATCTCCTTGTCATAGATCCTACAAATCAATGAGATATTGGTCAAAAAAGAGTTGAGGTAGCCACCTTTGTCTAAATATGGCCACTAACTAATCCTAATTGACCCTTAGGGAACTCATCCCTAATTCCATTTTTTTGTTCATCCCCTAAGTAGATGCTTCTTGAGCTAGTTGGAAAGCTCCCCAAATTGCCTTGGTTACTTCAAAATTGTTTCTTATCTTGAAGTGTTTCTCCATCTTAGTGATCCATATCATGGTACCATCAAACTTAGGTGGAGTTACCTTTCTCATATCTCTATCCAACTCATTGGTCATACAAGCTCTCACATCCCCTTGGTTTTAAAGATTTTGGTTAGCTTCTCCATGAGCATCGCGAGTACTTTTCTCTTGATCATTGTTTTTACAATTTCTTGGATTGCTTCTTCATTATTAGAATCACCAACCCCTTTAACTTTTGCTTAAGGGCTCATAGTATTTCCTTGGCTTTTTCCAAAATGGATAAGATTTGATCTAGTTTTTCCATTGGGTTTTCTTGTTATTGACTTGAACCATCATAACTTCCACCAAGATTTGCCCTTGTTCAAACCATTTTCCCCCTTAGTAGGTAATACTAGTTAAAATTAGTTTTTTTATATCAAGATATTTTAAAATTGATGGTTTAATTTGAATTACATACAATTACTTTGGTTTAAATTCTTATATTGTAAGAGATTCATAATTACATAAAATATAATGTTTCAACACAAAAATAAGATCTTTACCTATAATAATGGATTATACATCCTTATTCATATAGGTTTATCATGATATTACATATCACTATTTGAGAGAAGCATTTCTTCAAGTTTCTCCTCTCATTCAAAATTTGAGAAAAATACTCAGAGGGTAGATGACCTTGCAGATACTCCTAAATATCCTCTTTAATCATCTTTGGTGTGTTGTAATCACACCCGATGGGCTAGTCGTGAATGATCAAAGGTTTCTTAGATATAGCTAGAGTAACTAGAGTGTTTTTTGGTTGTTCAACTTGTTTTTTATTCTCTTGCTTGATACACTCGGGAGCATCAACAAAAAAATTTGGATTTAGAGAGCCATGCTTTTCTTGAGTAATCACAACTTTCTCATTCTTGGTTTCAATTTTAGTTCTCTTTGGTTTCTTTGGTTTTCTTTTTTTTCTCCAAGCCTTTGACTCGTCCATTTCTACGTTCAATGCACACAAGAAGTTATCTCATAGACAAGTTTGCATGATAAGCTCATAGACTTTAATTTTTAAATCATGTGTAATGAATCCATACTAGTTCCAACCATTCTAACACTATATATTTATATTTATATATATAAGTAAATTGCACAATTTCCATTTCCAAGGCAAAATGAAATAAACTAGAACAAATAATTGCATTGATCATCTTTCCTCATCATGGTACATAAGATTAAATGAACAATATTTCATAGTATAATAGTCATGTTTTCATCAGTCATTTTCATAGTACATAAACATAATTACATGGCTCATCTCATTTGGATGAAGATAACACAACCATATTATAATAACAAGAGGAATCATGAAAGTTGTCTCTAATAGTCCAAGTCTTTAGCAATCAATCACAAGAGGGGCAATATCACCCAAGTTCTTTTCCTTCAACCATAGAATAGTGGTCCCTCACATACCTTCTGACTAGAAGTGACCTTACCCTTCACAAGACCGTCAAATCCAAGAAAATTCTAATGTCACCAAGTCATTTGAGAACTAGTGTTGTGTATTAATGCAAATAACCTACCATATATCTTCTAGATACCTTCTAGCTATGCATGACATATATGGTTAGTTTGCAACTTTAGACATGGTGAATCAATAATGAAATCAATGATTTTGCATTACTTTGACCACATATTTAATAATATAAAATATGTAAACTTACGTGGTCATATGTTTAGATACACTTCTATCCCAAACTAGATATAGAAAATGATCCCACAATCATGTTTTTTAGTCACATTTAACAAATAACAGTCCTATTTTGTATATATTTTAGAGATGTTGAAACACAATTAAGATAATCGATCTTACCTTCTTTTCCAAATTGATAGGAACATATTATTCAACTATTTTAGTACTGATCATCATTGTTATTTTTGTCTAAATAAACATGTGGGAAATGTGTACTTCTAGCATATGTAGTATTACTTCTTTATACACGATCAATTGGTGTGATACAATCACATGTATAATATAGATTTACACACATATATTGTTTTTATGTACATACATACATGCATGCATGCGTACGTACATATGCATGCATGCATGCATGTATGTATGTATGCATGTATGTATGTATGTATGTATGTATGTATGTATATGTAGCGTCCTAAAATTGCACCCCTTTGTAATTTTGACCGTATTTGGGTCTTCACCTTAGTGTTTGCACCCCTTGGCTTGATTGAAGACCTGATTATGCTCATACACATCACAAATGCCATAAAACTCAAAATCCACCTCATCAAGCACCTTAAGACTACCCCAAAATAGGGCAAGACCATGGTGCCATGACATGGTCCACCCTAATTTGGGGCCCTTCAAAACCCAATGCAACACTTTAAATTTGAGTGGGATCTCCCTCTCTGTGTCTGTTCATGTCAAAAAATCAATTTATTTTCCTGATGGGCAAGTATATAAAGAGGATTTCCCCTCTCATTTGAAGTAATCCACAAGCATCCATCAATTAGAAAGAGCACACACATGTGATCAAGCATTCAATAATTCAAGAGCAATTGAGCATTTTAAGTCTTCCTTCAAGCCTTGGAGCAACAATAAAGTCAATATTCAAGCATTGAAGTGGAGATCTACATCATATTTCATGAAACCCTAATTCCATGTGGACACAAGAAAAAATTCACAAGGAGGTATCATCATTCAATTTTTCAGTCATAATTCAGCATCGCCTTCAAAAGGAGATCCTTTCCTTACAGTCATTTCAATTATCTCTATTTCAATTTCATGGTTAATTACAAAACAAGGGTTTGACCTAAGGCAAGCCCCTATTCCCAACCCTTTTTCCCTTCTTTTTGTGTGTAGGAAACAGGTACAAAGTTGTACTCCTTAGAATAGGCTTCAATCACAAAGACGAATCATCCCCTTCAACGTGCAAAAAGTTCGGAGGACTGTTGTGATGCGCCATGGTCTTGACTTTTTAGGATCTTTTTTGAGGATGAAATCTGACTCAGCTTATACTACTCAGATCCAGGTGCACACGAAAATCCCGCATATGTAGCTCACTGTTTTCCTAGTTTTGCCCTCATTTTTCAAC
Source organism: Cryptomeria japonica (assembly GCF_030272615.1). Taxonomy (NCBI): domain Eukaryota; kingdom Viridiplantae; phylum Streptophyta; class Pinopsida; order Cupressales; family Cupressaceae; genus Cryptomeria; species Cryptomeria japonica. The sequence goes on along the minus strand of NC_081408.1, from coordinate 518,797,391 downwards.
ACTTTACCTTAATTCAGCATTTCAACTTACAAAAGAGAGGAAAAAAACCAACAAAAATTAATCAATCCATTTGATATTCAGTCCTTAATCTGATTTGTGACTGAATCTAGTGGATTCCCTTCCCTCTTTTGAATGTAAAGGTTTTTAAGCAAAATTGATTTGGTGATTTCTCCCTTCTATGTTGCAAATTTCCAAATCAAATTTTCCCCTTTACAGTATATACATGTATGCCATATATACACACATATACATATATATATTGTCAAAATTCTTCTGTTGTAAAATAAAATAAAGACTAACAAGTGATAATTTTTAGTTTACATCAACTTTCGAGCTCAAGATCTGAACACAACACTTGATAATTAAACTCTTTAATGATTAGAGTGAAATTAGTTTTTGGCTTCAATTGTGTATAAGATTTTTGTATCAACATTTTAGATCACACTCTGTGATCCATCATCAGGATAATGAGAGCCAAAGGAATCAAATAAGATATTCAGTTGTAGACCAAGCACAATAAAAGGAGGGGATGAGAGAGAGAAATGAGGCACAAAAATCAAGAGATCAATATGGTCAAAGGTTCAAAGGGAAGGAACCAAAAAGAAAGAGAACACAAAGAGAATAAACAAAAATGATAAAAAGACACCAATAGAAAGAACAAAAAATAAAAAACCAAGAACAATAAACAACAAAACAAAAAAAAAGTCAAAAAATAATCAAGAAAAATATATAAGAAATCTAACTTAAAAAATAAATTAATTAAATAATGAATTAATTAGCTAAAAATAAAAAAGGAACATAAAAAATAAATGACAAAAAAAATAGTATTATGTGTGTGTGTGTGTGTGTGTGTGTGCGTGTGCGTGTGTGCATGTGTGTGTGTATGTATGTATGTATACGACAAAAACCAAACACCCATACACATAAATATCAATGTATGTATGTATGCAAATATTTATGTGTGTATGAATAGGTATGTATGTAAATACACACGCGCACGCACACACACACACACATGCAAAGAAATGAAAGAATACAAACTAACTAACTAAAAACCAAACAAACATAAAAGAAAAAATTAGATAAAGACAAATAAATTTGTGTGCATGTGTGTGCAGGGGAGCTGAGGGACTAAAAATATAAGAGAATGATATTGGCAAGCTAGGAGACAAAGAGGGGCAAGGAGGAAAGAACAAGGATAAGAAAGAGCAAGAAGACTAATAGAGCTTGGATAATAAGGGTTGCGAGGATACAGTGAGACTCCAACTGTCGTCTCGGTTAAGGTTGGAAGGGTGATTGTAGATCTCAATAGCTTCCTTGAGCTTTCTTTTGAAGAAGTTGTCTTCTTTGAACAAGGTTTGGGTGCTCTCAAGACAAATATGGTGGTTGGTAGAGAGGGAGTGGTCTGCAAGGGTTGACTTGAGGGTCTTCTCATGCTTGATATTTGTGCTATGTTCTTTGATTATAGTGCAAAATGAATGTCTAGTCTCACCTATATAAGGCATGCCACAAGAGCAAAGAATCTTGTAGACATCGGAATCAAGAAAGACATCTCTCTTATCTTTGAGAGGAGGGATGCGATTCTTCAACATAGAGAATGGCTTGAAAGAACATTGAAGACCTTTTTTTAGGATTTGACCGTTGGATCTTTCTATAATTTGGAGGAAAGTTTTATAACTATCATTTCTAAAATCTAACCGGAGAGATTGTTCTGGTGAATAATATTTTAAGAGTTATTAATGATTGTTCGTGACTGTAATTTCATGACCAGAATAGAGTAAATTTCATAGTTTGGGAAAATTCTTGGTTTTCATTTGCAAGAAATCAATAGATGAAGGGTTTAAATGATTCATATTTAATGCATAATATATGGATCTACAATAATGATGGATTGATATCTATGGAGAAGATTTGATAATGGTTATTTGATTGATGATTTTGTTGGGAAATATATGAGAATGCCTCTAATATGTTGGAAGATTTGTGTTGATGATTGAGCTTCACAAATGATTTGAGGTTCTTGGTTGGATTTCACTATGCTCTGCATCAAATTGGTATCAGAGCTCAGGAAAAGGTCTGGGCTGAGAAAGTGATTGGTATTTTGGTTTACTAATGGTTGTGGTTGCAGATGTATATCCACTGGCTGCAAGTAGGCAGACATGAAGGTCTGTCATGGGGCCATAGGAGATGGTCCAAGAGGCTTGAGAAAGAGGTCCAGTGGGTTGCCAAAAGACCTAGGGAGAGAGGCAAGGAAAGGACTCATGGGTGAGGCAAAGTAGTTGGTGAGTTTGGTACAGCATTGAGGGTGGACTTATGTTTGGAGCAGCATCTTGAGGAGTAGCCAGTATGTAGGTTATTTTCATCCATGTTTCCTAAGGACTTGGAAACATTTCAAAGTTGAGAGTATGGTGCAGGAGCACCTAACACAAAGGCACAAAAGGAGTCTAGTCAGTTACCCGGTACCAACTGCCGATAACCGATGGGTTAACTGTCGACGCTAACACAATTTACCTTATGCTTAATTACCCAACAACAATAGACTAAGCTAAAAGTTGTAAACTTGAGATGTCCAAACAAAAGCTAAGAAACCATGCAAGTGATTGTAAGGTCTTTAGTTCACAACAATAAATTTGGCATAACAATAATTTATGGGTCAAACCCATTAGCTTCTAGCCTTACTGAAAACCTATTCGAACTACCAATATCACCACAAAAGAATATAACAATATTCTATAAAAAATATTTCACTTCATGGAATTAAACCAAAACCTTGTTGTCATCTAAGTCTTTTTAATAAACAATATGGTTTTTGTTCAAAACAGAGAAATAGTATAGTTCTAAGATACGAGCTCCTGAATGAGAACCCTTCATCTAGTAATACATAGAATTAATGATAATTATTTGATGGTTTTATCTCCAATCAATCAAACACAACTCTGACAATAATAAACCCCTACATTTTAATATATCGTCAATGAATACAATAGTAACATTTAATCTAATCACATATGAAACCTTCACATAAAGTCATAATCTCTTTGAACACAAAATAGAACAGTAGGGTTTACATACCATGAATTGTAGAGCCTTGAGAATGCAAAAAGATCACTCCTCAATTCCTCTTTCTCCCCTTTTGTCATGTCCCCTTTGTTTGCCCTTTTTTCATTAAAATTTTTCTCATTCTCCATCATTTTATCCACATTTCCATTCATCTTCTTCAATTCCAACTTCCTCTACCTTCATTTCTCTCCACTTTGCAAGCAGTAAAGACCCACTTCTCTTCATATTACTCACTATTTGAATTGATGGCATCCAAAGTACTTGGTAATCAATTCTTGATATAGGCTATTAAATATCCAAGTTTGAGTTGTTACTCAACTATGGTCCAAGTTCAAGTTGCATTTAGCTAAGAATAGATTCACACATACACACGTAAAATATAGTCATATTTACATTTATATCAATCTCTACGTGTCTTTAATTAGACATATATTTGTATGCATATGTGTGTGTGTGTACTTATCAATATGCAAAAACCACACAAGTATGAGTTTGTACAATACATACATATATAGATGCATATATATTAATGTATACAACTATGCATATTTGCTTACATTCTTTTATAAACACTTGCTCTTACTGTAAGAGTTTCACTAATTAACACATAACTCACAATACCAAAATTTACCCATGGAAAATATTACAGTAGACAAATAATCATGATCTACAAAAACACATTTTCACATAGGTCAAGAAATGCAAATTCATGAAACCACACAACATTTCACAAGGAATTAGAAATGAATTATATTACAATCATAGGAAACAACAATTACTATTGGTGTAGAGACTTCTTCCATTTCTCCATTCCTTGAATCTATGAGTAGTGGCAGTGGTAGTGGTAGTGCTAATATCGGGCCTAGAATTTGTAGATCTTTATCTAATTTGTATTCACAATTGGTTCCATGTGCTACTCTAGATGTCCAACCTTCACTTGTGAGTCTAGATTCAAACAAGGATAAGCATGATGCTACAAGAAGTGCAAATGGAGACTTTTGGTTCTATTGCATCATTCATTTTTTTTGTATTTAGAGATATTTAGATATTTAATATTATTTATTTATTTTATTTGTTTTAAGTCTCTTTATTGGCAAAACATGATAGATGTGATTATTGTTTGTAATGTAAGTTCAAAGCCCCTTACGATGAGGAGAACAAATGCTCTAATTTGAGTCAAAAGATTATTGATGTCAAAGCTAGAATTGACAAGCATAACGACATGGAAAACGAGTTGCACAATTATGATTGATGGTTGGATCGATAGAACCAAAATGGAACATTGTTGAATTTTCTTGTTTCTTCCTCAAATAATTGTACTATTTGAAACCGATTAATTTAATGACAACCTTTTTAATTTCTAATTTATTGAATCACTGTTTTTTTTTCAAATGGCACAATATTCCTTAAGTCCATTGAATTCTTTTATAAAGGTTTACAAGGAATATTGAACAAGGTGGTTAAGGGGAATATAATGCAAATAGTTACAAATTATGCAACAAGTTATGTTGTTGTAGTTAGAATTCTCATGGATATACACCCATCCTTATTCTGGACTCCTTATGTTGCTTATTGTCTTGACCCTATGTTATTGATTCTACTTGCAAATCAACCAAATTCAAGTTTAGTTCAAACTAAATCCATAATCCAATCCAATTCTCTTGCAAATATAGATGGGTTACGACAAAATGGGGTTGGGTTAGTCTAAGACAAACCCAAGCAAACCCAAGCAAGCCCAAGAAGGATCTAGGGGATCCTAGGCAAATTCATTCATTTTCTTTGTTTTTAATTATTAAAAAAAAATCCTCCTTTGATTGTCTTTTAAATTTTTATGACAATGTGCACCATGAAGGTCTACGTGGTTTTGAAGGGCTTGGTGACAAGGGCTTTGCTCCAGACCCCATGAGGGGCATCACCTCTTGACTCCACAATGGGCATTACCCCCGAACCCCCATGAGTGGTATTATCCCTTGACCTTGATAGGGGTGCTACCCCCAAATCCGTATGAGGGGTGCTACCCCTTGACCCCACTAAAAGGATTGCCTCTAAAGGCCCACAAAGTATTGGTATATGAAACTAGAGCCAACTAACTCGGGTACTTCCACTTTCCAACTTGTTGCACTTGTGGACCCTAAAAGCAAATATTAGTGTGAATGGCAATGGCATTGCTTGTAGTTCTTCACATGTTTCAATACCATCTAACATCAATGATGATAATAATGATGATTTGAAAAATCCACATGATGTTGAAAATAGATTGTTGAACTTGATATTATTATTTTAATATTGCATTTGAAGTTTGAATGATGGATATTTTATAATATTTATCATTTATGTTTTAAGTAACATTAGAGTTTATGGTGATATTGTTGATTAAATTACATTGTAGTATTCTAAACATAATTCCTACTTTTAGGCTACAAATGGATATATATTTATGATTTTTGTAGACGCCTAAAAATTAATTAAATTTGATTTAATTAACTCCCCTTGTAACATAATTAATTTTTGTTAATTATATTAGCCTCTTTAGCCTTTTCAAAAAATTAATTAAATTTGATTTAATTAATTATGTCCCCGTCCATTTATTAATTCTATTCCTTTTTTTTTATCAAAATTTGATTTATTTTAATAACTTGAACTACACCTTAGCCCATTCATTAATTAATTCTTCTAGACCACATTAGTTAAGTAATTGACTATCATCCTAGATTCCTACAAATCCTCCCACTAATCCCCCTCATCAATCTAATTAACCAAAGCTTAATCCTCATTATCATTTTTCTATACTTTTAATTCACCTCACCTACCCCTAGGTCCACATGTGACACCCCTCTTAAATGACTTGCATGCACAAGTCATTTTCAAGTCTTCACTTCATCCTTTGACTAAAGGTGCTCACACATGTGTGAGAATACTCTTCCCCATGAAGCCACCCTACATTTCCCTTTTCACCCCTTTGTCATTTCCCTCTTCCTACACCTCTTCTATTTTGTCACTTTTACCTCCACTTGTTACTCTCTTGTTCTTCCCAAGATGTGCTCACACATGCACACCTTGCTCTCTTCCCCATGACAAGTGTTCTTCCCAAAATCCTCCACCTTATGACACTTGTCACAAGACTATGAACCAAGCCACCTCATCTCCTCACGTTCAATCCTAGCCCTCCAACTTTAAATCCTAACTGTCCAATTCAAATCCAAAAATCTATAAATTGGAGTCTCCTTCATTTTATAACCAACAATTTATGCTAACCTTATGCTACCAATTTGACTTCTTGTGCAACAAAGAGAGTAATCGACATATCTATCTATCAAAAGCAAATCAAGTGGCTTAGGGTGCACCACTTCAAGCTCAATCCATGGGATATGTGAAAAGTATAATGCATGTTTAGACTATTTGTTTTATGTTTGAACACATATTTAGCATTACACTTTTTGTTGTCTTCAATTTTTACATATTTTTTGTACAAACAAATCTAACCCAAAATCTTTTTTGGCTAGATCCACAAACCAAACTAAGATTGTACTAGAACTTTTAACTTAGCCTTGACTTCATAGTGGAGGACCTTGGCAAGATTCCATAGATCAAAAAATGTGTAGGGTATGCTAAAAAAATGTGTAAATACACACAATAATAAATGGATCCTCAGCCTAATGAAAAAATTCACAAACAAAAACAGAGTTAACCATCCTAAAATAATACGCTTTGCAACCAAGTTTTATCACGTTGCAATTCGTGTTTCAAAGAAAAGTTATTTTGGGATGCATGTTTGTTAGTAAGGAGTGGTCTACATCATCACATGCAAAGACCAATGTAATAGTTTAAGGGTTGATTGGATATTTGACGAACACAATTTCTAGCAACAAACCAAAACGATTGTAGAGATAAATTTTCATTATATTTATGTTCGTACTCCCATTTCATTTGTTTATTTTTATTCACTTATTTAATATTTTACAATGTTACAAGTCAGAGAGCCTTTAATTGTTCTCTACAGGTTGATGGGGAGAAGCTTACAATGAGCTACATTTATGAGGGCATGGTTAGGGCGAAAGAGGCCATTAGATCCATTTATGTTGGGATTCTCGATAAGTATCGTCCAATATGAGAGATCATTGATTAATGATAGCACCCACAACTTCACAAACCCTTACATGCAATTATCTATTTCTTCAAAAGCTAACATTCCAATTTCGCCCAAATTTGAAGGCCGATGAGGTGGTCATGAGTGAGCTCTACAAATCGTCGAATGGATCCCCTTATTTTTAAAAAAAATACTTAAGATGACTTTTGATTGGTCTTCAGATCTTGGCAAATGTTTACAGGCCCTCAAATATATGAAAAGGTTTGCCAGGAGCAATGAGAATTGTTTTGAGATTATCAAGAAAAAATAAAGTAATCACAAAGTTAAATAGAACACTCGTTATTTGTCCAGAAACTGTGGGGACATAAAGCAAGGAATATTTTAAGATGGACTAAGTTAAATAGAACACTTGTTATTTGTCCAGAAACTGTGGGGACATAAAGCAAGGAATATTTTAAGATGGACTAAGTTAAATAGAACACTTGTTATTTGTCCAGAAACTGTGGGGACATAAAGCAAGGAATATTTTAAGATGGACTCAGAATATGAGAACTGAAAGATATTGCTCAGAAAAATATCAATTGCATTCCACACAGCAAGCCAGGATGCCAAAAACTGTTTATAAAAGCTTTATCCTTGTGGAAATTCTATCTACCAAAGATGATTAAGAGGTTCAGTAGCTTTATGTATGTCCTTAGTCACGACTGAGCAAAGCTGTAGCCCCAATTTGGAAATAAAAAGGTGGTTCAACCAACCCAAAGGATACAGCAAACTGTTTATACTTCATCGGTAGCCCGTGGAAGTCTCACTTATCAGTCCACTCTGTAGTAATCTCCCTTGTAACTCAAGAATAGGTAGAATCTGCAAGTATAATGCCCAATAAGAATCAACATGATTGCAGATAAGTACGATACACAACACTCGGGACGGTATCATATAGTAAACATAAAACCAAATTCAAGCTTTGATGAAGCTAATAAATTGACTTGGAGAAAGCACCAATTTTTGACCCAAATTATTTGTAATACAAATTAGTGACAACCTAGTCCATCTGAGAGAAGTATTTGCAATGGAACAACTCTCCAACAAGCAATTGTTTTCAAAGAAATATAAAGCTGACACAATGAAGCTATAGAACTAGGAAACTTGAATGTATCTTTTGTCCTCTTGGAAACGTGATTTAACCTGTAATAAGCACTACCACACCCTATAATCAAAATTCCCCCCTTCACCATAGCCAGCTTTGGCTATCCAAAGGAACATTACCACAGTAGGTCTTCCTCCAACCAATGTCATGTACTGGAAATCTGGAAAATATTACGTGCATATTTTAGTGTACCACCAGGCAAAGAAATTTGAAAGTGGGCTGTCCCTTTCATTGCAGATGCTACGATGGTCAAATTTTGTTGGGCTTCTACACTATAAGAATATGCCAGCACTTGGTTAGCCAACTTTCAAATCGGGTGGCAAATGCTAAGGATAGATTCCCTAATTCTTTTTATGGATAAATGAGATGAAAAAAGTTATATAATAATAATATCTGTTAAGTTCATTGTCATCTCTAATGTCTGTTAAGCTCAAAATATCCGTCCAGAGCTAAAGCATCTTTTGGGTCCTTGATCAACCATTTGGCCACTGCTTGCATCATGCCAGGATAAGCAAATCTCGGTATCACAACAGTAGGAATTGAGATTAAGGAGGCAGGGTATTTAGATGCAGGTATAGGACAAACAATCAAGTTGTACCAAAATTAGCATTTAAAAGTTGAATTAAACACAACTGATGGATTATTTGCATCATATCACAACTTCACAAACACCAAATAAACAATCAACAAGATAAATGATACATTACAAAAATACGGTATTTGGTAAAGAACCTACTTCAAAAGATAATTTGCAGACATACTGCATAGAATACAATCCTTATTAGGGTAACTGATAAGTTGAATCCTCTGGAATTACATCAGAGCATTTGGGAAGCTGAAATCTCCAATGTTCATATTCTTCAAAGAAGTGTAATTAACATCTTGTAAACATGATCTGTTTTTCTGAAATGCTTACATGGATGTCCAAAATGATAGCTTCCAAAGCTCCATCATATGTTAGTTACTCTGTACAACTCCTAGATTGATTATTTGCACTCAAGCTAAAAATTTTGGAATCAAACTGCTCAATCTTTCAAGTAAAAAGGAGACAAAAACACGAGCTCTAATGCTTGCCAGGATCTTTTATTGCATTCAAATTGTTGAATCCTTCGTATCTGCATTGTGAACAGGTCCTGCAATCCAAGCGTCCTTTCTTTTACTCTGAATATAATTTACATATTCTGAAATAATATGATGAAATTTTGGGGCAGATTTGGAAGAAGTATTAAGCCCTGCCCTTTGTAAAGAATAAGCAACATGTTTCTGGGCCTTCTGGAAGTGAACTGTGCACAGAGAAGGTACAGCTGCTTTCAGCACTGGTTTTCCACATGTAACTGGTTTATTCTGTCTGCTGCAAATCCAATCAAACAATCTAAGGTTGTTAAGATACACCAACGCATTTCTTTATCTAATTACACCTTTAAGGATAACAAAAAACAGTTATACAAGCCCAAGGATGAAGCACATGGTATCTATAAAACTGAATTCATTCACATTTCTTTATATGAGGAAGGACCCTTTTCTCACAATTCAATCATTTAAAGCTACAGGTTCATGCCAAGTTATCAGAACGATCCCATGATTATCAAATAACTGTATCAATATCTAACAAATGATTTATGCCATTCACAAACACTTCTCCTCCATTACCCAAGTTATACAAAGATTTAAGGCTTAACTGCCCAATTACCCAAGGTCCTAAAAACTTAAGGCATATAAATACAAGAAATTTGACAATTACCTTTCCAACTAAACTATAAAATGTAATTACAAGACTAATAAATGATGCACACATTTCTGTATAGTTCTGTCTCTTTGCATTAGATCCCTTTGACCCTTAAATGTCCATACTATTAGAAGCAGATATCTTTAAAATGAGATATCTTTTCTCAGCAGGGGTTCTGACATCTTGAAAATATCACAACTTTTTTCAAAACGACTTTGACCAAAAATATCACAAAATTATTGGCAATATATCATTGGTAATATCAAAATAAATTAGTTTTTTTTATATATAAGCATCAGACCTGCAGTTTTTTATCACTCTATGGAGTCTACACTAAAACTTTTATAAACAGGTTAGATACCTTAACTGATGTAAGTAGCTGTTAATAATTCCAGCTGCAATTATTGAATAGCAGTTAGATCTGTTGCCATGGGACAATGACAATTATTGTTGTTATTAAAAAATTGAACATAGTCATCTACAGTTGTGAAGATGCTCGGTGTAATGTTCCCTGACGGTACGGTGAACTGGCAAAGACTGTTGAATTGGTAGAGGACGGTTGCACAGTGGATAGACCGTACGGTGGTAGGAAGAGGGGGCCGTATAGGGTGAAGACCGTACGGTGGAGTGAGGGTCCGTGCGGTGGGCGAAACAGGCCGTACGGTGGTGTGTGGCAGGTTGTACGGTGGAGCCAAGCAAGCCGTATGGTGGGAAGAAGGCAGGCCGTAGGGTGAAGGGGTGTGCTGTGGTATGGGGATGGAGTGACCGTACGGTGAAGGGGTCGTACGGTGGTGTGGGGATGCAATGACCGTACGGGGAGAAGTCGTACAGTGTTGTGCAGAGGGAGTAGCCGTACTGTGGACCTAGAGGGAGGGGTCTAACCTGTGGTATGGTGGTTCAATGGACTACCTTCGGTGGTTCAAGGGTTGATCTTATGCGTGCATATCAAGTATTGACCTCCAAATGATAAGAATCCTTAATTAAGCATGTATACCAGAAATGAAGCTATTTGATTCAACAATGATGAGTTTCCAGAAGGTCCAGAACAAGTACACAAAGCAGAGTAGGGTGAGGGTTGAATCCCACTGAAACTGCAAATACCAAGTAGGGAGGGTCTTTCACCTCCGAAATGGCGAGTAACAGAACTCCAACTGGAATTCACACAAACAAGAGAAAATACCAAATCGCATACATACCTATGACAAAGACTAACTCGGCCATATATATGGGCTCCGGGAAACTTCCCGAAGGGTTACAAATGGGCCGACGCATCCAACTAAGACTTACCTAATCTAGTTAAATAAAAGGGCCCGAAATATTTATTATTAAGTTTGGGGCCTTACAATAAAGTAATTAAATTTATTATTTAATTATATCGGGGACATTACAAATCCTTGCCACCTAGAAATTGCTTGCCCTCAAGCAATCCATCATCAAACGGTTTGCCCACTGCAGAGGTCCAGGGTCCCAAACCGAGCGCGAACACCAATATTCGTATCTGAAATCTCCATGCCGCAACATGACCATGTGCACGTACATCGAAGTAAGCGAGAAGAGTAAATATCCCTCCAGCTTCAGCCGCTCCACTCTGATATAATTGCTGCCATGCCTAGAATTGCCAAGATCCCTTTGAAGCCAATCATCAAACACATCGATGCTCGAATCCCAAGCTATCATGTCATCTTGCCAATTAGTCATTTTCCCATGATGGTCTGGAATCTTGAAACTCATCTGCAATAGGTTCTTCTCATGTAGATGTCACTCCTCCTGAAAAGTAATGCTCATGTCTGTCGCATGTTTTTCATACCACTGTGGTGTTCCAGAATCCCTGTCACTCACTATGTTCTGTGGAATACTGTGCAGACAGAATACCTCACGGAAGAACCACTTGGCCACTTGAGTTGCCTGGTATCCGATGGAGATGGAAAATAAATGGGCATACTTGGTCAAACGATCTGAGATGCAATCCTTTCTTTGCACTAGGGGAATTCCGGAAATGAAATCCATCGAGATGCTATCCCATTTCTGGTCAGGGATTGGCAATGGTTGCAGCAGTCCAGCGGGTAAGGTGTGCTCAGATTTGTTTTGCTGATAGGTGGAGCATTCCCGCACGTACTGTAAAACGTCGTTCTCAAGTCCCTTCCAGGAAAAACTCTCCCAATCCTGTCTGTAGGTTTTCAAGTATCCCAGGTGTCCGGCCAAGGGAGAATCGTGCATTTCCTTCAGAATCGTCTCCTTTATCTTAGACTCGGGCACCAGATAGATTTTGTCCTTGTAGTAAATGATGTCGTCAGCCACCTTGTATCTGTCATCCTGCACTTGACCATCCATCAGCTCGCACGCGAATGTATTCTTGGAGTATTCAACCAACAGATGTTCCTTCCAATCAGCCGAAATCTGGGATAGAGAACATATGGCAAGCCTTCTAGCGAGGATCTGACAAAGCTCTTGATGACTTCTTAACTCCTTTAACGCATCTATCAATCCTTCATTCGATGTCATGATTCTCTCGACAAGCTAGCGGAATCACTAGCTCTGATACCACTGTAATGTTCCCTGATGGTACGATGAACTAGCAAAGACTGTTGAATTGGTAGAGGACGGTTGCACAGTGGATAGACCATACGGTGGTAGGAAGAGGGGGCCGTACAGGGTGAAGACCGTACGGTGGAGTGAGGGTCCGTGCAGTGGGCGAAACAGGACGTACGGTGGTGTGTGGTGGGTCGTACGGTGGAGCCAAGCAAGCCGTACAGTGGGAAGAAGGCAGGCCGTACGGTGAAGGGGTGTGCTGTGGTATGGGGATGGAGTGACTGTACAGCGAAGGGGTCGTACGGTGGTGTGGGGATGCAATGACCGTACGGGGAGAAGTCGTACGGTGTTGTGCAGAGGGAGTAGCCGTACTGTGGACCTAGAGGGAGGGGTCTAACCTGTGGTACGGTGGTTCAATGGACTACCTTCGGTGGTTCAAGGGTTGATCTTCTATGCGCATATCAAGTATTGACCTCCAAATGATAAGAATCCTTAATTAAGCATGTATACCAGAAATGAAGCTATTTGATTCAACAATGATGAGTTTCCAGAAGGTCCAGAACAAGTACACAAAGCAGAGTAGGGTGAGGGTTGAATCCCACTGAAACTGCGAATACCAAGTAGGGAGGGTCTTTCACCTCTGAAATGGCGAGTAACAGAACTCCAACTGGAATTCACACAAACAAGAGAAAATACCAAATCGCATACATACCTATGACAAAGACTAACTCGGCCATATATATGGGCTCCGGGAAACTTCCCGAAGGGTTACAAATGGGCCGACGCATCCAACTAAGACTTACCTAATCTAATTAAATAAAAGGGCCCGAAATATTTATTATTAAGTTTGGGGCCTTACAATAAAGTAATTAAATTTATTATTTAATTATATCGGGGACATTACAAGCTGTTAATAATTCCAGCTGCCATTATTGAATAGTAGTTAGATCTGTTGCCATGGGACAATGGCAATTATTTTGTTATTAAAAAATGGAACATAGTAATCTACAGTTGTGAAGAGGCTCGGTATAATTGGGTTTGAAAACCTTACAGGGAACATGACTGTCATTATTGCGGTTGGTGATTATCATTGTTGTCTTTGATAACTTCAAACACTACTGTCATTATTTATGATTCATGAGCATAGTCATTACTAGACAAAACTGCCGAATGATGCTATCCTTTGACTTGTCATTATCATTGCATCACATATGTTAGAGCTTTTGTTGACTTGCTGTCATTTCTACTTACCATTAGATATTGTTGTTGTTATTTCATTTGTAGAATAGTTGTATTATTGAGGTAATTTGATTGGGAATTTTCATTGTTATAGATTAGCTGTTAATAATGTTGTACCAGTTGAGATTGTTGTCGTCGTTAATGTTTTTTTGACATTACTATCCTTTTGTGATTAGCAATCTTCTTATGATTAAGATTGCTAATTAGTAATTAGTATCATTCTGTCATTATTGTGGCCTGTACATTCTTGATCCATATGGTGTTCAATAGCATCCCTATTAGTACTACAATCAATTAATATGAGCATCAATACTGCTGTCAACATTATAGGAAATATTGCTGATCAAAATGATTAATATGCAATGTTCTTAAGACCAGACATTACTGTTCTGAAATGCCAGGCATGATTGTTGGCACTGCTGCAAACTTAAGAGGTATTTGAAGGAGAGGTTAAGAAGACTGCTATTGTCAACTCCAGTTACCATTTTGTGTATTAAGTTGTCCTCTTCGACATGATACTTAAGGAGAATGGTAGAGTTAACAAGTCATATATATCTTAGCTGCATTTTATTGCTTTCAGGGTTCATTTTTCATTCTGGCAGAGTTATTTATTAAAATTTAATGTTTTGGATTAAGGCAAAAACAGGTTTTGAAGGGGCCCTGAAACCCTTTACATAGAAGATTCTAAAAGGCTTGGAATCAAAGCATTAGAAAATCCAAAACAAAACATTTCATTAAAATTTAATGCTGTTAAAGACATTTACAGTACAATTATTTGTGATCAGTGATCTCCAAATAAATGAGAAAAATCTATATTTCAAAATTCAGTGTACACTATTGTTTACTTTCACTTTTCTTTCTATGTAATTAAGATGGACCTACAGGTTCAGGTCCGATCCAGCTCAAATACAGATCTGGATTCGGTTCGGCAGGGGATTTGGGCAGGGTTCTACAAATGCTCTGTAGGTTTGTCCAGGATGAACCTGAGCAAACCCATCCCAAATTTCACCTCCGTCCACTCCTGCCACAATGAATCTATCGCTTTTTTGTGATTTTGTTTGCTTTTCTAAATTGGCATTTAATTCATCATTCATCCTTGCTAACCTGCATATTTTTGGCCTAAACCATGACTATTTTTTCTCCTCAACATTTCAGATCACAGTACATGATCCATGATTATCTTCTCTTGCTTTTCATATTGATGATGGATCATGTAGTGCGATCTGAAACATCGATGAGAAAAAATGCTCAAACAGTTTAAGCCAGAAATCTGCAAGCTATCATTATGGATTGTGGAATTTTCATGTATTTAATTCATCCTTGCTGTTTCTAGGTGTATTTGCAACTTACAGAATGAAATGTCTTATTTGCAGCTAATAGAAAACATAGGTATTCCTCACGAGGATTGACACACTGTTTTATTAAATGCAACGAACAAGTGTCTAAACCAATTGGTTCACTTTTGCTAGCATACATCACCCTGTGACAACATAAGAGCCTTGGATCATGGTATGGTCATCTATCAAACCATAATGAGAAGGGTTTTTTTAATCAGATATTGTAGTTGGAAATGGCCTGGTAGATATGCATGCAAAATATAAAAGCATACACAAGGCAAATGAACTGTTTGACAAAATAGCTCAAAATATGTGGTAATTAATAGGTATCATAGAATACAATGATTGCAATAGATAAAATGATGTTCTTGATGAAGCTTCAGGATTTTTTAAGAAATGCAACAGTTGCAATCACACTCAAAAAACATGGTTTTTTTGCTTTATGAAAAATTATGAAAATGGCATGCACCATGATGGTCAATGTTTCTTTGAAAGCTGTCGTTTGGGCTTGGTGGCAAGGGTTCTACCCCTCAACCCCACCCTATACTACAACATGGATTGCTATAGGGGCACTACCCCCATAACCCATAAGGGGAAATGCCATTGCTCCTCGACCTTGCTGGGGGCAGCAGACCCCCACCACACTCATTTGATACATTTTCTTTCACCCATAGCTGCTTCTTTCCTCTTTTCCCTTCACAAATGCTTGATTTCACGGTCACTTTTCTGCATGACTCTGCATCACACACACCCATAAACTGGCGGAAAAAGCAGCTTTGATACCCACTGAAATGAGCCAATCTAGAAATTTGCTTTCTACATAAAAGGAATGGAAATTTACCATGAACCACAGGAACCCATCCCCAGCCATGGATGGGAGGGGACGTCCCCTTGCAGAACTACCACAGCCAATGGGATGTCCCAAGGATGGCTAGGCATTCCCCGACCGTCCTAGGGACGCATAGAGGTCTTTAGTGCTGGGACAGCCCAAAAAGTGAAAAACAAATTCTTATGTTTGTCTCAATCCCACAGCCCAAAGCCAAACCAAATTCCCCATTTTTACTCACAATCTCCTTTCAATAGCTAGGTTGAAGAGGAGGAAGAGAGTGAGTGAAGGAGTGTGTCATGTCCCCATTTCTCTAGTGGCTATATTGATGTTTGAATTTGCCTGACATCCATCCCCACAGGCAAGTTCACAGTGTAAGGGGATGATTGTTTAGCCAAAGGGGTCATTTGTTTAGACATATTTTGCTTTGGTGAACTTATAATAATATAACTTTATAATTTTATGTTATAAAGTTACTTTTTCTAAATATAGAAAAAGGTTAATAAAAGTAGCTTATAAGTTGCTAATTAATTCAATAAGTAACTTTATTTAAAAAGTTACATGACCCTCTTCCCTAGGCAATTTAATAACTTAAAAGGTGGTCAAATTTCATGTTGAAGCCACCCTTGAGGTTGAGCGCTCAAATGGAGGGAGAATAAGATTCTTTAGCATCTTTGGAGATGCCTTGTGGAGGTTCGATGAGTTTATGAAGCCATTTTTTGAGAAGAGGCGATTCATTCTTTGGCTTGAGTTTTATGATTTTTATGCATCCTTTGGATTGTGGAGGTCTGCAGCAGCACGAATTAGCCTGAGCAGCCTTTGGAGGATGTGACTCCTTCAGATTTAGGTGGTGTGGACGGAATCCCACACTCCTCTCTTCACTATGGCAGTACCATTAGAGGTTAATTTGGACTTTGGGGTTCGATTTCCTCCAAGATTTCATTCTTCGCAGCATAGTCAGGTCTGTAATATAAGATCTGAGCAGTTAACAGGGAATATCCAGTGAGTTCTCATACCAAATTTGCAGATCCAGCTTTCTAAGGCCAGCCGTACCATTCTTCTTGCCTGGGAAGCACAAGAAAATAATTTCAGGGCTTTCGGAACTTGAATTTTGCTCAGAACTCATTGTTGGGGACCAGCAACAGCATTCCAACCAACTCCTTGGTAATTATTTCAACAGTGAGAGCAAATCGATTATTTATGTGGGAAATCGCTTTGGAAGTGAGGGTTTTTACCTAGCAAAGTTCAAAAGATTGCTTGGTAGTACAAGATCTTCTCCCAAATTGTTTCAGTAATTCTTTGTTAGCATATTTAAGCTGTTTGGAACCCTAATTGCCTTGAGAGGGACCCTTCATCAGCCATTCTTTGATTTCAGTGCAATATGGAGGCCCCATCGGTTGAGCTTGGACCCTTGGTAGGCCAATTCTGGCTTCTAATGTCTCCATATTTGATTTAGATAAATGCTGTCATTAAATCAGATATCTAATTCTTCTTTCAGTGTTAATTCTTTTCTATATTGCAATTTTATTTCATGTTGGCTCTATTATTCAAGCAAGAAAATTTCAAAAAAAAAAGTATAAAACGTCAAAATTGTCAAAAAAACCCCACACAATTCACGCTGTCAAAGATTCAAAATTCAAACAAAACAATCAGATTTGTGCTCAGTCCTAAACGGCATCTTTCAGAGTGAAAGAGTTTGATTGAAGTGCAACAAGTGCAAGTGGAGTGAGAAGGAGCAAGAAGAAGAAGGATTCTACACCAAGATGGAAGGATTTTTCTAGCACGAGGTAGGATTTTATGACTGCTTTTGAGGTAGGATTTTATGACTGCTTTTTAAATTTTTTTATTAGTTTCATATCCAAATTTTAATTTTATTCTTTGTTTCATAGACATGGCCGCAAGTGTATATTCAATGATTCATTGTTCAATGTTTATTGTTTGTTTTTCATATTGTCAATTTGTACTAAGATTTGGCATTGAAATTAATTTTTTATTTTGTCAAACTAGGCTGAAACTATTGTGTATTCTCTGCTTCTGCGCTCTGTGCCTGAAGTAAGAAAAACAAAAGTGAAATCCTTGACTGACAAAGATTAGTTTGAATTTTAGTTCTAGAATTATAAATTTATATTGTTTATTGCAGTGTCACAATGAGTTCTCATGGCATGAGTGAGGATGAGGTTGAGGTTCACAATAAAAGTACTAAATTTGATTATGCACCTGAGACTGAGGGGGATGACCATGAGGCTGAACTTGAAACCCAAACCACTAGTTCCATGGCAAGTGCAGCTGCAGTTATAAGTTGCCCCTCTACATTATTGGTAGAGTATGCTAGGTGGCCTTTTGATCATAAGTCTCCTCTGAAACAATTTGCAACAAAATTGCCAAGCAAGAGTGGGACATCTGGGGACATGAGGTTGTGGAAGTGCCAACACACGAATTTTATAGCAGCATTAATAGAGTTGATGCCCACCTTCTTCATATTCTAGGGAAAGGTGTGGAAGCATGTGAGTTTTTGGGAAGATTGGCAAACGTGAAGTATAGAACTGAGTTATACAAGCTATGGGGTGTCACTGATGACATTTAGCTACACCTATGTCTACTTCTTTGTCTCAAGGCTGCAAGCTCATCAGAGACAACCACACGTTTCTACTGATACTTTGCAGAGGAGAGTAGCAGAGATGCCAAGTTGTTCTTCAAGGACCCATGTAGGAGAGGCTAGGGGGAAACGCAAATTGACAAGTGATGCTGGTAACCCCACAACTGATTTATTCAATGTGCAATTGAAGGATGATATATATGATGCCACTGACAAATTTTTCTTTGCCAATGGCATTCCATTTCATGCGGCTCAATCTCCTTATTATAAGGAGATGATGGTGATGGTAGCAAGAGGAGGACCATCATATGTGCCACTAGGGAAGACAAAATCGAGGACCACGATCTCGGATAAGAACTATTCCAAGATAAATGTGTTAATGGAGACAATGAAGGAATGTTAGGTGAAAAGTGAAACTAGTATAGTCATGGATGGGTGGACAGACATTTGGCATCATCCAATCATCAATATCATGATTACATGTACAAAGGGTCCATATTTTCTTAGGCAGTTGATTGTTTAGGGCATTGCCAAAATGCTGATTTTCAGTTTCAGATTCTCAAGGATGCTATTGAGGAGGTTGGGCCACAAAATGTAGTCCAAGTAATGACAGATGCAGCCTATGTGTGCAAAGCTGCAGGGAAATTAGTTGAGGCAGCTTATAGACATATTTGGGGATTCCTTGTTGCATGCAACCATGAATAATGCACTCAAGGACATGGGAAAGATCGAGTGGATCAAAGCAGTGGTCAATGATGCTACAGATGTGCAGATGTTTATCTGCAACCACCACACTTCATATGCACTCTTTAGGAGCTTCTCTAAGGAGTTCTTGAAACCTATTGAGACTAGATAAGTATCCTATTTCATTCTCTTGGAGAGAATGCTTGTATTGCAAGAAGCATTGCAGCTAATGGTTATGATAGTAGAATGAAATTGGTGGCCCAATTCTAGACAAAGCAGGGGAGGGCAGTGAAGGATGCAATGAAGAGTGATGCCTTTTGGGGTGATGCAAAATATATAGTCTCCATTACTCCAGTTTTCTAGGTCATTAGATATCGGGATTTCGATGCACCTAACCTTGGAGAGGTGTATGAGTGCATTGATTCCATGCTTGACCAAATAAGGGTTGTCATGTGAGAGGACTTCTTGTGATGTTTTCACACATCGCCCCATTACAAATGGGGATCCCCTCTTTTTTGCTGAATAAACCAAGTCTTTTACAGTCTATGTTGTCTCTCGACCCTAAGGAATGAGTTGTATGGTCTTGTCGGTCTAGATTTTGATCTTTGAAAGTAATGAAATGACTATGCAGGGAATGGATTCTTAAGGAATATACAGCCTAGACAGGATGCAGTCTTAATATTGTCATTAAGTCAAGAATTGGGGTTTTAATGTATCGAGAAATGCATTGTGCTTATTGCTTTATCCTTCGAACTTTGCATTTTGCTAACTATGAACTTGATTGATACTTGTACTTCACAATGTTTCCTTGTCTTTTTCAGGTACATTGCAGGGAGCAGGACTTTGGATGCTAGAGGACATCATTGAGTGGATGATATCATCATCCAAGGAAGAGATTGCAATGATAAAGCCAAAGAATACACGTGTAGAGGAATGGAATGATGGATATTTGGCTAAGTGTCAGGATAACCTTGAGAATTGATATGAAGAAATGAAAGAGAAACAGCCAAATTTTGGCTGTCTACAAATGTTTTGGAGAAATTTGACCAATTTTGGCTGTCTGCAAATGTTTTGGAGAAATTTGACTAAGTCTCCAAGCTGATATTGTCTATTTTAGGGTTTGTACCCTTCAGACTTAGAAATGAGGTCAATAACTTAGGGTTTTGAAAAAGTTGAACAAAGCATTGAAATGAGAACCCTTGAGAAAAGCTACCAATGAAATTTGAGTGAATTCTAAGGACTTACTATTTTTTGCAAGTCTCTATTTTAGTAAGTTTCACTATGGCCCGGATTGGTCTAATTTTTCATTTAACAAACTTACTATTTTTAGTAGTGTCTATTTTTAGTAAATGTCACTATGTCCCGGTTTGCCCTAATTTGATGTTTGGAAGAACTTACTATTTTTAGTAAGTCTATTTTTGGAAAGCCTATATATAGCAGTTGGCAAGACATTGACAGCAGAGCATTCCCGAATATCTAGTTCTAAATCCGGAAAAGTTGAAAAGCAAGCAGACGATCAAAATTTTGGTTGTTTGCAATTCTTTCCCGAAATGGCAAAGGCACGAAAAGTCTATTCTTGGGCATGAAGAAATTCATCCTTCACTAAAAATTCCTCCACTACCTCAAAATTGTTCTCAAGGACTAGAGGAGAGTGCATTTCCTTGGTCAAGGAGGATTTTCCTTCCTTGCCAAAATTCCTGCACTACCTCAAAATTGCGCTCAAGGACAAGAGGAGAGCACATTTCGTTAGTCAAGGAGGATTTTCCTTCCTAGCAAAAATTCCTCCACTACCTCAAAATTGTGCTCAAGGACAAGAGGAGAGTGCATTTCCTTGGTCAAGGAGGATTTTTCCTCCCTATCAAAACTCCTCCTCCACCTCAAATTTGCGCCCAAGATAGGGAAGGGAGCACATTTCATTGGCAGTGAAGGATTTTTCAAAAATGCCAAAATTCCTCCTTCCATGCCAAAATGCACCCAGTATGCAAAATTCCAGGAAAGTAAAAAACTAAGTGTTGAGAATTCCTCTCCTCCAGACTCCAAACTGTACAAAGTTCTTGAAAGATGTAAAAAGTGGTTGAATGTTAGAAACTTCCTCCTTCAGGACAAAGTATGCATGAGCATTCACAAGAACGGGAAATGGCAGAACTTCGCAAGAAAAGGAATTTTTCCTTCTCCAAGGTTGATATGCACTCAGGAATTCTTTGGAAATGGAAAAGATCATGAAATTTTTTCCAAGGAAAAGATATCCTTCAATTCCTCCCAAATGCGCCCAAGCACTTTCAGGGCATAGACAGGATGAAATTTCACTAAGGAAAAATTCCTTCTTTCCCTTCCAAATGTGCCCAAGTATCCAGAGAGGCAAGAAATGATGAAATTTTACTAAGTTTGTGAGGAATCCTCTATGTCATTTCATGTGCACCCAAGCAAGAAGAATCCTCCACCATGGGGAATTGGTGCCCAAACATGGAGAATCCTTCCACCTATCTCAAATGTGTCCATAGAAGTAAAGTGATTGGAGACATAAAATTGAAGTTCCTAAGGAGATATTTTGATAAAACATGGCATTCTTGACAAGTCAGAAAATGATAAACATCAAGAATTCATCTATCCAATCCAACGACAACATCAGGATGTCAAGAGGCACAGAGGTCCAAGATGAGCAGATCCAGTTTATGACATCCAAGTTTAAGAAGAAATCCAGTCTCAAGAAGTTCATGGAGGAGGAATTCCAGTTCCAAAGAATGCCAGTTGAAAGACCTCAAGATTCAAACAAGTACAGACGAGAAGAGTTTACAACTATCTTGAATTTCCTTTGGAAGTCCAAGATCCTAGTCAAGAAAGAACAAGGAGGAAGAATTCTAGTTCCAGATGTTCGAGGAAGGCATTCAAAGTTCCTGAGATCAAATTCAAGTATGAATGATTTAAAGAATGACAGAATCGTCGACAAGGAAAGATATTCCAAGAAGGTGAATTCCCAAGCAAGTACATGGAAGGAAGAAAATGATCAAGGAAAGATATTTTTGGAAAAGTTAATCAAAGTTATAACCTTGATCACAAAATGATGCAAAATGGAATATTCCTCGTGATGAGTCACCGGGTCCACATGGCATCCAACATGTTGAGGTGGCGCCCCATCATCTTCTCCGACCAATCATGTGTTTCCAAACCATCATGATCAAATTCAATGCATTTGCCGCCAAGGAGAGGGATAGTGGGCATGCTATTTTGCGCGAGAATCTATTGAATGTTTGATGGAGTGACAGTTCATTTAATGCATGGTGGTCGCCTTACTTGGAATGATGGGTCACTTAATGCAAAGTGGGTGCGATGCCTTATTTATTACTGGACCTACTACTTGGCGCCACAAAGGGTTCATTTTTGGTCAAACCCTAATTAGGGTTTTTGCATTTTGTAATCTTGGCCCTTGATTTCAAATCAATCTTGGCCATTCATTTATGGGGGACCTCTATAAAAGGCCCTGCCTTCTCAATTGTAATTCATTAGATAGTTAGCTCATTAGAAGTAGAGAGCTCTTGCTCCTTAGAGTAGAAGTAGAGTAGAAGGAGAAGATATTGTTGTAAGACTTGGAGAAATAAAATTTGATTTCATTGAAGATATGGTAGATTCATGTTTATTTCAACTTGTTGAATGGTGTTCTTCCAATTTCTCAATTGTTAGATAAAGTACTTTGGTATTAATGGAGAATGCGATGGTGTTTGATGAACTTCCATGGCTCATACTTTTTGCATCTTATTGATTATAAGTTGCAACGTAAAGTTAGCTAGAGCCTTTTATTTGGATGCTTAATTTCAATCATTAAATGTGCATTGTTCGTTATGATGGTGTTCATTATGATATGAAAACTATTTGCATAACCCTTGGAAGATTGCACTAGTTCTTGTGGAGTTGTAGTTGATCTTGGCAAAGCAAAGCTTGGTTTATTTGGAATTCGTCCATTAGAGCACTATCCATTGACATCGTTGTCCTTAGGAGTAGATTTAGATCCTTCTAACCCTTTCCCCTTTAATTTCAATTCATTTCAGTTGTGTCCATTCAAAGAAGAAGCATCACAAGATTGCAATATCCGATGAAGAAGTTCTAGCCAGCATTGCAAAAGAAGTGAAGAACGATTCAAACATAAGTCCCTTTGTGTTACCAGCATATCACAATGACCATTGAGCTTATCCACATGTCAGGACCTGAAAGAGAAGAACCTTGGAGTCACCTGTATGATCTTTTGCAATCTTAGCATATACGGGATTTTGCTCAAGAGAGGATAAGATACCTTGGTATTTTATTCTGTGTTGGTGTGGTCATAAAATACCCATCAACAGGACCCCATATTGGCATTCTACAATGAGCACATTCAGCTAATCATTCATCAAAGATGGGAGAAGCTTAACACTCCCTTGCATGTTTGTTTATGCATTGAACCCAAAGTAGTACAAGCATAGGTGATGCAAGAACATCCAGGCAATCTTGCATCATCCAAAAATATTGTTCTTCTATTTTTTGTGAAGGTTAGGTTTATAAAAATAAATGCAAGCATCTATAGGTCCACATGTACCTTGGGAAGTGTTCAAGGGGACATAGGGGATAAAATAATTTAATATTATTATTTGTGGCCTATGTCAAATGGCAATTGTAATTTTCATGAGGGGACACATATTAGCATTAATTATCAAGCAAAATGAAGAAAGTCTCCATCTTGGCGTCCACTTGGGAAGGGGAAGAGTCAAGCTTACATGTTTTGGTGGTTGTAAAGAAGAATGGGAAAAGTCACCTCTTTAGGCACCCACTTCGAAAAATTGAAGAAAGACCATCCTAAGAGCCCTTTTGGGGAAGTTGTTGAGTCTCTTAATGGCTATGTGTTGATTTCCTTGGTGGCCATATGTTGTTTACCAAGAGGGGGCATGGGATTTCCTAGAGGCACAAGAGTACTATAAATTGGGGGCTTGGGCTAGTCATTTGATCATTCAAAGTTATGTCCTCCTTTACAGAGCCTAAGAAGCAAAACTTGTAGCTCCAACTTGCAGAGTTGTAAAGCCTAAGTGGCTAATATTTTGTAATTGATGAATTTGTATTGCATTTTGTTATGCTATGTGTGATTGTTGGATGGAGTAACCCTTCATCAGGTGTGACAGAACATGTGTTTGGGTGTGTAAGGGGCTTCATCAGTGGTCTCAGAGCCAATGTTCCTAAGCATACAGAAGCACCGAACATGAGGCAATTTGGCATTGGGATCTATGGGTGGTGTGTTTGAGTTGTTGCAAAGAAATGTTCCTAAGTGTGTAGACAAAGTGCCTAACATGAGGTAGTCTTGCACCAGGATCCATGGGTGGAGTGTGTGACTAGTGTTTCTGAGCTTGTAGGAAGAGCACCAAAAGCGAGGCAGTCTTGCACCAAGATCTGTGGTGGAGTGTGCATGAGCAAGTTGCAAGAGGAGCTACGTAGTGGACTTGTGTAGTACGAGTTTCTAAGTGTGCAAGCAGAGTGCCGAACATGAGATAGTTTGCACTAGGACTTGAGGGTGTTGGTAAGATGATTTGTGGAGTGAGAGTTCTTGTGTGTAAACAGATCGTCGAACGTGAGGCATGCACTATGACCTAAGGGTGTCGGTAAGAGGATATGTAGAGCAAGAGTTCCTAAGTGTGTAAATAGATTGCCAAACATGAGGTAGTACCAGGACCTAAGAATGTTGAGGACTTGAGAAGTTGAAGATGGAGAAAAAAGGAAGACGAAAATGACATTTGTCACTGGATGGATTTTGAGGATTCATGTGCTTATGAGAAGAGAGAGAAGATTAAGAGATAAGATGATAGAAGAGATGATAGAGATGTAGCAACAATTTAATGATATAAGAGCAAAGATTGAAAAGATCCCAAAGAAGAAAAGAGGTGTGGTTAATTTTCTTTCTAATGATGTTTTGATTACAGGAAAAAGGAAAATGTAGCAAAGTGCCTTGCATGTGGCACAAAAGAAGAGGCTGTAGTAGAGGACTTGGAAGGTCTGATATTTGATGGAGATGAAGAAGATTTTGCGATAGAGACATGTTTGTTGAAAGGCATGGAGAATGAGATCAAGGAGGTTATAGTAGAGACGAAGATGAGGATGTCATTTTGAAAGAGATGAGAAGAATCAAGAGCTTCTTGAAAGCTGAACCTGAGAAGAAGGAAGAGATTGCAGCAGAGGCAAGTCTTTGCAATGGTTTGGATATATTAACAACAGAAGAGGAAATTGAAAAAAGAGTTGCAACAACAGTAGAAGCAAAATGGCACGCATTGATTGAAGGTAAAGGTGTTGGGATTAGTGTTCACATAGGGAGTAATATTGCATCATAGGATGCATAAATAATTAAGCATAAAATAATTAAGGGGTGTTGATATATGTCATATTAATATTAAGTTGAGAAACAACTTAATATTATTATTAGTCACATGGTTTGTTAATAGGTTAGTATATTGGTTGTACGTACTTGGTTGTAGGAAGTTGAGTTGTTGAATCAACTCATATATTTAATAGAGTTGTTATAGGAGGTTTCCTATAAAATAAGAGTTTGGAATCCTATAAGTATGTAATGATTTTAAATGAAAATAGAGCAGAAGCATGTATTATTTTGTTTTTGATTGCTCTGGCTAATATGGTATTAGAGCAGGATGGCTAGCTGTTTTTCTGTCAAAAGTTTTCACAAAATTTTTTGATCTGGAGGCGGCTTCATTTATCGGATCCCTACTTTACATTTGGACTGGTATTTGTAATGGCGACTTCATTGAGATCTGTTTTTATTTGTTGCCTTGGCTTTATTGTATTTTTGTGTGTAAGGCGATAAGTGTATCTTTGTGGATTGGTGAAACATTTGTCTATGATCTAAGTGCGCGATTTTCCTTTGAAAAGTTTGCGTTTATTTTTTAGCGCTTGAAGCACCACTTGTGTTTGGCACTTCCTCATCATCATTTGGCTTTGACATTTGAAATTTGGGGATCAACTTTCTATATTGGCAGATTAGTGTTTTGGAGGCTTGATTTGTTTTTGCAAGGTGTGTACTATTATTCTGCTTAGCAATATTGTGCACTGTGGCTTTGTGTTTGTGCAAGCGATTATTTCCTGCGCTTGTAGGGCTCTATTATTGGTGCTGCATCTTGTCTTTGCCTAGACATATATAGAGGGTTCAAAGGCTCCCAATTTTGCCTGCATTTTGTTGTTCTGTTCTAGGGTTTTCCAGTTGCACACGAGAGTTTCTATTGGGATGGATCTTCTTTGACTTGGATCATTGTTTATATTTGAGATCGGGCCCATTCCATCCTCTACAATTTGTGGCTGAGTTTACTGTTGATGCATCTCATTCTGGATCCATTGATTATGCTCTATAGGGTCTGTATTAGTTTGGCAAGCTTCATTGATTATTTGATGGGCATTATTGTTGTCTTTATTGAAAGTCTACTTGAGTTTTGACCACCATGGCATTACCATCCGTGCTTGGCCCGTATCGAACCATATTGGAGCATGGACAAGGTGTGTGGGATGAAATAAGGCTCGGAAAAATGATTGCATATATCAGTTGCCAATAGACAGGAGGTGTAATGTCCCCTAATTAGTTATACTCTAAATTATCTTATGCTTTCCCAAATCTGAAATAGGTAATTAAGTTTTAAGGGAGTACCTTTGTATACTGTTTTCTTGCAACACAAAATTAGAGAACATATATGAAGTAATACTTATAAGTTGAAACATAGGCTAATGAATTAGATTGAATGATATAAATTTTTAATGTATTAATTACCATTAGCATTATATTTGTTAGATAAAATCAGATTGTAGGTTAGTTGCCATTCTTTATTATCCAATTTCTTAGTGCACTAGGGTAGGCTGGTTGGATAGGGTGTCCAAGAGACCCTCCACCCTAGGCCCAAGAGCAGATGCTACATCCCTCTTGGCTCCATGCGGCAAGTGTTAAGCATCCATCATGGAGTGGCATACCTAGTGAGGTGTCCTATCGCCGTTCCCCCTCATCACAACCACCTTCCCTCTTAAGCCCAAGAGCAGATGCTACACCCCTCTTGGGTCCATGTGGCAGGTTGTGATAAACCCTTGTTGGTTCAATTCTTCAATCTGTTGTAATTTAATATTTTTTTTGTGTTTTTTATTATTAGAGATGGTCTTTCAGAATTAGACAGAAGTTGCAGAAGGAGTTTCTTTAATTTTCAATACATATTGAAAGAATACATGAAATTAATCAGCTGAAACAAGAAATTGGGGAATTTAGAAGCATACCCGTAGGTCCTTAGCTAATTTATTGAAATTAAAAGATTCAAACCAGCAACTTACAAAGTTCTGATTTTTATTCTGAAAACAATTCAGAACTGCTCTTATTTAATATAAGACGCCCAAATAGTAAGAAGATGGCACCATTAAGTGAGCAAGTTGTGTGTTTGGGAAAGAGACTTCCAAACCACAGAAAATTATCAGCAATAACAGCAAATAGAAAACCTACAACAAATCTGCCTTGTAAGAAGCCAAATCTGCCCCAATTTGATTCAATTTGACTTCTGAATGAAACCAACCAAGCTGCAACAATTCGATTGATCTTTCACAATCTCAAAGCTATTGAATTATGAAGAATGCACGCTCTCCAAAACAAGTCCAAACCCTAGCCGCCATAGCCAAGTGCTCAGAAGAAATGTCAAATGCTCAATATCCAATTAATGAGGTCTAATTTCATCTTGGCCGCCTAAATACCCAAATGGTGCGATTTTAGCTTTTAGGGTTTTAAAAATAATAACTTGCTTTTAGGGTTCCCCACTTAACCCAAAAAAGGATGCCCAACTTAGGAGATATAAAATTTTCACTTAAATAAATTTAAGTGATGCAATTTATGATTTTATTTTAATATTTCATTAAAACATTAATTGCTTGAGAGAACCACCTAAAAATTCATATCTCCCTCATTATTGCTCAGAACCTAAATCCGTCAGAAGCTGGGGCCACAGTTTGCCATGCCAGTGAAAATAGGACCATGTCTATTTTTAGCAATTTTTCCCAAAAAAAATAGGAAACCCTCATATGATGTCAGAAACTGATGAAACGAAAACCAGAACTAAACTCAACATTGAACTAGAACAAATAGACTGACCACTCCTCAAGACACTGCATCACTGACCCCCTTATCCATACCCTGTTAGCCTACAAGGGTCCAAAAATAGGCTAACTCCTCGCACTCGGATGCTCACGAAAATGGGGACATTACAATCCGCCCTCCCTGAAATTGCTTGACCTCAAGCAATCTCTACTACAAAGTAACTTCACTCCACCAGAGGTCCAAAAGATGAACTGTGAAATGTCCCACACATCTCCAACCGACTCCTGTAGCACCAACATAAACACAACTACGCAGGGACAAACATCATGCCAACTATCCAACCCCTGTGCACAAGAATAGTGCATCAAAAACAAAACATGTTCAAGAAGGCCAAGGATGAACCGGTATACTCTCAGCACACTGAACATGCTGCAATGATCAACTGTAAACCCTGTCTGGAATCTCGATGTACCTGTTGTCATTTTATGACACCCTTGGTCCATCAGTAAGAACCGATTAGAGATATGTTCCATGGATCAGCGCTGCCCCAGTTGATCAAGGTTAAAAGCAGTGGAATCATGGTTTGAAGTGTTGCCTTGTTGGAAGTTCCTAGGCCCTCTTTTTCTCCTCTCTGGAACCTCGTCGGGGTTCCAAAGTTATTTTCCTTAGCCGCTTTCTTTCCTGCTCCGGAACCCCGAGGTTCTAAAGTTCCCTTCGTTCCCTTAGCTTTTCTCCAGTTTCTTCGGAACCCCGAGGTTTCGACGTTCATCTCCCTTCCCCTTCCCTTCTTTGGAACCTCGGAACCCTGAGGTTCCTTCCCTTGCTTAGCCCCTCCTCTCCATAGCCTTTCTCCCTCCTCCTTCGGAACTTTGGAACTTCCGAAGTTTGTTGTCCTTTTTTCTTCCCTTTTCGAAACTCCGAAACCCCGAGCTTCCGAAGTTCCTCTCTTTCTTTCCCTTTTTCTCTTCTCTCTGGAACTGCGAAACCTCGAGGTTCCGAAGTTCCTTTGCGCAGTTCCCCAGAACTCTAGAACCCCGAGGTTCCAAAGTTCCCTTCCCTTGCCTTCCCCGGAACTCCGGAACCCCGAAGTTCCCTCCTAGCCTTTCTTCCTTCTTTTCTTCGAAACTCTGAAACCCTGAGGTTCCAAAGTTCTCTTCCTTGCTTCCCCTTCTTCACTCTGGAACTCCGAGGTTCCGAAGTTCCTTTTCTTCTCTTCCTCTCTCTATCCCAGAACTCCGGAACCCTGAGGTTTTGAGGTTCTTTCCTTAAGCCTTTTGAAGTTCTCCGGAACCCCGAGGTTCCTTGTTCCTTGTTCCTTCCATTCGGAGCCCGAGCTTCCGAAGTCTCTGGACTTCCTTCCAACTGACGATACTTCAAGGCTTTAAATGCTCCGACAGTTTTGGTGACTTGTACACTTTCTTTTGTGGAGCCACAAGGGTGCATTAAATGTTTTGGCAAGATTTCAATCAAGGGAAGTACAGGGCCTTGCTTGGTGACTTATGTCATGTCTGACTTAGGAATGTTAGTCAATCCACCTTCTCAGAATTGCCTTTTGTGGGTATGGCTAGGTTGCTTGCATGTACAAGTCAAGTGCATGCACTTCCCTGCACTCCCAAACTAACATATAGGGGTCATGATCACTTTTGTAACCATTTTTCTATATAAATGGTTGTTAAGCCTCATTGTAAGGGGTTCTCTCTCTTTGCTAGTTTGAGCTATTCCATGCTCTCCCACTTCTCTTGTATTTATCTTGCATTTATGCAACTGTAAGTTTGGCCATTGGCCTTGTAATTAATTGAAAATCGCCACTCTTGCCTTCTTTCAAACTATGTATGATGTGTATGTTTTCTTACCTTCATTATAGGTGTATGTCTTGTGGCTTTTCTCTCCATATATGTTGTGTTAACTTGTTTTCTAAGTGTGACTTGTGGGAATCCTTCTCCCCTCTTGACACTTAGCGAATTCTAACCTCCATACATGCATTGGAGTCACTCATGCAACTGAATTTTGTGCATCTCCTAGGTGTTTCAGTTAATTATTTGTGTCATCTTGGTGGGGAGAGGAATAATCTCTTCTTGGTGCATCACCTCCTTCTATTTCAAGCATTTCTCTCTTACTTGTTGAATCCCGGAACTCCGAGCCTTCCGTTACTAGTTGCTGAATTCCAGCACCCCGGAGCCCCGAGTTCCTGAGTTCTCTCAACCTTGCAACTTCGGAACCCCCAGGTTCCGAACTCCCGAACTTCCTCACTTCGGAACCGCGAGGTTCCGAGGTGCCGAAGTGGTCATACTCCGCAACTCCGGACCTCCAAGCTTCCGAGGTCGGTTGCAGATTTCATGCCTAGAATTCATACAAGGGCGCCTTCTAGAGGCAGTTTCCAATTCGTAGAGCTCCCATCTGCAAATTCTAGAAGGCGGAGAGGTAGACCTTCATTGTCACCAGTTAGGGGTGTCAAGGTCGTAAACACTCTATCTCCCAAGTCTCATTCTACTCCTCCATTTACAAGACCATTACTATCAAGGGCTCCCACCACTCATATCAATAGACCATTGTTTCACATGGCAAGAAATCAGGTTTTGTTACCTTCAATGGAGGGAGTCCCCTTATTTTGACTCAATGGAGTGACATACCAGTGGCTGCGTTGAAGAGTATACCATACTTCACTGGTGAAACAACTACTACCCCCATTGAGCACATTCAAGACAGTGCAAACATCTGCTCCGTCCATAATATCACTTAGGATGATGTTGCTGTCAGACTCTTAGCCACATCTTTGAAAGGCAAAGCCTTGCAGTGGTATAGAGGGTTGTCGTCTAGCTCCATTCACAATTGGGATGAATTGGGGGAGAGGTTATGGAACCATTTTGAAGGCAAAAGTGATCACCTATCACTTGTGGAGCAATTGACTACGATCAAGAGGGCACCCCACGAGTTCATGGAATATTTCAATTTCAGATTTCATAAGACATGGAATAGAATTCCTTCTCTAGTGAAGCCATCTCCAAATCATGCCTTCTTGTACTATCTTAGAGCTCTCAACATCAATATAGCTGTCATGGTACAATCAATGGGTGGAGCCTCTCTACCGGGTGCATATGACATAGCCATAAGAGCAAAAAATTGTTTGATTTAGGCTAGGAAGATAGCTCCAAGGCCTCCAATGCCTCTCTTCCCAGAAGCTCCTACTCAACAACCCACCTTGGCTCCTATCCCCATGGCTCCCGCAGGACAATCATCCACACCCTCTACATCCTCCAATGAGCTCCATGAGGTCAAGGCTCTATTGCAAAACTTTGGTAATGAATTGGTGGCACTAAAAAGATAGCAAACTCAGTATAGTAGACCTTACCAAGCACAAGGTCAAAATTATCAGCAAAATAGGCCACGCTTTCAAGGGCAAAACCAATGGAGCAAAGCCAGGCCTTTGAATAGTGTAAATACCCCACAACTCCAAGCAACTCAAAGGCGATAGTTCCAATGCAAAATAACCTCGCCCAAGAGCATGATTGGTGCTAACCATGCAATCAGCCACACAACCAAGGTGCATGCCAAAATGTAGGGTTTGTCCAAACCTTAGTGGTACAAGATGAGCCGACCACTTCTGGCCAACATTATGACCCAAATCAGCCTAGTGTTGGCACTCAAGCTCACTTACAAGGAGACTCTACCTTCGTCAATTGGCAAGAGGTAGAATTCTGTGGTTTGAACCAAGCAAATGGTGAGTCCATGTTGCAGTATGTAAGGTCAAAGGAGAGAGCCATGGAGGCTGCCTCACCTTCAACATCAGCCCAAGCTCCAACACCAAATGTAGTCGTCCATGATACAGGCCAAAATAACATGCAAGGGAGCAAGAGGCAAGAGGAGGCCCAAGTTGTCCAAAGAGCAAAGGCAGACCTTGTAGCTTCAAAGGGGCCTCTAAAGTCAGCGGGTGTTCCTTTCAAGATAGTTGATCAGATGAAGAAGGCCAACCTCAACGTCACTATGTGGGAGGCCCTTTCAATCCCATCTCAAAGGGATTTGCTTAAGGAGGCATTGAAGGACGTCGATCAATCAAGTGGTGAGGCAGCAGTTAGAGAAAAGGCAGTCTGCACCAGTTTGGTGCAACCCAATGAGGAGGGAGATTCAAGCAAGATCAGCAAGCCTCCCCCCTTCTATCTCTCCTTAATCATAGGAGATAATTTGGTTCACAACTGCATGATAGATTTAGGAGCTAGTAGCTCAGTCATGCCTAAGAAGGCAGCTGATCTTCTTGGCATAGAATGCGAACCTGTGACCAAAGGGGTGGTCTAGTCAGATGGCACTTCTATTAAGACAGTAGGGGTGGTGAAAAATTTGAAGTTAACCTTCATGCATGCCCTAGTTGCACTGTCTTGCAAGACATATCAAATATCGACCTCCCTGCCTTCTTTGCCATCTGCCTGTCGAGAGACTTCACCGCCAAGATAGGTGGGTACCTATCTTTCGACTGGTCCCATATGCTATTTCGAACAAAGTATGGTACCAAGGTCACTATAAGGGCAGAACCCATTGCCCAAAACCACATAGAGCCCTACAACCCCAACCCTATAAACATGAATTGCACTTTGCATGAAGAGGGGGAGGAGTGTGTTGTCCGTGAGCCTGCTACTCTTTTGTAGGAGGTCACTGATTGCTTGCTAGACGAATGGGCCAATGCTTTTCAGTTTGATCCATTAGCTGAGACTGAAGAGGCTGGGCTTGGCACCTATTGTATCCATGAAGAGGATACTCCTATCCCTAACCTCATCAAGACACAAGGAGATTCAGAGGGGTTATGGAACATGTTTTTTGATGGTTCAAGAAACAAGAATGGTGCAAGTGTCGAGGTGATGCTTGTTTCTCCTGAGCAGGAGAAATATTTCTTCTCTTTTAGGCTTCAATTTGGTTGCACCAACAATGTCGCTGAGTATGAAGCCTTGATCCAAGGCCTCCAACTTGCACAAAGCAGAAAGATCAGATCTTTCCAAGTATTTGGAAATAGTGAATTGGTTGTTAAACACATCCAAGCCCAAAGGGTAGCAAAGAACAACCTACTCAAATCATACAAACACAGGGTTTGGGATTTGAGGCCTTCAATATCCAGAGCATTCCTAAAAGTCAGAACAAGCATGTTGATAGGCTTGCAGCGGTTGGTGCTCAATTCGACATACCAGCGCATGTTGCAAGTGAGAAGGAGCAACACATCAGACTTGTTGTGAGGCCTGCTGTCCCAGACAATCAAGTGAATTGGCAAGTGTTTGAAAGCGATCAGCAGATAGTCAACTTCTTGCAAAATGAAGTAGAATTTTCTGCTAAAAATCAGTCTAAGCTGCAAGACCAGTATGGAGACCAAATCATGCAGCTCAACTCCAACAAGTTGCCTAAAGATCTAGTTACCTTGCAGGGCATTTTCAATTCAGATGATCAATTGAAGAAGAAAATGAACTTGGCTGCAAAGAGGGGTGATTACAAGCTAGTTGCTGTTGCCAAGGGTGGGTCCTTGAACTTGGGCAGGGTGTGTTCCTCAACCGAGCAAGAGGCCTTTGTTGAGCTTTGCCAACAATATGACATAGTTGTTTGGACCTATGAAGACTTGAAGGGTTTTGAACCTAGTTTAGCCTAGCATACCATAGAGCTAGACCCAGATGCAAAGCCAGTTAGACAAAAGCAAAGGCCAATAAACCCCAAAATTGAGCCACTAATGAGGAAGGAGTTGACCAAGTTGATAGAAGCCAATATCATCTTCCCTATCAAGCACTCCTCCTGGGTGGCCAACCTTGTCCCTGTAAGGAAGAAGAATGGGGAAATCAGGCTATGTGTAGACTTTAGGGATCTCAATAGAGCCTCCCTCAAGGATCACTATCCCCTTCCCTCTATGGAGCAGATTCTCCAAAAGGTCAGTGGCTCGGAAAGATTTTCATTCTTGGATGGGTATTCAAGCTACAATCAGATCTTGGTCCAAGAATCAAACCAATACAAGACTGCATTTACTACTAAGTGGGGTACCTATGCTTATTGTAAAATGCCCTTTGGGCTAACCAATGCAGGTGCCACGTTCCGAAGAGCAATGGACATGGCTTTCAAGGGTGTATTAGCAAAGTTTGTGCTTGTATACCTTGATGGCATAACTGTTTATTCGAAGCATGTAGCTGACCATCTTGGTCATCTTGAGCAGGTTTTCATAAATGCAGGGAGTATGGTGTGTCTTTGAACCCTAGCAAGTGTGTATTTGCTACTGATCAAGGAAGATTGCTAGGACACATTGTATCCAAGGAGGGTTTGACCATTGATCCAAAGCGAGTGGAGGCTATTCTTTCTCTTCCACTCCCCAGTCACGAGAAAGGATTGCAAAGTTTCCTTGGTAAGATCAACTTTGTGAGGAGGTTCATTCCCAACCTTGCCACCATGGTAAAACCCCTCACTTCCATGTTGAAGAAAAGCTTGGCTTTCAGTTGGACCAAGGAGGGAAGGGCTGGTTTCGAAGAGATCAAACAAGCAATTGCTCAGGCCCCTACCTTTGTCAATCCTAATTACGAAAGGGATTTTATCCTCTATACCTTCGGAGGAGAATCCAGCATCTCAGTTGTCCTAACACAACTGAACGATGACAATTTGGAGCAACCTATTGCTTTCTTTAGTAAGGGGCTAAAGGACTATGAACTTAAGTATAGCTATGTAGAAAAGCAAGTCCTCGCTATCGTAATGGCATTAAAAAAATTCAGACACATGTTGTCCAACAACAGGATCCAGCTCTTAGTTTCGCATGCAAGTGTCCAAGATTTCCTTCCAAACAAGGATATCAGTGAGAAGAGGGTTGGGTGGATAATTAAGGTCATGGAATATGACATCAACATCAAGATCACCAAGCTTGTAAGAGGCAGGGGCCTATGTGAACAGCTTGTCTCATCTTCTGAGACTACTCCAGAGGCCACCCTTGTGTTACAAGAGGATCAATCAACTGGCAACAACACTCAATTCAGTTGGGTAAGCGACATGACCACCTTCTTAATGGAAGGTAGATACCCCCAAGGTCTAGACCGGACCAAAAGAAGACACTTCAGGTTGTAGTCCATTCCCTATGTCTTAGTGAATGGCACTCTTTTCCGAAAAGACTCTAATGGAGTCTTACTAAGATGCATCGAGCAAAACCAAGTCAACAGATTGCTGGAGGAATTTCATGATGGCTCTTCAGGGGGCCACTTCTCTGCAAGGACTACGGTTATCAAAATAATGAGGGTTGGTTATTACTGGCCATCCTTATTCAGTGACTCACATAGATGGGTGAAGAATTGCAAGAAATGTGCTCTCTTCTCTGAGAAGCAAAGACTAGTTGCCCTACCTCTTCATCCCATCCAAGCAGATCAACCGTTCGCCCAATGGGGTTTAGACTTCATTGGCATGATCAACCCACCTTCTAATGTCAGCCATCAATGGATCTTGGCCGCAACAAATTACTTCACTAGGTGGACAGAGGCAGTTGCATTGAGGGATGCCACTGAGGCCTCAGTGTTGGAATTCCTTGAGGGAATTGTGACAAGATTCGGTGTCCCCTTCACCATCATATCAGGCAATGCCAGGGCATTTGTTGGAACCCAAATCAGCTCTTGGGCAGTTAAGCAAGGTGTATACTTGAAGACATCATCTAACTATTACCCTCAGGGTAATGGCTTAGCTGAATCTTCCAACAAAATCCTCATCAGGATAATTAAAAGGACAATTGAAGACAATCAAAGGGCATGGCATACTAAGTTGAGGGCCATGTTATAGGCTGACAAGATCACACCCAAGAGGGCGATTGGAAACTCCCCTTTCATGCTAGTATATGGGAAGGAAGCAAGACTCCCAACTTCCCTACAGTTACCTTCTCTTGAACTAGCACATCAGCTGGAATTAACAATGAATGATGCCATGACAGTAAGGCTAGCTGAGCTGATGGAGCTGGAGGAAGTTAGAACTAAGGCTATGCATAAACTTGAGACTCATCAAGAGTAGGTCAAGAAGGTTTTTGACAAAAAGGCGACTAATAAGATCTTCGAAGAAGGAGATCTAGTTCTCAAGTGGGATGAAGACAGAGCCAAAGTTGGGCGACATTCCAAGTTTGATGCTATCTGGAGTGGTCCATATGTCATCACTAGTTGCAAGGAGGCCAATGCATTTCATCTCTTCAGGCTTGATGGCAAAGTTCTTCCAATCCAAGTGAATGGGATTCATCTCAAGCCCTACTTCTAAAGAGGGTGTTGAGGACTATGTAAATATTAGACTAGAAGTGGTTTTGCTTTCATAAGTGCTTATGCACATGCCACGTTCTCCTTAAGAGGGTGTGCGCTCTAGTTTCTAGTTTTCCTCCAAGTGATGGCACACACATGTTTTGGGTCTTTTCAATGACTCAGTGCCCAATGGATGCTCAAGGTTTTTGGACTTCACGCTGAGCAGGCAAGTGCCTTGTCGGAAGTTCCTAGGCCCTCTTTTTCTCTTCTCTCCGGAACCCCGAGGTTCCGAAGTTCCTTGTCCGTTTTTCTTCTCTCTTCGAAACTCTGGAACCCCAAGCTTCCGAAGTTCCTCTCTTTCTTTCACTTTTTCTCTTCTCTCCGAAACCCCAAGGTTCTGCAGTTCCTTCTTTTCTTCTCCCCTTTCCCGGAACTCCGAAACCTCAAGGTTCTGAAGTTCCTTTGTGCAGTTCCCCGAAACTCCGGAACCCCGAGGTTCCGAAGTTCCCTTCCCTTGCCTTCCTCGGAACTCCGGAACCCTGAGGTTCCGAAGTTTCTTTGTGCAGTTCCCCGGAACTCCGGAACCCCGAGGTTCCGAAGTTCCCTTCCCTTGCCTTCCCCGGAACTCTGGAACCCTAAGGTTCCAAAGTTCCCTCCTAGCTTTTCTTCCTTCTTTTCTTCTAAACTCCGAAACCCTGAGGTCCCGAAGTTCTCTTCCCTGCTTCCCCTTCTTCACTCTGGAACCCCGAGGTTCCGAAGTTCCTTTTCTTCTCTTCCTCTCTCTATCCGAGAACTCCGGAACCCCGAGGTTCCAAAGTTCCTTGTTCCTTCCATTGGGAGCCCGAGCTTCCGAAGTCTCCAGATTTCCTTCCAACTGACGACACTTCCGGATGGCGTGATTGACACTCAAGGCTTTAAATGCTCCGACAGTTTTGGTGACTTGTACACTTTCTTTTGTGGAGCCACAAGGGTGCATTAAATGTTTTGTCAGGATTTCCATCAAGGGAAGTACGGGGCCATGCTTGGTGACTTATGTCATTTCTGACTTAGTAAGGTTGGTCAATCCACCTTCTCAGGATTGCCTTTTGTGGGTATGGCTAGGTTGCTTGCATGTACAAGTCAAGTGCATGCACTTCCCTGCACTCCCAAATTGACATACAGGGCTCATGATCACTCTTGTAACCATTTTTCTATATACGGTTGTTAAGCCTCATTGTAAGGGGTTCTCTCCTTGCTGGCTTGAGCTATTCCATGCTCTCCCACTTCTCGTGTATTTATCTTGCATTTATGCAACTGTAAGTTTGGCCATTGACCTTATAATTAATTGAAAATCATCACTCTTGCCTTCTTTCAACCTATGTATGATGTGTATGTTTTCTTACCTTCATTATAGGTGTATGTCTTGTGGCTTTTCTCTCCATATATGCTGTGTTAACTTGTTTTCTGAGTGTGACTTGTGGGAATCCTTCTGCCCTCTTGACACTTAGCGAATTCTAACCTCCATACATGCATTGGAGTCACTCATGCAACTGAATTTTGTGCATCTCCTAGGTGTTTCAATTAATTCTTGTGTCATCTCGGTGGGGAGAGGAACAATCTCTTCTTGGTGCATCACCTCCTTCTATTTCAAGCATTTCTCTCTTCCCTTTACCTCTACAATTTGTTAGGATAGGCCTAGGAGTTAGTTTTGAAGTGTTGAGTTGGTTCAACACCTACACCTAATTGAAGAAGGAAGTAGGCCTCCTTCGGAGATTCAACCCCTTGCGCAAGGTCCCACACTTCGGGGTTGTTTCCATGTTTCACAAGGTTGCTAAGTTGATAGCTTAGCAAGGGTGCAAGTTTTTGAGATAACAGTACCCAAAGAATCCCAAACTCTATACTCAATGCTCGACTGAATACTAGGATCCCAAATCACTCTGTAGAGTACTCCCTCCAAACCATGTGGCATCAACATGATACCATTGTATAGTGCAACTAAGTCAACCCCAACAGAAGGAAGAAGCAATCCACCAACTAGAACAATCCATGGATCCCATAACCAGTATTGAAGTCTGCCATGAGAAACACTCCCAGACCTCCGCTGCTCAAATTTGATCTCAACTTCACCATGCCAGAAGTGGTGAAGCCAACCAATGGGACCCATCCAAACCGTAGTGCCAACCTTTTCAACACCCAAGTCTCAATGCAAACAATACACACATCCATCTACTCTGTGGAGATAGGAACAACTGAGAGTGCCCACAACACAACAACAATCTCCACCCTTCGCTGAATTGTCCTGGATGTGCTGATTCCCCCCCATAGGTGTTGAATAACGTGTAATCTCCCCCCTTATGTTGCTGATATGAAACCAAACAGCACCCTCAAAACTACAAGACCAACTTGAGGGGATGCTAAGGATACCAAAAGGTACATAAGATGATAGAGTATCATCCCCATGATACTCTCGCATGACAAGGAAATGATCTAACTCTTTCCCAACCTCATGTGTAGCAATGACATTAGAGGCTGATCCACTAAGTGTGTATTCAACATGGTCACACATCTCTAAGGCTTGAGCATTTAATGGCCTCTCAACCAAAGATAACTCATGGGTCTCAAGATGCAAGTTATGTGTACCAATAAAATTTTCTAAATCATAGCTCTTCTCTTGTTCACACATAATTGCATATTCTTCATGCTTGCTTACCTCAAGAAGCTCCTCCTTTGTATGCTCAACTTTAATATGCTCTTCCCTTGGAAGAATTAGAGATCTAAAGTGTGACTCCCCTTGCTTCTTTGCTTGATCTAGCTGGTTGCAACATTCTTCAATTTCTTGCAAATGCTGTTTCGTTTGGGCAGCCAATAACCTTGCCTTTTTAGCTCTTTGCAACCATCCATCACACATGACATGTGTCTTGTTCACCTCTTCCAAGGTCTGATATACAAAATCAGACTTGCTGTGACTTGAATTTTTAACGCATAAATCATTTTTAACACCCAAATCTTGAGTGTCATTGCTAAGAATCTCCATACAACCCTCTTCCACACATGGAATGGCTGTTACCTCATGATAGTGCAAAGAATTGTGACTGCTGCTACAAAAATCATAACTGTTTGAGCTTGTGTCCTTTGCACATTCCTCATCTTTGACACTTCCAACTCATGTGCCAACATTGGTAGATCCTTCAGCAACGTTTTCGTCATTTACTAGCACATCTACATCATGATTATGCTCAATAGTTTGGCTACATGTGATAAACCCCAAAGATATCACATAATGTAAAAGTATTTACATAATGTCAATATATTTATAGATTAATTAAATAAGTTCCAAATGAATAAATGATTAAATTAATAAAATATATTTAATATATAATAAATGTCAATCAAATATTTAATACATTTAAATATTTAATAATTCTTTTACAAAAACTAAACCGAATAAGCAAAAGCAAATAAGACTAAATAAAATAAAGCAAGTTAATTAAACAAAAGTATTTAATGCCCCCCCCCCCGATCACCTCCGCACAAGAGGTGCGACGGTAATCACAGCCTAGGCTGTGATCACCGCCACACCCCTCCATGCGGAAGGGCACCGTGAAGGGGTACAACCCCTCACGGGATACAAATAATAAGGGGGAAGGGAGAAGGCAAGGAAGGGAGGACCAGCGTTGGAAAGGAAGGGAGAGACATTGGCTGCGTACAAACAGGTACGTGTTATATGTTTTTCACGTAATGTTATTAATATGTTAATATATGTAAATGGAATATAGGGGTTAGTATGCTATTACAATTTGCTTTATTTAAATAAGGAATATAAGTAATGTGTTAATATCAAGGAACATAGGTAATTAGCATGTTAATGTTATTTACTTTATTAATGAATATAATATACAAATTAACACATTAGGGAATGAACATGTTAATACAGATTTGATTAAGGAAATTAATAACAATATGATGATAGTTAGGCATATTTAAAATATATGTTAACAAATACGTATTAATGAATAGTTAAGAATATATGTTAATAATGTGAATTATGAAATGGAAATAATAATGTGAATTATGAAATGGAAATAATAATAAAATTGTCAAATGCAATATAAATATGATTAAATAATGAAGGCCATAGGGGGGAAACTCCCTTAAGCCTAATGGAGGGATACGCGAATCCCTAGTTGGCAGTATGTATATATATATACTGATGATCTATATGCATATATGAATGGCTTGGTTGACAAATTCATCCAAGAAGAGACGGATCAAAAGATTCAAAGATTCAAACCAGCAACTTACAAAGTTCTGATTTTTATTATGAAAACAATTCAGATCTGCTCTTATTTAATAATAAGACGCCCAAACAGTAAGAAGGTGGCGCCA
Source organism: Cryptomeria japonica (assembly GCF_030272615.1). Lineage (NCBI taxonomy): Eukaryota > Viridiplantae > Streptophyta > Pinopsida > Cupressales > Cupressaceae > Cryptomeria > Cryptomeria japonica. The sequence goes on along the minus strand of NC_081408.1, from coordinate 518,756,515 downwards.
ATAAGTGAGCAAGTTGTGTGTTTGGGAAAGAGACTTCCAAATCACAGAAAATTATCAACAATAACAACAAATAGAAAACCTACAACAAATCTGCCTTGTAAGAAGCCAAATCTGTCCCAATTTGATTCAATTTGACTTTTGAATGAAGTCAACCAAGCTGCAACAATTCGATTGATCTTTCACTATCTCAAAGCTACTGAATTATGAATGCATGCTCTCCAAAACAGGTCCAAACCCTAGCCGCCATAGCCAAGTGCTCAGAAGAATGTCAAATGCTCAATATCCAAAATTTCATCTTGGCCGCCTAAATACCCAAATGGTGCGATTTTAGCTTTTAGGGTTTTAAAAATAATAACTTGCTTTTAGGGTTCCCCACTTAACCCAAAAAGGGACGCCCAACTTAGGAGATATAAAATTTTCACAAAAATAAATTTAAGTGATGCACTTTATGATTTTATTTTAATATTTCATTAAAACATTAATTGTCTGTGAGAACCACTTAAAAATTCATATCTCCCTCGTTATCGCTCAGAAACTAAATTCGTCACAAGCTGGGGCTAGAGTTCGCCATGCCAGTGAAAATAGGACCATGTCTATTTTTAGCAGTTTTTTCCATACCCTATTAGCCTACAAGGGTCCAAAAATAGGCTAACTGCTCAAACTCTGATGCTCACGAAAACGGGGACATTACACAGGTGTTAGGCATCCACTATGGAGTGACGTACTTAAGAGAGAGACCCTCATATATGATGAACCATTTGTGATATTCTAATGAAGTTATATTTATTATTCAATTCAACCCATTATGATAATTAATTATACTTGACACAGTCATTACAATTCTATTACATTATGTTATATGAAGTTATATTTATTATTCAATTCAACCCATTATGATAATTAATTATACTTGACACAGTCATTACAATTCTATTACATTATGTTACAATAGTGTCTCATGCTTTCTGTTAGTACTACTTTGTATCAGCATTATTCATTTTCTGTCATGGCTGCTTCTCACCATATTAGCACTATACGAATTTACAGTATTATAATTTATGCAAACTGAATTTGACTTGCTTATACAATGAATGGTCCACTTAACACTCTTTGCATCTAGGTTATGTGAATGGTCCACTTAACACTCATTGCTTTATTCCTTCAGGATTTATTAACAAATGTATGTACATGTATTATGTCTAACAGTGATGTTGTGTGTAGTTATTACAATGCTGTTTGAATAATTATATGTTATTTGTCTTTTCAATTTTATATCATATTAATGGTCATCAATTTGATTAAGATTATCCACGATGGTTTATATTCATTAATGAACATATTGAATTTTCATATATATATATATAAGATGCTGACTGTTATATTTAATATTAACTCAGAAAACGTACCTGTCACTGCTCCTTACTTTTTCCTTCCTGTCGAGCTGGCAGTCTGAATGGTCTTCTTATATATTTTCTATCCTTTCTGGCAGTCTCTATGTTTTCCTATATTCAGCACATCACCATGCATACCACCAAGAACAAAGATGCTACTGCCTGTAACTTAATAACAGTTCTGATCTGATCCAATCCATGGTGATGTTGGATGCTTTGATTCCTTTCCTTTATATCTCTCAATGTGAGGGAAAGGTCACACCTCTTCATCATGCATGCCCTTTGGCACGAGACACACCCTTTCACCATTAGCCCCTTTTGAAAGAGTGCAACTCTTCATTATTTCTGCCCTTTGAAAGGGACATAACCTTTCATAATCAAGTCTGCACTTCTTATTTAAATCAGATGCGCACTTCTCATTTCCCAAATTATCCCCCTCTAAAATGAGGTTTTCTTCTCCCTTTTATATCTCATTGTTGAGGGAATCACAACTTTTCCTTCCATATCTTTTGACCATTCATTAACTTAATTAAATTTTAATTAATTATATTTAATTATATTCTTTTATATTTTAATTTTTTTTTTTAATTTTAATTTTATTATTATTATTTATTATTAAATTCTATTTTAAAGTGGGGACATTACAGGAGGGCTGTGTAATGTAGGTGAAACCGCAACTTGTGGGCACATGGATGTGAGGCGGATGCAGATTTTTGCGTGGAGGAATACGAGGACGCCAAGCCTCTAAACTTGGGTTTCAAAGTTATTTATTGCTATATCCAAATACAAGTCGATTGGGTTCTTTCAGCAATTGAAACTATTGAGGAACAACACCCAGTTGTGGTTCTGACTCAAATCAGCTATCTCAACTATCGAAGGGTCGATTTTGTATGGGATCTCTAAGTGCAAGTTGACATGCATTCAGGCAATAGCCCTTCGTTTGGAAGGTCCTCAACAAATATGCTTATAAGAGAGGTATGCAAGCATCACACTAATTCAGAAAGTAGCCAATATAGAATGAAAGAATTTTAGATAAAGAAGAGTGCCTTATTCCATGGGAAGTTGATGGCAGATTGTGATCTTCGTAGTGTCTAATAATATATTGAAGTCAAAAGTTTATTTTTTAAATGCTAGATTGTCATTATTATCATTTGAATATTTCCAAGTGTCATAGAGTTGTATCATCCTTTTAAGAGAGGGTCTACTTCCATGAGTTTTAATTTTCGTATGTTTGAATGTAAAGTGTCAAAAATTATGAAAAAAAAAAATTGTCTCAGTTGCAACTAGATGCATTATCGCTTGTATGCGACATCCAACTTTAAGGGGCTTTATAAAATTGAGCTTCAAAGTCAATTTTGCTTAGCAAATCACTGGAGGATGGAGGCACAAGAGGCTGGAGGACATTCAGCAACCTCTCGTCAGTCACTAGCGACGAGGTAGTGAAATTGCAATAGTGACAATACTATCTGTGCCAAAATGACTAAAGCCAAGAACGGTTGCTAAGTAAGTAGCAAATCACTAGAGGATGGAGGCACAGAAGGCTGGAGGACATTCAACAACCTCTCATCAGTCACTAGCGACAAGGTCGTGAAATTGCAATAGTGGCAATACCATCTGTGCCAAAATGACTAAAGCCAAGATCGGTTTCCAGGTGGCAGCGACAACCGTCTCATATTATTTGTGATCAGAGCGACAATGATCTAAAATGGTGGCTGCATATGTGACAACGAGGACTTGGTTCTCAAACTCTGTATTTGTGGTTGGATGTGTTGGTCCCCAATCACAATTGTTGGTTGTTTGTGAATGGATGTGTTTGTCCCCATTCACAATCTATGTTTTATGTGATTGGAAGTGTTTGTCCCCAGTCACATTTGTTGGGTAATTATGGTTGGATGTGTTTGTCCCCAATCATAATTGTTGTGAGCAGATGTGTGTGTCCCTCTTCATAACCATGTTGTTGGATAGATGTGTTTGTCCCTATCCTTGGATGGAAGTACACTAAGCATAGTGAGGCTAGTTCCACTGTTGCTTGTCATGAGTAGATGTGTATGTCCCTATTCTTACCTTATATTTTTGGTGAGCTACCGAGTGTAGTCATCAAGTATTGTGATGTACTTTCTCCCCATGTTCACACTAAGGAGAGGTTTTGGGATGAGTGTTCACATAGGTGGTAATATTGCATCATAGGATGCATAAATAATTAAGGGGGTGTTGATATATGTCATATTAATATTAAGTTGTTGAGAAACAACTTAATATTATTATTAGTCACGTGGTTTGTTAATAGGTTAGTATATTGGTTGTATGTACTTGGTTGTAGGAAGTTGAGTTGTTAATCAACTCATATATTTAGTAGAGTTGTTATAAAGCAAGAGGAAACTAGAGAGGTGTATGTTAAGGTGGTGATTGCAAAGGAGATTGCACAATGCTTTGGTGGAGGTGGTCTAACTTAGGTGAGTTAAAACCCATGACGAAGAGAAGAGGAATGCTAAGTGGTGAGATGAGGAGAGATGCTGAGTGGAGCAACAATTAGAGGAGATTGGGTTATGGTGGAGCTGGTTCCATATCGAGGAAGAGTAAAGAGCAAGGTTGTCAGAGGAGGAGGATGCTTGTTCTGACTAGGTGTTGGAAGAGGAGAAAGAAGAACCAATTGGAGGTACCAGCTACAATAATGGAGTTCGTTGAAGGCTGCTTACAACCTAAAAGGATGGCTCTACCATCTAACTCCATTTTATGAGACCAAGTTCACATAATTTTCCTACCCTGAATGTCTGATGCAAGAGCATCAAGGAGTAGAGGGCAATCCTGTATCATCCAAAAATATTGTTATTCTAATTTTCCTATTAAGGTTAGGTGAATAAGAATAAATGCAAGCATCTATAGGTCTCCATGTACCTTGGAAAATGTTCAAGGGGACATAGGGGGATAAAATAATTTAATATTTGTGGCCTATGTCAAATAGCAATTGTAATTTTCATGAGGGGACACATTTTAGCATTAATTATAAGGCAAAATGAAGAAATTGTCCATCTTGGCGTCCACTTGCAGAAGGGTAGGAGTCAAGCATACACGTCTTCATGGTTGTAAAGAAGAATGGGAAAAGTCACCTCTTTAGGTACCCATTTTGAAAAATTGAAGAAACACCACCTTAGGCACCCTTTTGGGGGAGTTGTAGAGTCTCTTATTGGTTGTGTTAATTTCCTTGGTGGCCATGTGTTGTTTACCAAGAGGGGGCATAGGATTTCCAAGAGGCACAAGAGTACTATAAATTGAAGGCTTGGGCTAGTTGTTTGATCATTCAGAGTTAACAGGTTTGATAATGTTGTGGGAATGTCAAATTGGACACAAATAACCCTCCTTTGACTGCTGTAGCGTTCAATTCTGGGCAGGGCAGTCACATTGTAGACCCTGTGAGGCTTAGGCACCTTCTTCTAACATCCTGCTACTCTAGGATCTGAATCGTTGGTGCTGATCTGCTACTAGGACTGTCCTTGTTTATGCTATGGCGGCAGATTTGGGCACATAATGACTCATCCTTGGTGTCCTTATTGAAATTATTGCTATCCACCCGTCTGCAATGGATAATGTTGTTGTAGGTCTGAACAGGCTATCTCGGCTGCTGCAGGTGTGTTGGCTTCCCCAAATGATTGATTGAGTGGCCTATGGCCTGATAGTGCTGTGAGAGTTTCTCCTCAATCTCCCAAGAGTGGTGACCTGCCTGGAAATCAACCCTTATATTAGGTTTATGATAAAAACTCTGATCTGAGCATGCAATTAGGAAGGAAATTTGATAGAAATTAGTGGAATAAGGTCATGGTTTGTGTCCTAACCTTCGTAGACAACTGGGGTTTTCATCCCAATAGTCTGCCTTGGGAATTCTTCCCAAGATTCACATCAATTTTCATCTTACCACAATAAAAGCAAAAGATTTACATATATCTATCCAAAAATCAAATGGCATAGCAAGTGGGCGACCAAAAGGATTTTTTTATTATTAAAATGATTAATATTATTATTATATATTATTATTAGTGTTAAAAAACACTTTTATAATTAAAAAGTTGAGAGGGTCGGCCCTATGGGATAAGGGGCATGACATTGTCCTAGCCAAGGCTTGTTGAGTGGTTGCTCTATTGTGCATGTTTTACATGTGTTCCAAATAAGAACAATTTCCTCCTAGAGTGTGCAATGGCTATGAGGGACAAGACCATTGAAACTTGCTAGGGTGAGAGTGACCTTTCCAAGTGTTTTGATTTAGATAAGTACTTAACTTTCAAACATATTCAGAACTATAAATAAATAGGATGGAGTTAATTTAATTAAATTCTCACAAAATGTTCTTTGTTTCCTTTTGATAATATTCATATTGTTGGACCCCCATTCATGGAGGTCCGAAGGATAATCTTTCATCCAATCCTAGAGCAGATGCAAGATTGGTTCCTCTAGATGAGGAATGACACAAACTCAATTTGATGGTGCTACAAGAGGAAACCCAAGCCAAGCAAGGGCTTGAAGCATATTGAGAAACAACAAAGGGCAATTAGTTGGCTTCGTGGCAAAGGAACTCCAAATTGGAACAAATGATGAGGCAAAATTCAAGGCTGTCTTGTTAGGTCTTTGAATGTGTAAAAGTTTAAATATTAAAAAGGTGCATATAGAAGGGGACTCAATCATAGCAATTAACGCTTTGTGAAGGCACCAAACCCCAAATTGGAAGCAATGTTGCAATCTTATAGACAACTTCGAAGACTTCAAGGTTAGCCACATATACAGAGAAGCAAACCAGATCACTGATAAACCTGCAAATGTGGCAATAGAAACAATGCTTGATCATTACTTCCCATTTTTGGTTAACACGTAGCAAAATATAGTCCCTAATATCCCATCCTTCACAATAAATGAAATTAAGAGATAAACATACTATTTCATGGTTTTTGGCCACTTATAGTCAATTTTCCATTCCGAAGCATGTGTGATAAGAGATCATATCATGTTTCCAAAATACTGACAAATGGAAACAATGAATAAAACCCTCATTTGGTGGTGGCTTTTTTCACTTATTAACATTCGAGATGGACACCACCTTTTGCCTTCAAGCTAAGAAGTGCCAAATTGAATTTAGAGGGGAGGTGTCTAACCTTCGTCTGAAGAAAGCATTTAAACAAATCCAACAATACTATTACATGCTATCAGGTTGATGCTCGATGACTCTTTCCTCTCCTCCACTTACAAGTACAGAGTGAACACGGACATTTCATCAATGTTCATGGCAGTTTTGCTAGATGCTGGTGAGGCTAAGGAAGAAATTAAAAAATTAGTTGGTTGGTTATCAAGCCACACTAGTTTGGGGCCATCAAGATGGTTTTGGACATCGTTATGGTTGGGTTGGGCTTTCATCTTGACAACGAAAACTAGCCCCTAACCAACCCACAATTATGAGGCTCCTGGGTTCCCTTCATTATCAAGGCAATGGTGGAGAATGATGACACTAGCAAACATGGTGATGTGGGACATTGAATTCCTAAAGACAAATGCAAATACCTTGGCCCCCCAAAATGTTTGTTGGTCCTCTCCCCTAGTCTCTTATAGTTTGAACTCCAATGGTGGCGAGGCTAGTGATGAAGGTGTCCCTATTATGATAAAGACATAGACATAATAGGTAATCTATTTTGTTACTTTTTGATTTTTAAGTCATATAGGCTATTTATATAGTTGCTATTTAGTTTATTCAACGTTATATGCTAGAAACCATCTCTTGTGGAGAACCTCAAATGTATTTTTTGAATTTTGACATCAATACAAAGGGTATGGCTCCCTCATTCCATCTTTACCGATAAAAAATATATCATATTGTTGGTATATACAAAATATACATGGTTTTAATGTGCTAAAGTATTAAGCTAATTAATTTTGAGAAAACTTTATAATCTCTAAACTTAGATAATGGCATTAACAAATCTGCTGTCATACAAAATTAACTCTAGCTCTAATATATTAAATCTATTTAATTTTATACTCTACGCAGAAGTTGAATTACATTTTGGTATTAGAGCCAATCATAAGTTAGAGCTAGTACAGCAATCATACATTAACAACAACCAACCAAATTCTAAAAGAGGTAAATACGTTTTCATATAAGACACTTGCATAGCATTTTCATAACTCTCTTTTTAAATACATAACGAATACTATATCTCATTGCAAATTCCCATACACTCTATACTTCTCTTACACATCGATTCATTTTTTTCCTTACCATATCCTATACTTCTGCCATACTTTATCCTATCATCTCATACTGCTTAGGGTTTTGTACCAGAATATCTTATCACAATTTTCTTGCAATCTTGTTTTGATCAGTGTGGTCTCAATGGCTCTTCGACCGTAACTTAACCCTTTAGAACCTTGAAGAAGACAATAAACATTTTTGTCAAGGGACCATTAGGTGGAATGGACTTACTAAAGTTCCTTCACATTGGAGACCTTGATGGACCTCCAAAGATACATTTGCTTTGGTTGGGAAGCATCAACCATGAGAACTACAATTCAGCTTAACCAATTACTCAATCAAATGACTTCACAATAGAAAAATAGTTGTCTTTCAATGTGAAATTTCCAAAGCAGGGCAAGGATCTTGGTGAGGATAAGGTTGAAAGTTTGAATTCAATTAGAAAAATTGTTTACTCAAGAGACAACAAATTGGTTGAGAATTGTTGATACATAAGTTTTGTTGATGTGAAGCTTGTTAGACATTTTGTAATTGATGTCAAGTGATTTTTGTCAAGCCTATGTTATTCAAGCTAGAGGATTACTCAAAGTAATTTTGGACTGAGTTTGAAGTGCTTTCCAAGCTACTGTTTATATATTAGATTTTCTCAATTTTGGTTGAGCTGCTTGAGGTGCTTGGCATGCTTGACGTGCTTGACCTGCTTCAGCTCCTTGCCTTGCTCCAGCTGCTTGGTTGGTTGATTGAGGTGCCTTGTTGGCTACTTGAGGTGTCTGGCTGTCAGCTTCAGCTAGTTAAGTACCTACTTGTCACTGTGTCAGCTGTTACATCAGATTTGCTGCCATGTCATTGTTGACTTGTCAAAAGCCTTTAAAGAAGAATGCCGTGACAATTAGTGAGTCCAAAAATGGCTTTGACTTCAATATTCCTTTTTGGTCATGATGCGTTAAAGAGATTAAAGCTACGCGAGTAGAGCCACCTTGTATGTTGTCAATAAAAACATATTCAATAATTACTTTCAGCCTTTCGATAAACTGGAAAATAACGCATTTGATGCTATGGTGATATCGTGTTTATGGAAGAGCATCGGGGGTCAGCTTTTTAATGCAAAAAGCCTTTAATGACAAAAATGTATTGAATGAATTAAGCCGGAAGGGAAAAAGGTAACAGATGGTGTGTGTCAGGGGTCTATATGCAAGTAAAAAAAAACACGACTTTATTCTTTGTAGAGATATGGGTGTAAGTAGTGCTTGATATTGTTTTTTAATACATATATAGTGCCCAGCTAAAAAAGACATTTTTTTTTGTGAGTCACGATTTTATGTTTTGAGTCATGTTCGTGTTGTTCCCTGGTTCAGCTAGTAATCTTTAATAATCGTATTTTTGTGTGGTGTATTAAGTGGTGGTGTGGACATTTTGGGGGGGGCCTAGCACGTATGAGTTCATGGCACAATCAATAAATTTGGAGTTTGATATCTCTTGTTTTTGAGATATATTTTTCTGAAGGATGAAGAGCCTATAAAAGGAAGTTACATTTTTTAAGGAGTGTCGTGTGTCTGTTTTCAATGCAGTTGATGTCTTTTTGAAGTCGCCAAGCGTGGTATTGAAATGCCGACGGTAAGTGGAGTTGCTATGGACATCTTTGTCCGTTTTAACATTCTATATTTGAATTCTTCATTCGGGGAGGAGAACATGTTGTGGAGGATTCTCTCCGGCGATCGTAACTTTTACTAGCAAATGAAAGTGACGGAGATCGCTCGCTTCACAACGCTCGTGGCTAGAGACATCGACAAGGTGGCAGCAAGCATTTTGAGGATTCAACGAAGCGATGTGAGTCGGTATGCTTGCTATTGACTGCTCAATGTAATGGAAGGTTGAGATCGAGCAACAGCATAGTGGCGAGTTTTGTGATGATCACATTAAGCCGTACACAAATGTGAAATGTGTGCGTATGGGGACGAAAGCGAATGGAGGCACCTAACGATCAGGAATGGTGAAGAAGGCCTCCGTGCAATAACACCTTGCAACAACTCTCGCATCATCCTAGAAGCTTCGAGAGTCACATGAAGCATTTGTTTCGTTGAAGCCTGCATAGGCATAATTGGATGGGGTTGCGAATCGAATGATATTGCAACTGAAAGTCTAGTTATTCAAGTTCTTACTTATGTCGCTCTTGAAGATCATCTGACGTTTGTCCTAGGATGGGCACTGCAGCTTAGCATTCTAGCACACCCTGTTACAGGTGCATTTCTGTCACATTTATGTGGTTGGTCCATCACTTTGTTGTGGATGGTATTAAAGGCAGTTCCTCAGATGATGCTTAAGCTATGCACGGAGCAGATATTGTGGACAGATGATGAGTGATGGCGAGGACCAAAGGCCACGCAGCCATTAGATCATCACTAGGTGTTTCGGTGTGATCAATCCAAGTGAATGGAAATTCCATTGCTGAGCAAAATTATAAAAGAGAAGTACTCTTTATGTTTGAATAATGTTCATGAATTTTTCATTAAGTCATGCTACATCATTGAACAGCAAATCATGTATTGACATTTCCCCTGACTATCATTATCTCTCTCTGAAATGCTTCCAGGACGAATCAGAGATTGCATTCAAGGAAAGAAGATTGCTTGCATTTCTTCGCAGAGGAAAATCAGCATTCAGAGTGAGTCTGGCATATTGTTAGAAGTAACCTTGGACGAAGAGATCAGAAGATTGATATCTGCTTCAGAGGGAGCTTGACATTTCAGCTTCAGAGGAAGCATGACATTTCAGCTTTAGAGGGAGCATGACATTTCAACTTCAAACGAAGCTTGACATTCCATCTTCAGAGGGAGCCACATCATCATGAAGAATTGGTTGATGCATTTTTCTCTGTGATGGAGAAATTTGAGGTGAAAGCGCTTGTTAATGAGTTCTTCTCAGTGAGGAAGAAGTTTGAGGTGCAATCCCTTGTTAATGAGTTATTCTTTGTGAGGGAGAAGTTCAAGGTGCAATCCCTTGTTAATGCATTCTTCTCTGGGAGAAGTTTGAGGTGAAAGCCCTCGTTCCACCCTCTGCGAGAAGGCATGGTGGAGATGCATTCTTCTCTGGGAGAAGTCTGAGGTTAGAGCCCTTGTTCCACCCTCTACGAATAGGCATGGTGGTAATGTAACCTTCTCTGGGAGAAGGTTGAGGTGAAAGCCCTCTTTCCACCCTCTGCGAATAGCTATGGTGGGTATCATGGAAGAAATTCCATGATGTGCTTGTTCACCCTCTGGGAGTAGCTATGGTGAATGTACCATTCATGGGAGTAGCCATGGTGGTAGTCACTATGTGACTTGGTTATTCAGAAGGAATCCTCCCTAGCTAAGAGGGAGTGTTGTTGTGTAGCTAGGTTGGATCCCTTCTAGGGCCGACCTAGTGCACAAAATGCCAAGTGGCATGTCGGCCTAAGCATTTGGATATCTCAGTCGTATGAGTTTAATTTGGGGCAGGCCCTATTTGGGCGAACCACTTGTGTGTAACTTGTGATTAAGTTAAATGTAACTTGCAACTAAGGGAGACTCATATGTAACTTGTAATATATAGGTCTGACCCTATCCTTGGCGCCAAAAGTATATAGCCGACTTGAGATCTATTAGGAGGTATTGATTCATATATATGCAAGGTCATGACTGCATCAATAGTAATGAATTCAATAACATAAAGGACATGCAGTGTGCTCAGGGGTGACGATAAGAGCTTATCGTCTGTGGTTGGGAAGGCAACAGATCTGATGTTTGCTTGTGGTTAACGAGCACCACCATAAAATCAACAAAGAGAGTATATTTCTAGTTGAATGCATGGCAGCAGCATCAATATTGCGGTATGCTACACAAAACTCTCTTGTAGTGTTGGGTGAACTTGGTTGAGAAACATCTATATTGTTAACACTCCAGCCCTTTCTTCCTGCTCTCACTTATGGGAAAACATTCTCTTTCATACACTTATGGTCATATAATTGGATGTCCATGTTTCTTTGCTTTATTCCTGCATATATTTTCATATATCTTTGGCATTTAAATATATTTTCATTTATTTACAGTTATGCATCTGCCTATTCAATCTCATTTATATACCAGACTTTTATCCATTCATTGGCAAGCTCATTCTGACACATACATATTTATTTGGTTGCATGCGTGTCTGTCCATCTTTCCCTTACCCATGTATATACTTACTTATGAGCACATATAGGTAAGCATATATTATTATACATTGGCTATATATAGGTATGCATACTCTTTAATACTTTACATTCATTCATTTGCAGTCTAATATACTTTACTCTTTAATCAGTATATGCCAATTCCAAATTAATTCAACATTAATTTAACATTCATAATTTCTCCAAGTGTCACTACTAACCTCAACCCTAATTCATCATTAGCAACATTCAGTAATCTTTCCTTAACCATTAGTCAACTTATCAAATGAAGAACATAAACACACATCCACACAAATGAACACCGGATTTATGTGGAAACCCGAAAGAGAAAAACCACAGTGAGAATAGCTGCTTGGATCTACTATCCAAATCCAGCCTCACAAAAGATATAATAAAGAACTTACAGTGTTCAATAGGCACCAACCTACCTGAGACACCAATCCCCAAATATGTTTGCAAACACCAACCTATAGGAGACACCAATCCCCTAACCAAGATCTGAGCACAAGCATAGCTTATGAGAAATCAATCTCAAATACAACAAGATATACAAAAGATATGTTATGCAGACCTTCAAGGCTGAACACTCAACAACTTCTTGATTTGATCTTCTTCAACACACCCTCACACTGTGCATGAGACCTTCAATTAAGTTCAGCTATTGACTAGACAATTTGAACGACTTTTGCCAGTTATTAGTTTTCCTCATGCATTCTCAAACACACACACTGTGATGTCCTCTGAATAAGGAATGGAAAAGCATCATAATTAATTAATGAATAATTAAATGACTCTATTTCTCTTTAAAAGTCTTTAATTATTAATTAATTAATCGATAATAAGTGACTAGTTAAGTCACAAACGAGTGAGGCAATTGAACTGCTTAAGGATGATGGACTTCAAAAAGATGCCAGATGCAAGTTAGGATATACAGAGAAGTGGAATGGATCAATGTCTTGTAGAACACTAAATTGAGGATGATACCCCTCAATTGCTATCAGTCTGGACGAAAACCCAGAGCTTCTTCGTTGTTTCTAAGAATTAAAACTTCAAGTTGGAATTGAAGATTTTAATCAAAAGCTTGTTCAAACTAGACATGTTGATGAAAGGAATGATAAGTTGAGTTGGGAGGAAGTAATGCAAATAATTACTCCTGGAGTGCCTTTTGGAAGGTTGACGGATTAGGCAAACGTTCTACATCTAGATATCACAAGGTCTATGAAGATTCATTTGATAGTTGTTCTAGAACATTGTCGGAAGGCAAATAGAATAGGGGTTTGATAGTTAGTATGTTTGAGTGGAGTTGTAACCTAACTATATCGTTGCTTAGACTTGAAGATCACATTTTTATTCTACCGTGATGCTCTGTGAAGCAAAACTCCTTTCTTGAATGAAACAAGGTTTTTACCATGAAGACAAGATTGTAGATAGTTTGTATCATGTCGACACTCAAGGAACAGGTTGCAATTCTTGCCACGGTTTGTATCTATATTGTCGGCCAAACATGAAGGATTAGTTCTATGTACATGGTCGTACTCTAGAAAGAGACGCTGATTAATATTGAGACTATTGATATGTATAAGGCATTGATGCTGATTAATATCAAATTTGTAGATATGTATAAGGTGCACATTTTAAGTTCTCTATGGAAATCTTGAACTCGTGGTGAATTGTTAAAAAGAGTTTTGCAAGTTACAAACATATTATGTTTTTCCATCAAGAATTTAGATCATGGTTTATTTACCTCTATATACGTTATTGTGGCATCGTACAAAATACTGGGAAACTTAAACACTTTCAATCATTTCTCTACAAAACTGAGCATATTCTCAAGCAAACCTGCCCTATCACACCAAACTGAGAGTGCCATAAAATTTTGTAGACCAACCTAGCCGAGATCATTACACACACATTGGGATGAATCTGAACAACAATATATATGCATCCCAATAATGATTACCACTTCATGTCGACTTGAAAAGATACATTCAATAATACCCGCAAGTTGGCCATTTGCAAGTATCTAAATCAAACGTGTACTTGGCTAGGTCTTAAAGTCCACACATTACTCCAAGAGTGAGGACACACTATGGGTTATCCAACACACACTCTACTGACTCCAATGAACATCCACACACTTCATCTAGCTAGTATATAGTGCAATACTTCTAATACATTCATCTGAAACACCAGAGCAAACTGAGAACAAGTCTCAATGAGGATGATATCGACTTTAACTTCCTTTCTTCTTGAGCTCCACCTCAGAAACTTGAATAGATTTGTCTTCATGTATAGCCTTACTTATCTTCCAAACCGCAAGCCTCAAAACATCCTTGCGGTAGAATGTGGTACAAAACAAGTTGCTAGTATATACATAGGTTTTGAGAGACAGGCCTTAGAAACATACCGCAAATACTTGCTGATCTCTACTAACAACTAAAATATGATCAAGATGATATTGGTAACATACTATAGAAGATATATCCAACATAGATTGACTTTGTTCATCTGGACCACCAATGCCCTAACATGACATGACAGTAATTAACACTATTGTACTTTTCGGACACCTGAAACCAAGGGGAACACAATGATATTTGCGTACAATTGCACGACTAATTCTATTAGGTGATTTGCATGTCATGTCACAAGTAGTTAAAATTCCAACAACCTTTTGTATACCTTTACATCAATAACCATACTGACTATGCCTTTGACATCAATGACAACACAAGGTTCAACAATCTCCCCCTTTGTCATTGATGGCAAACAACAAAATGCCACCAAGGAAATGCTCCCCCTGAGAGAAATACTACTTTCAATGTAATTGTGCTTCCTTTCTCCACAAGTTTGGCATCTTCTCTGGAAACTTGAGTGGCAAATCATTTTGGCTTCCTTTCTCCCCCTTTGACATCAATGGCAAAGGGTACCACCATTCTCTTGCTCTTTCTCCCCCTATTTGTGTATTAAAACTCTTCGCACGACCATCAAATCTGCTTGCAGCAGGAAGTCAACACTCCCCCTTAGCCTATGCTTCCTCTTTTATTTCAAGAGGACGGAGTTACCACCCCCAACTTCTTCCTGAGATACTCAAATGTTACCTTTGGAAGAGATTTTGTAAAGATGTCAACAATTTACTCATTTGCTTCAACATATTCTAACTTCAGTTCTTTGTCTGCAACCTTCTCTCTTAAGAAATGATACTTAATTGAAATATGTTTTGTCTTTGAATGCATTAAGCAATTCTTTGAGATGTTTATAGCACTTGTATTGCCACGAAGGATAGGAATGAGCTCATCAAACTTTATTTTCATTTCCTTCAAATTTTGTTTCATCCATAAAATCCGAGTGCAATAGGAAATTGCTACGATATACTCCACTTCTACTATAGATAGGGATATTGAGTCTTGTTTTTTGCTCATCCATTGTACAAGGTTGTCACCTAGAAAGAAAGTTCCACAACTTGTACTCTTCCGGTCATCAATAGTTTCAACCCAATCTACATTTGTGTATGATGTCAAACTAAAATTGTCACTCTTGGGATACCACAAACAAAAATCCAATGTAGCTTTCAAATATCCGAATATTCTTTTCACCGCCTTTACACAAGTTTTCTCAAGTGCTACCTGAAACCAAGCCACCATACCCACTGCTTGCATTATATTCAATCTAGATGCAGTTACATATAACAAACTACCAATCATTGATCTATACAGAGTCTGATTTTCTGAAGTAGACTCATCACCTTTGTTCAATTTACATCCAATAACCATAGGTGTACTAACTAGTATGTAGTCTTCCATCTTACACTTGCTCAACACTTCTTTTATATACTTGGTTTCAAAAATGAATATGACATTTTATGACTAAGAGATTTGTAAACCAAGAAAGATAATTCACCAAGCATTAACATTTCAAATTCTTTTTGCATAACTTCCCAGAATTCCTCGCACATTGCATCACTACTGCCTCCAAAAATAATGTCATCCACATAAACAACAACAATTAGTAATTGATCACATTTAGTTTTTATGTATAGGTTGCTATCCACACTACCTCTATTGAAGCTTTGTTGTTGCCGATTCTTATCCAATCTTGAATACCATGCTCTGGGAGCTTGCTTGAGTCCATAGAGGGCCTTCTTCAATCTACATACAAAATCCAAATAGAAAACCTTGTGGTTGTTCAATGTATACTTCTTCCTCTAACTATCCATTCAAAAAATTTGACTTGGCATCCATCTGATATACTTTGAAATTCTTGAATGCTGATAAGGCAAGAAACATTTTGATTGCTTCAAATCTTTCTATTGAAGTAAATGTCTCCTCAAAATCAACTTCTTCAACTTAAGCATATCCTTTGCATACAAATTTTGCCTTATTCCAAAACACTAAAAAACAAAATGAAAAAAAATTAAGCACAATCCTATTAAAAAATGAAAATAAAAGATTCTCTAATATATTTTAAATAGTTTTTACCGTGCATATACAATTATTTCGGGTAGTTCTAGCAGAGCACAATTATTTCCTAGGCAACAAGGTAATTTTCCTGCAATAGTTACGGTTAGTTGACTCAACTTATGTAGGAACAATTGAGATGAATTAAGTTGTTAACAGACACTCGCAAAGTTAAGAACTATAGTTATGGTGTATAGATAACATGTATGGGATGATGTCATGCCAATGCATTGTAGGGATTAGGTAGACAGTGCCTAGATCACATTTCCATCTTCGTTCAATTTGTTTCTGAAACCCCATTTTACCACTCTGACATTTTTGTCCTTAGGTCTTGGAACTAGTTCCCAAGTTTCATTCTTCTCAATCTAATTTAGCTCTTCCTCCATAGCCTCTAACCATCCCTTATCTTTGCTAAGTTTTGCAAAACTACTTGGTTCAATTTTTTATAATAAAGCAAAGTGTACCTGTTCATTTTCTTTCTCAATCCTTCTTTGGGTTTGAATTCCACTATCTTTTTCTAATAATTTGATCTTTGGAGTGATTCTTCTTAACATATTTGCTCGTAGTCTTTACAACTGTATTTTCCAAATTTGGAAATAAAATCAAACATAAACAGCTATAGCCTTTATTTCCTCAAATATCATAAATACTTAGAATAGAATAATCTTATTTCCCAGATCAGATGCACATATATAATACTTCTAAATTTCTTTATTCTTAAAACCAAACTTCAAACATTACAAATTTATCTCCAACGAAGACTTTACAAAATTGCTCAATAGTGCATGTCACCCTACAAACACTCCACAAGAAGGGATGGGTTTTCATCCTCAGAAGTTCATCAAAGATTAAATCCAAAGCATGCTTTACTTCTCCCAGCCAACCTCCTCATAAAGAGCCCCGGGAAACATCTAGAAAATTAGGCCGACTTGAATATTGGAAAACTTTATTTAATAAAGTGACAAATAATAATATTTTATTGTTATTTAATTAAATTAATTAATATTAAGTCATCTTTTGAATATTTCTTTTATTTTTTGACAGCTTAATAAAAATCAATTTAATTAATTGTCACTAAAAATTGGGGACATTATAGTCCTCTTGGCCTAAACATTGCTTGTCCTCAAACAACTCTTTGTTGCACCACCAAGATCCCAAACCAGCCATATGAAGAACACTATATCATTTTGCTGCTCCACTTTGATGCAATCAACATTATGGAAACCTACAACTCTGTCATGTGAAGTATTCCCATTGTTATGCTTATCCACTCTCCTTCCAACAATGCCTCATCATAATCCCACCACTCCATGCTCATGTTGTAGACTAAAATTTGATTAGCAACATGTTGCATACTCATGAGTGTTTGTATAGCAATCCATTCTACATACTCCAATCTTCCCATCATGGATGCATAATAAATCGAAAGCTCATCATAAAATGCCATACCTAAAAAATCACTTGCATCCACATCATTCCCACACCTTGGAGAATCAATTTGTAAGGCTGCCCCCTTATACACCACATCATGATTATTCATAGCTGAAATCATCCTTGCTGCGACTACTTGTGGTGCTTCATCCACCAAGGCCATGAGTATTATCTTTTTTCCTTCCAACATGAACTTCAATTCCACCTGCTGAAAGTCCTGAATGTATCATCCAAGAGAATGCAACCATTGAATCCTAAAATGATATCCGAATCGACAATCTCAATCATGTAGAAATGATCAGAGATTGTGTAATCATCAGGTTCAATGCTCATCTGTGGTACCCTCTTGTTGCATTTCCTCTTAAACCCATCAGCCATCATGACATGCAAACCTGAAAATTCTTCTAATGGCAATCCTCCTCTTGCTACTAAGCCATCACTCACAAAATTAAGTTGCACCACTATCCACCAAACATATCACTTGCTGTCCATTAACCACTCCTTTTACTCTAAATGGAAAATACTTAGAACTTAGAAGTTCCTAAAAGTAAAGTTGTGGCACCATGTACTAAGGCTATAGCATCTTGCTCCTCATTGTCACTTTCTGAAGTATCATCAATAGCATCATCAACATCAGATGTAACTTCAATATAATGCAATTGACCCTTTCCACGACATCTATGACTGGGCACCCACGGCTCCTTACAAGTGAAGCACAACTTCTTCCTACATAGATCATTCTTGACCTAAAAATCCAGCTTCTCATCATCTTCCTTATTTGGCTTAGATGGAATTTTGGGCTTCTCTTGAGATACCTTTTTTGCCTGTCCTCATGATTGTGTTTTCCCTTGGAGGCAAAGTTGTTCTTAGTCATGGAATCCTCCAAATTAAAGGCTCTTCTGATAGCCTCTTGTAGTGTGATCAGATTGAAGGCCTTAAGCAACCCTTTTAGGGGTTCAACTAATCCCTCAACAAAGAGCACTATGAGTCTCTTTTCTGTCACATCAGGCACCATAACAGCAAGTCTTTGAAACTCTGCTACATAATCCTCCACTTTGCCCTCTTGTTTCAGCTACTAGATCCCTAAAATGAATTTCTGAGTCTGTCTTATCAAATCTCTCAATCAACCTTTGACTGGATTCTTCTATAGTGTTGACTGAGTCATGCCCCTGGGTCACCATTCCATGATACCACCATTCATGAGCTACTCCCTCCAAATGCACGGTAGCAAATTTGATGGCTTCCTCTTCGAGCATGGGGTAAAAGGAAAAATATGTATCTAGTTTTTGTAACCATGACCTTGCTGATGTGCTGCTTGTCCCATCGAAATTGGGAATTGTGATCTTCCCCAATCGGTGTTGGATATCCTTTCTCCCATCATACCCCTTCCTGCTATGCCCTCCTTTTGTTTTCAGTCTACAATAGTCAGTGAAGGTCATGTCATCACGCACTGCTGCACTCAAAGCATTGTATTTAGCATGAAGTCGTTCCATTGCATTAGCTTGATCAAGTTGTCCTTTGCCCATATCTTCCTTTGACAAAAAACTTGGCCCTAAATGACCTAGTTTTTGTTTATGCTCTTCCTCCTCCTACAGTAGATCTCTCCTCATTAGAATTAGTATGCTCGCCTCTGTCATTTGCAGACCTATTAACATCTTGACGCTTATTGAGACCCTCAATAATTGCACCATTTCTCTCATGGTTTTTGAAATGCTAAAATGGAACTCTTCAAACCTCTTGAAGAAAGCTTCTGCAATGTCTTCTTTATCAGCCATCGAGGCTCTTTTCTTTTTCTCACACTGCTGATACCGAATCTCCCTCTCACTCATTCACCTTCCCCAGGCTGATAGGGTCAGAGGCTCTAATACCATGGAAATATCCCCAACACCACTATTGCAGATTCATAATAAACCAATAACAAAGTAACACCAAATTCTGATTGACTTTAGGAAAATTTGATAAGTCTGTATTATTCAAATACACAAATTGATAATATAATACTGATCATGCCATGAATACCATTGCTGAGCACAACATAGAGAATTGCATGGGAGCTTATATTTGAACTACAGAGCAGATGAAAAAGTTCATACAATGGTGTTTCCAGAATTACATGTAGATTGAGTCTGAAACTAAAAGGCAGTTATATCTTCGAACCCTGGCCACTGAAATGCGTCTTCTTCCAATTGATATCTTTGTGTTCTGCAACTAAATCAATCTGCACAGCAATAGTAGCAGATTGGTCTTACTATGAATGCCGATATAAAAGATATAGCCTGCGTTGGAAGTCGCAGACACAAACAATCACTAAACAGTCTGCAAAAATAATCCTTCACGGTTCCTATACCAGCCCAATGTTGTGATCGCTTGCGCTAAAACCAAAGTCACTGATGATAAGATTTGTGATGCCACAGATGTGTCATGGTTGGGTAATTTGGTTGTTCTGCAGATGAAGACTCGTCTTCAACATGTATTGTGTGTTGGGCAATAGATGGCTCGAATTAAATTTAATCAATCATTCTGCTAAATGAACATTAGCTGCTATTCTTAATATTTCCTCAATAATGATCTTTGTCGGAATGATGTTGGACACCAACAGCTACTGAAATATTATTCCAATGCCTTGTCATCCTGAGTATATGAATCCTCAACCTGTTGGTTCTTCAATAACCCCACAATATTTACCTTCCTTTGCAATTATTAATTTGCAAGCCACCTCAAGAGTTCGGCAGATTATTTGAATCATAGTTGGACTACTCGTGACTCGGCTCAACTCGCCAAGCCCCTGGGAAAAAAACTCGGCGAAAAACTCGGCAACTTAAAAACATGCTTAAATTTAATAAAAATGCATTTTTTTTTGCAAAATTTAATGAGAAGATGCATCCAATGAGTCAATAAATGATAACACAAAAGAAACAAGCTGATTCTAGATATATTTAAATGTAAAGTGTCTACAAAATCACATCCTCGTGAGGAATGCTGATGGCTAGAAGCCTGAAAGCAATATAGTAAATAGTTTTTGTAAAACCAAAAGTAAATACATCATTACAACTTTCTCTTCCTAGCTCTAGCAAAAACTCGGGGAGAGGTAGAACTAGAGGGTCTAGTACCTAGAAGTCTGCAATGGGCGTGACTGTGCCTCCTCGCTTGATATGGCTGGCTCATCCTCCATCCTGGATGAAGCTATGTCTCCACCTGCTTCTGGCACTGGCAATGAATCCTCATCCTCCTTAATGTCATCCAGTGTGAAACCAAATCCACCCCCCTCCTCCGTAGCCTACCTCTCCAAACCATTGATGTCGTCCTCTATAAACAATGGAGGCTGCTCCTGTGATATCTAGTCAATGTAAGGATCTATATCATCCGAATCAATTGGACCAAGTAGTGCTTCCTCTAACTTCCTTACGCGCAACTGAAGATTATATGGCACAAAGACAAGGTCATTGAGGCAGTTTTTAGCTAACTTGCTCCTCTTCTTCGTGTCGATGGCCTCAAACAAGCTCCAATTGTGCTCACAACTGGATGAACTACAAGGTTTACATAAGATTTTGAGGGCAATTTTT
Source organism: Cryptomeria japonica (assembly GCF_030272615.1). Taxonomy (NCBI): domain Eukaryota; kingdom Viridiplantae; phylum Streptophyta; class Pinopsida; order Cupressales; family Cupressaceae; genus Cryptomeria; species Cryptomeria japonica. The sequence continues at coordinate 518,735,258 of NC_081408.1, read as the reverse complement.
TTGAGATTTGGGGTATGTCCACCCAAACTTTTCCACCAAGCATCTACAAATTAAAATTAGGTTGAGGGTAGCACCCCTCGTTGAGGTCTGAGGGTGAGAAAGAGAGGGATAGAGAATGAAACTGACCTGAAAAAACAAAAAATTAGATAATTTTTTGACATGTTTGGGCCTCTTTTTTTAGTGTTGCTGAGTTTTTTTAATAGAAACTCGCCGAGTTTTTGTCAAAAACTCGCCAAAAACTTGGCGAGTTTTTATGACGAGTAGAAGTCATAAAAACTCGCCTTGAAGAAAAACTCGCAAGTTTTTAACTACTCGCCGAGTTTTCGGCGAGTAGTCCAACTATGATTTGAATCACACCTTGGGATTTTATTGGCATATGAAATACCTCTGACAATAGGAAGCGAGATTAATATTTAATTACAACATGAAAGAAGACACTTGCACGAGTCAGCTCCTCCAATTAACTTCCCAAAACATTAGTCATGCCACAGTTCACAAATATTACATAAAAACAGATATCAATATATTCAATTTGGAATTAAATCGAACCTGAACAGCTATAACCTTTATTTCCTCAAATATCATAAATACTCAAAATAGAATAATCTTATTTCCCAGATCAGATGCACATATATAATACTTCTAAATTTCTTTATTCCTGAAACCAAACTTCAACCCTTACAAATTTGTCTCCAACAAAGACTTCACAAATTTGCCCAACAGTGCCTGCCACCTTGAAAACACTCCACGGGAAGGTATGGGTTTTCATCCATGCCTTCAATTCTAAGGGTCTGCATCCTCAAAAGTTCATCAAATATCAAATCCAAAGCATGCTTTACTTCTCCCAGCCAGCCTCCTTATAAAGAGCCCCAAGAAACATCTAGAAGATTAGGCTGACTTGAATATTGGAAAGTGTTATTTAATAAAGTGACAAATAAATAAATTTATTATTTTATTATTGTTTAATTAAATTAATTAAGTCATCTTTTGAATATTTCTTTTATTTTTTGACAACTTAATAAAAAGAAATTTAATTAATTGTCACTAAAAATTGGGGACATTACACACCCTTGCCAAGTCTGCGCCGAGTCTGAGTCCTATTTCTATGGTTTTTAACTTTCTCCTATGCCCACCACATAGAAGTCATCTTGCAACTTGGGTCTAGCAAGAGCAATCTCCAAGTACTAAATTCTCTTGGTGCATAGAATGGTAAAACCATCAACCATTGTGACATTGAATACATTCAGATTTTCTATATGCAATCCTCTTATAGCAACCAATCCTTCATCAATGATGTTGTGTTGCTCCACTATCAATTAGAACTATAACTTTATGTCCTTGCAAAACTCCCCATACTATAAAAGAGTGATATTTAGGAGCACTCGACAATGTTGCAAGTTTGCCCATTGGATGTTTACCTTCCTCTTTTATCTCTAATGCCGGTTCACATTTTTCAAATTTTTGGTTCTAGTTCTTCCTCTAAATCCTCATCAAGAATTACTTCTATGTAATGTACTTGACCTTTTTCTGAGCACCAGTGTCCAAGTTCCCATGGTTTTCTACAAGAAAAACATAATTTGTTTTGGTGGAGCTCATTTTTTGTCACAATTTTCCTGACAATGCACTAGCACAAGATGTACTTAGCATCAGTGCTTCACATAGGCCCATTCAGCCAAGAGTTCAAAAGCAAGAACTTCCCTCCCATCCAGAAGAGCCACTCCAGGATAGTTTCATAGAAACAATCCTTGGAGAAATGGAGGAAGTTTCACAAGAGCGTGTACATATGGGGTTCGGGATTAATCGACTGCTGGTCTAGAATGGCTGAAAGACAAATTGAGAAAAGAGCCAAAAAAGGAAATGGATCTAGCACAAGAGTTGGAAGAACTTCTGAGAAGAATGGATAAACCAGCCGAAAAGAAGGCCGCCCGGAAGTTTTCTAAAATCACAAGGAATGAGTTTGGATCCAGAAGTTCACATTTAGCCAAGCCTGCAGTGGACAAGGATAGAAATGAGATTTGGGGCATGCTTCCAAGATGCAGGTGGTGGAAGAATTTGAGGGTTCTTCCTTGGCCATGAAGGAAAAGATGCAAAAGATGAAGGAAAAGTGCAAAAGGCTGAAAAGTGAAAACAAAGCCTTATGAGAATATTTTAAGAGTTTCAAACATCCACACAGGGAGGAAGATCTGTTCTTAGTTCTTCCCACCTCTCTTCCTAAGGAATCCATTGATATTGCTGAAGAAGTTAGGAAGAGGGCTCAATGTTCTAAGGAGTGGGTGGAGGATGTTTTAACTGCATCCGGAAAATTTATTGAGGACTTGACTCACCTTCATTCTTGACTCCTTACCCTCTTGAACAGGCTAGAAGTGGTGGATAGTTCATGGGAGGATGTACACATTTATTAGTACCTAACTATTCAACGAATCAGAGCGTTGATGAAAGTTCCTAAGCTCAGATACCGGTTCTTGGGGAAAAAGGCTAGGTCTGGGTCCTGGTTCTTGCCCGGTCCTGGTCCGAGCCTAGGTTCCACCCGGGTCCTACCCAAGTGGCAGGACCCACAGAGAACCTAGCCACTTGGGCAGGACCCGGGTGGAACCCAAGGAGAACCCAGGTGGACCCGGGAGAACCAAGGCCCGTGGGTTCCCAAAAATGAGGCCCACGGGTCATACAAGTCAAAAAAGTATGACCAAACATGAAAATTATAGGTGAAAAAAGTCAAAAATGTATAAACCAACTTGAATTAGTTTGAAACTTGAAACTTGAATATTATCTTTTTTGCAAATTATGAATATGATATTACATTTACGATATATGAATATCAGATTATTTATTGGCATTGGCAATTATGGATTTATGATTTATCTGCTATCATTTATGTATCATTGTATGGGAAAGTTACATTGTATGTTTCATATTTGTATGTTTGAAGTTTGAACTGTGAACATATATATAACATATGTCATATGTTATATGTATATGTGTGTGTGTGTGTGTATGGACGAACCCGTACCCATATCCAAGAAAAAAAAAATTGCCGAATCCGCAAATCTGTACCCGAGTCTGAACCTGAATCCAAACCCGAACCGGTAACTTAGTTCCTAAGTAGACACTGATAGATAGGAAAGTGATCCAGGAGAATGAAATTTATGACTTCCCACGGAGGTTTTGTGTCGTTTGCACTGGAAGGGAAGCCATTGAAAGATTCAACATGGAATCTTTGACTTTAAAAGACTCATTTAGAAGGGTACAGGAAGAAATCATCAATGCAGTTGAGGCATTATTCGCGAGAAGGCTAGATGAAGGTGGAGTGACAGTGAATTACCTGAGAGACCGATTACATGAATTCTTCTTTGTGGAATCATTTTCCAAGGCACATATGGAAAATGTTTCTTTATTTTCCAGCTCAATGCGGAGGACACAGGAAATGGCAGCAGAATGGGAGAAGTTTTTCTCCAAGAGTGAAGAAGAAATTTCCTTGATGGAATTTAGGATGGAGAGTGTGCCAAGTGTCTCTGTGGGAGAATTGGAAGCCGTCGGCGCCAAGTTCATTGCTTATGCCATTAATGAGCGAGATAATGGTCGTCCATTTTTGGACGAGGATCTTTTGACCGAATGACATAGTGGCATATTTATTTTAGGAATATTTGTCTGGGTGGCGGTTGGGTCAACGCATGCTAAGATAGTGGAGCATCTTCTTGCATGTAGCCGTCACATTTATGGCATCATGGCTAATTCTTGCATGCAGCTGTCACATTTAGGAAATGATGAGCATTTATGGCTGCATGGGTGATTTTGCATGGAGGAACATTCATTGCATGTTGGGTGAACTTGGTGGATAATGGTGCATTTAATGCACAGTGGGCACTATCTTTAGACAGCAAGAATTTATTGGAAGTGGGAATAATGAGCATTTAATGAATATTCCCACCTTGTTGCATCATGCGTGGGAATCTTTTAGGGAAACCCCTAATTAGGGTTTTGCATGTAGCCAAACCCTGAGGCCTATATAAAGGGGTGACCTCCCTCATTTGTAAGGGAGGAGAGATTGCTTTTGAGATTGTTGCGATAAGTTGTTAAAGCAGTAAACTTAATACATTGTTCAATTTGATGGTGTATACTTAATCTGTTTTCTAACTTGCATGGTCTCGCTTTCCTCACTTGGAGTAGATTTGTTTTTGGCACTTAGATGAACAGGATTGATGATATTGTTTGTAGTGAGATCCTTGCTCATACCTTTTGTTAATAGCTGATTGTAATTAACTTTGCAAGGTTAGTCTGAGCCTTTTTATGTGGAAACTTAACTTTGATCATCAAGTGGACATTGGTGTTATGAAAATATTTTGCACAACCTTTGAAGATTGCACTGCCTTTGTGTAGTTGTACGAAGTTGACGAAGCAAAGTGTGGTTGATTTCACTCAAGCAATCATTGTCTCTTTGTTCTTAGATTTAGTATAGCTTTTCTAAACCCTTCCCTTTTACTTTCAGCATTTTCAAGTCAAAAATTAAAAAAAAAAGGCTTTTCACTGACAAATCATTCGCGATCGAATTCCTTCAAAGTAATAAATTGTTTAATCTTCTTCAAGTGTGTGTAAGTCCCCTTGGATTACCGGCATATCACATCAGGCCTACTGAGTCACATCCATTGCATAACTGGAACCTTGGAGTCAATTGTTTGAACTTACTGCAATCTTAGCATATGATTGAACTTTGATCAAGAGAGAGTGAAGTGACCGTTGGGCAACTTTATTCTGTGTTAGACGATGTCATAAAAAACATGTCAACAAGCTCACCATCACTTGTGAGGATTTACTCACCCCTCCCTACACACACGAACCTATCCTCTCACAGTCATTAGCAAATGAATTAAGATAAAGTCATGAATATAATAATCTTTATGCTATGAATGTATAATAAATTAAGTATAAATCTGATATATGAATGCAGTCTTACTGATAATGTATACAGTAATTTATATTGCATTAATGTACATACAGTAATACAGATCTGACATGATATCAATGGATAAATAAATATTATATAAATGCAGATCTACTATAACATAAATGAAATAGAAATATATAGCCATGATACAGCGTACCCACCTGCTGTCTTAGATACAATAGCAAATAATTGTAATGCTGGAAATGATCGCTCTCCTCCTCAGTGATATTCCTTTTTACCACTCCTTTTACTGTTTCTTAGTTGATGCCTTCCAACTCCCAATCTTATCACCTGTATACCTTTCACATAGCCTTTCACAATGGTTGTGTCTTATCAACAGTCAAAGGTTATCCTTTCATAGTCGCCTCTTTTGTAAAGTGTATTTTATTATTTTAATTGCTAATCTTAATTGCTGCTACCCAGATCCGTTGCTCTTTAAACAAACGCCTCTTCTTATCCTTAATTGTTATTCTCTTAAGTGAAACATTCCATTGCCTAATCAAATCATGGCTATATAAAATCGCTGAATCATTAAGTTATATGGATTGCTAAGAATGTAATGCTGACTTTACTAATAATACCAATCGATATTTTCATGGAGTCGTTGGTATGTGAAGATTAATTATTATTCTTTTATTGGATATCAAATCAGGAATATGACACAATAATAATAGATAATATTGCTACCATAGTTGAACTACTCGCGACTCGGCTCGACTCGCCAAGCCCCTGAGAAAAAAACTCGGCGAAAACTCGGGAAAAACTCGGAAAAACTCGGCGAAAAACTCGGCAACGTAAAAACACGCTTAATTTTAATAAAAAATGCATTTTTTTTGCAAAATTTAATGAGAAGATGCATCCAATGAGTCAATAAATGATAACACAAAAGAAACAAGCTGATTCTAGATATATTTGATTGCAAAGTGTCTACAAAATCGCATCCTCATGAGAAATGCTGATGGCTGGAAGCAAAATAGTAAATAGTTTTTGTAAAACCAAAAGTAAATACAACTTCCTCTCCCCAGCTCTAGCTAAAACTACTTTCAAACTTTCATCATATTTGAAATTTCATCATTCATACTCATAGTTTCAAACTTTCAACTCAAAGTTGGGGTCAAGGGGCATCGCCGAAGGATCCTGAAATTTGACTAAGTCTGGAAAATTGAAGAATCCTCCAAAAACTAGATTTTGCATTATAACTCCTGGAGGTCCGAAACCACTCTCAAACATCCTGACAGTATATATGGAATATAACTTAAATGTCACTTATACTTAAATGTTATATTCCATATATGAATCCTGACGGACAGACCAAAAAACTCGGCGATTACTTGAGGGCATAGTGGGCTCTCAGGGTGGCCCTTCCAAGTGAGTTTCCCCCTTCTCAACCCAAAACCATATAGAAAAACAAAAAATGCATGTATTTTTGGCCGTTTTTTGCTGTTATGCTAACCCAGGCGAGTTTTAAAACTCGCCGAGTTTTTGACAAAAACTCGCCAAAAACTCGGCGAGTTTTTGGCAAAAACTCGGCGAGTTTTCCTGGCGAGTAGAAGTCATTACTACTCGCCAGGTCCAAAAACTCGGCGAGTTTTTGTCACTCGCCGAGTTTTCGGCGAGTGTGCCATCTATGTTTGCTACTATTAATCTTAAGATAATAGATAAGAATGTAGATTTATGGGTGAAATCGTCAAGGCTTACCTTGTATGATGATTTCACTTACAAGCTTATTATTGAGGAAAGATCGGGGGCATGACAGTCCGCCCTTCCCAAATTTGCTTGTCCTCAAGCAATGATACTTTTAACCAAGTCCTTTTAATGGGAGGATCCCTACGCTAACTTTTTGATCCTTGATGCATATGTCACTGTCTCTAATTCACTGTAGGTTATCTCAACTAATGAATTGAAATTTGCATGGTTTATATTCTTAAGACGGGTGTTCTCTCATCTTTCTTTTCTCATCACTTGAAAATGTAAACGTTTGCACAATATCATAGATATCTCTTACATTAAGGCAAGAACTTGTGTATGAGGACTAGAAGCATGACACCCATCTATGACCTCAATTGCAATGTTATCTCATATTCCAGATCAACCCAAAAATATAAATCTTATGATGATATGAATATGTCTATAGTAATCATAAACACTGATAGAGTAGACAAGCACATCAATTATGAACCAAACACAGAGCATACACATAAAAAGACGAAGCATACACATGGTTATATGCAAACATGGAGCATACTTATGCCAATTATTACTAGATCCTTCTTATTAAGTAGAATGTATCCATTCCCTTCTTGACAATGAAACCTTGAGGTTTTATGAAGAGGTTTCAGCTGCCATATTTATGAGTGTGTTGTGATTGGTTCCTCCATAAAGCTCCATCTATTCATTGTCCCTTGTTCTTTTGATTGTATGCTTTTAAGATTTCCTTCGTCATACCTTGCTTTTGTGCTGAAATTCTCTTTGATCTCTTCGTTGGTGGATGCTTCTATCTTATGAGCTCAACCTATCTTTTCACATTTATCCCCTGGTTCCCATTTCTCCTTACATTTGTAGCATAAATTTTTCTTTTCAGGTTCACCTTTATGGCAAATGTGCTTGTGTTCCCAAGGTTCCTTGCATTTGTATCATGAATTTTTTTTCTTAGGTTCATCTCTTAAAGAGAAGACTTAGTGTAATCTATCTTCCTTGTAGAAAGTTTTTGTGTGCTCTTTTAAGGGTTTGTTACTTGTACATGATGTTTCTAGTCTCGAGGCCTTTTCAATGGCATCCTCTAGAGATGTTGGGTTAAGGGCACTTACCAATCCTCAGAGTGAATCTTTCAATCCTTCAACAAATAGATAGGTTATCCTATCTTCATCAACTCCTCAAACTCTGACTGAAATTCTTTCGAATTCAGCTATGTAATCCTCCACTGTCCCTTGCTGTTTTAACTGAGTCAGTTCTTTAATCTTTTTGGGGATGTTTCCAGTCAAATCTTTTGATCAGTTTTTGTGAGAATTCATCATAAGAAGTTACATTTTGGTGCCCTGGGGTGTAGATTCCATGGTGCCACCATTCGTGGGCCAATCCTTCTAAATGTAGGACAGCAAATTGAACAGCATCTTCTTCAGTCATTGGGCTAAGAGTAAAATAGGTGTTCAACTTTTTGTAACCATGCATGGGCTGTTATTTTATTAGATCCATCTAAGTTTGGAAGAGTTACATTATTTACCATATGTCTCAAGTCTTTACTTGGATGTCCCTTTTCTTTTCTAGGTGCCTCATGTTTCTTTGCTTCACAGAATTCCCTAATGATATGGTTCTTCTCACCTCAGGATCTAAATTTGTGTATGCTGCAGCAATTTCCTCGGTCCTGTTAGTAGGAGGATTAATTTCTTCTTCCTCCCTTCGTATATCATTCCTCAATAGGAAAGAGGGTTTTGGTATCTTAGATGTAGAGGACCCATTATTGTTTTCTGAATGGTTTGAACTAATGTCTCTCCCATTTGAGAGATTGGTCTTAAGATTATTAATTGAATTACTCATGTATTATAGGGCCTGCAGAAGCACTTCGCTTTGGTTATCAACTCCATGAATGTTCTCAACTCATCTCCCGTTGGCTCATCCATGTTATTGTTTTGATTGGGGTTAGAGTTTGCTGCTAGGATTTTTCCTTCCCTTTCTAAGGCTCTTTGTGCCCTTTGATTATGTTGCATTAACTTATCTTTTCACAGAATGGCAGGATATAGCTCTAATACAAATTGTAATGTCCCCTGCTAGGGTCTGCCATTTTCCAAAGGTTGGCATACATTACTATGTGTTATATGTTTTAATTCATATTACCAAACTGATAATAGCAAATAATTGTAATGCTGGAAATGATTGCTGTATCGAGGCTATAATTGTAATAATTGTAATGCAAATAATTGTTGTAATAGCTATAATTATTATTCTAATATATATCAGATATATGCTGTATCATGGCTATATATCTCTATTTCATTTATGTTATCGTACATCTGCATTTATATAATATGTATTTATCCATTGATATCATGTCAGACCTGTATTAATATATGTACATAAATGCAATACAAATTACTGTATACATTATCAATAAGACTGCAATCATATATCAGATTTATACACATTAATAATGCATAAAGATTATTATATCCATGACTCCATCTTAATTCATTTGCTAATGCCTATGAGAGGATAGGTCGGTGTATGTAGGGAGGGGCGAGTAAATCCTCACATGTGATGGTGAGCCCAAGATGGGGTAGGGACAGAGTCCTGAAACCTTGAGGGAGCCTCCTTGTAGATTGGTGTCAGCGCCCTATGACAGTAAATCCCCATCCCTCATTAGGGTTAGGAAAGAAGTTAAGATGGGTCTAACTGTAATACATATTGAATGTATTACAAATAATAATTCATTCATTAGTTTAGTAATATGAATTAAAACATAATAATGCATAGTAATGTATGTCAACCTTTGGGAAAATGGCAGACCCTAGCAGGGGACATTACATTCAAAACTGATTGCTTGATGCATTTGCTAGATTATTTCTGATTGCCTTCGCTGATTAATATTTCTTGATGGATTGACAAGTCAATATTTGAAAAATGCTTAAATGTTTCTTTAAATGATTGATGTTTGAATTGATTTTCTGAACTGATTGAGTTTCTTAGATGTTTGAATGTTTTGATACATGAATAGTTTATGTCTGAATGGTTGATTGATTTGCTTGATTGCTGAATTGTTTGTTTTCTTGATCCCAAGATGAAATGATGATTCTTTGCTTGATCTTTGCTTATTGATTGTTTGCTTGATTTCTCAAGGGATTGATGATTGCTTGAATGATGCTTCTTCGATTGATCACCCCTTTATACTTTATTGGTGAAAAATTCACCACCTTTCACAAGAATTGAGTCACCACCCTTCATTGCTACCTTTGAGAATAATAATTTATTTCCAAATTAATTCCTTCATTCCCAATTTATGATTTGTTTATTCCTTGCTTGATGATTTCTTCCCAATGAAACAATCTCCCTTTTATATCTTATTATTGAAGGAGTGACAACCTTTCATAATTTATGCCCTTTGAAAGAGTAACAACTATTCATCCTTAACTGTTGTCCTGAACCTTAATTTAATTTTAATTAAATGTCTTTCATTTCGGATACCACTGCCCTTGATAAATTCTTTAATTTATTTTTTTCAACTTTCTCTTTGGATCACTAGCATCGTTTTTTGGTGCCATCTTTATTTAGATCGCCCAAGTTATATTTTTTAAGGGACTGCAACCATGGATTATTACAGGCTGTGATCTGATTTTTGGTGGGACATGACAGATTATTGACCAACCCATGGGAAGGCTGTCAAGAACCAGATGTATAGACCACTGTTAATCGCTTAACATTGCTATTAAGTTACTATTTATATGTATTTAGCAGTAGCTGAGCCAGTATTCTAAAACAGAGGTATCTAATGAACTCTTGTTAAAAGCATCTCTGCATTTAAGCAGAGGTCCTTGATATTACTTGAGAAGGGCTGTTAAAAATAAGTAGATACATATCTTGAGACAGGCGGCAAAGATTGGATATCGACTTCAACAGTTCTATCTTCCTTTTTAATCATAAAACTGTCGATTGTGATATGATTCTCTTATGCTTTCTCATTAAACAAATGCATTAGCTATGGCTTTTAGTATGGTCAGCACACTACAGAATATAGATAACAACCAACTGGCATTACTCCTGTTCTACTCTACTCATACAGAATTAATGAACAAAGCAATATGCAATTCCATAACTAGAGTTGCCCTGTCATTATCCACTGTTGACATCTGGATAACTTAGATTGAGTTCTATAACTAGAATGAGTTTAATCCAGGTCTAGAGAACAGTGTCCTAGTAAAGCAAGAACTTGTCATGCTCTGCTCTTCTAGGATAAGGCTGGCAAAAGGAACCAACGGCTGCATAATAACTAGCTGTGAAAGGGGGACAAAAGTTGATCTCTTCAGTGTCCAAAACAGACACACTTGGCCCAGTGTATACCATTGGATGGAGATCAACTGTAACAACCGCCCCTCCAATACTAACTAATTATTTAATTTATATAATTCTCAACAAGTGCCAACTTAATTGGCCAACATCTTTGCCCTAACTTAGAAGAGTTGACTTCATAATTTCTTCAATCATTGTGACGACAACATGTCATGTCCCCACCAGAACGAAGCTATCAATGCATAAGAAAATTGTCTAATTCTTAAGACTTCACGATTTTCTATGATCTTAGACCAAGAAAGTTAATGCACCATGCAGTAATTATCTCCATAAAGCAGAAATGAAGGCAACAATCCTATTTCAAAGCTAAGCATTCTAAATCTAAGTCGATTCACAAACTTAAGTATCTACAGCAATTCATAAATAATAACAATTACAGTGAATAGATTAAGAAATGTATAGAGCTTTAGGCTCGGGGAAATACAATTTAAAATTACTCACAAGTGTAGAAATAGGTTTGGTAAGATTATAAATGTGTAAAGAGCTGTGAGTGGATATTATTAGGAATTGAAAGCAAAGAATATGAAGAATCTTGGCATCGCCTCAAAGGATCCTTATCATAAGTTAATGAGGACAGCAATTATATCATAGAAGGACTATTCTGCCCACCACAGTTATCAAGGATAAGAAGTAGCACACAGCACACGTGAATAAACAAGAAATCATTCTTTGAAGATCAACGATTAAAAGGTGACAGCAATTCTCTTTAAAGAACATGAAATAAACAACATCATGAAAAGCATTTAACAAACAGTTAGTTTGAGTTATGAAGAGATGTCACCCTCCCACGGGAATGGCAACCTCCAAGAGTCATTTCTTCTCAAGAGAACGTGAAACTATTAAGGGCAGAAGTGGGGGGAGGCATCAAATCAGGAATGAGGGAATCACACAGAAAAAGAACAGCATTGAACATCACCTCACACTGGAGAATCATCGATCTATACAAACACATCTTCAGAAACCAGTATCGATCAGCAATCAGCAAAATACATCAGAAAATATCAGTATCAATCATCATCAATCATCGATCATCCACAACACATATACAGAAATATAAGTATCAGACCAGCAGATTGAAAGGCAAGAGATTAATAAGATAACAGCAGCGACCAAGAAGGAGACAATTTTCAGGACTTCAGATTATTATTATTAAATTTATCATTCTGTAGTATAATTATCACATTTATATCCCTTATATCCCGTGTTAATTCTGATATATATATATATATATATATATGATGTAAGAGATGAGTGACAAGCGGACTCGTAAGTAGGCTGTCCTAGAAGGACTGTAGCGGCCTAGGACGAAAAGGCACTTACAGAGTCAAGGACTCCACAAGATAGCAACTGTCTGTAGGGAGATGAGACACGGTTGGGGAAAGTAAGTTCAAGCCACCAAGCAAGCAAGAGGCCTGTGGTAGACACCCATCTTGGACTTGATGTAGAAATGGCTTTGGGCGGACCCATCATGTCTCTTCCTCCAACCCCTGATGTGTTTGTACTCTATGAATATGATGTGGTATTGCCTAACCCTAATGATTAAATATATATACATGTATATTGCATATGTTGTTCATGTTGTAGGATTCAAATTCAGGATCGCATTATTCAAGAAATATTTATTTGGTAAGATGTAACCCTAGCCCTAATTTGTTGCAATTGTGATTCTAGGGCAAATTAGGAAGGGGACATCACACAACTCTATGTCACCACTTATGCATACACTCGAAGGTGGTAAGCTCTTGATGTCAAGGTCATTCCTAGACCTAGACCTAAGCCTCAAGGGTTCATTTCTAATGACCCTACCTATGTATCCCCTTGTGGTAAAGCAAAGGCTTCATGGTTCATCCACTTATATTAGAGGTCATATCATTCCATAATCTCACAATTCCCATAGTGAGTGACTCAAGCATACATCACCTATACATAAGGTGAGTAGCTCATACACAACAAGTATGCACAATATGACTAGCTTTGGCACAACATTGCATATACACAGTGACTAGCTCTAGCTTACATAATAAATGCATCGTAAGTAACTCTACCTTCCATCACAATTACACAGTAACTAAGCAACATATATGCAATGAGTACATAACACATCCACAATGAGTGACAAATCACCTACCCTTTTAGTGCATCCCAAATAGAAACAAAATGTCAGTGCATTACGCACTACACCTTGGGTCCCACCAGTTTCCTTGGTCTTTTGCACCAGTCGTGATGATCGCAAGCATCCCATACTACTTGCAAACATCACTGGATAAAGAGTAAGTAAAACAAAACACATCACAAAGTAACACTCACAAATTCCTTGAATACACCAATGACTATCCACCCCATCCAAGTGGATTTTGTGGCCCACAATGAGTTGGGTAGATATTCAAACTAGTCTACAGTGCACAAGGTCAACTCCTAATGGCCATTCATCCAAGACATTATGTACCTTTGATAATCTAAGATACCATTTCCCACATTAGGATATGCCAAAACTATACCATGAGGTTGGTCCAATTTGTTACCTGCCTATTCTTCATTAGAAACTCTCTTTTCCTTGCACTCCATTAGATGACTAATCAAACAAGGGCATACATCACCAACATGTTGTTGGCCCCAAGGACCACATGCTCCTAGCAGAATCCATCCAAGCCTCTAGAGTAACGCGTGTATCTCTCACATGCTAGCACTGGCTCCCAAGCCCATATGCTACTAGTGAAATGCATCCCACTATATAAATGATATGGCTAACAATCTACCAACATAGTTGTTGGATTGTTGGGGAGATTGTTGGATTTGGTTGTTGTCATTGTCGCTGCTAGGATATGTTGTTGTCATTGACGTCAACATATTCTTGTGATTTATTCTGGTGAGTTTGGAAATAGTTTCTGATCTAGTTTTGTAGTTTGGTTTTGTTGATCACTGTTTTGCAGAATCCAGTATTTCCTCCGGTATATTCCGGTGTGATCAAATCTTGTGCTGAGACTTTGGGATATTGTTTGGGATAATCTTGTGTATCTTCATTTCAGATGGTTCGTGATTTCGTACTCCACAAGTTATCTTTCTTCGTGACAGTTGCTGATTGGTTGTGTTCTTGAGCTTTGAGACGTTGATCGATGAAGATTTGAAAAGAGGTGTTGGTGCAACTGTTCCAGATGGTTCTAACATGCTTGTTGGTGTTTCCTAGTCGTGTCCTATTTGTTTTGGTGATCCGCATTGATCGTTGTGCGAATTTTTGGTCATTTCTATGAACAGGTGATAATTTTCGTGTTATGCAGTATTTCTGGTGGTGTAGCGTGTTGCGGTTGATCTTGGCATGATTTCCGGTGGATGTGATCGTTTGGGAATTTGAATTAGGTCCATGTTATGTAATGTAAATCATTATATTGGTCCGGTGATCGATCTTTGTATCGTGTAATATAATTTTTATAATTATGAGTTGAGGGTTGAGGGTTTAGCCGACCTTGTTATCAAGGTTGATGATTTGTATTTATAGGTGAGATACTTATGTAATTTAGGTGTCGGTATTGTGTCTACATTATTAGAGAGAAGTGATTGTGCGAACAAGAGACTTATCATTCAGCAAAGTGTGAAGGTGAGATTGGTGTTGCAGAGCAGACAATTGTGCTTAACCGGAACTGTCATCAGGCATTTGTAGATGCTATCATTGCAGTTCATTTCTTCCAGATTGTAGTCCGAATCATATTGTGAGTCAGTGAGACTTCCTTGAGGGTTGTAGCCTTCCGAGCATATATCTTTTGAGCAGTGAGCTCTAGGCAGCGTGCCTGAATGCATGTGCATTCCCCATTGTAATATTTTCACATACTACTGCAGAGTATCATATTATTGTGGGTAGGTTCCCACCGTGGTTTTTCCCTTGACCGAGTTTTTCACGTCAAAAATCTTGGTGTTGTGTGTTGTGTTGTTAATTTGCTTATCTGATTCATTGCTGCAGTTTATTAGTTTAATTTGCTTTGATCCGATGAAGACTGATTCACCCCCCCCCCCTCAGTCTTCCTTCTTGATTGCTGCTAACAATTGGTATCAGAGCTAGATCCTCCGATAGAAGCTTAATCGCTTGAGGAGATCCGGGATGGCAGCTCAAGGTATTCTTTTCAAAAAGGATAGTTTGAGGTGCATTTGAAATGTCTTGGAGAAAATTATTGGAAGATTGCTAAGAATGTCTATGTTGTTCCTCAGAATGGACTATCCACTCCTGATGAGGTTAAGGAAGCAGAATATAATATCATAGCGAAGGAAGCATTGCTTAGTGACCTGACTGATTCTGAAATGACAAATGTTATGGGACTTTAGACCGCACATGAGATCTAGGAGAAGCTTGAGATCCTGTATGAAGGTGATAGCCAAGTGATAGTTGCTAAGTTGCATAGCTTGAAAGGAAATTATGAGACATTGAAGATCAGAGATGATGAGAACATACATTCATACATGGCTAAAGTGAATGAACTTGTCCTTGGTATCAGGAATGTCGGTGGAAAGATTGAGGAAGATGAGATTGTTGCTAAGGTGTTAAGATCTTTGCATCCTGCTTATAAACATAGGGTTGTTGCTATTGATGAGATCCAGAGTGTGACTACAGTGACGAGATGTGTTGGTTGGAAAACTTGCTGCATTTGAGCTACGCAAATTTGGAGAATCACATGGAAAGTCTGAGACTGCATTTAGAGCATAAACATCGGTATCCGATAAGCAGAAGTATGATCCTGATGAGTGCAAGATATCCAGATATGAAAGAGAAAGAAGAGAGATAGCAGAGCAAGAAAAAAAGCTTGATGAGCTTGAAGCACTGATTGCTCGGAGATTGCTCAGAGATTGCCTAAAGGTGTCGGTAAGTATGATGGAAAGTTGCCCTTGAAATGTTTTTCTTGTAATAACATAGGACATTTTGCTTCTAGATGTCCGGAGAGAATGGCTAAGCATGACTGACATGATAAGTTTGATAAGTATGATAGGAATGATAGATATGAGAAGCATGAAAAGTATGATAAGCCTTACAAGTCTAACCGGAAGTTTAGGAACCAAAAGAACTGTTATTATGCTGCAGATGAAAGTGTTACAGATGATGAATCAGAAAGAGATGAAGTTGTGTTTATTGCCATTAAAGAATATAGACCTGTACCTATTGATTCCACTAGCTCTTTTGTTGAGGAAAAAGCTTTGGCTGCTAAAGTAGAAGAAAAGGGTGTATGGGTGATTGACAGTGGTTGTTCACATCATATGACCGGTGACAAAAGCAAATTTGTAAGCATGGAAAGTATGATGGTGGAATAGTTAGATTTGAAGATGACAAAGCCTGTGTAATCCGTGGGAGAGGTTCTATTTCTTTTGATGGTAAGCATAACACTGATGATATCTTGTATGTTGAAGGTTTGAAGCATAATCTTTTGAGTGTTAGACAAATGGTTGATAAGGGTTATGATCTACAATTCAAGGATGGTGAATGCAAGATCTTGAATGCCTCCGGTATAGAGATTGCATCTAGGACTAAGACTGAAGGTAACATTTTTCATTTGAATGCTGGTGAGAAAGAAAAGTTGTTTGATTGCTAAGATAGATGAGAGTTGGTTGTGGCATAGAAGGATGTGTCATGTAAACTTTGATTCATTGATTAAGATCAGTTCTACACAAGTTGCTAGAGATCTACCTAATATTGTTAAACATGTTAATCCGGTATGTAAGGAGTGTCAGTTGGGTAAGCAAACAAGGATTTCTTTCAAGAGCAAACCTTATACATCTGATGGATTGCTAGATCTTGTGCATACTGACCTATGTGGACCTACAAATGTTAGAAGTGTACAGGGTTGTCTTTTTGAAGGAAAAATCAGAAGCATTTGAGAAATTTAAGATATTCAAAGCTAAAGTTGAAACTGAGTCCGGACTGAAGCTGAAGTGTCTGAGATCTGATAGAGGTGGAAAATCATGTTCCGATGAATTCAATTCATTCTGTGAGATTCATGAAATCAAAAGATAGCTATCTACTCCTAGGACTCCACAGCAGAATGGGATTGTTGAAAGGAAGAATCGTACTGTTTTGGATGTTGCAAGAACTATGTTGATTGAAGGAAATGTTCTGAAGGTCTACTGGAGAGAAGTTATTAGCACTGCAATTTATACATTCAATAGAGTTCATATCAAAGGTGATACCGGTAAGACCCCTTATGAGCTTTGGTTTGGTCATATTCCTACTGTGAAATATTTCAAAGTTTTTGGTAGCAAATGTTATATCAAGAGAGATGAGGATATTGGAAAGTTTGGTGCTAGAAGTGATGAAGGTATCTTTTTGGGATATTCCACAAAAAGTAAAGCCTGTCGGTGCTATAACAAGAGACTAAGAAAGATAGTTGAGAGTGCAAATGTGAAGGTGGATGAGAACCGTGGGAAGGAGATCAGAGCTTATGATGATGGTCAACATGTTGTTTTAACTCCTATTCAGCCTAAAGAGCCTAAGCAGAATGATCCGGTAGAAACTGTTAATCCGAATGTTGCTGCTGTTGGTGATGATGTGCAAGAACCTGAGGATCAAAACAATCAGAAGACTCTAAGGTATGTTAGATTGAATCATTCTGAGAATCAGATTATTGGTGACAAGAATAAAGGTGTGATGACTAGAAGAAGGTTAGTTGCAGAAGAAGTATGTCTGATTTCTAAAGTTGAACCTAAAGATGTTGCTGAAGCCTGTAAAGATGAAAACTGGATAAGAGCCATGGAAGAAGAGTTGCATCAAATTGAAAAGAACACTTGGGAACTTGTGCCTAGACCTAAGGATAAAAATGTTATTGGTACTAAGTGGGTTTTCAGGATCAAACTGAATGAAGCCGGTGAACTCGTCAGAAATAAAGCTAGACTGGTCTGCAAAGGGTATTCACAGCGTGAAGGGATTGATTATGAAGAAACTTTTGCCCCGGTTACTAGAATTGAAGCTGTTAGACTGTTACTTGCTTATGTTGCTTATAAAGATTTCAAGGTATATCAGATGGATGTCAAATCTTCATTTTTGAATGGTGATCTAGAGGAAGAAATTTACATTGAGCAACCTAATGGATTTTCACTGTTGGATGATAGAGACATGGTATGTAAGTTGAAGAAAGCACTTTATGGACTGAAACAAGCTCCTAGAGCCGGGTATGCTAGATTAGACAAATATTTGTTGAAATTGGAATTTACTAAAGGTGTTTCTGATAGTAATTTGTACTTTAAAATTGAAAATGATAACATTTTAATTGTTGAAGTTTTTGTTGATAACATTATCTTTGGTGGTGATGATGATATGAGTATGAAGTTTGTCGGTGATATGCAAAAAGAATTTGAGATGTCTATGATTGGTGAGATGAAGTTTTTCTTAGGTTTGCAAATTGCACAGACAGGAAAAGGTATCTTTATATCTCAAACTAAGTATGTGAAGGAACTGTTGAAGAAGTTTGGACTAGATGATTCCAAACCGGTTAGAACTCCTATAGTGACTGGTTGTAAATTGTCTAAAAAATGATGGATCCCTGAAAGCTAATCAGAGTTTGTACAAATCTATGGTTGGTGGACTGCTATATCTTACTCAGACTAGGCCTGACATTATGCATGTTGTGTGTATGGCTGCTAGATATCAAGCTAATCCGAAGGAGAGTCATGTCACTGTTGCTAAGAGGATATTCAGATATCTAAAGGGAACTGTGGATTATGGTTTATGGTATCCGAAGAATGATGATTTCATGTTGTGTGCCTACACTGATGCAGATTGGGCTGGTGATGTTGATGACCGGAAGAGTACTACCAGTGGAGCATTCTTTTTAGGTAAGAAGTTGGTTTCGTGGGCTAGCAAGAAACAAGATTCAGTATCTTTACCTACTATTGAAGCTGAGTACATTGTTGCTGCTAGTAATTGCACTCAGATAGTTTAGATAAAGCAAATGTTGAAAGATACCAATTATTCATGATGAGCCTATTGTTATATACTGTGATAATTCCAATGCTATAAACATGTCAAAGAATCCGGTGCAACATTTGAAGTCTACGCATATATCGATCAAATATAACTACTTGAGAGAGCAAGTCAATGAAGGGAAGGTGAAGCTGGAGTATGTATCTACAAAGGAACAAATTGCTGATATTTTCATTAAACCTTTGCCTACAGATACATTTGTCTATTTGAGAGACAAGTTAGGGGTATCCACCCCTCCTGATGAGAATTAGATGCATTGGGTCGCATCGATCCAGTGGAATTCAGAGCCTTATTCTTTTATTCGGATTGATGAGTTGGTGGTGCTCCTCTGCTGGAGTAGTCTATTGATTTCGTTGTGTATCCCAAGGGGAGAGAGATTCATGATTCTCTATTGGGAGAGAGTTTGATTTTATGTTTTGGAGATCTTTGACATTGTTGTCAAAGGCGGAAAGAGATCACGTGAAAAACTGCTTTATCTATTTTGATCTTAGGGGGAGTTTGTTGGTGATATCTTCTTTCTTTGCATTGACTGTGACTGTTTTTCACATTCATATGTTGCCATCAATGCCAAAGGGGGAGATTGTTGGATTTGGTTGTTGTCATTGTTGCTACTAGGATATGTTGTTGTCATTGATGTCAACATATTTCTGTGACTTATTCCGCTGAGTTTGGAAAAAGTTTTTGATCCGGTTTTGTAGTTTGGTTTTGTTGATCGTTGTTTTACAGAGTCCGGTATTTCCTCTGGTATATTCCAGTGCGATCAGATCTTGTGCTGAGACTTTGGGATATTGTTTGGGATGATCTTGTGTATCTTCATTTTAGATGGTTCGTGATTTGGTGCTCCGCAAGTTATCTTTCTTCATGACAATTGTTGATTGGTCGTGTTCTTGAGCTTTGAGACGTTGATCGATGAAGATTTGGTGCAACTGTTCAGGATGGTTCTAACGTGCTTGTTGGTGTTTCCTAGTCGTGTCCTATTTGTTTTGGTAATCCACATTGATCGTTGCACGGGTTTTTGGTGATTTCTGTGAACCGGTGATGATTTTCGTGTTATGCGGTATTTCTGGTGGTGTAGCGTGTTGCAGTTGATCTTGGCATGATTTCCAATGGATGTGATTGTTGAGGAATTTGAATTAGGTCCATGTTATGTAATGTAAAATCATTATATTGGTCCAATGATCGATCTTTGTATCGTGTAATATAATTTTTATAATGAGTTGAGGGTTTGGCCGACCTTGTTATCAAGGTTGATGATTTGTATTTATAGGTGAGATACTTATGTAATTTAGGTGTCGGTATTGTGTTTGCATTATTAGAGAGAGAATTGATTGTGCAAACAAGAGACTTATCATTCAGTGAAGTGTTGAGGTGAGATTGGTGTTGTAGAGCAGACAATTGTGCTTAACCGGAACTATCATCAGGCATTTGTAGATGCTATCATTGTAGTTCATTTCTTCCAGATTGTAGTCCGAATCATATCGTAAGTCAATGAGACTTCCCTAAGGGTTGTAGCCTTCCAGGCATATATCTTTTGAGCAGTGAGCTCTAGGCAATGTACCTGAATGCATGTGCATTCCCCATTGTAATATTTTCACACACTACTACAAAGTGTCATCTTATTGTGGGTAGGTTCCCACCATGGCTTTTCCCTTAACCGGATTTTCCACGTCAAAAATCTTGGTGTTGTGTGTTGTGTTGTTAATTTGCTTATCTGATTCATTGCAGCAGTTTATCAGTTTATGTTTTGAAGTTTAATTTGCTTTGATCCGGTGAAGACTGATTCACCCCCCCCCCTCTTAGTCTTCCTTCTTGATTGCTGCTAACAATTATCCTCCTTGACTGTTGTCAATCTCAAGTGTCGATAAGCTTATCCTTGAGTAGCCATAGGATTTATCCATGGGTGATCACCTCAGATGGACAGGATTAGTCTACGTATTAAAGGTATGCAGCCTCTACCTATGCTCTCGTAGGGTCCTGACTCTATTTGTTGCCATAAAAGTCAACACCTATACCCAGCTTAGCACTATAAATGGAAAATTGATTCCAAATTAAGAATAAATAGATCACAAACGACTAATTTAGGAGCCTTTACATAGAGTCATATAAGTCTAAAGTTAATTTTCACAACACACAAGAATCATCAAGACCCAACAACAGCCTCTACTCAACAAGTACCCACTACCAAGTAGTCAAATTTATTCCCTTCATTCAGCTTATTATTTAGAAGCAAATTATGTATTAAATACAAGTTATTAAGTCTTCTTACCTCGTTCATAACCATCTATTACCCATTTTGGCCTTATTTGAAGCCTACTAAAGAGAGAATGTCAAAATAATTAAGAACAACCTCAAAACTTGAGAATTATCCCCCCTAGACCCTCCCCCTGCGAACTTGAGGTCATAGAGGAATCCCTCACCCAAAGACTGCCTACCTACCAGCTTCCAAATGGATCAAAGTCACATGTAGTTCTCCTGACAAGATCTCTCAAAGGACCTACACACAAGTTCCCATATTCAAAGTTTCATTAAAGAATCCCTTCAATTATTAATGCTTGATATTAGGTAGGAAAACATTTAACTAAGCTCACAACATAGTAACATATACTGAGGATCTTCTAAAAAGGTCATCCATATCTCAACTTGACCTCCCAATGATATTGATCCTAATTTGATGTCATGTCCCCGCCATGATAGAGATATCAATAGGAAAAATTGTCTCGCCTCAAGACTTCAGGATTTTTCCAGAGGGGCAATCAAAGATCAAAACTAATGAACAGCGGCTGGATTAATATTAGGCAGCAATGTAATTGTCTATGATTAACAGCGATCGTTACCAATGTCTATAGCAGCGATAACTATTAAAATACATAATAGCAATTATTATTATTATTATCTTAGCATAACCAAAGAACTAACAATTACTTAAGATTAATATTAAAATGAGGCAGCGATTATGAGAGGATATGATTCACGAAAGGTTGCGTCCATTTATGCAAAGGCGGTTGTTTCCAAAGGACACCTTACTTCATAAAATATTAAGATGTATATATGGAAGGAGCCGCAATTGGGGAAAGGACAGCAAGTCAGGCACATCAAAGGAGATCAGCACTTCAGCACTACAGCAATCAGAATCAGATCAATACTTATCCGATAATCAATCAAATGAAAAGTTGGAGGAAGTAAGTTAGGGAGATGCGATTTACCAGCTCCCTTGAACTAAGTAGACCACCCCAAGGGATGGAACTGATCATAGTTGGATGTTCTTGCGACTTGTGGGCCAAGAGGCGAATAGATTACCCTGAGGGATGGAACTGGTCATACTTTGACATTCCTGCCGCTTGGCGAATAGGTTACCCAAGGGATGGAACTGGTCATAGTTGGACATTACTGCCGCTTGTAGGATAAGAGGTGAGTTGCCATGACTGGATGTTGCGTGCTCTCGAGCTTAGTTAGTATGAGCAATTTACTAGTGCCCTTTCCCAGTTTCCTACCAAACTAAGCTATGATTGGTTATAAGATAGTTAGCTAGTCATAATGCTTATCATGATCTGCTTATTCACTAACTTATGTATTTGTTCTATTACTTAAATTATTAATGATTAATTGAGTTCACTTTAGTACGTTATTGTTGGAATTGCAGTTTTTGGACAAAAACAAGTCAATCCCAAATTGGGGACATTACACGATGTGAGCATCCCAAAACCCTTACAATGACATATCAAAGATATTTTACAATATTTGGTACCCTAATGATAATACCACATTGTTTATAACATATGGTCCTATTTAAGTTTAGAATGTGATAGCATGTATACAACACGATTTGGTAATCTTAGATATCACAGTTGTATTGGTTCCTGATATCTAGAACCACTATGTTATACTATTGACAAAAACCCTTAAGCATTCATGTATGAGGAGAACCCGGTAGAATAAATATCTCAATTAGGATACATTTGCTAATGGTAAGAGTGGTAATACTCGAGTTATTCACAATGAGACAATTACGTTAAGCCCCAATATGACTCCAATGCTATTCTACTAATATAATTAAGCATCATGAAACTATTAATTTATGACATCAATCTCCATTACAACATGTCATGCCTCCATAAGACCATGCACAATTATTTAACTTCAAAGGACATAACACAATAGTTATAAACTTTCTTTAAGTATGATTGATACTTGATTCATCCTTATGATAGTGGGAATAGTGTATTTGTTAGACCATCATTATATCGAGATCAGACCCAATAATATTAGTAATATTAAATGATATCTTAATCCTTCCTATTTCATTTACCCTATGGTGCATCTTTATGTTCATGTAGTTATCAAATTCATAGTCTAAATAATATTTGCATTTTCCATACTTAATGCTATATATTACCTTAATTGTTAGATTCACAATTATAAGTTTCTAACTAGGAAGAACATCTATCCCTTAAGCTTATCAGTTAGCACTCTTCAAGTCTAAAAGGACCTTATTGCAAAACAATTTAGCTTGCAATAACACACTAACAAAACTTCCATGAAAAGATGCAATATCAAAATAATTTACATTCCACTTAAACTTCATATGTTCCTCATATGAACAAAATGTACAAGGTCCAATTTCCCAAGGGTATTTCCAATGATATTATAATAGACAGGATAAAAGTATAGCTTGAATATATTCCAAATTCTATCCTAATTGCAGCACTCATCTGACATTTCTATTTTGTCAAAAGTAGGTACATCACACTATTGCTAGCATACGATTTTATTTAGTTTAGGAACAATTGTGTGCTTATAAATCAATGTCATAATTTCTACCTTGATGTCGATAGAAACAACTCCAAGTTCCATAATAAAGGGGATTAGATCAATTTTGACTTCTAGAGCCTAAACAATTTGAATGTTGCCACATTATGACAACAAACTTACCTATATCTACACATGGGGTAATAATATTTACTCATGTTCTTATCACGACAAGGATACTAGATGTGTCTCACACACAAGCATTAGCTTAGTATCTAGATTGATAAGATATATTAATATATTATGGGCCTTAAGCCTTTATCATAAATCATGTCAAGGTTCATACATGAGGCCAAGTGAATCGGGTGAGACTTTTATAATTCCATAAACAACATGTAACATTAAATGATTATATAGATTGATATAAAATCCTCCCTTATGATTCTACCAAAGTTATAATATCCATTAGATACATGAATCTTATATTACTTCTAAATTTAATTCTACCAATTAATATATTATCCATTAAATATATTAGATTCATTAACTTATATTAACTATTATAATTTATGTTTAACTTGATTCTACCCAAAATTGTAATAACCATTAAATATATTAAATTAAAAGAAAGAAACCCGAAACTCAACTAAGTCATGATAAAACTTAAGATCATACAAGGTCTATGTTAGAGGAATTCTTTGAAACAAAGGAAAGAGAAGTGACCTGATCTGCCCCCTATTAATAAGGCTAGCAAGTTATTACCTCCTACTATGAAATTTCCTAGGTGCAAAATTTGCCTTTGGTTGGAGATGAGGGAGCCCAAGAAAATGGCAAGTTGAGAATGACATGACCATTGATAAGACGACTATTTGGGTAGGGCAAATAGGAGACGCCATATGGTGTAAAGTCTGCCCGTACTCTACATAGTGGAATATGATTGTTATTAGTGCCTGCATCTGCTCGTGAACCTCTAAAAACATACAAAGTTGGTACATAAGTAGACCACCACGCCCAACCTCCAAGTCAACTTCCTCACACGCCATAACCTAGGGTGCCACTTTCTCATGCCCCTCTTCTTGTCTTTTCTCTACAAATATCTATGGTTTCCTGCCTTCAAGCTGCCCTATAATCACCTCCACCACAAGTGCTCACATTCTGAGGTTTTCATGGTCTTTTCCCAACTCTCGAACTGCCTGAAATTACACCTTTATGGAGGTCATGGGTCAATCTTCCCTTCTTGTGTTGTCCTCTCCTATCTTGCCACACACAATTTGACTCTTTACCATGCATTTTCTGCCTTCTCTCATGCAGTTTCTCCTTCCTTCTCACATTTTTCCCTTCTCTGTGCATTCCCACGCCCTTTCCTACATTCTCCCCCCATGCTTTTACCCCAAAGAACAAGCTTGAGTCCCCAAAATAAAGGGTCACATGGTTTAAAGATTGCCATACTATTTTCAACCATGCACTTGCCATTTGAACAACTCAAGGAACTAGGATACCATAATTGATGGCATGATAAGAAATGCCCATACTTACACTGCAGGTTTGCCTCCGTCCTTCATGTCCTCTCATCTGTTGGGTCCATAACATGTTTGGGAGCTCTCCTCATGGCATCCAAGTAGGAGAATGCAGTCAAAGGTTGTTGATTTTGGCATTAACCCCTGCTAAATACCTTACTGAATGCCCACACTCCTTTCTTTCTTCTACACACCCCACTCTTTCCTGTCCCTTCACATGAATGCAGGAGGGCATAGCAGGGGTTCTATGCCTCTAATAAATGTATTGCCATACCTGACTTTTCTTGTGCCTTTCCTCATAATTCAGTTAATCTCCTTGCTGTCCCTTTCAGCAGGGCTTGACAGCAATGTAACATCAACAACATGGTATTAACCCCAATCACTACATGTCCTGTTGTATATTATTCGAGTTAAAACCAAAACAGAGGTACTAAGTTACTAACACACTAATAAGGTTAATCAAGGAGCTTGCCACCGAATTGACTAACATGATTACTTCAGACAGGTGAACAGCCTTCTCGGTCATTAAAAACTCCATTGAGTATGTCATGAGCGTAGTAGTGTTGGAGTGGATGCAGCTGATAATTTGGCAATAAACAATATACTTCTCTCACTACTTGTTTTACTTAAACAAAATCAATCTTGTTCACTAGATTGTGGACTTTTATGGAGTAGCATGGAATAGATTAATGGTTGAGACACCTAAACTCCTCACCTATGCTTTCAAGAATTCTAATAATAAACCTAGGATTCCTGAGAAAAAATTAGATTACAGATGGTTTAACAAAAATGAATGATATAGAAATTTTTTGTACAAACGATTTACTACAAAACCTTAGTGTATATTTATGTTCCAAGGGAAAGGAATTTACACTCCTATGATGTGTGTGTGTGCGCGCGTGCGCGCCTATGAAATGTTCACTAGGCTGCATATTTGGCCCCTTGATTCCAACATATGACAATTGGAAACAACAATTAGCGGAGCAAAGAGTTGCTTTTGTCTGCATCTACAACACTATAATTTTAATTTTGAGCTGGTGATACTTAGCGCTCAAATGCCAGTGGTCCAGCCCAAAGCTTGGCTGCAAAGGAACACCCCAGCAGAGAATTGCCAGACATCGCACAATAGCACCCACTTACTAGAGGAAAACCCCAGCCCCATAAACAGTAAAAGCCCAATAGTCTAACCTTAGCATACCCAACAGGAAGTTTTCCTATCACGTCACAATTCAAGTTTACACGTGTATATGTGTATGGGAGAGATTGGAGCTCAAACTTATATCTGTATACAGAAAAGAGTCTGAAGAAGGTCTGAAAATTAAATAGAAAAGCACAAAAAAAGAAGACCAACCTCTTGATGACATATGAACAGGGCTTGTACAGCTGCTGCCGAGCATCCGAAAGGATATGATTATGACAAAACGAACATAGAGCCATTGGCTTGGACTTGCATCCCTGAAAACAGCACTTCACAATCGCTACACCATTTTCCTTCCTCATACGAATAGACCCAGTTGCTTCACCACTCCTATCAACAAAATCTCTCTCTTCCTCGTCCTCCTCTTCAACTTCCACCTTCAACACACTTCTTCCATTCTTCATATAAAACTCCCTGTATTTAGACTTGAGGTCCTCCATGAGAGCCCAATAATGCCTCCTGTACAATCTAGCCAGCTGCTTCATCCTCCTCGCCCTTCTCTTCACCACTTGCTCAGTAGTCAAGGCATTTGCATTCTGTAAAAGCTCATCTTCACTGGCACCGTCAATGCATATTTCGGGGATTTCCAACTCATTGTCTGAAGCTCCATCCTCTTGTTGCTTTCCGTCTGTGTCACTGTAGCTGCAGCTGGCATCAGGTTGAGGGTTCAAACCCTGGTAGATGTTGGTCGCAAGATTTTCAGAAACTTTTCTTGTGGGTGGCTGTGAATTCTTCTTAGCAAGCTTCTGCTTACTAGTGCTGCCCATTATGTCCGAAAATGAGTTTTCGGGTAATTTTTTGAAATGACATACTAAATTTTTCAGGATTTAAAAGAGAACTGAAATTGTCAGCTGAATAGTATATTCATAAAGGAGTTCGAGGATCTGGCACCCTGAGCATCTTACACGGTTATTCTAATTCCCGGTAGCTAAAATGTAGCTTTCGTGCTACCAAAGATCTGTTTCTTTTTTAGGGGCTGACCCACAGACAATCTCGTTAACTTCTTCTCCAATTCTGTCCACTTATAACCACCTCGTTCGTATTCTTTAGCACGGATAAATGTTTGGGTATCTATGCCCGTTTGTGTTTTTCGAAGGGAACTCCCAATATATGTCTTGGGTGGTTGGAATGGGAATCCGGTTGGTGGTTGGAATGAGAACATGACCTAAGTGACTAGAGTACTAGGGCTTGTATCTAGGTGAGGTGCAATAGGTAACACCGATATTCAAAGCATGTCAACATTTTTTTTATCAGAAAAAAGATATATAGCTCCTATTATATTATTATTAGTTTTATCTTATGTTATATTTAGAGTATTAAAAACATTAAGAACTTACAGGGCTTAATGAATTTTCAAAAGCAATAAAAATATTATTCATAAATACTAATATTTTTTTAGTAAATTGTAATTATTTCATTAAAAAAATTAAACAAAACAAATATTTTTGAAAAATTGACATGAAAAGTAAAAATATCAATGAGTTTGAATTTTTTTTTAAGTAAAATAGTCAACTAAATTGTGAAAGGAAATAAAAATCTTATTCATGAAATTACAAAAATAATTAATTTTTAAATTGTAATTCATATATTATTTATCCTTAAACAAAATATATTTAAATAAATTAACATGAAAAGTGAAAATATTAATTAGTGTCATAATCTTATGAAAGTAAAATTAAACAACTTTTCAACTAACAAATATTTTTGTTTACCTTTTAATTTTCAAATATTATAAACATAAGCATAGATAGTTTGCTAAAATCACCTCATTTTTATATTAATTTGTACATTTTACTATTATAAATTTATAATTTTTAGTTTAAAATATTATGTAATCTAATTCTAATATTGGGAACTATTTGGGGGATTAAAGACAAGTTTCACAAGATTGTCAGCGTCCTTCAAACCTGGGCACGTAGACATAGTTTCATAGTTGCAACTGAATCCATGGAGATATAGTTGAAACTGAGATAACAACATGATACATTATAATACAAGAGTTCACCCTTCAACTTCTATGACATGATTTTATTCAAATTGTCATTGAAAAATAGCTTTCATATTCATGATTCTGCATCTTGTTGCCACTAATATACTTGCAATCAAATCTAGTCTTGCCTTCATTTCTAATTTGTGAGATTAATTCACAAAATTCATTGAGTTGAATTTAACAAGATTAGGAAAAGATCAAAATATTCCATTTTGGGATATAGCATATAAAGCTTGGTTTCATAAGTAGGAATACTTGTCAGTGAGGCAAGAGCTCACACTAATACATTTGGCCTCAAATTTCGACGAGCATTTCCAACGATCTATGGGATTTCTTTTGCTTTGTTGGATTGATTTATTTTTTTTTTCAAAAATTGCCCCGTGTTCGTTAGAATTCCGACATGGTAAAATTTCACATTGGAATTCTGACTAAAAATTGACGTCTTGAAATTTCACCTCGTATTCCAACGAACACGGATTTTACCTATTGATCGGCATATGTTGGTCTAATGATTTTCACAGCCTATGGATGTCTTCTTACTCATCGAGATAACATAAGTTGATGACCTCTCTTCCTGCTGATCGGTGTGAGTTATCCTGCTAGTCTCATCGGCCATCGAGATAGCTTAAAATGTGTTCAGGCGATGGGCATGATTTCCCCGATGTCATTTCCCTTGGCGTAGCTCCTCCCGATACGTTATGTCTCCTCAGCATAAGCTTTGACCCTATATCGTCTTAACCTTTGCCGATGCTTTTTACTTTTGTCAGTGTCCATCGAGAAAAGTCTTACCGATAGCATCATCGACTATCGACAATACATGATCTTTGCTTTGTCGCTAGTGTGCGTTATGCTTATGGACTTCTCTGGTGTATTATATCCCGATGGCATGCTTCTAGTTGTGTTACCATTGGGTTGAATTTTGTTGATAGTGCAGATTTCGTAATCACGTCAGAATTCCAATGAACATGTGGTATTTTTTTTTTAAAAAGTAACTACATGCCATCATTATACGTGGGCTCATCAAGGTGCAAAAATTGGGAGGAAGCGGGCACAATTGTTGCAGATAGATGTTGATGAATAATTCGCCCATGGCAACAGCAAGCGGCCTTTTCTCATTCACAATCTGCTCTTTCTCTTTCTCATGAGTCCCTATTGAGAATTGAACGTGGAATCTTTTCCTTGCAAATTCGCCACACATGGGAAGCAACCCATTGGAGATGGAAACCGTAAACCCCCGGGAATTCACTCTACTTTCACTCACCAAATTCAAATTAAAGAAAATTGCAGTAGCAAACGGCGGTGCCATTGATCCACAACGGTCGTCACCATTATTGTTAGTACCTCTTACCTCCTACGCTTCATGGTGTGTACTATACAAGAGGTCGGTCCTTTCATTCTTGTCATCAAGAGTTTTTTGCAAGTTCCTTTTGCATTCTCTTGTTCACTTTGTTTAATGGTATTAGCTTTGGCAAAATATGGATCCTCAACCTCCTTAACCTCTCCATTTTGCAGCTGCTAGTTATAAAGACAAGTTGTTGGACATACCAATCGCCCCAGTTATGATTCACTATCTTTCTGTCATCAAAATATTTAGGTCTTGATTCAGTTATAATTTGATCTTGTTT
Source organism: Cryptomeria japonica (assembly GCF_030272615.1). Taxonomy (NCBI): domain Eukaryota; kingdom Viridiplantae; phylum Streptophyta; class Pinopsida; order Cupressales; family Cupressaceae; genus Cryptomeria; species Cryptomeria japonica. The sequence goes on along the minus strand of NC_081408.1, from coordinate 518,705,235 downwards.
AACGAGAATCCCAAACAGAAGTCCATAATTGAACATGTTGCTCCTCCCCTTGGTTGTTTCTGACGTTAAGCCTCAATTCCTTGGGCCACATACCCCTAAAACATCCACATAATAAGATTAAATGCATCAATAATGACTAAAACTTAAAATTAGGGCAATTATTAGGGCACAATTGTTGCAGATAGATGCTTGACAGCAACTGTACAAGAGGTTGGTCCTTTCGTTCTTGTCATCAAGATTTTTTTGCAAGTTCCTTTGCTTTCCTTGTATTCTCTTGTTCACTTTGTTTAATGGTATCCGCTTTGGCAATATATGGATCCTCAACCTCCTTAACCTCTTGTAGTACCCCTACCCTAGTCAGCTTTGTAAAATCGGTTTGACCTTGATTGACTTTTTATATGGCAATCTTGAATGGTTCAATTACCATGAGGTAATGGTGTAGTCAGATATTATTCATAGGGTTGAGTATACCTCTTTTGTCCTTAGAATTTGGGTTAGATGGTCGTAAAACCCTTAGTTTACCCTAGTCATGCTCAAGTAAGCGTCGTCTGTGATCTGTCAGTTTCCCTTTTTTATTTGGGTTTGCGGGTCGGGTAATTGGTTGGCTTACTTGGTTTGCATGCTTGGTGTGTGGTAAATGGAGTATTTAACCCTAAGTATTTATTTTGATTTAATGTGTTCATTTACGCATTAGTAATTGAGGAATTAAAATAAATAGGTTTCTTTTATGTGATTAATCATTAATTAAAAAGATCGCTCTATTTATGTTGGTAGCGAGTTTAATTTAATGGTTCATTTTAAATAATGAATTTATTCAGTTTATGCATTTTTAAAAAGAAAAAATTTAAATTTATTCAAAATAGAAATAATTTAATCTCTTTTGCTTTTTGGAATAGAAAGATTAATTTTAATTATTTAAGAAAATCAATTTTGATTAGAAAAGTGAGTTTTATTCATATTTATTTTATATAGTGTGTAAGATTGATTTTGAGAATTTAATTTAATTAAAAATATTTTATCCTCATTAATATTGTGAAATGCAACTATTAGCTTTGTTAATTAAAAATTAAACGAGGGAGAAAATCATTTCTTTTAATTAACTAAATTTATAATCTCAATGCATAAACAATTCAACTATGAGATAATTCCATTAATTAATTAATTAAATTAAGTTGCAAGCTGCATGACATTAGAAATATATTTTTATTTAAATTTTAGTGGAGAAATAAATTAGATTAATTATATTTATTGTTCCTAGAATTTTAAATAAATAAATAAAAGAATAAATAAATAAATAAAATAATTTAAAAATATATATAATAATTTAAAAAAATGAATAAAAGAGTTAATTGGAATTAAAGTATTGTTTTAATTCTTATTTAGAAAATTAATTAATTTGCATGAGAAAAGAAAAGAAAGAATATTGATATTTAATTATTGCATGTTAGCTTATCTTTTGTTATAAAATTAGAAAATAAAATAAAATTACTTTCATTCTAAATTTAAGTTTTTGAGAAAAAGCTATTGAACTTAGAATTTTAGTTTAAATAGGGAATAGGTCTTTATTTTAGATACAGAGGGAACAGGTCAAGTATTTAGGTGAAGAAATTTATTGGAAGCTTATTGAAAAGATTATGGCTCTTCTACAGATTTCTTCCAGGAAAGCTATACCAGGTTGGATGACTTCTTTGATTGTGGGTTTTTAGAAAATATTTCTATTTTTCTCTGAATGATGTGTGCGTAAATTATTTGTTAGTTTCAAAACCCTCTTCTGGTTAAATCAAGTTTTGAATTAAAATCCTTGCCTGATGTTAATTTTCTAGTGTATGGGAGTAATTTAATTTTGAGAACATTGGGAAAATTATTATGAAAAAATTATTCTCTCTGGTTTGATTTGTTCTGATAGTCCTTTAAATAAATCTCTATGATTTCTTTAGAAATAAATTTAATTGTGAATTAAATTTATTGGATTATCTAATTTTTTATTTATTTTTTTAAATGTAATTGAAATAAAGTTCTATGAACGAATTTTATTGAATAGGAAAAATATATTTCAATGTAAATTCTGTTAAGTGGTTTTTATTTTCATTAATTAAAAAAAAATGTATATAAAAAATAATAATAAATTAAATTATATATATATATAAACCGTGGTAGTGGCTACCTATGGTAGCATCCGCTACCGGCGGTAGTACATAGTACTATCGACGGTAGCAGTGCTATCGGGCGGTAGCAATGCTACCGGACAGTAGTACCTGCTATCGACAATAGCAGTGCTACCGGCGGTAGCATGGGCTACCATGCCTAGGCCAACGTGTTAACATTTTTTGTTGTATTATTATTTATTTAACCCTGTGCGTACTGTGACGTACTGTTTCGGGTTACGTGCCCAGGGGTTTGGTAAACAAAATAATGTATGTGTTAATATATATATACATTAGATGTGTTTTCTTTATGGTGGTTATTATTTTAACTGTTATTTAAATACTGATTATGAGTTGATATATATATATATATATATATATATATATATATATATATATATATCTGTAATATAATTATGAGTATATCATATATATACGATGTATATATATAGGTATACATACAATTATATTATAGTTATAAAATCAGTTTATAGTTTGAATGTTTCAGAAAAGCTTATAATTTTTTATAATTGATAATTGTGTTAAAATACATTAGGAGAATTATTTCTTTGAGATCTTATTTAACTTATTGAACAAATGGCAAATTGATTTCTTTGTATTAAATAGTTGTACTTTCTTATTGTCTGGAAAATCTTTGATTGCAAGTTATTTATGCTTTTGGTTGTTTTAAGAAAAGATTGATTGTATTAGGATCTTGTGTAAATGGTGTTTGCAGTCAAGCTTAATTTCATTGCAATTCTGGTTGAGTTGTCATTGTGTCCTATGTTGATATTTTTGTTTGGACCCTGTCGTTCGAATGATTTGGGGCACCTGTTTATGTCTTCGGTTTCTAGTTTGGTTGTTGCCTTGTGATGGTGTTTTAACTGGTCCTATCCTTTATGCAGGAGTCCAGTGTTGATTTTTGGTTGACCATAGCAAGTCAGGTCTCTAGTTAGACTACTGTCGAGCAGTGGACCTTGTATTAGCTTTTAATATGTTCAGTTGGATCCGTTTCTTTGTAGGGATCATTTATGTAATTATTGACTGATGTGGTCAGTTGTTTATTGGTATGATTCGCCTCGATGGCAGGAATGTAAATGATGTGAAACTTATGTACCCTTAACTTATTTAATTATCAGAGGGGTCTTGCAGTTGAGCAGACCCAGAGATGTAGCCCTCTGGGGGTGAACTCCGAGATCATTTTGGTGTTATGTGTTGCTTTTGTTCTTATGTTTCATGTTTTAGTGCTAGCATGTATGGATGGCATTTTGATAGAATGTGTAAGTGGATTAGATGAAATTAATTGTAAATGCATGTATGCAGTCATCTTTTAAATGCAGTAAATTGGATCATGAAAGAATGCAGATTAGAATAATGGAATGTATTTAGTTATTGTTAAGGAAATTAAGTATGCATGGAAAGATCTTGTTAGTTTATGATGAAATTCAAGTGTGTTATTAAATTGGATGCATGATTCAAATTTTAATAAAAAGTATGAACGTAAGGTATGAATAAATTTTAATCGATGAACTTTATCTTGTGATCTATATTTTGTCGTATTGAAAGAAATTATCCTTGTTTAAGAATTATCTCGTTATTAAGACAATCGTCTTATTGGATTAGTTAGCGTGTGTTAAGTTAATTGTGCAATTAAGTAATCACGTTGGGAAACTCTTTAGGTGTTAGTTGATGTCTTCCATTGTGTAATTTGAACTTGGATATCTTGTTGTATCTTAATGTTGTGTTTAACTTTTAAAAAAAAAATTGTTGCACTCTATTCTTGTGTTTTAGCTTAATCCCTTCAGGGTTTCCTGGCGGGGCATTACACCTCTCCATTTTGCGGCTGCCAATTATAAAGACAAGTCACTTCAGAGCTTCTAGAGGGATGAACAATTATCTATGACTGTAAACCCTTCCAGCCCTCAAAATAGCCCTTTGTATGGAAGCAACATTTCTAGGTCCAAGGCCAGCTACAAATTATAGAGGAGAAAACATCCATTCATGTGATGCTACTAAATTTATGTCAACACCAACTTGGTTGGTTACTGTAACCATTACCTGTTCGACAATTCTTTGTGACTGTAAACCCTTCCAGCCCTCAAAATAGCCCTTTGTATGGAAGCAACTTTTATACGATTATTTAGGACTCTGTGTGCAGTTGGTTGTCCAATTTTCCCCACTGAAAGGGTCTCTTCATTTTCTCCAGTTAGCAGATAAAATTCCTCATCCTAGGATGGCTCTTTATATCATAGTAGCAAAAATCGTTTGGGGAAAAAATCGGCAAACCAAAAGTATTAGATTTATTTTGAAAAATTCGGGAAAAAATCAGAAAAAATCAGATTTAAAAAAAACATAACAAATTGTAGGCATAGAGGCAAAAACTATTTTAAAAAAAAACTTAAGGGCATTTCCATAGCATAGAGATATAAAGAGCAACTAAAATAGACTTTAATCCATGAATTGTAGAAAATTATATTTTGTTATTTACATTCATATTGTCGATTCAATCTTTATGTCAGCAAGAGTTTCCCGCTTTTTATTGGATGTTCGTTGTTCCATACTTCTAGCATATTCATCAATATCAATGGCCTTTAACACATGGGCATATTTTTTGACATGTTCAAGTGCCATTTCTTGTGTTTCCTCATCCATATCATCTATATCATGTCTTGCATCTTCACAGTATACATCCTTAGCCATTTTCTTGGCTAGTTCATATGCATCAATAAAAATCGGACAAAAAATTAGATTTAAAAAAAAACATAACAAATTGTAGGCATAGAGACAAAAACTATTTTTTAAAAAAACTTAAGGGCATTTCCACAGCATAGAGATATAAAGATAAACTAAAATTGAGCTTAACCCATGAATTGTAGAAAATTATTTTTTGTTTTTTACATTCATATTGTCGATTCAATCTTTATGTCAACAAGAGTTTCCCACTTTTTATTAGATGTTCGTTGTTCCACACTTCTAGCATATTCATCAATATCAAGGGCCTTTAACACATGGGGATATTTTTTGACACATTCAACTGTCATTTCTTGTGTTTCCTCATCCATATCAGCTATATCCTGTCCTGCATCTTCACAGTATACATCCTCAGCCATTTTCTTTCCTAGTTCATATGACACAAGTTTTGGAAGAATTATCATAACTCTCATTTGAATCGTTGGATCTTTCTATAAATTGGAGGATAAGTTTGTAACAATGATATCAAGAGATTGACCAGAGTAATTGGCTTCATTATAAGGTAAGGGAAACCTTTGTCATGTTTTTCTTCCTCAAAGTATGGTTGGTGTCTATTAAGTTGTTGTCTTGTAAGGGTGTTTTGAAGATTGAGAAGAGACTTTTGATGGGTATTAATCCCATTGTTGTCAAGTATACCTGATTGGAATTGAATGTTTCCAAGGTTTATGTCACTTCAATTAAATAATTACTGAAAACTTTGAATTGCTTGCTTGTAAATGAGTGTTTAAAATAAAAGGTTACTTTATTATAAGCATGATTTCTTAATTGAGATTACTCTGAAAACACCTAATTAAATTATCTTCAAACAATAGTAGACCAGTGCCTTCACCCCTGACATAATGTTGCAGTTAGTCTTACTGAATTTAACTTTCCTCTGAAAGACCAATAAGACAGAATGAAGCTTGACATCCAATCCTTCAAACTGATAATCAAACTGAAACTTAACCCAAACTATAATAACATAGGATAACACATTGAAACAATCTAAATGGATAGATTTATCACAGGGAACTAATCAAACAATTAAAAAGATAATACCATCAGAGATGAAAAACACTTGATCTTTGTATTGAAATAAACATAAGATAATGAACTGATTACATATAGCACAATGTCTTTTCACTAGTTTGGCATTTCTAGAAAATAAACCAAGATCATCACGTGTCAAAAGCATCTATATGAGTTGTAATCAAAATATAATATGCAGTTAGTCTTATTGAATTTAACTTTACTCTGAAAGACCAATAAGACAATTTGAAGCTTGTCAACCAATCCTTCAAACTGAAAATTAATCTCAATCACAATAACGTAAGATAGCACATTGAAGAAATCTAATTGAATAGATTTATCATAGGGAACTAATCAATCAATTGAAAAAGTAGATACGTTCAAAGATGAAGAACACTTGATCTTTATATTGAAAATAGATAATAATAAATTAAAAAAACCAGTTGATTTCAATAAATATTGTCATCCACCAACTTGATACTATCTTTCTTAAAAAACAAACTGCATAAGCACCGCATAAAAGATTGTCTTGACAGAGTAAAAAATATAGATGAGATTCGGTTCCACAATGAAAGGGCATACCCTTTCATTTGGAATTAAACTTAACTAAGTCTAACTAAATACTAACTACCTAAAAACTAACATTTCCTTGAGACATTTTTAAAAATCAAGTCTGATCTCCCAGCATCTTGCCGCATTTCTAAATGTGTCCAGGTATTTTTCCAACTTGTATGTATCTGCAACATGAATTATGTCTTTGGTGATGATCTCCAGTGTGACAAAATTCTCCATCTGTTCTATAGTCTTTTTTAATTCAATTCCATCAGTCCAAGCAATATCAAGGGCAGCATTGAGGAGACTCTGGCAATCTGAGATCCATTTGTCCTTATCTTTAATCTCACCTTTCTGATCAACCAATTCTGAGAAACCATTGTGAGTTATGTGCTTGCACTCATCATACTCAATCTGTAACTGTTCATCAAATTTATTTGTCTTGCCAACAACTTCTTTATCTTTTCAATCTCTTCGTTTTCTACTTTGGCTACTGTTCTATCATGCAGTCTAGTCCCCAATATGTTTTGACTCTTGTTGTGCGAGACTGCATTATCCATGTTCTTCTGAAAAAATGTCCAAAACTCTTCCAAAAAGCCTTGCAAAGTCTCAAATCTTTTGGTTAACAATTTAGAGGCAGTAATTCCTCGCACTTTTTCTTCCACTGTGAGTTATCAGAAGAAAAAACCATTGGCACTGGTTGCCCACTTGTTCTCAGCAGTTCTTCATACAATCCTTTATATTGGTTTCTTTCTCTTACTATCCTAACCATTTGTGCCTTGTTAAACTTTGAGATATCTACTCCAATATCTACAGAAATGATGGGATCAATCTCCCCAACTTTAAGCTTCATCATATGACTAAAGGCCTTATCAACATCAATAATCTTAGGTCTTTTATGAGGAGGATATAAATCCCACAACAATAAGGCTTCCTTGTCTTGATCGAACCTTGACCCAATGAACACATCATTTACACCCTACATATCTAATTTAAACTCCTTATTCTTTGAATGTAATAAACTATTTAAAAAATAAATGAAGCACTAAGAGCCCATCTAGAAAATAAGATCACTCCAGCCTCAGTAAGCAGTTATTTCCCCTTTTGAGGAGTCATTGTGGCCAATTCAACATCTATTTGTTCTTTTAACTTCCTCAATAGTTCAACTTCATTTTCTGGTGTAATTTGGGAATAGAATCCCTCAACTTCTTTCCTTTGAAATTGTACAAAAATGATTTAAATTCTTTTGATTGTATAAAGACATCATCTGCAACAAAGGAAAAATATTCCTCCAACCTAGAATCAACATGAACCTCCAATTTTGTCACAATTTGCTCTTGCACATTGGGCTCTTCTTCCCTTGCTAGTACTTGATACCTAGAGATGGTTGCATTTTCATTTGATTCACTTTCCGCTTCCTCCTCCTCAGTTTCTATTTCCTACAATCTTTGTCTCTTTTCTACCAATTTCCAATTCAGTCTATCAATTACCTCTTGGGCTTCTGCATCCTCCATATTCCGAAACATAGCTTCAGCCTCCAAACTTGAGTGCAGATAATCTCCCAAGTTTTTCTTTTTCTTGCAAGAATGAATATAATCTTCAGGATCATAATTCTTCCTGGCATAGTGCTCAAATAAGTTGTATTCTTCCATCAATTTTCTATCAATTATATCATAAGCTTTAGTAGACACTATTGTAAAATCTCCAAAACTTAGTGTTCCAGGCAGGAAGACTTGTTTGCGTTGATCCGCAAAATGTTTAGCATTTGACACACTCAACTACCTTACAATCTCTAAGTAGGCTATTCTGTCTGGAACTATTTTAGGCAACATATAAGGGCTTCCCTCAAATCCATATATTATGAAACATGTGAAATCTTTGTTTGCAAACCAGTATCCCCAGTTATGATCAACAATTCGCCTTTCATCACAATCCTTAGGCCTTAAAAATATCTTAATTCCATTAGAGATAGATCCTTCACATGGAACCCCATATATCCTGTATAGTGGTTTCACTATAAGTTCTTCAAACTTAATATAATTGGATCTCATATACCAAGAATCCCAAAGAGATGTCCATAATTGCATGGGTTGTTCTTCACCTTCCCTTTTCGTTGCATTCAATTTTAAATCTTTTGGTCACAAACCCTTCACACGTCCATAGAACAAAACCAAATGCATTAACAGTGAATAGAATTTGAAGGTAGGGTTCCTATTATCTTTAAGGTTTAGAAAACCTTCATGTAACTTCTCTACCAAATATGCAACATAGTCAAAAGGCCTGGGCTCATACATTTGTATGTCAGAAGCTAAAACCAATAGCCCGGTACTCGCCAAATCAGGCACCTCGACTCCTCCTACTTACTCACATAAATCAATGCTAATGGTGGCCCATCTTCCTCAATCAATTTCCCTGGCTGTGTTTTATGAATAGCAATTTTCCAACTAGTGTATGTAGTGTCCATCCTAAGATATTATTCCTCTAACTCCCCAAAGGATAGGGGTTCGTCAAGGTTGGGATCTAAATTAAATACTTCATTCACAGTACCCGCAAAAAACCTAATGAATGCATCACCATTTGGGAATTGAATGTATCTCTTCACGAAATTGTAATTTCTAACCAGAACCTCTAGCAACCTTATATTCACAAAGATATTTGGGACAATTAACTTACCCAAATTCTTCATCCAAGGATTGCAAAGCGGCATTTCCTTGTTTCTTCTCAGATAATGGAATAGGAACAATTCATGTCCCTCACCTTAGTCCAGACATCCTCAACCTCTTTGTATCTATCTTCCAACTGGTCCCTTTAGGCAGGTGTTGCTTTGACCTTCTGGACTTTGGGCTGGGTGCTTGCACTTGCTAAATCATGTCTTCATTCAGTCTTATAACAGGAGGCACATCCTTTGTCTTAGTCTTCTTTCCCTTAGATTTTGAGCTCTTTGCTGCCCTTTTCTTTCTAGTTGAACTTGAAGTGTCCATCTCTATAATCACAATTCTTCACTCTGGTTTTTGAAAACTCAATGTATACTCTTTGTGAATTATCTTTCACTTGTGTGACACTCAGATTAGGTAATTTTAGTTTATATGCCCAATGCATCTACATACAGATTTGTATTGATGAGTTTCTCATAAAATTGGCTCGTGTGAACCATACATGTACCTGCTACAAGCATTAAATAAGAAATCACTATTTCGGTTTTGAATTCAGATATGGCAACGACTCGACGACATATGTTTCTCTGATGTATACTTTCTTTTGGCACCACCTGCAGAACCCTTCTTTTATTTTGGTACTTTACTCTCCTTTATCGGGATATCCTTAGTCGATAACTTATCTTTTGTTGTATCAATGTAAGTCAACCCGATACTCCCATCAGGCGTCGGATTAGATCATTAGATGTCATAGAGATTAACATTGTTTCCTCGATGACTTTCTCCTTTGGTGCAACTCTTCCCGTTGTAGTCGGTTCCATCATCATAGGTCTTCCCGATAAAATCCTCATTCCACTTAATCGACCAACTCTTCCATCAGGTATAGGGATAGCTTGGAATGAATTACAATGATAGACAAATCTTTCCTGATGAAGTATGTTCCATCGGTATATGCTTTCCTAATGTCTTTTTGGGGCATCGGGGTGACTCAAAATAACACATCCCGATCCCCTTGGTCATGTCGATGACCTTCTTTTCGTTATAACCTTCATCGATGGATTTTCTTCGTTGCCTTTATCGCTATATGATACCCTCATCGAATATTGGTCTTTTTTGTTCAAGTGTTCTTATCGGGATAACTTAACCCGATAATGCAATTTTCAATTATTTGCAACTTTTACTTCTTCTTAGGAATACAAATATTAATAATCTGCTTAATGGATTCAATATAAATTGAACAAAACCTCTAACATATATAGGAGCTCTGCTTTTTATCATTATGTTCCCTGAGATACTTTTGAAATATACATTTTGCCAAGATTTGTCAAAGTGAAAGATCATCCATGTCAACCATCACATAAAACCCAACAATAACTATTCTTATGATAGAAAGTGTTCAATGCATAAAATCTAAAGAAAAAATATAAGAGAATGGCATTTTTAAGAGCATAATTAATTTGAAAAATTATGTGCTATCAGATCTTATCAGAGTTCTTTGACATTGTTGTAATATAGTTGTTGCTCTTGTGATCCATCAATGACTGTTGTTCATGATGTTACTGTGTTGAATGTTCAATGGTTTTGGTTTGTTTTGTAATTTTTCTATGTTTAAGTATTTCAATTTGGTATATTATATTGAAACATCATTTCATAACTAACATTTCAAGTTCTTTATAACTAGTTCTGAGAAGACTTTCGTACTTGCGACATCATTTTGCTTAGTTTGTGAAGGTTATAGACCAAAGTTTTGTAAACTAAGTATGGAATCTGAGTCTACGAAAAGACTCAGTAAAGGCCCTTTCTATCCCTTGATACTTCTCTAAATTTATAATTCCCCAAATGTACCACACAATTTCACATGAAAGTGAACTCCAAAACTAACTAGTGCCTTTTTTAAGTCCTTTAATAAAACCAGATACAACATCAAGTATGCTAATATGCCAAGGAATAATAAACCCAAACAACTTCAAAACCTCCTTAGCTACAGAGAAGTCAAAGAAAATATGTCTAATTGTCTCTTTAACCTTGCAAATGTTACACAAATCATCATTAGAATGTTTAGATCTAATAGGTAACTTATCAAGTAGAAGCAACCATTTAAAAGCTTTCTTTTTAGGAGCAACAAGAGAGTTCCAAATATTCTTAAACAACTTGCCCCATTGAGCAAGGGATGAATTAGAATACCAAATAATATTAACATGATTAACAATACTCTCATTGTACATCAAATAATTATAAATAGAAATAGATTTAACATCACATCTTTTGGGTAACTACAAGGAGATCATACAATTTTAAGCATTTGCCCCCTTGATTTTTGGTAAATTTGCAGTTTATAAATGTGGATTGTTCCTGTTGTGGGATGAAATTGTTTACTCATTTTTCTAGGAACCTGGGTTTTGATTATTTTTTCATTTTGTCCAATATCATGGCATTTACCTCAGGAGGACTTGAATCAAATAAATTGGGAAGATGAAAAGGCCCTTTATTCAAATTGAAAATTTAGTTAGCAATTACATACTAGATACAAAAGAAACACCACATGACAAGGACATAATACAAGTGATTTACCCTGTGGAAAATTGAATTAGGAAAAAACTCTAATAAATAATCTATTATCATCAATATACTAGTAAGATCCCCTCTAGGAAGAAACTCTAGACACCTTATAAAATTCAAACGTGTCCTCACTTCTCCAAGTAATTTTGTCTTACTTGTAACGTAGTGAATTACTAAAATTATGAGTTCATTCCATTCTCAAGGATCACTATGAACACCTTAAGGCACCCTCTCACTTATATAGAAGGTGATAATTTTAGTGATCATAAGTAATAATAAAACTCAGAAATAAACAATACAAGCAAAAACACAAGACAACACACACAAATTACCTTGGGAAAACCTCCAGATTGGAGGAAAAACCTAGCATTAAGTTCAGATGAAAGATTTCAATATAATGTTCGGATTGCATGAGCAGATATCAGATATACTTATCTGAATGGTGACTAATCACAGTCACTAACTAAAGTCTAATGTGAAGGCTTGCGTTCAGTGCCTAATCCAACAGATGCAAATCTGACTATTGAATGAGTTGTCCTCAACGAATCTTCTTGATTCACTCAATATGACTGCACTCAGAATAATTCCAATGCACAGTTGATGGCGCTTATAATCATCTCACTCCAACTGTTTGCCTCCTTAAGTATTTTTTTAGATGCCATGATGAGGGTAGTTCTGTTGATGCCATTTAGCATTTGCATTCAACATCTTTTGTTGGGAGGGAGAGAAAGAGGGAGGGAGGGAGGAAGAGTTGGTGGGAGAGGAAAAAGAATTTATGTTGAACATCTAACGATTGAACATCTATATCAAAAGAATTTGTGACCACTAGCTACAATAAATACGTTCTCTATTAAGTTCAATGTTTTAAGATGAAAAAGAAGAGTTAAATGGTTTTGGTTTGATTTGCAATTTTTCCATAGCCTGATTTTTTTGCCTGTGAAGAAAGACCATGTCAGATAATATCAGCGAAGAACAAAATAAGGAGACAATTGCTAGATTGTGGTCTAGCTTAAAAAGGAAAGGTGATGGAAAATGTTATTGTCCCTGCAAATTTTTTAAGGGATTAAATACTAGAAAACTTCTAATCAAAACAACTAAGAAACATTGTAGGTAGCATGGTCACATTGAAGGGGGACATGATTATCATCCATTGGTAAATTGTTCATTATATCGTTTTAACAATTTATATACATAAGAAATCACTTGATGATGAGATCATGATCATGGTTTATTTATGTTGATCATTTTTATATAGGTCGAGCACCCCACGACACATGATATGGACCAACACAACCCAGAGAATATGGTTTTTGAAGTGGAGGAACATGGAGGTGTGAATATCGAAGCTGAAGATAATGATCCCATGGAAGATGACGATCATGCACCAGAAAACACAATTAAAGATGATGGTACAAATACATTGATCCATGCCACATTTAGTGTTGGCACAAGTGATCATGATGATCAAGGTGACCTTGATGTTTCTCATGATTTACCTCTACTTGAGAAGGCATATGAGGCCCTTTACGAAGGCTCCCAAACAACTCTTCTCTTTGTTGTATTGTTGTTGGTGAACATGAAGATTATGAATGGTTTATCCAACATAACAATCTCACATATGTTAAGGTATGTCATATATGTCATTATAGTTAATAAATGGTGAATCATGTACCAATAATATTCTTTATATTAACAAATTATATTTTTTGCTTTAGATTGATAGGTGAGTTTTTGTTACCACCATCAAATATTCTAGCTCGCTCATATCGAGAATTATCTGCCATTTTGAAAGATATAGGAATGGAGTATCAAGCAATAGATGCTTGTCCCAATGACCATATTATATATCATAAACAACATGAATTTGGAACAAAATTCCCTGAATGTCATATCAGTAGATATCAAATAGATCAAATAACAAAAAAGGTGCCTCGCAAGGTTCTTCGTTATACTCCCATTATTCCACGTATGCAATGATTATTCAGGTGCACTAGCTTGGCACAATTTATGGATTACCATGTACGCAATAGAAGTCGAGATGACATTATTTGAATGCCTACGGATGCTTCAACATTTATGGACATAGAGGAAAAGTGGCAACACTTTAAAGAAGAACCTCGTAATCTCAGGCTTTCATTGGCAGCAGATGGTGTCAATCCATTTGGAGAGTTGAGATCTGTTTACTCGATGTGGCCTATTTGTGTTATCAACAATAACATTCTGCCATGGATGTCAATAAGGAGGGGGCACATAATTTTGGCAATGATTGTTCCAGGTATTTTCTCATTTAATAGTCATCTACATTTAATTATAAATATTGTAGTAAAATGGTCATAATAATTAAATGTAATGTTTTTGTTCATTCAACTAGGTAAGTACCAAGTTAAAGATATGAATGTATATATTAAGCCTCTTATTGACAAGTTGTTGGAGTTATGGAATGGTGTCACAATGTATGACATCTCTAGACCAATAGGACAAATACAATTTCAATTCCATGCAATGCTTGTATGGACAATACATGATGCCCCAGGGCTAACACATTTTTGTGGTATGTTACAGTGTTCAAGTCGTGCATGATAATTATAATTATAAAAATTTACATATTTAATCAAATTAAACATTATCTTCTAGGTCTTCAAACAAAGGGAAAAATTGCATGTCCAGTTTGTGGTCCAAAGATGAAATCTCGTCATTCAAAAAGTTTAGGAAAGCAGGTGTTTCATGAGTATAGGCACTTCCTCCACAAAAATCATAAGTATCAAAATACTGAAAAACATCTTTTCAATGGGAAAGAAGAGACTACATCAAAGCCACGGAGAATGACACCTCACATATGGAAGTTGGAATATAATAGAATTAATCATCAAGGTAATGTCATTCCATCTAATGGTTTATGTTTGGAATTTGTATTTTTCTATCGTGTTTTATTTATTGATGATGTAATTGGTGATCATGAAGTTCATCAAGGCATGGATGACCACCTTCCAAAGGGACTAAAAATTTATCCCAGACAATTTAGTAGGTTGCCCTACTACGAGCACTTACAAATTGTTCATTTGTTTGATACTATGCATATTGGAAAGAATATAACATAGACATTATGGAAAATATTGGATGGAAGGCGTAACAAAGAAAAAATTGTCAAAATTTGTAGTGACATTCAAGAATCCAATCATGCAATGAAAAATGTCATTCAATCAAATAGCAGTGGAGACCAGATTAATATAAGTGCCCTTCCTTGGTCATTAATGGAGCAACAAAACAATGCTATAAAAGAAGTCATACGAAAAATTCGATTTCCCATAGGATTTGCTGCGAACATAAACAATCTCATATCAAAGAAAAGTGAATTTGGGTCAGGGATGAAAATGCATGATTGGCATACCTTCATTAAGGTAATTCATATTCTTGTGTATTTACTATATATTTGTATATTGTGCATGTACTTTTCATTGTATTATTTTAGAAAATAATGAAAATACCATTTTATAATTGTTGTAGTAGGTTCTACCTCTATCTCTCCCAGACCACTTCGACAATAATGTCAAGCAAGTCATGCATGATCTTGGAAAATACATGAGGTAAGTAGTGATGTTTGTTCAATTTATTGTATAGATATTATATTTGTGATTTGTTTTACTTGTTATGTAATATATTGTACATTATTTTTTAAAGTCTTGTTTATATATTTTTGCATCTTGAATCTCTTGTAGGTTGTTGTCATCTAAAGAAATCCATAAAGAAGATATTCCTCATCTAATGTGTGAAATGCAAAAGTGGCTACCTTCAACTTTTTTTAATGCACAAGAACACTACCTCATACACCAAGTTGAGGAGATTGAATTGTGTGGACCTGTACACACTAGGTCAATGTGGATGGTTGAGAGGCACTTGAAATTTTTGAAGGCTTTGGTTCAACAAAGAGCGCACTCTGAGGGTTCTATGGTGGAGGGATATATGGTATAGAAAACTTTGGCATGCATTACTGAATATCTTCCTAAGTTTGCAACAAAGATCCACGTAGATCGCATTTGGGATCCCAACCCCATTAACAAATTCAAAGGGGAGTACTTGATGGGGAAAGGTAGATTGAGGAAAGTGAGAGGTAATTATAAGATGTTATTGTAGTTAACTAATTCTTAATCTTCAAAATAAATCGGTTGTAAGTTGTCTATTTATTTTTTGTATAGTTGGTCGAGAGTGGGATGCACTACATTTGTATATTGCAAACAATCTTGATTGGATGAGGGTATGGATTGAACGATGTCAACATTCTGGTCGCACATTAACATGGGAAGGTGTGTCTTCATTGGTTAAAGAAGCTCATCGTAATGGAGATTCCAATGTTACGCAAAGGGAAATTGATTTAGCATATGGTTTAAGAGATAAACAAGTACGTATAAATTTATTAATCACCCATATGTTTATCAACCCATGATGCAATGATTTTTACATGTTTGACATGTTGCAGGTCAAACACCACAACGCTATGTGCTTCAATGGTCATAAATTTTGCATCAAAAAGCTGGATGACACGAAGAAAACTTGTGATTCTGGGATAACTGCAGTCTTTGAGGTGACCAATATTTCATCTAGAAACGACATACATCCTCAAGAGTCTCAAAATTGATACTATGGCATTTTGGATGATATACTTGAGTGTGACTTTAATTCCTTCAAATTAGTTATGTTAGTCATCAAATGCTATAGGATACGACTGAATAAAAATGATCTTGATAGAACTATTATTGAACATGATAATGGATTTACAATGGTTAATACAAGGTCATTTGAGCCAGTTGGGGATGAGTCCTATGTTCTTCCAAACCAATGTGAGCAGGTATTTTACTCAGAGGTTCCACATAAACTGGGTTGGTCATTTGTTGTTAGACATGATCCAATAGGAAGGCTGATAAAGTATAATGTGATGGAAGAAGAAGATGCCGAAGAAGTAGAAGATGATGATCACGATTGACAATTAGTCGATGATGTTCCTAACATAAATGTTCACGAAGAAGAAGAAGTTGATGATGATGATGATGTTGCTGCTAATGATGATGATGGTGGTAATGGTGATGGTGATGGTGATGGTGATGGTGATGGTGATGGTGATGGTGATGGTGATGGTGATGGTGATGGTGATGGTGATGATGATGAAGATGACAACGACGATGATGACGATGATGACGACGATGATGATGATGATGATGATGATGATGATGATGATGATGATGAGTTGGATGAAGAAGAAGATCAATGACATGAATGAAATGTATGATGTATGCGATTAGTATATTATCTATTTAATATTGATTTCTTGATAAAAAAATATTTGACTTAAATGGTTACATAATTAATTCACTATGTGGACTGTTTATTAGCTATGTGATGGATGGTGATTTATGATATATATTTGATGGATTATATATTTATGATGATACATATGTGATTCTTATGATGCTCAATTACATATATGATGATACATATGTGATGCTTATGATGCTTATGATACATATGTATTTATTGTTTATCAAATTACAAATGTAATACTTATGATGCTCAATTGTTGGTGTTGATTTCATGTATATATTTTGTGTGATGCTACCATCCTTGGTGGAAACAGGTATTTGACTATAGACATTGTCAACCCTTTACTTGAGGATCCTGCACAGTCTACATAAAGTAAAGGTAAGGAATAAAAAAATATACAATGATTATGATGACTGCATATTGTTCATGTTGTGTACTATGTAATTTTTAGTATACGCATCATGTAATTTTTAGCTAACATAAGATAATTGAATTACATATGTAGGAACCTGAACCCCTTTGACAAGGATCCTGCACAGTCTCATGGATCGACAGGTATAAGTCAATACACCCTATAGAAACAATTTATTTAAAAAAAAATACTAGGAAAA
Organism: Cryptomeria japonica; assembly: GCF_030272615.1. Classification (NCBI taxonomy): domain Eukaryota; kingdom Viridiplantae; phylum Streptophyta; class Pinopsida; order Cupressales; family Cupressaceae; genus Cryptomeria; species Cryptomeria japonica. Next base: position 518,687,643 of record NC_081408.1, on the reverse strand, counting down.
CAAACTTCCTCAATTTTTCAAACCTTGACATTAGCAACAAATCCAATACAGTTATCAACACTTGAGGCCCTAGTTGGACTAATTCAAATTTTAATCTTAACATCAACTTTAGGGTCGACTTCTTCATCAACATTACCCTCATTTGCAAAATATCTCTCTCATTACCAACTAAATATCTCATTTGATGGAGTGCAGGTATCACCAAATAGGTATTTTTCAGATGTGTCTTCCTCAAGTGAGGAAAATGTAGGAATAGAAGATGAAAGTGAGACATGTAGTAGATCTAAAATAGGGAGATCAACTAGAGGTCAAAAGATTAGAATAAAATTCAATAAATGCATGCAATTTTTCCTTGCTTAAGGGGGGTCATGTTCTTACGATGATGAGACCAAAGGTGACATCAAGGTGCCCTTGAGGTACAAACATCTACAGAAACAATGGGTACCCAAGGAAATTCCTCCAATAAACACTGATTTTTGTGTTAACGAGAGGATATATCGCATAACACCTTCGTTGTTACATGGTTTGGGCCTATTTTCCATGGATGGCATAAAGGTCTGTTACAAAAAAGTTGCTGAATTGATAGAGTTTCTCGGACCTTGTTACAATTACAAAAATTGGATGTAGATTGTTCGATATAAAAGAAGTATGCGTAGGTATGCACTGTTAGAAAATTATATACAACATAAAGATAATGATCAAAGTAAACAAGTGGCTGTATACATAGATGGAAGCCAAAAGCAACAGGGAATATTGCAGGTTTTATAAATAGTATGTGATTTGGGTCAACTAATAAGCAACCCAATTGCATATTTGAGGCGCGTGAGGGAAATCGTGTATTCGTATGTGCGATAAAATAAATAAGTGTAGGGAAAGAGTTGCTAATCAATTACAATTTGAATTGTATAGATACAAACAAAGTTACTATAATGGGGGTGGTATGTACTATATACCATTTAAACCAACCTCCAATTAATGACTCCAATATACGATTTATTATTAAGATTTTTTGCTAAGTCTATTGGTTTCATTTCGCTAACGTTTTTATATTTTTTCTTTGTCACAGGGCAACATGGATCCGTCACATAGCACATATAGGGATGTATGTCCTGACACTTCTACCAAGCAGGTAAACCTCATTATAATTATACAAATTAGATAGAAGCAAATTGTTACATTATTATGTTCTTTTCTTGAGTGTTTTGGAGTAATTTTGATAGTGTTAATAATATTGTTGTCACAGATGGATGTTCGGGGAAAGGGAAAGGGACCTGTAGTACCTCAACACCTCTATAAGGATGTGGACTCAATAGTATTATGTGATGATGACATCGCATTTACCACAAACCCTATAGAAATGATGAAAAGTCTGTTAGAAAAATTAATAGAGAGATTCTTGCTTTGGCATCCATGAGCCCTTAGATCGATGAAATAAAAGAGAGGGTGCAACAATTGATGCAGACAACACATAACTTGCAAGTAAGTAGTAATGAAAGCTTTAATTATAATAAAAGTTCAATAATGGTTTATATTTTATTCTCTTTTATGTCATGAACTAAAATATGTACGTGTTGTTTTTATAGGATTTGATGCGTCCTCATCAACCTGGTGGCCATGATCAAGGTATTTCAGGTATTTCAGGTGATGACCATGTTCTATACATTAAAAGTACTCCTCCTTTGGACTTGTGAACTTGCTTTTTTAATGCTAGTGTTATTGATCATATATTTATTATGTAGTTGATGTAGAGGGATCTAGTTGATGCTCTTCATGAATGATCATTAATACCTTAGGGCAACAAACCCCCTTACACATCCCTTCACTTGTTCTCAACAAACCCCCAACACATCCTTTTTCTAGATTTTTGACTTGGATCAACCTCTCACTTTATCACTTATAATTTTTGAGAGCTTCATATTGTGATTTGTTCTTCATTGTCAACTCACCTCTCACTATATGATACTCTCTCCTTTTAAAGCTTGTCACATTCTACTTGAGCAACATAGTCCTATTTCAACCCATTGGACATCACTCAACAAAACAATATGGTTTGCTATCCCAAAACAGGGAAAAATTTGTCTCAGTCTGCTAGGGCAATAGTTTTCTTGACATTTGTACAACCATTCAACATAAGAACAATTCAATATGAAAGATACTTGAGTTGACAACAGGAATCCAAAATTTGAGAATTTTTCAATGACTACATCAATGGATATTAACAAACCCTTGTGATTGGCCTAGAACTGAGGGTTTTGGACAATTTAGAGAAAAACAATTCAAACTCTCCTCATTCTTCACGACCATTTCTCTAACTTGGCACAAAACAAATTTAATTCATTACACTTCACCCTCTAATCCTTGATTAGATGTTTTTAATCTATTTGCTTGATGCGAAGAAACTTGAAACAGTGCATGAAATGTGACTGTCATGGAAATTTGCAATTAACAAGTTCCAAAACACAAAATTTAATTGATTTTATCAAAACATAATACATTACAGTGTTCTTCAAGGTGTCTCATTCCTTCTTCCTTTACACTGCCCTCTTGTCACAATTTTACCTACCTTTGTCCTCCTTCATACTATTCTATCATTAAGATTAGCATCAAGCACTTAATGAAGGTTCATCTTTCTTTACAATTCTCAATAAAGGTTCATCCTTGTTTACAATTCTTGCAATTTTAATATATATAATGTTTTATATATTTAATGTATTATTCTTTAGGTGTTGTCAATGTTCCTATGCAAATGCCACCTCATTCGAGGTTAGCCCCACCTGTATTGTCGACTGCAATGTCGACAACACACAACATGCAGACATCGTCTACTGCACGTCATGTTTACCCGCCCACTGTTGGTAGATCCCTCTTTTGCTCTCTCTTTCATTATGCGTTTATTTCCCTTAAAGCATTCTTTATTGGGGGAATTTCATAGTGGATTCATTTTCTACAGCAAGAGATGCACATGAGGATGCACCAGAGGTGACTACTACTGATAACATACCATCATTTCCAGGATCTTCCTGTATTGCTAGTACAGGAACGTTGCAAGCTACATTGGTGGTGAGCGATGAAGAATTGATTCCCTTAAAGATACAAAAGGTTCCAAGTACTTTAAAATTATTATTATATATAGTCTAATTGTAATTTACTTACTTATCAATCATTTTGGACTAATGATCCCATGATTTTTTTTGCAGGAAATGATATTTTTTATAAAAATCTTAACGACATTGCATTGCAGATATTTGGGCCCACCATACGTAAAAGGTGGAACATCATATGTGACCTAACCCTGATCTACTATTTTGATTTCATATCATTGCTAGAATAGTTTTCCTTTGATCCTTTTCTTGAACTATATCAAAGGTAGCTTCAGTTTATTTCTGAATCTAACAGGTTTGTTTTTTATTTAAAGGTGGAATGACCAAGAAAAAAAGTTAAAATATGAACTAACAAACCATTGGTTGGGTTGTTCAGAAATGACACATTCGACAAAACCAAGGTCCTTGAAAAAGCTGGCACATATCTAAAGTATGTGAGGGACCAATACAGGACACATTTAGAGAAGAACGTAAAGTACGAGCATCCCCCATGATTCCAGAGAGGGAGTGGAAGGACCTCATTTTGGATGTGAAGGAGATAATTGAAAGGAAAAAAGTAAATACACCACCAGATGCCAAAAGAAAGTATGTGATACTATTAAGAATGTAATTATGTACTTATTACTCTTTATATTTATATAATCTAACATATTTCAAACTTTTCATAGACTGAGTGACACGTCAAAGGCAACCAAGGAAAGACAAGAAAAGCACGAGCAACACAAACTCAACTTTGGTGGTTATATGAAACTTGCAGCACAAATTGTAAGAATCAATAAATGAAATATCACATCAAAATATTTATAAATTGCAAAAAAAAAAATTATTATCAAACAATACAAGCAAAATTCATGATACTAAGCAAAAATGCACGGCTCTGAATTCAATAGAGCGCCCACAGAAGATGACAAGAGAATCACCTACCAGCGAGGCTATTTAGCCGTGGCTCAATGACTACGAGAATTGAGTGGGCAAACATGAGATTCTGATCCATCCGTCACCAAGGTAAATAAGCTAAATGAAAATGATTTCAAATTGAATACTTTACCAATAATCTATTTGATGTTAAGTTCCAACATAAAGTGACTATATTCTTTTTAAATAAGCAAGCAATGATAACAATGCTCATGACATTGGAATGTAGCTTGTTAATCATGGAACACTTGGACATGAAGGTCTGGATGTGCATTCCAGTAGTGGAGGTATTCATTTGCTATTCAATTTTTTTTATGTAATTATTAATACAATTAAACATCTTAATTAAATTGTAATTAGTGTAGTAATTAATGTAATCTATTTTGTTAATATTTTAGAGCATGTAGTCGGTGGTGACCAAGTGGAGCATGATCCGGGTGGACAACATCAAGAACGTGATGTTCCCCAATCAGGTAAATAGGACCATTGTTATTCCTTTAAACAAATTTAATTACAATTGGTGTATTGATTAATGTAACCTTTCGTATTTCAACTCCAGAGGATCTAGAGGGTGTTCACTATGTTGAGGTTGAGGTTAGACAAAATGATGTGGAAGATGATGTCGCCCCATTAGGTAAAGAGTGCCATAGTTATGTTAGTTAAATTAATGAAATACTTGTAACATTAATAAAAAATATTTTTAATTTAATCCATTTCTTTGTTATTGAAGACGACCCCCCTTTGGTTCAGTGTCCTCGTCCTCTATATAGGACTAGGCATACATTGAGATCATGAGCAGAGGGAAGAACAACTAAAGATGGGGGAAATGATGAAGAAAATGATGCTCCACTTAGTTTTTACATAGCTTCAAAAATAAAAATGAAAAAAAAATGATTGTAATCTACCTTATTTGATAATGACTGATTTTTATGTGTTAATGAATGTAATTATGTGCTAATGAATGTTCATGAATGATATGTGTTAATGAATATTGATGAATGTTGCATGTTAATGAATGTTATGTGTTAATGAATGTTATGTGATAATGAATGAATGCTATATTTTAATAATGAATGAAAGAATGAATGAATTTTAGATGTTAACGGGCAATTTAGAGTGATGTTCGGGGGGGGGAGGGGGGGAGGGGCCAAATGAGATTCCACCTTCACGTGGTTGGCCCTGTTAAGTAGATAATATTGAACTATTCTCAAAACAAAGCAAAGCTCAATAAAAAAGAGAAGCTCAATAAGATAACACACTTTTCAATATTTCATTATGTTGCACAGTTTTTGATTAGAGCAAAAATAGGTTTTGAAGGGGCCCCAAAACCCTTTACAAAATGATTCTAAGAGGATTAAAATCAAATAGAAACTTTCAAAACAAAATGGGCTGCAAGGATAGGCATAGAATTCGGTAGCCAAAGAGACAACAAAAGCCCAGTCGGGCACAAAAAGACAACATAAAGACTAAACCTAGGCACATAAAGAACCAGCAATAGAAAACAAACCCAATTACATTAGGCTTCTAAGGGTCTCAATGGCCTCAGTCTCTAGGGAATTCATGGTGTCAGTAGTAGCTTGCATAGCGTTATGATCCAAGTTCTGAAAGGCCACCTTCTTCTTCATGTTCCCTCAAGTCCTTTTGCAGGGTCCATCACCACTTTGAGCCGCCTTAGCTTCCTCACCAATAACAACAACAACCTTATCCGGTTGGTCCAAACTTTTCACCATGGTGTTCATAACCATTGCAGATTGTCTAATAATTTTATGACTGCTAACCATAATGGTCTTAAGGGTGTCCTGCATTTTTTTGTAGCCATCCTCAACCCAGTTGATGCGTTCCTCCAGATTTTTCTTGAGTTAGTCAACCCCTTCCCCTGTTTTCTTGATACATTCCATGGCCAAATTCTTCTCACCCTCAGTCCAATTCCCATCATTGTGCAGACCAAGAGATGAACCAACAAGGAGGGAATCCATTTTTCTACCCAAAGCTCTTTGGTTAATCCGGATCTCTTTGAGTTCATGAAATAGCCACTTGAACAAACTGAAGATGTCGATTGCATGATCATGAGATAAACCCAGTACATTTTCATAATCCTCCCTCTTATCATTTAGCTCATCAATTTTAGGATTAAGGTCAGCAATACCAGCCACACCCATATTACCAGTCTCCTTAAAGGAAAGAGGAGAAGTCAGGACATTAAGGTTACTAGGGTTCTTATCAACCTTCTCAAAAGAAGAGGGGGAGCCAAACTCAACCGAAGTAGAGGAGGAGGACATAAAAATATTCTTGTGACTAGATGATCCCTTCCTTGATTTGGGTTTAGAGCTCGAAGGAGTTTCCACTTTAGCTTTTTCAGGGGAGGTGTAGTCTCCTCAGACCTAGACCCAAAATCGTCATTCTTAGAGTCTCTCGTACTAGTCTCATCATTCTTGGAAGAAATATGGAAAACATCCTCAGGGGGAGGAAGAGCATGAAAATGTGCATCGATAAGAACCAACAAGCCTTCATGCACAATGGGAAACTTAGCAGGGTTCTTATGGTGGTCACTAAAATTAGCCCTAAGGGCAGACATGAGGTAGAACAGGAAAGAAATTTTCACCCCCATGGTAGAAATGATTCAAAATAACAAAATGATGGCCATACACCCTAGTATACCGACCATCCAAAGTAAGATAACTCATAATTACCTTGAGAAGCTTTTGCCAGAAAGGTTTGATGACCACAATATCATAGAAGCTAACCGTCTTCTTGACAATTTTAGCCCACTCCTCCTCCTCCTTAGGGAAACCTTGCACAACTTGCTCCATGTACACCCTATCTCTATAATACTTCATGCCTTCCATATATAACCTAGTAACCTAAGCAATAAGGGCTTCATCTACCAGGACCCTCCGACCATGAAGAATAATCGAGCCATCCTTCTAGTTTTTAGAAAAATACCTAGTAACATCTTGATTTCACCCTTGAAGCCTCTCAATGTAATTAGTAAACCCACCTTTCTTTAGAATGCGCCAAAGATTCTTTTCATTCTTAAGCTACACATAGCTAGGCGGCTCAATTCTCTTTTTGGCACCACCCATTTTCTCAAGCTCTTTGTAATTCTCTCTGTAATGAATTTCAAGATTTAAGACAATACTCCTAAAAAAGTAAGAAATCACCCACAAAGCATGCAAAATAAATTTGCATCGATTATTATGTCCTATCTGGCCACCTATCTCAAAACATAAGGTATTGGAGGTTCTAAAAACATGCAAAGTCATAATAACACTAATAATCATTAACTTCTCCCTGGAATTCGCTCGTGGAGCGAATACATCGCAAGTTCAGAGTCCAAGGCCTGTTACCATGGGTCCAACAAAGCTAGGTCTCACACGTCACTCCCTTGTTGGCAAGGAAGTCAACAATCACGTTGGCTTGTCTATAAATATGAGAGAACATACATTTATCAAAGGTTTTAATAATGTCTTTGGCTTTTTCATCCAAATATCAACATTCCAAGCTGGAGTAGAATTTCCTTTAAGGTAGTTGATAATGTTCTTAGAATCCCCCTCGATCCAAACAAGCTTACAGTTGTTTTGTTTTGCAAGTTTAAGACCGTGATAAGCCCCTATAGCTTCGGAAACATTATTAGTCTATTTACCAAGATGGATAGCAATAGTAGAAATGAAGTTGCCATTATGATCTCATATCACTCCACCACAACCAGCTTGACCCAGGTTCCCTTTAGTCATGCCATCAAAATTGATTTTGACCCAACCTTGGGGAGGAAAGTTCCAACTAATGTTGTCCTTGAGGTTGACTTTAGGGGTAACCATATGATGACCAAGATTCCAATCCTTGACAACATTGACTTCATACTCCTTAAGGATGCCACTATGAGAGAGAACATTTGGGCTAACAACTGAGAGGTTATCAGAGATGGCTCTAGAAATTTTCTTGAAACCAATATCAAAAGGGAGATGGGTGTCCCTGAAGATGGGATTGTTACATTCTTTCCATAAGCCCCATGCCATATGAGGAAACACAAAAATCCAGATCTTCTTTATGAAGGGATTTCTGGAGGGTGGATTCCATTGGTGGACAAACTCCAAATCTTAGAGGTGTAAGAGCACTGTAAGAACAGATGGTCCATAGATTCAACAGCTTGCAAACACAAGTAGCATTTGTTTGGGATAGCAAAGCCCCTCTTAACAAGATTTTTAGTAGTTAAGATTTTATTAAGAAAGAGGAGCCAAAAAAACATATTGACCTTAGGAGAAAGGTTCTTAATCCAAACTTTAGATCACCAGGACACATAAGGTTCCTTATAGGCATCCACAAAAGCCGCATAAAACTTCCCATTAGGGTTGAATTTCCTGATTAGTTCATCTTCCACACTTTCCTCCAAGCCAAAAGAATTTAGGGAAATTTGCAATTAGATTAAAGAAGGATTAATAGCAAGAAGAGTAACCCACTTACCCTCCTTCAAATAGTTAGCCACCATGGGGCCATGAGAAGCCACACAAAGATCTTTTAAAGATACCAGAGTAGGATCCGAAGCAAGTGAGTGATGCCCAATCCAACAATCATCCCAAAACCGGACTTTTCTACCATTCCCAAGCTTCCAGTGGGCTCCCCAGCTAGCCACATTCCTAGCCTTGACAATATTGTTCCAAAGATGAGAACCAACGGGGATCTGAGAAGAACTCAAAAAATCTTGCAAAGAGTGAACATTAGAAAGATATTTATTATGCCATAAGGTGCTCCGTTCAAAAAGGCCTGTTTCGTTGCCCCCGTGACAGGACCCCAAGAAGCCCGTGATTCGTCCCTTGGGTCCACCTGAAAACCTATTTTTGAGTCCCCACCATCTTCAGAATCCACATCACCCTGGTTATCTTTAGAGCCAACAGATCCTGGGGATCTCGGGCCATCTCCCTGTGAACCCATAAGGGGTCCGCTAGGGACCACAAAAGCATCACCTAAAACCCTCCCCTGAACTGCCTGAAACCCTACCTACGCGCCATTTATTTTTTGGATGATAGATGATCATTATGTTGCACAGTTAATCTTATTAAATAATGCATATTGAATCTTAATTGCAGGGTCCAACAGAGACAACACGAACAACAACACCACAAGTTGTTGGGTATAATGAACTCCCATATTGTCTTGTATGTACATTAACACTATGAGTTGCTTCTAGTGTTGATATGCATGACACGATTGCAAAAGTTGTGAACATGCCTCATCCTTGTAAGTTTTTTTATTAGTTGACATTTTCTTTAGCATATTTTAATTTTCCTTATCATTTTAAGTCTAACCACTTTTATATGGAATTTATCTGCTAGACATTATTGATACAAGGACTTGCATTGCATCAATTTTTTTAATTAGGTATTATAAAGGGTAGGTTATATTTGTAAATTTCTATTTGAGTTCATCCAAATTTTATAATTGTTACCTCACATCTTGTTATTGCTGCAACAGGGATTATGGCCAACATAGGCTATGATTGCAACCTCTCGGTGCCATAGAGTCTCTTTGTTCTTAAAATTGTAGCAGACTGTCAGGTACATTCCCTCTTTTGCACTCCAAATTGTAGCGGTCAATGCACATGACCAAATTTCCTTTGACATCTAGAGGATAGTATTGACTTTTAAGTAATTAGAGGCTTCTGAGGCTTATTTGGCCAATATTTATTTTTGTGGGATATGATGGTTGTGTTTTAAGTCATATTAAGATGATCTCAATGAGTAATCATTTCACTAATGATATTTTTTCATTTTTCTTCATGAATGTTGGCAATTTTTACAAGTTAAGAAACCCATTAAGTAGATAGCCTTGTAAATTCATTACTTTGTTAATATAATACTTGATCTCTCTAATAAAAACTCATTATACATAGTGATTATGATAGCCAATAGTTCTCATTTGATGATCATCTAGGTCAACTTTTGATCTAAAAGAAACTAATCACAAAAGGGGTCATGAACTATCCTCATTCACAGTCAAACCTCACTATAGTTGAGATATCAAAGCTTTCAATCATAGGAAAGATAGCAATAGTAATGTAGATGTCAACTTGAAGAGAATGAGTAGTGACAATAGAAGTCATACAAAGTTAGAGACCAAGAGTTGCCAGTCAAACCAAAAGCCCTAGATCCATAGATGATACAAAGAGCGGTCAAATAACTCTCCACGAGTGTCGATAGTTAGCAAATCACAGTGATGAAGGTTTTTTAGTGGCAAGATAATCAAAACAATATGAGAAAACACTTAGATAAGAGATCATTTTTAAAAAGATGACAAGGATGCCATCATACTCATTGTACGTGACAATAAGGACATTCACTATTGCAAAGACAATTGTGAGTAAGAATTTTTGTATCAAATCAATATAAATACTATCCTATGCTTATTGCAAAAGGCATACACCTGAGCCAATATTCATAGTGATAAAGGAGCCTTTCAACGTTAGCAACATAGAGGATATAGACTATCAAAGTTTCAAACAGTGGTAGGCATGCATTAAAGGTAGCTCAAATAGAGGAGATTTGATAGAGCACAAGCCATGATAGAAACCTAGAGACAAATACCTGTAACAGGCATAGTTAAAAAGGATAGCTAACAAGTTCTAATGATTTGTTTGAATTGATCAAAATATTGCTGCATTATTAGTCGATAGACTAAATTTTGTGTGAGGTTTTGACTTGAAACCTGTCTCTCGCCGAAAAACAATTAACAGGTGTGTGGGGGAAAAAGTGACACTAAGCAAACATGCCCTAATCTCACTTTCAATCACACATTTGTGGAATACGAAAGAGCCTAGAGGTATCACACAATTGGCTACTTCTTTTTGTGGAAGAGAGAGCCACGGGATACCTATTAGGATTTCTATTCCTTTGTTGTAATTGAAAGATAAAATGATGCAAGTTCAATCCCTAACCCCAAAGTGCAAGTATGAACTAATAACGAGATTGCAGAATTGAACTTAAACAATGGAAAGCTGTAAACACAAGGACAAGACAAGAATGTAAATGCGTACCCGGTGTTAAAATCTGAGTGAAAATGTTTGGGACGGGGGCGCGGGCGCCACTGTCCTGATTCTGCCCCTGAAACTGCTCCGAAAACTGTTGTTTTGCAACCTGGAAAACTGTCAAAAATGCTGAAAACTGCTGTCTGTCAGGAGGACCAGGGCGCCCAGTGCCACTGTCCCAGGGACCAGGGCACCCAACGCCTCTGTCCTGGCAGGACCAGGGCGCCCCACACCCCTGTCCTAGTCTTTTTCTCTGAAACTTGGTGTGTTGTTTGGTCTCCGTTTGCTTCTTCCGGATCTGTAACTTGTGGCGTCGTCCGAGTCCCAAAACCTGCACTTATATCTGAAAAGGTGTTTGGGCGGCTATATAGGGTTTTGCCTTAGTCAAACCCCTGCTTCGGTGATTTCCACCTCCACGAATAGCCAAGTTGTATTGTAAAATGTATTGTGTGTGCAGACCTAGTGTGCGTGCAAGGTCCTAGAATGCAAGAAAGCAAACTAGAGCAACCTAGAAAGTAAACCCTAATTGCTTGTAAATGATAAGGTAAATGCTCTAAATCAAGATGAAAAGTGATCTAAAGCATGAATAAAGGATATATTGAAGCTTATGCAAAGACATGAAAACAACATGAAATCATACCCAACCCTCAAGGGAGGAGTACAAGCCAATCTTCAGTCGGTAATCTCCTATTGTTCTTCAATGTCTTCCAAGCCCTAAATGGATGAATGAAATTGATAAATGCTTGATAGAAGGATGTTGAATGTTGTTGAAGTCTTCAAAGATCTGCTCTTTCGCTGCATAGAAGGTCCCTGAAAGCCCAAAATCCGGATCCTTTCAAATGAAGAAAGAGAGCTCTTATATATGAAACCCTAGGTCTTAATTTCAACTTTTGGCCGACCTAGAGATTGAATCTCCCACCAATTTCTTGGGGTTAAGCTTTATTTTATGATTGGATCGCGCTCCTAAAATTTCGAGAAAAATGTCCGGGACCATGTGCACTCCGGGCGCCATGGTCCTGACAACTTTTCACCAAATTTTTAGGGTCGTCGGATATGATGATTTTAGAGAGAATCTCGAAGTTACAGGTGATTTCGAGATGTTTTGACCTCCGAAATCAAGCCCCCAAGTTCGAAATAGGACCTAATTAGGGTTTTTGATTAAATAATGTATTGGAAGAATAAAATGAAAGGGGCACACTTTAATGAAAGGGCCCAACTTAATGATGTAGAAGATGATGAAATAGGACCTTAGACCTAATTAATTTAATTAATTAAGTGCTAAAGGGGAAATGCAATGCAAAATGCAAAATGCGCCAAGGTGGGTGCTAAACTAGGTGTGAAATTGTACCACCCTAGCAAGTGCGTACAATTTACGACGCTACATTTAGCCCCCACTTTAGCGGTCATATGAACACTACGTGCATATGCAAGCTAAAGTACAGAAAAGTAAACATTATTTGAAAAAGGATATATCCATAAGTCTGTCGAACGAAGCCCCCAGCGGTATCTGCAGTACACAGTTAGGAACCGCACCCTACAAAACACACGTTAGATCACAAAATCACCTAATGCTTACTAAGGAAGGTGATGAAAATTCGAGGGTAGCTATATGCCCCCCCTGTTTCGGCTTGCTAATTTTAGTGAGTTGAAACAGGGTATCATGTTTACCACTTCGAATTGTTAAGGAATATTGATGACAAATGCTCACAAGAAGATTTGATATGAGATCAAAAACTAATGGAGAATCATTTGGTAAGAAAGAGGACTAAATCTCAATTTCAACACAACAAAGAGTGTGAGGATTTGAGAGTTCTCTAACAAAAGATGAAGGATGTAAATGGAAACAAAATAAAAAGAGAAGAAAAGAAAGGAAAAAAGCACGAATACACACATTGGTGATCCATGAGAAGAATAGTGAGAGAGCAAACATGGACTTCTCACCCCTAGATCTTGTCTAGGTGATCCATGGGAAAAGGACATGGAAAACTAGCCCCTAGAGTCTGTCTAGGTGATTCATATAAGGGAGGAGAGTGAGAAAGTCTAGCCTTATGCTGCTAGTTCCACTCAACCTCGTGCATGTGTGTGTAAGTGAGGTTAGAAGCACCTCATAGGAGTGTATGCCCGAGTATGCTACAACCTATATATGTATAGTACAAAAGCGTGACATCTCGCTCTAAGAGTCTGTGCTCTGGTTCCGAGAATAATCACCTTGCATAAAAGAAAAATGGAGACATCTCGCTCTAAGAGTCTGTGCTCTGGTTCCGAGAATAATCCATTGCTCAAAAAGTGTAATGTTTATGTCATAAGCAAAGTAGAACAAGGATACCTACCTTCATCACAAAAGAAGATACCCCAAAAATGCAACAATGTCATAGATCCAAGCAAGAGAGTTTTTTTTTTTTTTTTTCGTTAAACTCTTTAAGCAAGGATAAGATAGTTGAAAAGGGATATCTTGTAGTATGTGTAAAGGAGATCCTTAGAGGAGAAGAGATCTTTGTACAAAAGACACCTATCCCCAAGAGGAATTGTCTTATACAAATATAACATCTTCTAGAATAAGACAAAGAAGAAAATAAGAATGCAATACTTCCTTCTTTTGCGAGGTGAAAGTGATTCTTAATGAAGGATGACGCTCTTTTTAACCCAATTGGGAGAGTGAATTCATTATAGATGTATTTTACCAAGTGCAAAAGAGGTTGTAGTCAAGGACTTATACCTCTTGTAAGAGAGAATCCTTAAACAACAACAAATGCATACAAGGAATAACATCAAGTAATAAATTTCACACCATCCACGAAATAGGAAAAAGTGGATCCTTAGATAAAAATAAGGAAAGATCATCGCCTCCCAAGGATAAGGACAATGAGAAGGACTTACACAATCTCCTAGGGAGAGATTTGGACATAAGCAAAAGAAGAGATGTATGAAATCACTCTTGTCCCCATAGGAACAAGAGATAACATAGAAAATTAGGCTATTATGTTGCTTCAAAAATATGATTGCACTTGAAATTGTACCATCATGAATGACAATGAGCCCCCAGTAAATGAGCTACCAATGTCACATAATGATGAGCAACATAATAGCCATTAATGTTATTTAAAGATATGATAGATTGAATGAGGTATTTGAATATGAGATGCTAAATGCTCAACTATAAGTGAGATCAAAAACATGTATAAAATGATAAAAATTGAAGAAGAAAAGTCACAAGAAATCTTAGAAGAGGGATGAGTGTAATTTATTAGAGCCTTATCCCTGGAGGAAAGAACTTTATGATGAATAGAAGATAAAGATTCATAAGTGGATTTAGAAATTTGAGGGGAGTCGTAAAGAGATTTGTTCATTGCCAAGATTTCCTTATGAGGGGAAAGAGAGTTGATAGAAGTAGAAGATGATTTAGTTGAAATGAGATCATCATCACTACTAAATATAGCATTCACATTGAGAGATGGTCTTTTAGACGCTTTGGTACGTTTGCAGGGATTATAGCCGAGTCCAAAGGCATAATTGTGAAAATTAGTCTCTAGAGGAACTTTTATCCCTTGTTCATGAGCGCCACAACCATTTCCATGATACCCATGCTTAGCAAAAATGCAAAACCCACGACCATAACGATCAGCCATTTCAGGAAGAGAAGGTGGTTTTTCATAAGACAAAGAATCAAACTCTTCATAATTAGAGGTGTGAGGAGAAGAAGTTTGAGAAGCGGCCACAAAATTATTGCTCATAGGTTCAAGTAAGACCGATTGATCTCTAGTTTCTTCCTTCTTTTTAACTTTAAGCTCTCTAGGAGGAACCCTATACTCACCTACAAAGGTGGGATTAAAATCAAGAGATCCCCAATCATCTTCTGCGAGAATCTTCTCAGGATCAAAAGCCTTTTCATGTGTAGATTCAAGTTGAGAAGAATTTTCTTCAGGAACATCAGGTTCATCCAAAGAATTTTGATTATCAGAGGGTGGTGATCCGTCCATAGGTATCTTGTTTAAAGAGTCATCACTAGAAGAGGAAGGTTTAGAATAACTCCCTTTGGAAGTAGATGTTTGCAAACAAGCTTGAAAATTAGTATCACCTATCAAGGTATATGTCTTATTGTTATAAATGAATTTAACTTGTCTATGCAATGTAGAGGGGACAACTTGCATACTGTGAATCCAAGGTCTCCCTAATAACAAGTTGTATGTTAGATTTCCTGACATAACATGGATAGGAGTAGACAAAGTAACAGGTCCCACTGTGATGGGTAAGGTGATAATACCTAATGAAGACTTAGCCACATTATCAAAGCCTCGAATGGGACGAGAGTCAGGCTCAATAAGGGATGTATCCACATTCATCTTATGTAATAGATTAATGCTACACACATTAAGGCCAGAACCATTATCTACCAGTGTTCGTCTTACAGCAGTGTCATTTATGATAACCACAATCATCAAGGGATCATATTGATGTTGAATTTCACTAGTAGGCAATTTGTCTTGAGTAAACACAATTTGAGCTTTAGGATTCATCACAGAGTTAACCAAAGACACTATATTACTAGATGTATTAGGTGGAGGAACATTCAAATCTTTCAAGGCATCTTGTAACATTCCATGATGAACAGAAGAAGTTTGGATCAAATCCCAAAGGGATATCTTAGCAGGGGTAGCTTTAAGTTGTTCTATGAGATCATATTCCTTACCAAGAACTTGTGAAATACATGGAGCTTGCGGAAGAATAGGTTGGGAAGGAGGAAGTGAAGTTGGGATAACTGGAGGAGGATTAGGTTGCCTATTGTTTCTTGTGTTATAGGTATGAGCAACCGCATGATAACTCTCTCTAGTCAGTTGCTTAGCATACTCATAAGGGCTCTTAGTAGAATAACCTCCTTGCACAGTAATAATAGGTTTGTTAGGAGTGCAAAAAGAATCATTAGCATAACCACCTTGAACCACTAAGATAGGCTTATTTAAAGGTTGAGAATTTTGAGAAGGACAAGCACCTTGGACAGTGAAGAGAGGTTTGTTAGGTGTCTCATTCACATGTATCAAATCGATTGAGGATGGTTTAGGAGAATGAACAAAAGTGTTGGAAGAATTGCTGATAGTCTTCTCTTGCACTAAAATCTCATCACGGATTAAATCAATTTTAGGAGAGAGACAAGGGATAGGCATTGATGTTCTAGTAGGAAGAGTAATACTAGGAAAGGTCATATCATCCTCTATCATCAAAGGATCTACATGGGGAATAAACTCTCTAGGAGAAGGATCAACATTTCTCTCTAAAGTCTCACTTTTGAGAGGGAAATCTTTGAAAGAGATGTTAACCATCTTGCTTTGAACTAGGGTATCCTTATGAGTAGAACCAAGTTGAGGAGAGGGAGATGCTTTATTTTTAGAGAGAGAATAATTAAGATTCAAGGAAGGTGAGAAACTATCAAGGGAGAGAGAATAATCTACACCTTCTTCTAATGGTTCATCCCAAATAGTGAAGTTGTTGAAAGGAATGTTTGAAGTATTGTCAATTTCAGGAGAGGAGATAACATTGTTTATTAATTCCTCATCCTTAGAAGGGAGAGCATCAATAGATGTGTTAAACTCATCCTCTTTCCTCAAAATATGTTCAATATGATCTTTAGGGGAGAGAGAATTAAGGAAATTGATTATTATTTCATCTTCTTTCTCTAAGGGATGCTTATGGGTAAGACAAACTTTAGGAGAAGGGTAAGCATTTATCATTAATTCATCATCTCTAGTGGGAATTTTGTTGGAAAAGGAAATGCCATCACTAGGAAATGTAGGGATAATGTCATTTTCTTGCACAAAAGGATCCTCATGAAGGGAGTGTTTTTTAGGAGGAACATGAACATATTTCTCCAAAGATTCATGCTTAGGAAGGAGATCTTTGAAAGAAGTGTTCATAACCTCTTGTTGCACTAACATGCCCCCATTGGAAGGACCAACTTTAGGAGAAAATAAGTCAATGTCCATCAATACCTTTTCACTTAGAGAGGCATCATGTAGGGAAGGTGAAGTAACATTAAGAAAGGTCTTTATGATATCATTCTCTTCCTCTAGGATAGCTAAATAGGAAGGGCACATTTTAGGAGAATTGTCAAGATCACTCTTAAAGTCTTCATCCTTAGAGCATGGGAGAGTCTCAAAGGGATTGGTAGCAACACTTTTAGGCACTAAAATGTTGTTATAGATGGGGGGAGGTTCTTTAGGAGAAGGAAAAATTGAAACAAGGGAAGCTAACCCATTATCACATCTATGAAATGAATGCATCATGACAACAATTTTCCTCTTTCAAATGATAACACATGCAAAATAGAAGGAAATGTTTAATTTAAATGTAGATTTAGAAAATGAAATTTATGATTCAAATGAGTTCCTAAATCAGATTTGAAATTATTGATCCAATTAAGCTATCCACAAGTTCAACTTTGAATTGAAAAATTAGGGTTTTAGCAAAAATTTCCTCCAAATTTTTTGAATCTTGCAAGAAATTAAAACTTGTAAATACAAATTTGAATTTGAAATAGCATAGACACTCAAATTTGAAAACATAAATCAAAATTAGAGAAGATTGGAGTTCACGTCGGGTTCACCAAAAATGTGTGGGGGAAAAAGTGACACTAAGCAAACATGCCCTAATCTCACTTTCAATCACACATTTGTGGAATACAAAAGAGCCTAGAGGTATCACACAATTGGCTACTTCTTTTTGTGGAAGAAAGAGCCACGGGATACCTATTAGGATTTCTATTCCTTTGTTGTAATTGAAAGATAAAATGATGCAAGTTCAATCCCTAACCCCAAAGTGCAAGTATGAACTAATAACGAGATTGCAGAATTGAACTTAAACAATGGAAAGCTGTAAACACAAGGACAAGACAAGAATGTAAATGCATACCCGGTGTTAAAATCTGAGTGAAAATGTTTGGGACGGGGGCGCGGGCGCCACTGTCCTGATTCTGCCCCTGAAACTGCTCCGGAAATTGTTGTTTTGCAACCTGGAAAACTGTCAAAAATGCTGAAAACTGTTGTCTGTCAGGAGGACCAGGGCACCCAGCACCCCTGTCCCAGGGACTAGGGCGCCCAGTGCCCCTGTCCTGGTAGGACCAGGGTGCCCCACACCCCTGTCCTGGTCTTTTTCTCTGAAACTTGGTGTGTTGTTTGGTCTCCGTCTGCTTCTTCCGGATCTGTAACTTGCGGCATCATCCGAGTCCCGAAACCTGCACTTATATCTGAAAAGGTGTTTGGGCGGCTATATAGGGTTTTGCCTTAGTCAAACCCCCGCTTCGGTGATTTCCACCTCGACGAATAGCCAAGTTTTATTGTAAAATGTATTGTGTGTACAGACCTAGTGTGTGTGCAAGGTCCTAGAATGCAAGAAAGCAAACTAGAGCAACCTAGAAAGTAAACCCTAATTGCTTGTAAATGATAAGGTAAATGTTCTAAATCAAGATGCAAAGTGATCTAAAGCATGAATAAAGGATATATTGAAGCTTATGCAAAGACATGAAAACAACATGAAATCATACCCAACCCTCAAGGGAGGAGTACAAGCCAATCTTCAGTCGGTAATCTCCTATTGTTCTTCAATGTCTTCCAAGCCCTAAATGGATGAATGAAATTGATAAATGCTTGATAGAAGGATGTTGAATGTTGTTGAAGTCTTCAAAGATCTGCTCTTTCGCTGCATAGAAGGTCCCTGAAAGCCCAAAATCTGGATCCTTTCAAATGAAGAAAGAGAGCTCTTATATATGAAACCCTAGGTCTTAATTTCAACTTTTGGCCGACCTAGAGATTGAATCTCCCACCAATTTCTTGGGGTTAAGCTTTATTTTATGATTGGATCGCGCTCCTAAAATTTCGGGAAAAATGTCCGGGACCATGTGCACTCCAGGCGCCATGGTCCCGACAACTTTTCACCAAATTTTCAGGGCTGTCGGATATGATGATTTTAGAGAGAATCCCGAAGTTACAGGTGATTTCGAGATGTTTTGACCTCCGAAATCAAGCCCCCAAGTTCGAAATAGGACCTAATTAGGGTTTTTGATTAAATGATGTATTGGAAGAATAAAATGAAAGGGGCACACTTTAATGAAAGGGCCCAACTTTATGATGTAGAAGATGATGAAATAGGACCTTAGACCTAATTAATTTAATTAATTAAGTGCTAAAGGGGAAATGCAATGCAAAATGTAAAATGCGCCAAGGCGGGTGCTAAACTAGGTGTGAAATTGTACCACCCTAGCAAGTGCGTACAATTTACGACGCTACAACAGGTTGACGTGAAACTGTCAGCTTTCAGTAGTCATTATATGATTTTTTGTATTATTATTATTTTTAAAAATTAAATAATTGTCAGAATTCTGACGCCCCCTATATTTGCACTGATGACTATATCATCGGGCATACAACATCCTCGTCGGTACATAGTTCCTAGTTGTCATCGGACGACATTGGTATTCTAATGAAAATAAATGAAAACATCCAACGAGGATGGTGTATGCCCGATGATATTGTCTCGGTGGATGAGAGGTTGAGGTAGCACATGCCGATGAAATCCATCAACAAGACTTACACTAGCAGCGAAGGGAACATTTGGTCTTGTTGATAGCTGATGAGGCCATCGGTAAGACATACACCGATGGAGACCTAATGGTTTCCATTAGAATTCCGATGTTGACAAGCACCGTCAGAGTATCCGACAACAAGTTTTCGATAGCTATGTTTGTCGACAGTCTGATGAAAAAGAGTTAGAATTTCGATGAGCGATTGTCATAATTGAGCCCCAAATGTACTATTTTCATTTGTGAGAACACTTGCCCCATCTGGTGTCACCTAGGTTCAGTATCCTCAAGGGAGAAGTAATATAAAATCTAATTTAAGGGGATACATGCCCTCCACAAAAACTAAAAGGGTTTAATAAATGGAAAATAATAATAACTTAGAATAGTCACCAATTGATAAGAACAACCACCAATCATGATGCTATTGTAAAAGAGTACAGTAATGGTAACAAGTAATGATGGAACACATATCCCAATGATGATGGCACCACTTTAATATAAGTGATTTACCCTTCAACATCAATTAGAAATAGTAATCAATGGCCATTCCTAAAATTTCTCTCTGTTTAGTTAGAGGATGATTGATAGAGTATTCGACCTTTCTGGAATTTCATTTGGCAATTCCATTGTCTACTACTGTTTATCCTTGGTGAAGGCTGAAAATGAAATCGCTCAAATGATTATTAGAACTAAAAAATTTTCAGCATTAAGGCCCAATTCTATGTCCACATATGAAAAGAGGAAGTAATTTTTGGATATGTTTAAGAGTGAAATCAAGATAGAAGAGTTGTAGAAAGAATTTGGAACTCAAGTAAGGGGATTAAAAGAATTGCTTGCTAGGGATATGCTTCATATATAGGAAAAGGTAACAAGTTGGTTACAATTGATAAAGATTTTAAGTTTACATAGTCATAAATAACATCATGTACCTGAATACCACTGTGTAATG
Source organism: Cryptomeria japonica (assembly GCF_030272615.1). NCBI lineage: Eukaryota > Viridiplantae > Streptophyta > Pinopsida > Cupressales > Cupressaceae > Cryptomeria > Cryptomeria japonica. The sequence continues at coordinate 518,667,094 of NC_081408.1, read as the reverse complement.
TTTCCAATTCCAATGTTTTGAGTCTCTTTGAGGACCCTCTTCAGAAAAATTACAAGGACAATAATTCACAATTAGACAATGAGAGGTAACCCCTTACTGAAGGGATCAATTGATGTGTCCCAACAATGAATTTATCAGCATTGTCATCAACTGCCACAATAAGGCTAATACAGAGTTGGATGGCCTCGTTAGGAGAATGCCCTGCACTAAAAGACCCTGGCTGAACAAACCTAAGGAAGCAGGGTACTCTTCTTAATATATGTTTCAACATCCATGGCTCCCTTAGATCAGAAGAATCTGGGGCATCTTGTAACTTATAGAGTTTTGTGAGCTTTTTTTTTCATATAGTCAATCACTAATTGATGTCTAGGACGTTCCGATGAAATATAATTAAAGTGTCAATGCCTGTCTCTAAGATATGTAGTGTATTGGGATATGTACAGAAAAGTAGGCCTAGTGTCAAAACTAATCAGTTGTTTCCAAAACGGTCAATCACCTCATTCTCATAAATACATCTCAAACTCAAATTCTACTACAAAATAGTAGGCTTACCAGAAAATACATTATTGAGATAACACTGGCATCAATCATATTGATCAAGAAGACTCTGTTTTACTTACATTCATGCATCCATACTCCATGGGTATCATTATAAACAATGGCAACCATTAAAGATGGAAAACAATTTAAAAGAGTAATGCAAGCCAATTGCTCAAAATGTACTCACAATATAACAGTCACACATTGCTGAAAATAACATAAATGAGTTGTGGCCCTATTTATTTTCTTTTATGAGAGAAAAAATGTGAGCATGTTTAGGCTTGGTAGTGGTTGGGCCTTGGACCTAGAGTGCATTATAATTTTAGAACATGATCACATTATAAATATTAAATTTTTTTTTTTCTACTTTTGACCCCATCTTTATGCATATACTCCCAAGTGGTATATGATCCACTAGCAAAAATCTAATGACCCACTAGCAAAAATCCAACACTGCATAGTTATGTTATTGCGTGGTATCCCAAAATTGAGAGTCAAAACCATGATCCACTATGCTATTTCTATTGTGGCAGATATGATTATATATAAATCAGTTTTAGCTTTATACTTATTAGCTGACTAAGATTTTTAAGCTCTTAATTGATCATTCCCAACAATAGTTTATAGTTTAGCTTTGTACTTATTAGATGATTAATTGATCATTCCCAACAATAGTTTAGAATTACAACTTTGTCCCTTACATTGAACTTCTATAATCCAGTCTTCCCTCTTCTATAATCTAGTCTTCCCTTTTTATGAATATATTTCTTGCTCCTTAAGGTTGACTTTTTTTTCACTACTAAATGTTGGCTTACAACCCAAAACACCTTAAGTTTGTTAGAGTGAAAAAGGTAATCAACTAATTAATTATTATTATTTACTATGCTATTGCTATTGTGGTAGATATGATTATATATAAATCGGTTTTAGCTTTGTACTTATTAGATGACTAAGATTTTTAAGCTCTTAATTGATCATCCCCAACAATAGTTTGTAGTTTAGATTTGTACTTATTAGCTAATTAATTGATCATTCCCAACAATAGTTTAGAATTACAACTTTGGCCCTTACATTAAACTTATATAATCCAGTCTTCCCTTTTATGAATATATTTAGAATTACAACTTTGGCCCTTACATAGAAATTCTATAATCCAATCTTCCCTTTTTATGAATATACTTCTTGCTCCTTAAGGTTGACTTTTTTTTTCACTACTAAATGTTGGCTTACAACCCAAAACACATTAAGTTTGTTAGAGTGAAAAAGGTAATCAACTAATTAATTATTATTATTTTTAGGTCTTTATTTAAACTAGCACGCTTTCACTAATTTAAGTCATATTCTGGTGCTTGGTTTGAAATTCTTTAGGCCTAATGAGTGAAGCAATACTCTAGAGTTCGTATTGCTTGGAAGTTTCAATCCAGAGTTCCCATATTTTAAGTTTAATACCATTTAATAACTAAAATATTTTTGATTCTAAATTCACAAAATTTTTCCTTTTTATTATCCAAAGAAGTATTGAATTCATTTTTATTATCTTGATGAATATTTTTTCACTCAACTTTCTGCTTAACAAATTTGCAAGATCATATTTCTCCCCATTCCAGTTTTTTATTGACAACTGCTTTTATATTTTGCCTAATCATCTTTAAATTATCTCTCTACATGTGTAGAGAACATTAAATATTTTTTACAGTATAAAATGCATTTTACAATAAATTAAAAAATGTATCCTTCCAACTTTGGAGAACCATATCCACATGTGCATAGTTCTCTATTATTTAATATTATTCTAAGTTTAACCTTTTTTTCAACATATTTTATTTGAAACATCTGAATAATTTAAAAAATCCACACAGCATTCACAAAAACAACTATGTCATTGCGTAGGAGATTGGGGTTAGAACCTAGAGAGTTCAGGGATTTCAGGCAGAATGACAGGTTGAGATTCTTTGCGAATCCAGATTTCAGAGCATGGACAAAACCTAAGTGGGTTTGGGAGGATTAGAACAAAGCGTGAGGGTTTGGTATAGATGCTAGGACACATGGTAGATGGAGAAAGGATTTTCCTCGACCCAGAAGTGATCATCACTACAATCTTAATATTCGTAGTTCCAATACGACAGGTGCTAAGACGGACTGGTAGAAGATCTGTGACAAGGAATGGAGGGCGAAGAAGATTCCCAGATTGGAGCCGGTGGAAAAGGTAAAACCTAAACCAATGGAATCTTAAAAGTGAAATGATTCAGTGACATTTTTTAGAGATAGGTGTTTTTTTTTCTTCTGAAATGCTTTGGGGATTGGCCGGTTGTGTGCCATATTAAGAAATGGTGTGAGGAGAAGTGGCCCTTCAGTGTGGAGATTAAGATGACGCCAAATGGCTTTTTCTAGTCATTACATAAAATAACAAAGACAAGAACTAGGTTCTTAATAGTGGGCCTTTTTTCCTAGGAGGCAGAGGTATTTACATTAGAGATTGGAAACCAAAATTCAATCCTATTAAGGCATCTATGGAAGAGGTCCCTGTCTGGTTGTGACTATATAATCTTCCTAGGGAGTATTGGAATGAGGAGATCGTCCAAATGATTGGGAATAAATTAGGGTTCTATCTCAAATCGGATGAAGCTATTGAAAAGGAATATTTTAGCTTGTACACGAGAATCTGTGTTAGCTGGAAGCCTCAGTTCCAACTTTTGGTATGGATAGAAATAAATACAAATACAAGTTGTTGGTTGCAATAGATTGAGGTCAAAGATCAACTGGAAAAGTGTTCAGTATGTAACAAGGATGGACATTCAGAGGAGGTCTTCTTGATAGGTCCTAAGGGCAAGTCGGTTGTGTCCTCTCTAGAAGATAGAGTGGCACAATTTGATGGGGTGATTAAGGAGGCAGGCCAGACACACACGCAGGATGTTGGGGATTCAGCTTCTCTGGTGCCAGAGAAGGGGAACTGTGGACCAATTGTAGGAAATTTAATAATGAATGACAAGGAAGGAGTGATGCAGTTTGCAAATCAGTTGGATGCCACGTAGTTAGTGGAAGAAGCCCTTAATAAGGTTGAAGCTGCTATGAATGTAATTGATGTGAGTATTGAAGGATCCCATAAAGTTAGACATATAGGATGTGAGCGGTTGCAAGAACAGGTGCAGTGTGCCAACTTGGTTAATGGAACAAGGACTAAGTTTGGTGAAGGGGGAGAAGACACTGTTTGGGAAGATGAAGAGGAAGATTGGGGAGATTTTGATGAAGAGGACATTCTGGAGAGTCAGACCATTCAGTAGTCTGATTCTCAACTTGAAAATGCTGTTATAAGTGAAAAGAAGTCCAAGGGATGGAAACCCAATAGAATCTGAATTGCAATGGCTAGGAATGCTAAAGGTCAATCCAAAATTTTAGTAGGGAAGGGAGGCCCCCTTCCTCAAGGAAAATGAAACTCCTTAGTTCGAATGTCAGGGGCTGCAATGCCCTTGACAAGCATCGTCTGATCAAGCATGGGCTTGAACAGATGAAACCGGATCTTGTCTTTCTACAAGAAACCAAGTTAGGTTTGGAGGAGGTTGTTGGATGGATGAATGCCTAGAGGTCTTGGGTAGGGATTTTTTCAAGTGTTGTGGGTTCCTTAGGCAAGATTGGTATCATTTGGAACCCTGCTCTCATTCAGGTGGAGGAACTTATTAATTCACATTCGTGGCAATTGTGCAAAGTTCATTCTTTTGGCATTAACTGCGACTTCTTTCTGATTAATGTCTATGGCCCAACAAGAGCTAATATGCAACTGGAAACATGGAAACAAATGTTGGTGGTTTTGAGAAATCTGTCTCAGGACTTGGTGGTTCTTGGGGGTGACTTCAGTGCTATTTGGGGAACAAAGATAAGAAAGGAGGCAAGGTGGGAATTAATGCCTCTCAAGTGGGCTTTCAAAACTTTGTTTTTGATAATGGTTTGCGGGAAGTCAAGACTAATAAAGGGGCCTTTACTTGGTCAAACCATAGATTTGGAGGGAGCACATAGTTGAGAAACTAGATAGATTCTTTCTGGGAGGTAATTGGGCTTCTAAACCCCTACTCTTCGAAGCTGAGGTTATTCTGATGGTTGCTTTTGATCATTTTCCTATTGAGCTTTTGATTTGTCTAGATAGTGCTCTAATTCGGTGTCCCTTTGATGTGGCTAAGTGATTCCATGCTGAAAGAGTTAATAAACTCCTAGTGGTTGGAAGCTCCAACAACCAACGGATCGTGGGCTTTCAAGTTTTTGAAAAAGTTGCAGTATCTCAAAGGGAAGTTGAAGGAATGGAACAAGGTTAAGTTTGGGAATATTTTTGTGAACATGAGTGAAGTTGAGGCAGAGCTTAAGGACCTGGAATTGACTATCATGGACCAAGGAATGACTTTGGAAGCATTCAACAACGAAAAGGCTCTTAATCCAAGTACAATAAAATTTTGTCCAGAGAAGAGGTGTACTGGAAACAAAAGTCTCGAGAAGGATGGTTAAAGGAAGGTAACATAAACACAAAGTTTTTTAATAATTCGGTCAAGGTCAGGAGATCTTAGAATAAGGTGACCTCAATCAAGAACGTAGCAAATGTTGTTTTAGATAAAGTGGAGGACATTAACAAGGAAGCGGTGGATTTTTTCTCAGAGTTACTTTCAAAGAACCAGAGTTTAGACTCTTGATACCAAGACACTCTTCTAAATAATATTCCACATGTTATTTATGAGAATTAGAACCAGGTCGTTTATAGACCGATTTTGTTTGAAGATGTGAGAGGCTATTTTTTTGATGGTGGGAGACAAGGCTCTTGGGCCGGATGGGTTTCCTGCTTTTTTTTTACCAATAGTTCTGGGATGTGGTAGGTTGTGATGTTTGGTAGGTGGTGGAAGAGGCGAGGGTTAATGTTAAATTTGAGAAATAACTAAATTGTACTTTTCTTGCTTTAATCCCAAAAGTTAAGAAACCTAACTCCTTTGGGGACTTCAAACCTATTTCTCTGTGCAATGTGTTATATAAGGTGATTGCTAAAGCTATTATGAATAGACTTAAACCTCTTTTGAAGTTCATCATTTCGGAGGAGCAAAGTGGCTTTATCTCGGGTAGATCTATAGTGGAAGGCATCATTATAGTGCATGAAGCTATTCACTCAATTAGGAAAGCAAAGGTTGAGCGGATGTTAATCAAATTGGATATTCGAAAAGCTTATGATATGGTGGATCTGGATTTCCTTTTTTGTGTCATGGAGAGGTTTGGTTTCTCTTCCCACTGGATCAACTAGGTGAAGGCATGTATTGACGGGCCATGGATTTATGTTTTAGTTAATGGAAGCCCACAAGGATTCTTTCAAGAATCCTGGGATCTGAGGTAGGGGGATCCTCTCTCCCCCTTTCTCTTCATTTTACTGGCTGAGGCTCTGGGAATATTTATTCAACAATTGAGACGTGAGAGCAAGTGGAAAGGTGTTCTTGTTGTTGATGGAGTTGATGCAGTCACTCACCAACAATTCGCAGATGATACAATCCTCTTTGGGGATGCCTCGCTAAAGGAAGCTTGTATCATCAAAAAAACTCTCAATGTTTTCTATGAGGCATCTGGGTAGGAGGTTAACTGGCACAAATCATATGTATTCTTCTTTAATACTAATATGAGAAAGCAAAGAGAAATAGTTAAGATACTAGGTGTCAAAGATGGCTCACTCCCGGGTAGATTCTTGGGAACCCCTTTGTTTGGGGGACCAAATAGGACGTATATGTGGCAAAGACTTCTAGATAGTTGTGTTAAAAAATTAGAAGGTTGGAAGTGTATATGGCTTACTTCGGCTAGTAGGTTATTATTGTTAAAGTCAGTTTTATCTACAATCTCGATTTACTCTATGATGTGTTTTAAAGTCCTAGACAAAATAGTAAGAAATATTAATCAAATCACAAGGAAATTCTTTTCGAATGGCAAGAGTGATCAAGATAAAATTACTATGGTGGCATGGGATAAAGTGTGTCAACCAAGTCTAGCTGGAGGTGTAGATTTAAGAAAGTAGTGCTATTTGAATGAAGCTATGGGTGCTAAATTGATATGCCAGATGTATGAGAAATCTAATAAAAAATGGGTCCAAATCCTGAAACATAAATATCTGGACTCAGTAGAAAGAGAAAGAATCTTTATTGTTCGTGATCCTCCAAGAGGATCCGCTGTGTGGAATTTTTTACTATCTTGCAGGAAAGTGATCATAGAGCACATCACTTGGAAACTGGGGAATGGGGAGAAAGCTAATTTCTGGACTGATTCTTGGGATGGTAAACCATCCCTGTTTATTAGGGTGGATATGGCTCAAATCAAACGAGTGTCTGAGGCCGTGTAGGGCACAAAAGTTAAGGACTAGTTTTTAGAATGTTGTAACATAGTAGATGTGTGACAGTGGAAAGATGTAGATGTGTTACCAATATCTTCTCAACATAAACTGATGTTTCACAATATTTTGGATGAGTACTCTCCATTACCTGGTCTGAAAGATGATGCTATTACATGGTGTGGTTCAAAATCAGGAAACTATTCAGTCAAAATTGGCTATAACATTATTGAAAATGCAAAGATCCAACCGGATTGGCCTTTGAAGTTATGCTAGAGTTCTAAGTGCCTTCCTAAGGCTAGGGTTTTTGCCTGGTTGGTTCTGAAAAGGAGGATTCTGACAGGTGACAAAATGATGAGATTGGGATTCAATGGTCCATTCCAGTGTGTAATGTGTAAAGAAAAGGAAGAATCATTGGATCATTTATTGTTTCAATGTGATTTGGCTCAGGGTGTATGGAAATTCTAACTAGGAAAATTGGGGTGGCATGTTGGTTAAAAATTTTGTACACTTGGGGGATGTGCCAAATTGTGGTTTCAGCCACAGTGTGTGAGTATGATACTCTCCTAATTTAGGATCCCCCTATCTACAAACTAAATTAATCTAATACGAATGAGACAACAATATTTCTTCTTCTTTCAAGAAAAATGATACTCTTTTCTCTTCACAAAAAAGTAATAGCAATTGGAAATAAATAACAACAAATACAAAAATGATACTTTTTGTAGGATTTTTGGAACATAAAGGGAAGAAAAGTTTCCATGAAAGCACAAAGACCTCCGTCACATCCCCGAGATGGGAAAATAGAAAGAAAGCTCAAAGTCTTCAACTATCTATTCTCCTATCAACCTTTTTATATGATTTTTTAGTAACCAAGCACAATATGTAGCAACTCAAAGTCTAACTACATGATGCACTTCACCTTACATGCACAAGTCTTAAAAATAGAAGCAACACAAAGTCTACAAGCTATCTTCCCTCTTGAGTTTTCCACACTAGCTTCAAATATGATAAGCAACTCAAAGTCTGCAAGATCAAATGTGAAAACCAATATAACTCTAAATACAATCATCAACTCAAAGTTTGCAAGATTGAATTTAAATCCCTCTTTCATAATAGAACAAAACTCACAATTAACTCCAGAAAATGTCATCACATAACAACTTGAATTGGCACAAAGTCTCAACACAACTTGTCTCTTTTATTGAAAGTAATCTGATTTACATCTAAGCTCAAAGTCTTAGAGTGCACATACAAACTAATAGAATTTTGTTGCATTGCCAAAAGATAAAAATTACAATAGACCCCCTCAAGTATTTATAGGAGAGGAGCCTTGAAAAAAAGGGGGGGAGGATCCCAACTAACTTGATAAATTCTCTCGACCACCATGACTTATTTCAACTATAGTCCTAATTGAACTCAACTTGTAGTTGCTTTACATGTAATTACAAAAGTGCAAGTGATTAGTTAACTTGCAATTAAAAAGTTATTTTTTTTACGTGTAACTTGTCAAAACAAAATTACAAATGCATAATTAAAACTATTCTCTATGTCCAAAGATATGACTCTAACCGCTTCATCCTTTGTCTGTGATGATCTTCATGCTGCTTCAGGATGCTATAGCTTGAAGTTAGCTTGAAGTATTCTGGATCAGTGAAGACATCTTGAACCGGAATGGGAACTTGCATCCTTAATGATCTTTGTGTCCTTGGCCAACAAACTTCAAACTTATCTTCTTGCTTGGGGTAGTACTGGATTTTCAGGAGGGAAAGGGTTGCCTTCCTCTTTTCATGTTATGATCATCTCTGTCTTTAAAGCATTTTATGCTTTCAACCATGAATTGTTGTTGTATCTTTTCTTTGTATCATCCTCGAATCTTGAAATATGCTTGCAAAATAAGGCCCATGCCTCAATCTATTTATTTGGTAGATCATGTGTGCAAACCAAATTGACAAGGGAAGGAATAAACTAATGCAAAAATGGGCTCACAAGTGAATTTTGAGTTTTGGAAGCTACATTACATGTGTGGGAAAAACAAGAGCATTAACTTGCAATTGTGGAGAACAAACATGCAACTTCATATGTGTAATGGGTAAACACAAGTTTGCACTTGTAGTTGGACCTTTAAAACTCATTTTCAAGTGTTTTTTGAGTGCATTTTGGACCAATTTCGGGTTTTGGATGGCTGACTACAAGTAGACTTTAAATGGGAAAAATGAATGAAGGTGTGAAATGAGTGGATGAAATGGTGGGAATGACATGTATGGATGATGGCAATGAATATGAATGAAAATGGAAAGATTTAGGGAAGATAATATTTATAAAAATGGGAAGAAATTTCAACTTGTAATCAAATTTTAAAGACTCGATTTCGAAAGGATGAGTTTTTTCCAACTTAGAGACTTGGAATTTCACCAAAAAATGGTTAAGGTTTTTCAACCAAAGGGGAAGATCAACTATTTTCATCTCACTTGCAATTGGGTTTTTAAATCCCGAATGCAAGCAAAGAGGGAAAATGGGGAAAGACAATGCAATTCACAAATTGCTTTGCAAACTTGGAACCAAGGGGAAAAATTTCTCACAAAACCGATTTTTGGCAAGAACTAACAAAAGTAACATATACAAATTGATCAAGGAAACCAAAACAAACTAAAACAAGAAAAAGAGAAGAGAACATACCTCGATCAATCAAAACGACCTCCCAAGAATAAGAAACAATCCTTCAAAGAAGAGAGAAATCTCTTAAATAGACAACAAACCACACTCCAAACCCTAGCCACATTTTTGAAAAAATGCCATATGGATCAAAACGGCCATCCAAAGCATGAAAAATCGGTCAAGTAAATCATCCAACCTCCATGCCTAGGCAAGACAAGCCAAAATGATTTAGGAGAGGTAAGATTTGTGGCATTCCAAGAAGAAAATCATAGCATTCAAGAAACAGGTGTTTTGTTGTTTAAAGGCCATAAAACCAACAATAACATCTTCCAAATGACATGAAAGGAGTTGAAAGATGCATGAAAATAGCATGGAAACCAAAACGCCTTCTCCCTCCTTGAATCTCTCCACAAAAATCGGTCGAAATCTTCAACAAAATCCTTCAATATTGTTGGTTGGGTTCTTGAGGAGGAATGACAAGTTTAAAATGCAAAGAACAAAAGAAATCGGGTTTCTTTCACCTATTTGCAAGTTTAAAAATGTTCACTTTTTCATGCATAAGGCAAAATCGGGTTTGTGAGAGCAAACAAAAAGTTTAAGATGCATGTAAAAGGGAAATAAAACTCCCTTTAGAAGTTTTAAACAACTCAACAAAAGATTAGTAAAGGGAAATTAAAATTCCTTTTACAAGTCACAAAAATAACTTAAAAATAAAACTTGTAATAGGGAAATAAAATCCCTATTACAACTTAAAGTGACTTTATAAAACTTGTAATGGAGGAGAAAAACCCCTACCATAACTTAAAATCACTTAAGTGGAACTTTTTAAATGAATTACAAGTTTTATTTTAACTTTATAATTTAAAGTTCACTTGTAATATGTCCAAAAAGTTCCTACAATGACTTAAAAAGCCAAAAAGCAACAAGGGGGAAATAAAAAGTAAGCCACAAGTTCTATTTTTCATAAAGTGCACTTTTAATTAACTTAAAATTTCCCTACAACACTAAAACAAAGGAAAACATAAAACTTGCAACTTAAGGAAAATTTCCCACTTGCAGTCAGGGAGAAAAAACCCGAAATTGAAGGAAAAACATAGCAAACGAACTCAAAATGCGATGAAATTAGAAACGTGGTTTGCGGATGGACTGAGGATTAAGCCAGTCCAAGGGAGAAGCAAAATTATGCCCGAGGAAGCATGCCTTAGAGTAAAATTTTCATTTTTTGACAAAAAATTCTATGTAATAGTCCATATTTTTGAAAACAAAAACGAGGACAACATGGCAAACCCCTCTTCTAGATAATGTTTTCGATCTCTTTAAAAGTTGGTTTTCGGAGCGCAAAAAGTCAGCCTTGTCAAGTGTATGGACAATATCGCCCTCCATTGTTGTTTGAGAACTATGGAAAGAAATAAATAGGTGAGTATTTCAGGATAAAGCATAATTGCTTGATAGAGTTTGTGGCAGGGTGGAGAGGGCTATTTATAAAGTGGTCTCTACAATGACAGTTAATCATAATTTCGTGAAATATTCATATGGTTTGGGTGACAATTGCATTCAAGCCTAGTGGCTCTTATTCAGCTCAGACCCATTCATGGGTTCCCTAGGGTTAATCCTTTGTGTAATGTTCCTGAAATTGAAGAGGTGAGTTGGTCAAAACCTGAGAGGGGCTGGGTGTCGATGGGGCATCAAGGGGGAATCTGGGAACCTCAAAAGCAGGGTGTGTGGCCTGTGATGATGAAGGGAAGATTCTCTTCAAAGGTGCTAAAAGATTACAGGATGGAATTAACAATGAAGTCGAGGTACAAGCAGTTTTATTAGCTACTAACTTGGCAGTAAATATGAAGGCTTCAAAAGTCCACTTGGAGGGGGACTCCTAAGTGGTGGTTAATTCTCTTATGAAAGATGACACCCTGTGCTAGAAACTAAACAAGTTCATAACCATGATCTGTGCAAAATTAAAATATTTCCAAGACTTTTGTGTTTCCCATGGAAAAAGAAGTGGAAATGTGTTGGCTGACAGTCTGTCCAACGTGGCTTGTGAGCTGTCCAAGGGTGAGGTGAGGTGGTGGGATAGTAATGACTGCAATGTGGAATGGAGTTAAGATGACCTGCCAAGGACAATACTTTCACATACTTGATATGTGCGATATGCGGACTACATTTTATTCAAGGTGTTGAGTCTGGATTGTGCTTTACAGGCAATTAATGCTGAATGTTTCTGCAATGGCGACGGTTGTGGTGCGTGCCTTCTTAATTGCTAAAAGTGGAATTTACACTCATTTGATATGGTAGTTGAGCATTTTTGATGGGGAATATTACGATTTTTTTTGCAGAGCTTGACGGTTTGGAGAGGCCTCCAGCATGAAAGCTAATTTTACCTTGAAATCATCAAAGTTGATGCCTTCTTTCTGGGGTCCTGTTCCTGCGAAGAGGCTTGAGAACATGTTTTTGGCAAGAGATCCCTTGTTTTTTAAAGCAGTTCAACTAGTTCTTTGCAAGGAGGTCCTGATGATTGGTCATAGATATCGTTTGAGGGTTGATATCTACTCTTTAATCATGGCTTGGGGACTTGACTTGGGTTATTCATGCGAGGAGGTTAGAAAAGTGATGAGGATGATAGTCCTATGTGATTATCTTCTAAACATGGAGTCTCTACTGGAGTGGGCGGTACCGGGTTGGGGTTTCAATGTCTCTGAAGGAATTCCAGAGGAAAATGCAGAGCTTCAAGCTAGAGACATGAAGATTCCCTTTCTGTGACATCATGAGGAAGTAAAGCTAGGTTTTGAGATGATGCGAGGAGAGGGTGGGAAGGTCTAGTAATCTATGTTTAGATAATGGAGTTGGAAGAAATTATCAGACAAGCGAGAGAGTAGGCTAGGATGGTGGATGAGGTACGAAGGAGGCGACCGATTACCAAACATCTTTCAGCGGAGTTAGCAAGACAAAATGAACTAGGCGGTGCGATTGGTGGATTAAATAGGTTGGGGGGTGCTTTGCATGCACCAAATGTTGATGAGTGAAGACTAATGAAAAATGACGAACAACGATACCTCTTGGTACTAAAATCTTTCGTTTTAGTGTTAGCTGCTTTTAGTTTTTCCATTGCCCAGTTATGCCATTTTGGCACGATGTAATTGGACATCTTTTTACAGTAGCTGTGGGGAAGGTTTTGTGTTTCTGTTTGATGAACAACATGGTTTTGGAAGGGTGGTTTAGTATACAGAGGGTGGTATTTTGGGTGGATGATCATGTACTTTTTTTTCAGTTATCTTAATAAAATCATAATATTACCGATTAAAAATAAAAATTCACACAAACACGTGTATTGCTAACATTAGCAACACTTAGTACTGAAAAGATTCTTTTGTCAATAGAAAAAATGGAAGGAGGAGAAATATGATCTATAGATGAATGGACCCTACCAAAGAGACAAACCTATAAAATAACGCCATGTCCTTGCAAAGCTGAGTTACTAAGAAACACTGCACAATATTCAAATACATGCAACTTTCCACGTTTACAATCACATTTCTTCCAAATTTCCTTCATTGAGAAGCTGTCTAGAGAAGAAGGTATAGATGCTTCACTTGCTTCCCATGCGAGAGGATACAAGTTGATTCATGGGAGATAATTCTAGAGAGTTAGAAAGTTGACCCATGACAATGTTGTGTGACTACTATTGCATTGTTTGCAGTAACAAAAACAACCCAAGATTTTGTTTGTGGTAGAATTGAATTATTCGCAAAGACATCCTTCTTCATTGGCTCGATGGAAAGGTGACTATACTTAGAGTTATATGTGAAGTAAAACACGTTACCACTACGTTATAGGGCTTAGGGATATGGTGAAAAAAAGACGATGAATAGACGAGCCTGAACAAACCTGTTGCAAAAAAATTGGTAAAGTTTTATGATAGCTCACTACTCCTTTGAACTAAAGTTTTTGCATTTGATGTCTAGTCCTAGATAATTATTCAATGAATTTAAAATCAATTTGATATTGAGGACACGAAAATAGATTTCATGGGCCTCTGCAATACTTTAACCGGTTTATCGGGGGTGACCGAAGATGCCCTTTCTAAACTGAACTACCTCTTTGTAATGCGTGTAGACATACGCAAGCGTTACATAACACTTCTTTTAAACACGATCTGAGTAATACAAGTGATTGACAGGAAAGATGACGGATATATAATATTCTCCATTCCCAATATAAAATTCACAAATTAATTATTAACCAGAAAGAAGTGGAATTAGATAGCTAAGTTATATGGTGCCTTCCATAGACTAATATAATGCTTATCATATTCACACAAAGTTCAATAAGCATTTTATTTTGCAGTGCAAGTTGGAACTTCAAGACCCCATAACAATGGGAAATCTATTACAGAACTAGTTCGCAGAGATATGATATACAGTAATAACGATAAATGCGTTTGGTGCAGTGAAATGAATTTTACAGCTTCAACAAATACATTAGTACCCAATGCTGAAAAAAACTATTATTTGATTTCATTGATCCAATTTTGAAGCAAATTTTATCCTTGATAAAGACAGTCTGGGGCAGCTCATCTACAGTTAGAGACAAGATCTTTGCAATGTTTGCTGGCTACGTGTTGCAGATGTTTTCAATTTCAGATTCAATTTCGAAATGATTATGGCCTGAATAATTTTATTCTTATACAATCTAAAACTGCAAACATCTGGCAACACAAAATGGACGGTACACCAAACATTGTTAGATAAAAGAAGGAAAGAGATCAATGTTGTATGTATGGCATAAGCATAAGCTCAACTATGCTATAATCTATTGCATGAATTGTCAATTTGGCTATTGCCTTGGGGAAGACAAGACCGTGAGTACTGATTTCGCTTTGCAATTTGTTCAAAAAAATGGAACTAAAAAATTAAGAAGAGATGAAATCCAACACACATCGGAAAGCTTTTTTTGGCTTACAATATAAGGTGGGTCTTGGGTAGTGCAGCTGAACATGGCATCACAAACGATGCCCAGGTACCCAGGACAGGTGTTAGATAGTAATGTTGTTGGACGACACGTACAAAACACACGTAGAAGGCAATGGCATTAACCACCTACAGAGGGATTATTTTACTCATCATCGTAAATTCCTTTCAATTATTTTACTGCATCACCATAAACTCATTTCAAATGTCCGACAAACTGCTTTTATTTTTCATGGCGTGAAGCAACTTTCCGGCGACGACGTGAGACAACTTTCCGATGGTGGGGTACCCCACCTAGAAATAGCCTATCGGCTAATTAAAAAGAGAGTTTTCAATTGTCTTTCCTTCATATGTTGCAACTTTGTTCATATATGGTAGAAGTTTAGAAATTTCACATACAGTATTTATAATGGAACAAGCATCATTGATTATGCAATTTGCTTGATAAAAGAAGTTATGATTGGTGAACATATATAAGATTTAAAATTAGATCATAGTTCAATTCACTTAAGATTATCTTGATAAGAGAAGATACAACTTGATATGAAAATTCAATCTTGATATGAAAACTCAATCTTTATGACAATCAAATTATTTTGACAAAAGAAAATTGTTTGTTGTTTGATCTTTAAGGCAACATCAGAAAGGTTAATTAAGAATGAAAAATTCCATTAGCTATGAGTTAACAAATATAATTCAAGGAGCTTTTGGAAAGTGCAAGAGAGCAAAAAAATAAGAAATCTCAAACAAATTATTTTTTGGTTAATGTTTGGTTTGATGAGGAATGTGAAATTGCACAAGAAGTTTGAAAGCATCAAACAAATAGAAGTTAAATATTAAGTTGTACAAGCATATTTTTAGACAGAAAAAAGTTGAATTCATGAGCACAAGGTTTAAAGAGCTAATCTATCTTAGAAAGAATAACTCGAAGCTTTTTGGGAAGGAGCTTCAACCAAGAAAAAAAGCAAATTAAAAAGAATAATTTTGTTAGTGAGTGGTTTGAATATGAAAGACAACTTTATAAGAAGAGATCAAAGGTTCACCCCCCTCTCGTGGTCAACACCAGAACAAATCTTTTCACCTTACATAAGCATGAGGTTGAGATTGGCATTTAAAATTTAAAAATTATAAAAGCGAAGAGCTTGGGTGAAATTCAAGTAGAGTTTCTAAAATGAGGGGGGTGAGAACTCTCACGCTACACATTATGGGAATATTTCAACAACATCATTCTATAAGGACTCCCAAGAGATTGGACAATTAGCCTAGTGATACCTCTTTTTGAGAGTGGTGACATTAATAACCCTTCCAATTATAGGACCATAATATTCAACCCTTTGTTTGCAAAATTATTTGGCCTAGTATGGTTGAAAGCAAAAACCAATAAATGAATCAAAGAAAAAGAAAAGTGAGCAAAAGTTCATACATGTTTTGGGTCTAAGCACTCTATGATTGATCACAAAATCACTTTGAGACACATCATTGAAGAAGTTTGGAGAGAAAGGGAAGATGCCTTTTATTATTATTTTGACTTGAAAAAGGCTTTTGATAAGATCCCCAAGGATAATATATGGTGTATAATGAAAGAACTTGGAATTCCTATGCATTTAAGAGCAACTGTTCATAGGCTTTATGAAGAAGTTAAATTCAAAATCAAAACTTCAACAAACATTTTAAATTTATTTAGGAGTGACATTGAGGTAAAGCAAGGGTACTCCCTATCTCATACTTCAATTTATATATTTACAAACTTGAAGAACGATTGAATTGGCAAGGGGGAGACGATGTCTGTTTGGGAAATTTTATGATAAAGATTATTTTATATGCAATAACCTTATTTTGATTGCTAAATCAACTTGCAATTGCAAGAGCACTTATATGCCCTTGAAGATTTTTCGAGAGCAGTGGGGATGCAAGTTAATACCAACAAGACCAAAATCATAATTTTCTCTAACAAAAAAAAGTAGAACCAACATAAGTTCTACTTCGAAGGCAACACTCTTGAAGTAGTAACTAAGTGCATATACCTCGAGATTGACTTCAACAACAAGATTAGTTGGGCAGTATATAGAATGAAGAGAACTTTAGTAGGAGGTTGGGAAGCTTTATATGCTCCCAAAATAGATGTAGAGGCAAAGTTATGAGGTTGGAAAACCATTTAGATTCTTTTTGGGCTTTTGGTGCTCTATGGGTGTGAATTGCAGGCTAGCAACACATCGAACTCAAAATGGAAACAAACTGAGAAAGTTTAAAAGTGCTTGATCACAAGCAAGTTAAAAAATAAGTTGTACAATTGCTTATGAGATTATGCTAAGTGAAATGGGGATAGCTCCTATTGAAGAAATTTACACGACGTGTCTCATAAAATATTTAAAAATATTTGAACAAATGGAAGTTAGTAGATGGTCTAAGGTTGTTTTCAATGACACTATGAGAAAAAGGAAATAGACATGGATGAAGGAAAATAACATATGGATGGGAAAATAGAATATATGCTTGAATGCTTGCCTCATGAATAACAAAGATATAAAAGATTTTGTTGTAGATAAGTTTTTCAAGTGTATATGGGGTAAAAAATATTATTGTCCTGGTGTGATCATAAAAGAAAAATGTACATAGCAACTAATATTTAGTGGAGAGCCAAGATTGCTATTGCTCAATTACAAATGAACTCTCGTCAACTTCAATGTGAAATAGGGAGGTGGAAAAGACCTAAAGAAGCATGGGAAGAAAGGGTGTGTATTTTTAATTATTTTTATTGAAGTAGTGTACCAAAACATAATAGATTATAAGGAGCCTCTACTACAATCACTTCAATCGACTACATTAGATGAAAATAATCAAAATTGTAGCATCCTAAAATTGCACCCCTTTGTAATGTCGATCACATTGGGTCATAACCTTAGCGTTTACACTCCTTGGCCTGCTTGGGACCTGATTATGCTCATGCTCATTCCATATTGCATCACTTGGAATTCATTTGGCACTTGGTCCTTTCCCCAAAATAGGGTAGGACCAAGGCACAACGCCCTGGTCCTTAATAGGACCATGGCACTATGCCATGGTCCCCCTCATTTTTGGGCCCCTTTTAACCCATTTTCATATTTCAAATTTGAGTGGGAATTCCCTCTCCATGTCGACTCATGTCAAAAAATTAATCAGTTTTCTCAATGGGCAAGTATATAAAGAGGATTTCCCCTCTCATTTGATCATCACATGAATCCATAAGAATCAAGAAGTATTGAGCACACACATGAGATCAAGAATTCAAGCATTCAAGAGAAATTGAGCATTTTCAATCTTCCTTCAAGCCTTGGAGTAGCAATAAAGTCAAGATTCAAGCATTGAAGTGGAGATCTACATCTTATTTCATGAAACCGTAATTCCATGTGGATGCAAGAAAAACTTCACAAGGAGGTATAATCATTCAATTTTTAGTCATAATTCAACATCTCCCTCAAAAGGAGATCCTTTCCTTTCAGTCATTTCAATTACATTTATTTTAATTTCATGGTTAATTCCAAAACCACGGTTTGACCTAAGGAAAGCTCCTATTCCCAACCTTTTTCCCCTTCTTTACGTGTGCAGGAAATAGATGCAGAGCTGTATGTACTCTTCAGAATAAGCTTCATTCATAGAGACAAATCAACCCTTTTCGATGTGCGAAAAGTTCATAGGACCGTGGTGTCGTGTCCCGATCTTGAATTTTTAGGAGCTTTTTTGAGGGTCAGATCCAACGCACCTTATACTGCTCAATTCCAGGTGCCCAACTCAATCCCACATCTATAGCTCATTGTTTTCTCAAATTTACCTTCATTTTTCAACACTTTACCCTAAATAAACATTTCAACTTACAAAAGAGAGGAAAACCCCCACAACAAATCAATCAATCCACTCATTGTTCAATCCTTATCTGATTTGTGACTGAATCTAGTGGATTCCCTTCCCTCTTTTGAATGCAAAGGGTTTTTAAGAAAAATTGATTTGGTGATTTCTCCCTTGTATGTTGCAAATTGCCAAATCAAATTTTCCCCTCTACAATTATAAGTTTGTTAAGCTCAAAACGATACATCTAATATACAAAAGAAGTAAGAAACTGTCTATTTAATCCCATGAGCCAATAATGTTGTTGCTACAATTATCTTTGTCACATTCATAAGTGCTTAATGGTGGCACAATCAGGTTCGGATTTATCTAAATTGCCTCACTTTGAAAATCAAACTTTTGATGTTTGTTAACCTCCTCGGAACCCAACTTGTTTATCTTATTCTCTTCTAAAAACTAATTAAGTAGTTTGAGTTCTTCCTTGTTTAGGTTGTTTCTTCCACGTGGGAAGAAATAAGCGGATTTAACCTTTTTTTTTGTACATAATCAAAATACCTTCAATAGAATCGTAAATTTGTCCTTGGGAATTTATATGGTTGTTGAGACCTACAACATAATAGTAAAGAATATGAGTTCGCTATGGAACTCAATAAGATACCTTCTTTTGTCCTAAATACTTCCTCATTTCTTTTCTCCCACAAAAAATATAAATTTAGTTAAAAAATAATAAGCCAAAATTTATTCAACTCGCAATTGAATGCATCAAC
Source organism: Cryptomeria japonica (assembly GCF_030272615.1). Classification (NCBI taxonomy): domain Eukaryota; kingdom Viridiplantae; phylum Streptophyta; class Pinopsida; order Cupressales; family Cupressaceae; genus Cryptomeria; species Cryptomeria japonica. Next base: position 518,648,009 of record NC_081408.1, on the reverse strand, counting down.
ATAACCAACAAGAACTTCATGCCATGCCAAACCAATTTTATCATTCCATCTAACAGTTTGGCCCACAAATAATGACCACAAAGAAGTAGAAAACTTACAAGTAAATAATAAATGTCCAAAAGACGCATTAACATTACATAAATCACAATTTCTACTTTGCAAACCAATATCATTCATAGCCTGGCTAAGAGAAACTTCCTTAAGAACAAATAGCCAACAAAAGCATGCAAGCTTGGGTTTAACAAAATTTTGCTAGATGTGGGATAGAATAAAAGACCAACGTGTGTTAGACCAGTTAAGATTCTAGGTAAAGATAAGACACTTTATAACTTCCCCCAAGATAGTCAACATCATCTAGATTTTATTAATAGTAATATTATGCAAATCAAAGCCATATTTCCATTTCACATGCTAGAGAAATTTTGTTTCAGTTAAAAGGCTATGAGAAATGCCCCCCTTTGATCCCTTCACAATCATTAAGTGTGTTTTCTTTTGAGTACCAAGTAGTGAGATCCTTACCTAAAACTAATCTCAAGTGCTCAACACCCCACTGTCAATTACATCTCTAAAACTAGAGATCCCCTTAGAGAACCACCTCTTACCTGAACAACCTTGTGAGAGAGAGCAAGAGGCTTGCCATTGAGTTATATATTCCACCATATGGATCTATAAGAAGCACAATATTGAGGGGAGAGACTCCATGCCTCTCCATTATCAAAAACTGTAGAGCAAAAATATCTAATCCCAAAGTGGGCAAAATATATGTCATGGAGGTGAACATTACCTCATTTACTCCCCCTCTTAGGCTTGGAGAAAGGGTTTGTATTTTTTGTAATATTAGGGTAGTGAAAAACACTTTATTATGGAGTGTGATGCCTTCAAGGACATAAAAAATAAGCACTCCAAGATATGATAGATTTTCCTTGGCATAAATTATTCAATGAGGAGACCATTAATAATATGGGGATTCTTATTATCTCCTTGAATAGGAAAGGGACTGAAATGTAGAAGACCAAAACGACAAGGCTGATTTTCTCACAAGCTGTTTTAAGCTCGTTGATGTTAAAAAGATTTATCTATGTATCTATGAATAAAATTAAAATGTAATCTTAATTGTGTTTTTATGCACTTAAAATTGACATATAATATCTCTAAATCTCGTGTAAGGAAAAAAATAAAAAAAAAATAGTGTAATTTATGCTACATAGAAAGATGCATTCAAAATAAGTGTAGTCTATTTGATCTTATTATAACATCACATTGGTTGCAAGAGGGGATATATTTGTCAAGGTTTCATCTTGAATACAAATGATTCTTATGTACTCTTGTTCATTGTAATCTCAAAGATTATTGTTAATTATTTTTGGTATGTAAAATATTTTTGTTGATGAAATAAGGTATTGGAAAGTTCTTCAATAATGAATCTTTGTGTAAATTTTATTTTAGTCTCGTCTTATATAAATAGATGTAACATTTTGTGGCTTTTGAGGTGGTGGAGATATTTGGGATTGTGTTCCTAAAGCATCATGAGATATTGTTTCATGTGGAAATGGTGTATTAGTTGATGTACCCTAAGGATTCAATAATGAAGTGGTCACAACATCAACTTTTATGGTAATAGGTGTAACATTTATTTGTTTAGTTTCCATTACTTGTCATTGTATTTCTCGTGTGGTTGGTCTAGCATTCAACCTTCTAGACTTTGTTAGCCTAGATTCTAATGGTCCCTAGTCTGTTTAATGTTTATGAATCAAGTGATCCCCTTACCTTTTTATTCTTTTAAATGGTTTGACCTTTGAGAGCATTTTCTTCATGTTGAAGAAGAAGCATACATCCTATAATGAAAAATTTGGAGGGTTAAGATATAAATAAATGGGGTTTAATTAATATTTTTGAGGTAGTGTTATATGATTCTAATATGTCAACTTGACTGCTTTTAGTAGCAACACACATTATTCTTCCATAATCCATTGAAATGAGCTGAAAAAGTTTATATATAAATCTATATATAACTTTTTATCATCAATTATTTGAACCAAAATCTATGATCTATCATTTGGATGAAGAAGAGGAGAAGTATGAGATAGGTTGCAAACCATGCTCTTTATAAATAAGAAGAAGAATAGAAACTTTTGTCACAAAAGCTACACGCCGTGATGATCAAGCTTGATCATCAACCTTGTGAAACATGGAAACAACCTCCCAAGTGTGGGACTTGCAGAAGTGAGGTTGAGTCTTTGGAGAAGGCCAACTTCCTATCAATCTTGAGTGAAATTAGGACCTAATCTAGCAATTTCTGAGAGGGGAAACGGAGAAAGAGGGAATGCTTGAAAGAAGGGAAAAGGTTTGCACCTAGATGGAATATGATGTTCCTGCCTGCAATTGCACAAAACAAAAATAAAACCACCCAAAGTATGCACAAGATTCTATCCCAATTAGTTTCCTAAGAAAAGAGTGGAGGTTGGAGATCTGTAGGAGGGCAAGAGGAATTGATTCAGTTCATAGATGTCATCCACAAAAGGATCAACACACACACAACTATTCTAAGGAAAACAGTTGAAAAACATTCATACAAAGAGGTAAAACCTTACACAGATTGTAAGAACTAAATGAAGGCAAAACAGGCAAATTTTATTCATATGAAGGTAATGCAACATTTACAAGTGCAGAAGAATAGATTTTTGCAGGAGAAAAAGATAGAAGATCCTGAGAAAGGTTACAAAAAAATGCCTTTATAGTTTAAGCATAACTCAAAATGGATCCAAGCTAGAAACCCTAACCCACCTAGGGTAAGGTTACAAAAATCCTTAGAAGGGAGATCAGACTAGAGAATGATCTGATGGAATGCAAAAATGTCTGCAAAATATCCTATGTACCTAGGAAAGCAAACTCCTTATAGAAAGAGCGAAATCTTTGTGCAGAATGGGTCTCAGTACGCCTGCAGAGCCTCAAAAGTCTTCATATCGCATTGAAGAGGGAATGGTGGTGTTCAAAATTGGTTCCAACAGTCACCTCTGGAGTAATGGCAAAAAATTCTGGTAGCTTGGTCGAGATTTGATCACACTTTGGGCACAGACTAAGCAAAAAAAACGTCTTGACCACCAGGTCAACAACCACCACGCACATAAGTGTTCAATGCTAACGATCACCAGGATTTTAATTCCTCGTCGTCGATCAGGAGATTCACACGAAGATGGATGTGTGAGATCTCCTCACATAGTTGCCCATTAGACCCAACATTAGTTTAAAACATAGTCGTTTGATGAGGGTTTAGTGAAAATGGGCGGTCAAGATCACGCCACACAAATCGCCGGATGAGAAAGCAGACACCACAAGGATAGGTGAGCAACCAAGTTAGTAGGCACATGACCATAAAAGAAGCTTGTCACTCAACCAAGTGGAAAAAAGGGCCTCACCGAGTCCCAAGTAATCACCATGAAACCACCATGTTGGACTCAAATCTACCTGGACGAACTCGGTGTTGGCTTGATGATGATTCTAATGAATGATGTCATATGTTGTCATTGATGGAAAATGTACACACACATGTTCACATTTTCTACTGGTATTACTTCTAGATTTACTTGTATTGCAACCGGTATTGGAAATTTTGTTTATGATGGTTTAGAGAGTGTCGACCGATACATGTAGACATCCGGTATATGCAGGAATGACTTGACACCAACTTGAAGATTCAGTGGAGACCATCAAAGAAGCAATGGAGGAAAATCGGTTTACATTTTGAAATGGTTAACTCTGTTGGCATTTGCATGAAGATTGCATTAATGATATGTTATGTTGTCATTGATGTCAATTGAATGGGTAATGGTATTTATGATATTGTTGTTATTATTGATATTGTCTTGTAACTGGTAGGAAGAGATTTACGGAAGATGTTGTAAACCGGTATATAAGTATGTGAGTTGAACCGGTAACCGATGTATAAGGTTAAACCCTTTCTATGCAATGTAACTGGTAAACCCTACCAGTAGTTTTTGTTAAACCCTAACCGATTAAGTTTGTTGAAACGGTTAGGTTGGTTTATTATTTGATGTTGAGAGGTAATGATAGTGACACATGTGGTCATTGTATGAAGATAAGTTCAGATTGTTTTGGCGCATTTGTTTGATTATCTACAAAATGAGCAAAGTGGATTGCATCTAATGCAAAGCGCATGATAAGTTACAAGTCCGATGAAGTGGTGATCATGGAGCGGTTGGAATTTTCTTGAAGAATGTGTATAGATTGCTATGTAAATCCAACAGTCACACTTGAACCGATTTGTTTGTAATCTCTATGAGAGAATTAGGTTTTTGTTGTGTTACCAACCTAATTGATTTGTATTTAAGGTTGATGAAGTTGTTTTGTAAAAGGTGTTGGTAGAAATCAATTGAGTGTGTGGTGCCTAACCGGAGAATGGATCTGCAGTTTGTGTAAAGGAAGATTGAAGCTTAAAAGGATCTGATCAAGCAAATGTAGTGCTATTCAAACAGATCAAGAAACTCCTATTGTTTTCTGACAATTACAATAGAATTGAAATCCCCTAACCGGGTAAGCTCTAACAAGCTTGGTTACTTATTAAATCCTCTAACGAGGTGGTCCATTAGTTTGGATTTTCAAATCCTCTACTTAGGTTACTCCTTACAGGCTATTTGCTTCTAACAAGGTATTTGTAGTCAATCCCTTAACCAAGTGATTCCTAATAGGATTAGTTCTTGACAAGACTTTTGTAAAAGCTTTAATAGGCTAGGCACCTAACATGGTGAACTTTAGAAGAGTTCAAATATTTTCTTGTGAGTCTCATCTCACCGTGGTTTTTACCTATTTGGGTTTTCCACATATAAATACTTGTGTCACGTGGTGAATTTTTTTGTGGTTACGATCTTATGATTGATTTGATTAATTATTTCTGATAAGGCATGATAACTAAAAGTGTTGAGAAATGAAGCATTTGGATGTTTACAAGTTTGATGTTGTTTACTGTTAAGTTGTTGTAATAGTCACCAGTATTCTTATGAGTATTGATCTTGACAGTGGTATTTCATTGATAAGTTTACTTTATGAGTTTGAGTTTGGGAAGTTTGTATCAGTTTTTCTAGTTACTGATTCACCCCCCCTCTCAGTAATCTACTAGATACTTATTCTTTCATCATACCATCAAACTCTAACTGGTATCGGTGTTTCAACCAGTATCCATTGATTATATGACGAGTTATCATCGCTCATGATGAGTTACCCCTAACTAACAAATTTTGGTGGTAATTTGTGATGAGCTATGTTTGATTGTCTAGATACACTACACCTAGGAAATTGTGATATGATTTCCAAGCCGACATGAAATCTAAATGTCTATATAATGACATTATGATGAACTATTTTGAAGATATGATATGAGATGATTTGATGCGAAGATAGAAGTGTTAAGTTGTTGAAGGCATTGCAGAGTATGTTGGTGATGTAGTATTGAGTGCATAGAAGAGGATCTATTCAAGAAAGTTGTGCTACTTCTAGATCACACCACCTGTTGTTTTCTAATCACTACAACAGTCAAATCCCCTAACCGGGTAAGCTCTAACAAGCTTCATTGTACAAATCCTTTAACAAGGTGATCCATTAGTTTGGATTCAGAAATCCTCTACCGAGGTTACTCCTAACATGGTACTACTTTTAACAGGGTATAGCTCCTAACAGATCTTTGGGATCTTTAACAAGATTCGCTCCTAGTAGAGAAATTTTGTAGACCTTAACCGGTCAGTTACCTATTACTGCAGATAGTTAACTTGTGAGTCCCATCTCACCTTGGTTTTTCCCATTTGGGTTTTCCACGTATAAACACTTGTGTTATGGTGGATGTTTTACTTATTGTGGATTCTTTAATATCATTTTGGATTGCATGCATAATGTTCAGTAAACTTGTTAAGTATATCTACCGGTCAGTGTTTAAAGTAGTATTCTTTTTGGTGTCACTGATTCACCCCCCCTCTTAGTGCTTTATAAGTCTATCACTCAACACTCACCCAGGCACAAAAGATCACTCCACTGAGACCTGAGTAAAAGGCTGAAGACCTCCACATCACCCGGGCCCCACCACATCTACGTCAATGCCAAACAAAGGGAGCTTGGGGATCAACACTTGAGAAAATAAAAAAACTCACCCCGCCAAATCCTGAGTAGCCGAGTTGCCCAACCATGTAGGTTGCACCAACTACTTAGATTGAGCCATGTTGGCACCACTTGTCCACTGGGGCACACATGAAGAAGAACCTGACACTCGGTGGGAGAGGGAAGCTCACGTTGCTGAGTCCCGAGTAGCTGACCATGTCGACACCAAATGCAAACCAGTAAAAAAAAAGTAGAGACCGGCCTGTCGATGATATGGGACCCTCCGCCCAGTCACCCTAAGTGATTTTGACTAGCCAAAGAGGTCAACTCAAAAATAGAAAAGGAGTCTGCGGAAAAGCTGCTAAGGAAAAATGACTCTTGTCTATAGCAAATGTGCATAACATGAAAGTTATGCAAGACAATTAGATACACATAACACACAAGTTATGCAAAACTGCTTTGAATTTCTCAGATTGGATCTGCAACTAAGTTGACAGAAAAAGGTCAACAAAAACCAAGGAGGAGGATGAAGACAATCAATGAGGTTGAGACTCCAAAAGATATTAAAAGTTGGAAACCACAAAGGTAGTAGATAAAGGAGACCAATAGAACAATGCACCTGATGAAAAGAAATTGAAAAAAACCAACTTCATAAGAAAGCTTGTCATGCTTAATTGGTCAATAAAGAAAGAAAACATTGATTAGAAAAAGGATGAGAACAAAGAACATAAAATATAATAGTAAAAAAAGTATATGAATCACTTACACCAAATAATCATAAGCATAAGAAAGAATAAAATAAGCAATCCAACTAAAGTAGGAAAGAGAGGAAACCAAATGAGAGTGAAACTACGAGCTAGGATGGTTAGAAATAGGAATCACAAATACATAGAAGGTGATACAAGGAGCCACATGAACAAAGAACAAATATTGAAGGAAAGAAAAGACAAGGAGATAAATCACACCCTAGTAAACCACCAGAAAGGGCTAACCAACATAACCAAATTGAGGGAAAGGGTAAGGGGAGAGGAGGGGGTAAAATTCAATAGACAAGGGATGCTGACCCAATGAGAGAAGAGTCAAGAAAAGGAGGTTCTAAGGGAGGTTCAAATATTGATGAGTCCTAAAGGTCCATCCATCATCTGGGTTGAGGTTAGATGGGTGGTTTTTAATTTTAGTGGCTTCTTTAAATTTTCTCTTGAATAAGTTATCATCTATAGAAATTATTTCGGTCCTTCAAAAGGATGTGTTTTTTAGAATTGGAATAGTTTTTTCAAGGATAGTTTGATAAACCATACATGTATTAAATCAACATAATTTTCTTTGTTCCTTAATACTAATGGAGTTCCTTGTCCCATCAGTGTAGGGGGTGTTACTCAATATTTTAAAATATAGAATTAAGATGAATATATCTAGCATTTTTGGTGGAGGGGATGAGACTTTTGATAGAAGTATGAGGTTTGAAGGCACATTCTAGGCTCTTTCCTCTAATGATTTTGGATGATTTATTAAATATGCCTTTGGTGTACAAGGAAGGGTGGAAAAATGAACTTTATTAGGGATTTTGGAGATTAAAAACCACACATTTGTCTACCCTCAACTAGAATGATAGGTGGACCTTCACTCCAACTTGACAAACTTTGTTGAACTCCCTTCAAACCTCCCCTTCTTGACTCCTTTCATCAAGTCATCCTCCCTTTCCCTAGAAATATTTTCCCTCCTTTTCTTTCCCTCCCCTTTCATTTGATCTATTTATGTTAGTTTTAGTCCCCCTAGCAATATTTGGGTGTGGTTCCTTTGTTTGTCTTTTCTTTTGTCTCATATTTATCCTCCATTCCTTGTCGGTTCCTCATTTCACCTCCTCTGATTTTGTGTGTCATATTTTAAGTCATCTATACCCTTGGTTTCTTTTGTATAGAGTTTCCACCTTTACCTATTTTATTTGTGTTGCTTATTTTTTTCTTTATCAAGATTATGTTAATTTGATATTTATTGTCTTCATTGTTTTGTGAACCTATTAGATTATATTTTATATTAAAAAATTTAATAACAATTTTGGCTTGATTAGTTATAACTTATTTTATTTTTCTTCTTCTTTTAATGCTTGTGTATCAAGTGTAAGATTTCCTTTCATTTGTATACCATTTTTTAACCTTTATTTATTATTTCTTCGATTATGCTCTTTGTTCCCCCTTTTTCCGCTTAATCCTTACTCTTGTCATTAACCAGTTAGGTGTGGCAAGCTTTAGGAAGTTGGATTTGTAAAAATATCTTCCTATATTATTCCATTAATATCTATTATTCAACATCTTTGTATTTTTCCAATATTCAATATCTTTAGGAGTCTTAACCTCTTTGATTGTCCTCTTTCTCCTCTTTGATTTTCACTCCCCCCCTTCGTTGTATAGAGCATGGTTTGAAACCTATCTCATATTTTTCCTCTTCTTCATCTTGATGATGGATTACAAAATATGATCTAAAATATTGATGCTAATAATTTATTGACAATATTATTTGAAAACTACTTCTACTATTGTTGCTAGATGGGGAAGAGAATTTCTTATAAGGTCTATAAATAAAAGATGTGAAACATTTTTTTTATATTTTTGATAAATTTATAAATACATGTTTGGGATTACTTGCACTTGAGAGACCACATGTGCCTCATGTTTGATAGTTAGCTATATGCTTTAATCGTTCACCAATTTGACTAGTATTGGTATTTTTATTCATCCTTTAAGACCAAGCTTATCTGGAATGTTTTTTTATTTAGGATTTGAGACAACTATGAAACCAAATAATGATGGATTAGATGGGTGGTAATGTATTGAATTATTTGTTTTTATATTAGAAATGATTTTGATAAATCCTTAAATTTGTATTTTGTCATGTGACACACCCATATTTTTTTTATTTGCAAGAAGATCCTATGTATAAAGGAACATTTATAAAGATATCTAGTATTGGTCCTCACACAGCTTTTGGATAAACTTGGTGTAAAATCAATATGTCTTGGGCTTATGCCTCATAATTAGTATTTGTCTTTAGCAGTATTAGCCTAACAAACATTACTTAACTAGTTATTACTATTTGTAATTGTTAATCAATTGTATAAAAAAAATAAAAAAAATCTAAAGCATTTTTTTCGGTACAACATAATTTAAAAAAATACTCAAAACATAAATTATAGAAATTATTGACATTTCTGTTGGTAAAAAGTTTGCATGTTATAGCAGTCTTCACATTATTCAAAGGATGTGACAATGAACTCTATCGAAATAATATGATATACCTTATTCAATTTATAATATCCAATTCTTCACTAGGCAACTATACATGAAAGTATAAAGAACTATGTTGTCTTTACCATTATTATTAAATCACATTGTTTTATAACTTATCACTTAGTTTTATCAAAAACCCATAGTCTATTATCATAACTGTGACCAATGGAATACAATGTTCAATATCGATATATAATTTGATTGGGAGTATTTAATGCGATTTTCCTTAAATTTAACATTTTTATAATATTAATAAAATAACATTTTGTGTCTAGCATTAATATAATATATCAATAAGCTTAGGGGATCACCTTATGGTGTAGTGGTCTAGTGGTTGCATTGTTAATAGTTCAACCAAGATTCAAATCCTTTCTTGGCCCAAACAATGTTAATGTCAGTTTGGGCCCACCTCGGTGGATGTGCAAAGATTGGAGGATGTGTTGGTGGTTGTGGAGGTGGAGATTGGAGAATGTGTAGGGGGAGGTGGACATGTGAGGAGATGTTGAGGAGGAGGTTCTCAAGAGGAGCTTAAGGACTAACTGTGTGAGACCCTTGCTAGGCTAGTGTGCTCGCAGAATTTGTGCTTGACTCACGTTAGGTGTGTGCTTCTTGCGGATCCAAATCCTAATTTGTGTGTGATGCTTACCGACTCTATGTAGAAGCCACATAGGTCTTTGACTCCTAAAAGCTCAGGGTCCTTGCTGGGCTTCCATGCTTGCGAGCCTGTACTGTTGGATTCGAAGATGAGGTCCCCCAGTTTTTGGCCTCACCTAGTGATTGGATCAGGCTAAAAATTCATGTAACCGATCAAATAAAAATATATCAATAAGATTAATAATAAATATTGGTCATATAATTAATATGTATAATAAATTATCAATTATAAAAATAAATATAAATACGATTATATATTAAACAAATAGTTTTCCTCAAGGCTATTTCAAATCAAAGATTGAAGATGGTGTTTAAGGTGCATCATGGGATTTTTCTAAGGGTAATCAAGTGGGTTTTGCGCAAAGAGTTTATCATCACATAGAATCAATATTGAGTTAATATTGATATATCATCAAGATTTGTAGCTTCCTTGATTATTCTTGTGAGTGGAAGGAGATGGTTTGGGATCTATCAATGACCCTCACGAACAATATTTTTTGGGACACTTGGAAGACATGGTTCATGTGGCTTATTTAGGAATTGGCATGCCTTAGTTGAGGGACATCAAGAAGGTCTTAGAGACATTAGCTATTGTTGAGTAGTTCTCGTTCCTTGCAAAATTTGAAACATACACTCTAATGCAACATAGGGCCAAGGTGGTGAAGGGGTGCACATTCCTAAAGAAGATCACAAATCTGGAACCTACATATGGGTTGGACTGGATGAACAAATTTATCACCTTGGGTCTAGAAGTTTAGGGGTTCGATATGTGGATAGTAATACATCTTGCATAGTGGTGGCAACAAACAATGTTATTAGCTATATGGTGTTAGAGTATTCAGGTATTTACTTGATTAATTAAACATTATTTGTTTAATTATTTAAGTTCCCTTTATCTCTTTTACACTTAAGCTAACTTTAGGTGCATATAATTAATTAATTAAATTAATTATTATGTGCAAACCTAGGTTTTCCCTTTTAGGGTTTCTTGACCTTTTAAAGGTTAAGTTCTTTCTTTTCATTGTATGAAGAAGGATTATTATTGTCAATACATTTTGGAGATTATTGAGCTCTCATCTTTTGGAGCATATTTTTCTTGTGTATTCTTTCCTTTTGTGATTTGCTTCATTGCTTCTCCTTGTAACAAGTTTTTCAGCTTGCAGAGATTATTTGGGCTCATGTGGTGTTGTATTTTCTCAACTCCTATATGGTATCAGAGCTTCAGATCTACAGCTGCCTGTTCTTGTTTTGAGAATTTTTGCTTTGGAAGCAGATCTGGGGTTTCAGGAATTTTTTATGTACCTAGGGTTTGAGCTTTTTTTCTGAGCACTTTGGGCCTAAACGGACCTCACCATCATGCTCAGAAGGCTCGAAAACCCCTATGGTCATATAAAATTTGACCTATTTTGGTTCCTGAGCCTCTGGGAGTATTTTTTCTCCAGATCCAGGTCGTACTGCCCTAGCACACAGTTCGAGAAAAAAATTGAATTTTTTTTTTTTTTTGCCTTTTTACAGCATGCAGGCTGAATTTTTGCTTTTTTATTAAATTTTTTTTCAAAAAAAGCAAAAGGGTGAATAGGGTTTTTTTATAAAATTTTTTTGGCAAAAAAAAAAAATTTAGGGTGGGGGGGGTTCCCACGGCACGCAGGGTACCATGGGGCCCCTGCCTTGTTGCAGGCTCTGCACATGTCAGTATGTCCCTACCGCTGGCCGCCCTCTGGCCTCGCACCACCTTTCTTTGGACTCCGGCCCCCACTGTAGCTCCCCGGCCCCCGCTGATCCTCCGGCTTCCCTGGCCCCCGTGCTCAGCCTCGGTCCCCGCTGCCGCTGCCCGCTTGCACCGTCAGCTGCTCCACCAAGACCTCCCACTGCCATCCGCCTACACCACTGCAACTCCCCGGCTGCCGCCTCCCGCCTCCCCCCGCTGCCTGCGGCACACCGCCGCCTGAGGCCCGTCGCTACCTGGCCGCCGCCTGCAGCACCTCCAGTTAGCTCTGCCATCGGATCTCTACCCTGCCACTGGGGCTCCGCCAGGCCACCACCAAAGCGCCGCTCCCTGGGCACCAGACCCCTTTTTTTGCTTTTTCAGGGGGGGTTTGGTTTTTTGGCCCTATCTTGGGCATATGGAGTCATTTTTTCAAAAATGAATAGGCATCGGAAAGCTGGTTCCGAGGCCGACCTCATGGTGTTGGTATTTTTTTCCAATTTTTCTATTTGACTATATTTTTTTGTAGTCAAAGTGAGGTCTCTTTTTTGCACTCTAGGAGACGTAGAATGAGCATCCAACCTTCATTTTTCAAAAACTTTATATTTTCGAAAAGATTGTGTTGTTTACTTCCCATAAATATGATTTTTTTTTCCAGATTCTGCTCCATGCATATTTTATTCAGCTTTTTGCTTTTCAACACTCTGGTGGATATCGTGGTTATTTTAGGTCCTGGGATCTCTTTTTTGAGTAGGGTGTCTTTGTTTTGATTCTTGTTTCTATTTCCAGTCTTCTTATCATTGTAGCTTGTAATTATGCAAATGCACTGAAATAAAGTGCCATCATGCATTGTTTACTTGGAATCTTGCATATCTTGTGTCTTGTTGTACATGCACTATTGATCAAGTTCCATGAGGGGGTTGATGTTTGCCTATTGTTTGCCATCTTCCTTTGTCCAGTGAGTGTTCCTTCCATGACATTCACCTCATGATGATGTTTCTCAACACCTTCGATGTTCTTGGTTCTTCGACATGCAGTTGTTTTTGGCTATCCTTTTCAGTGTTCCTGTCCCTCTCTCACTTCCACATTATGGGGAGTTTTATCATGTTGGTTCTACTGCTTCCATGGTTCGATTGATCGGCTCTTTAGGCTTTCATTTCTCATGCCATCTGTATCTTCGATTTCAATTGTTTTGCCTTGTTTTCCTCCTGATTCGAGTAGTGTCATTTGAGGGCACTCATGCAGATTACAGTCTTCTCTACCTAGTCATGTTCTAGTTCAATGGATGTTCTTCAAATCAACAGTTATTCTATGACAGAGTTTGCAGGTTCTTCATGCTTCAATGATATTATTTTCCATCTCTTTTTGGAGTAGAGTTTTGTTCTCATGTGGTTTTCTCTATTTCTCCATTTCATAGAGATTTCATTGTATTTGGGTACTTGATCAGGCCTTGTTGCCGGGACCCATCTTTATTGCTTTCAATAACTGTTCTAGGTTTTAGCTTCTCCCTAAGTCTAGCTTAAGGGGAGGTGTTAGAGTATTCAGGTATTTACTTGATTAATTAAACATTATTTGTTTAATTATTTAAGTTCCCTTTATCTCTTTTACACTTAAGCTAACTTGAGGTGCATATAATTAATTATTTTAATTAATTATTATGTGCAAACCTAGGTTTTCCCTTATAGGGTTTCTTCACCTTTTAAAGGTTAAGTTCTTTCTTTTCATTGTATGAAAAAGGATTATTATTGTCAATACATTTTGGAGATTATTGAGCTCTCATCTTTTGGAGCATATTTTTCCTATGTATTCTTTCCTTCTGTGATTTGCTTCATTGCTTCTCCTTGTAACAGGTTTTTCAGCTTGTAGAGATTATTTGGGCTCCTGTGGTGTTGTATTTTCTCAACTCCTATATATGGAATGTGTCTAAGCTTTCTCAATATCTTGGCTAGGATATATAAAAGGTAGTAGACATAGATTCTAGCACACAAAGCTTACAGGTTTTTGTAGGCTTCCTATCTTGTGCATTGTAATAGGCAGTGACCTATAAATTTATGTAATTCTTTATTTTAATCAATACATAGAACAACCACTAGACTACAACTCATTAGACACACACACACACACACACACATACACACACACATATATACATACACATATATGTGAATGCATACATATACATATACATATACATAGATACATACGTACATACATACACATACACATACACATACACATACACATACACATACACATACACATACACATACATACATACATATACATATATGTATATACATACATATATGTATATATGTATGTATATAGACATGTATACACACACACACATACTGATGAACTGAAAAGGGGAAATAGTCACAAACAAAGCTCAAGTTTCAATATGTTAGTTTCCAACCAAAACTAAAACAAATGAACCCAAAACCTCCAAAATGCATATCAAAAGAGATTAAACATACAAAATGAAGCATAAACAAAACAAAAGAGAGAAGAAAACTCCCTAAGATGCTCCCATGTTGCTTGATAGCTCTCCCTTGTTCTTCTCCTCTCCAAGATCCAAATGAGTGAGTGTAGCTCTCAGTTTTAGCATAAAACCATGGATGTCAATGAAGGATTGAAATGGTTGAAAATAAAACACTAGTACTATGCAAATGCTTAATTAGTGTTTCTATGAGAAAGCCTTAAGTGTGAGTATGTATGAAAGTATAATAACAATGCTAAAATGCTTCTCTCTTGCTTGAGTAATGAGGCTCTATTTATAGAAAAAATAGTGGATTGGAGGGTCAAGATTGATCTGGCTTGTGAAGGGCTAGGATTGAATGATCTTCAATCCATGTGATAATTTTCAAACCAATCCCATGTTGACAAGTATCACCATGAGAGGGCTTGAGAGGAAAAATAAGAAGCATTAAATGCTTGAGAGGACATGAGGGTTACCCTCCATGGTTGGGGTTATTGGATAAAGTTATTATCCGAGGGTAAGGTTATTACCCAATGGGTAAACTCTTGTGCAAAGTTTACCCATGGTTAGGCTTTGACCAAAGGGACAAAACCCATGTGGGTTAGTGTAATGAAGAATCAAAGCCATCAAGACTTTGTAAGAGTCTTAAATGGTTGAGATGATGGGTTGGGAATTAAGTTGGGATTAGGATTGTGCAAATGTTTAGAAGGGGGATTAGGCTAATTTAGAAGGGGTTAGAAGAATCTAGAAGGAGGTTAGAAGAATCTAGAAGGAGGTTAGGATAAATAGGCTTTTAATTAAATGATTTATTTAATTAAAATACAGAGCACAACTTGCATTTGTAGGAGAATGCAAGTGGATGGGGAATTTTAAATAAATATTTATTCATTTAAATAGGGATTTGATTTGTGATTTTTAAATAAATGTTAATTTATTTAAATGAGAGGAAAGGGGGAATTAAATAAATTTATTAACTTATTGAATATTTGGACTATAGTTAGCAATTAAATAAATTTATGAAATTTATTTAACTAGAATAGAAGAATAGGCTGAGATGAATTAGTTAAATAAAAATTTAATTAATAAAGGAATATTAGTGCATTAAATAAATATTAAATATTCATTTAATTAGTGGACAAATTTATGTGTCTACATTTGCCCTTCTTTGAGACGGTGCATTTTATCATGCTATCTTAAAGAACAATAGATAGACATGAGAAAAATTCCCTAGGGATGTTAGTTAGTGAATGGTATACCCCCTTGAGAGATGGGCCAAAAAATTTGAAAAAATTGGGCGATTTCTCAAAAAAAAAGAAATAATGTGGGGGATGATAGAGTAGAAGAATATGGAATAAATGGTGAAAGAATGGAGGAAAACGGGGTTAAAAAGGAGAAATGGTGAGCCGTAGAAGTTCACGGGTTCTAGGACAGTGAGTGGGGTGAAGCAGGGGTTGGGTATATTAGGGTGAGAAGGGGTAAAATTGGCCTCATTTGCACACTCCACAACGATTCAGAGCTTTGATAGTGACCCTTTTGGAGGATCCTGTTGTAGAGAAGATGATGTTTCCTATCACATATCATCAATTTGAGTGCATCTGGAGGTACCGACAGCCAACCGACTACGGACCCTCGGTAAGTCTAGTTCTAACTTTTGTCATTGGAGCTCATTTGATGCCTTTTTTCGCTAGTCAAATTTGTGTCAAGACAAAGGCACTAAAACTATGTTTTAGTGCTTTTGTCGCCCAATGTAACACTACCATTGCCGATATGGCACTTTTGCCATGTTCTTGTAGTGCTTTTGTCATTGTAGTGCTATTGCAGGATAGGTTTAGCGCTTTTGTTTTTCAGAGCTTTGGCATTGTTGATAGGTTTAATGTTTTAGTGCTGGTGATGTTAGATTTTAGCGCTTGTGTTATGTTATAGCGCTTCTGACGTGCAAAGTAATGCTTGTGTTTGTGCAGTTACTATTTTAGCATTTCTGTGAGTTGAAATAGCACTTTTACCTATTTTTAGCACTACCGGTAGGTATTTTAGTGCTTTTTTCATTGTGTGTAGTATAGTCAGGGTCAATTGCCCCAGTTGGTTTTTGAAATGTTGACAGTTGATGTCAGTTTGCTATGGATGCATGTTGTTGTGTTTTGGAGACTCAATGTACCAATTGAGACTAGGCAATTGATGTAAGTACCTATTGTAGTCTAGGTGGATAGGAGTCAAGTTACCTGTTGAGACTTGAGATACTTGATGAAAAAGTATCTATTGAAGTCTAAGTTTTAGCTAATTATGCATTGCAAAGAGATTGACATTGTTGTTTCATTGTTTGTAGGAGGAATTTTGTGTGTTGTAGATGTGAGAGAGATATTCTACCAGGCAATGCCTGTGTGACCAGCTGACTGACATTGAGATTGATTGTGTTTATTCAACTAGGTTGTTTGACATGATGCACTTACTTGTGATTCATACGAATCACGAACTACTGACTACGCTGGCTGAGCGATGGAACAACGAGACCTACTCCTTCCATCTATTGATGGGAGAGATGACAATGACTCTAGAGGATGTATAGTGGATCCTCCATATTTCAATTACCGATGAGTTGGTGACATATGAGCAAGAAACACTAAGGAGGTGGAGGAGGGGATGAGGGAGGTGGTAGGGGCTTTATGAGGGGCAGGTTTGGTTGCCCAATATGACACTTACAATCTCCACCTGTACAGGCACCATCAACAACATGGGGAGAGTGGAGGGTGAGGGAACAAAAACAAAAGGTGTAGAGATGGGTGGGGGTGCAAGAGTAGCAGGTGGAGGAGGATAGGGAGACCTGTGTGAGGTGATGATAGTACATTTATAGACTCGACTCACCATTGCAGAGGATCAAATTCGTGCCCTAGAGGCAGAGTTAGATGATAGAGATGTAGAGATAGTTGCTAGGGATGTTCAATTTATTTGCTCGAGGAGCCAAGTTGACTATAGTTTTGAGAGAGAGGGATGACGCCATGGACAAATTGAGATAGGCCTAGGACAAGATCTGCATGCTAGAGCAGGTATAGGGACAGGGCCCTACTATGGAGGTGATGAGAGAGATTCGGTGGGCTGGGGGTGAGATTGACTATTGGCAAGGTTTGTATGAGAAAGTAGTGCCCAACAATTAGTGGGCCATGAGTTATTCGCAGATGCGGGGGCTAGATCAGAGCGGTCAAAGAGAGCAGTGAGCAGTGGGGGCATCATGGGTCCTCCTTGTTGACCATCTATAATTGGGGTTGGCTCTTCCGGATCTGGCAAGAGTGCGACATGATATTCCTTCCTTCTATATTTTGACATTTAGAGACATTGTTACTTATTGATACTTGGATGGCTCTTGGTAGCCAGTTTTGTTGAAATCATTGTATTCTGATACATATGTACTTTGTTTTGATGAGAGATATATGATGAGATCTCCTTTTTGACAATGATGATATGAATTATTTTATGTGATGATTTGATTTTATGTAGGATATATATAATTGATGATGGACCTTATATGTGTGATATGATTGTGATTATGCATTTATTTTACATGGTTTATGAGGGGTTATTTATGATGAGGTATGGTGATGCAGATGGTAATGCATAATGCAGATGCCTATGACTTGTAGATGTTTTAATATTTATGCTATGATTGGTTTATGCAAATGATTTGATTTATGATATGATGTTGTGGATGCGCATGTTATCTAATAATGAATGTGATGAATGATATGAAATGATTGAGTGAGTTTTGATAATAAAAAAATGATTAAATAGAAAGTGTTGATGTAGGATGCTTACAGATGAATGCACTAAATGATGCAGATGACATTAATTGATATATTAATTATGACAAGAAATGATTATGATGATAATTGCAACATAAACGATAGATTATGTGATATAATGAATGACATGATAAGACTTATTAAATGATAATAAATGATGAGTTTGATGATGATATGTGTTGATGATGAAAATGATAATGATGATATTCAAATGATAATGATGTGGATGATTTTATGATAATGAATGCATCGTAGTAACCCTATATGAGGAAATGCACTAACTAATGTGAATGCACCTAATAAGCTTTATAATGATGAATATAGAACAAGATAAGGATAACTTAATCTAATGATAATATGAAATAGGATAATAGTAATCATCCTAGATGATAGATGAATGAGGAAATGAAATGCACGAATGCAAATGAGCCTAAATGATAATGTAAAATGAGTGATGTGTATCAAAGTACTCCGTTAGGATTTTCCTTAGCTTTCTCATAGCAATCCTATTCAATTTCATATACATGCTTACAAAAGATGTTTACAATGTATGTATAAACAAATGAATGAGTGATATGCAACATAATGAAATATAAACTGTGATGCTAAAAATGTGGTATATAAGAAAGGCATACACATATAATGAGACAATAAAATGTAATTGAAAAGCTTAATTAAAAACTAGATTAGAAATGCAAACCATTAGCCTTCCTTGAAATGTCCCATTTTCCTCTATTCTTGAGGACCTTGAAGGTGTTGGATTGATGGGCTATCAATGGAGCAATGACCTCCAAAGTGGCAACTCAAGAGTTGAGTAGCTATTTGATCATGATTGACTATGGGGATGATATGAAATGCATAATTTAAGAAACTAGATTAACATGCTATTATTAATCCAAAATGCTAATTACTAGATGATTGAAATGCAAATTGCCTATATTAATGATGCTAAGAATATGAATGCAAGGGATCCTTATTGCTCCAAAACAAGAGATATTTATAGGAATTACAAGGCCAAAGCTGAGGTGGCAGGAATCAACAGTCCAGATCTGATATGAAGATATCAAGGGCCAAGATTGAGGAAGTTGGAGAAGAGGTTGGAGGAAGGGACACTTGTCATCTTTGTGGTGACAAGTGTCAAGGAGCCTTGCTCATGAGAGGGCAAGTGTCCAAGGGAGGAGACATGTGGCAAAAGTGCCACGTGTCTCAAGGGGAGAATATCCACACCATAGGAGGTTAGGATGTACAAGATAGGATAGGGTTAGTTAAACCTAGAGTTAGGTGGAATGGGTTAGGTTAGGGAATGGTTAGGTTAGGTGGTTAAAAGTTAGGAGCCATGTGCTCATTTGAATTTAAAAATTCAAATAATTGGAAAATGATAATTAATCTCAAGAAACTTGAGTTTGTTAATCTTAATTAGGGATTAGAAGAATTAAACTAAAATGGGGGACATTAATTAATTTAGAATTAATTAATCAAAGGGGATATGAAATGAACTATATAAATAAATCATGTAGATTTATTTACTAGTAGATGAATAGAGAAAGTAATTAAATTGCTTGTGAATTCAATTAATTGGGAAGGGGAATTAATCAAATAACTGCATATTTAATTAACCATCTTCAAACCATTTTTAGGTGTATACATTTTTTCCCTCTTTGAAGCGATGTGTGACAACGCGTTGGTTCAAAGAAAACTCGATTGATGATGTTGCTGATATTGATTTCGATAGGATGCAGATTTGATCTTGATTTGATGCGGATTTGGTTTCGATATGATACTGATTTGATTTTGAGATGATAAATCTCGATATGATGTGGATTTGATGCGGTTTCGATCTTTGAGATGATAAATCTCGATATGATCCCTCAAATGCTGATTGATAGATATTGATGTGAGGATGCCCCCTCGGGAGATGAATCGGATAATTTTTGAATGTTTTTGAATTTTTCGTGATTTTTTTGAAATTTTTGAATTTTTTTTGATTTTTTGATTTTTAATGATTTTTTGATTTTTAGAGATTTTCAGAGTCAATCCGATTCATTTCCGGATAAGAAATTTGAAAACGTTGCCCTGCTAGGTTGATTAGTTGATTAAATGAGTAAAAATCAGTGAAATAAAAATCCCACTTAAATGCCCCATTGTGAGTTTAAAAAAAAGTGAATTCATTTTTCCACTTCTCATTTGTGCACTTCAGTTGTTTGAGAAAAATTGCTCTGGAGGAAGGAATGACGATCCCATACCACCAGCATAGGTTCGAGTGAGTTTGGTGATTTGAGCATCCTCTGGCATATGGTCCACCGGTACGTACTTCGAGAAAACTCCTCTTTGTTAATTTTTAGTTGATTTTTGAAAAAAATAGTTGCTTGCATAAAAAATCATTTTTTAGCGTTTTTGCTAGATGGGTTGGAGAAAAAATTACATTTTTGAGATTGGTTTTTCGATTTACGAAATGGGTTCGTAGGATTTTTTGAAAACTTTCAATTCGCATCCCAAAAAAATATTTATTATGCATATAAATCTCGCCTATTTTTGAATTTTTTTTTGATTTAAATCCCCCTTTTTTTTTTTGAAAAAAATGTCATTTTGAGGGGGCGGGGTGTGTGGGGCTGACTTGGTTTTTTTTTTTTGAATTTTTTGAATTTTGATTTTTTTTCGATTTTTTTTGGATTTTGATTTTTCAATTTTTTTGGATTTTGGATTTTGACGATGAGTTTTTGATTTGATTTGATTTTTGATTTTGATAGGGTAAGATTTGATTAGCTATCTAATTGATAAAATTAGATGCTCTTGATTGATAAATTTGATGATCAATTCTGATTATCTCGATGCACACGCAAGATGAGATAAGATTGATAATGACCTCATGATAGATGAGTGTCATTGATAGGGGCCCAACAAGATTTGATAAAAATCTCAATTGAGCAAGATAGACCGATAGATAGATTGATTTGATAGATAGATAAATCAAGAAACTGATATGATGAAATGATTTGATTTTAAGAGCACTTTACTGTTCTCTAGTCTCGGGAGCACTTCCCAAAGACATGGATGCTGATACCCCACCTTAGCCAGGCGGAGTGAGACCACATTGGTAGGTGTGGTTTATCTTCCCTTCTTGACATGCCCCGGCCCTTGATAAACCAAGGATTATTGATAGCCTTAGCAGAGTGTTGGCATAGCAAGCACAACACTTTTCACTTGCCGATGGGCGAGATGACAGTGACACCTGAGGATGTCTATCGGATATTGCACATCCTTGTGATAGGTGAGCTAGTGTATTACAATCTTAGCGAGCGGGGTGGGATAGATGCACTTTGCCGATTGTTCGAGGATGATAAGATAAGTGGATATGACATTGCTTGGCAGGAGATGCTAGAGCTAGGATATGCCACATTACCTACTGTGCTCGCAAGATTCATTGGAGGTTTCCTTTGTCCTAAACACAGGTCAAAGGGATTATCTGTTGGATGGGGCCGTCTTCTTGAGTAGATGGTGACATAGGGGACCCGATTTGCATGGGGGTCATGCATACTGACGCACTTGTATCATGACCTGCACCGAGTTGTGTACCAGAGATCAACTGTGTTATCAACAGGGGTGACCATGCTTCAGATATGGGCCTGGGAGCACCTGCCTATCACACGACCATTGGCTAATAGAGATAGACCTATAGGAAAACCTTATGCTGACGGGTATCTAGGTATCATTGTCTAGCAAAAGCTGGGCAAATTGGAGTACTGGTGACGGACCTTGGATGATTTAGATACTATGATATAGAGACCATACAAGGATTGTGATATTTGGCCTGAGGATGCAGTGGAGATATCGTATGTATTCATGATGTGATATCTGACTAGATCGACACCCTATGTTATCAAGTGATTCCTTTTTACGAGGGTGTTGAGATAGTATGGCAGGATAAAAAGTATACCATAGGGTGTAACTCATTATGCTTGCAGGAGATTGGATGTAGCTACTTGGGGGCATTCTATTTCATATGACCAAACATGTGCAGAGTATCAATCATTGGGGCCATTGGATTGGGATTATCTTTCACGTGTGATGGATAGCAGGATGACACATGAGTATGTTGTGCATTGTACTGTACATAGGTTTATGAGGCTAACATATTTGGATGAGCCAGAGCCAGTTTTAGATGAGGATGATAAGAGGCTATGACACAGAGCTCCTAGACAATAGAGGGATGGTTGGGGGGGAGGAGGTGGAGGAAGAGATGATGGCAGAGATGGAGATGGATATGGAGGAGATCATGGTGCAGGAGATGACGATGGAGGAGATGATGATGGGGGGGATGAGGGAGATGATGATGGGGTAGATGGTCAAGCAGTGGTATTGGTAGTGTCAGGCACACCAGGAGATAGCAGTTCTAGATTTGCCAGAGATGTATATACAGATTGGATGGCTCAGGTTGTTAGACGGAGGAGATTAGGTCTAGGGGATCAGGGGCATCAGGTCCCAGAGTAGGAGGTTCCCACAGTTGAGTAGGTACCTATGATAGTATCATGAGCTGAGCAGCCATAGGCAGAGGCACATCAATAGATCCTCATTAGAATGTCATCTCATCAATAATAGGCTTAGATTACAAACTTACATGCTCAGGTTCAACATCTAGAGAATCAACTAGTAGAGAGGGACTCTCAGATGGCCCAACTAGAGACTAAGATGGCTTCTCTCATAGTCAAGAGGGATGTAGCTAGGGATAGGTGTCAGTAGGCTAAGGCATAGGTACATTTGTCAGGAGAGTCTATTTCGAGGATGACTACCCTGAAGATGATGCGCCAAGGGATCCGAGAGGCTAATTATTATAGGACCTTATACTTTACTGCCCTGTTGATCGGAGGGCTCAAGGATTTTCATAGCTGAGTAGGAGATCAGGACAGAGCCAAATTGACAGTCAAGGAGTGACAGGGCCACTTCAGAGAGATCCCCTAGGTGGGGACTCAAGTACAGGGGTACCACATGGTGTTACTATACCTACTGCATCAGGATAGAGTTCTGCTCCGTGTCCTAGTGGTCACATTGATATGGGACATTGATCCATTCATGTACACACCTTTTTGTGATGAGATATTGATGATTCTCACAATGTATATTTGTGATGTACCTTGGACATTGATCTTGTTTTGATGATATGATATGCAGTCGATCCTATTCACTCTACATGACCTATGAGATGATGGATGCATTCTATTTGATATATGATTATGTTGTGTAGTTACTTTCATAATGTATGCTTGATGTATGCTTTAATTTCTATATGCTTATGAATTCTAGATGATGGATATATTATGATGCAGTATTTACATGATGTATGCAAATGCAAATATGTATGGTGATGCTTATAAGTTCTATGTGATGTATGTGCAATGCAATGCTTTCTATGTTTATGATATTTTTTATGATTTTGTCATGCATGTTAATATGAGATGGATGCAATGAAATTCAATGGTTCTACTTTATATGATGAATGATTTGATGCTTTATATGAATGATGCCTTAGTACGCAATGGTTACATGAGATGAACTAACTTATCATGTAGGATGAATGAATTGATTATTTTTGTTATTTTCCAATGTACTTAATCATGTAATAAGAGAGATAACACCATGTTAGTCTTTGGCCTTAGAAAAGATGAGCATTGTGATCCCATGCAAAATGAAATGCAAATCTACTTTAAAATGCAAATGCAAAAATGAAATGCAATGCAGTGATCAGACCGGTCATGGAGTCATTGCTTTGTTTCATCATTGAGCCTTTAAAATGTGGGAAGTGAGTGCAAACATCAATGGTATAATTGAACCATGATGACCTGAGCACTACTTTCCTAGGTTTTGATATTGCAAGTTAGCACAAGCATCAAGGTATAATTGAACCAAGATGACCTGAGTGTTGCTTGCGTAAAATAGGCAGTATTAACCATTTCTATATGCAAGTTCGAAATGTCTTCCATGATGCTTTGATGATCATGTCCTAAGACAACTTTGCACATATTAACGATTAATTTACAGACAGTAGACAAGAAAAATATCATGTTCCTTCCTTGTTCCTCTAGTCAAAGACATCTCAGAGTTACTTAGAAACCATTATAGCAAAAATTAAAATAAAATAGTTGAACCATTATTGTCAAAGTGTTAAAATCATGAGTCAAGATATATCATCCATTGATATGCGTTTTGTCATGTTTAGATTGATATGTGATAGTTAATGGTTGATACTGTGATCTTATGTTCAATGTTCGATGTGTCTCAGTTTTTCATTTGACCAATGTTGTCTAACTATTGTTCTACCTGTTTGATTAAGCTCAAAATGATCGAAACTTTTTGCCCCCAGCCAGGTTCAAGATTTTGCCTCTAGTCTAGAAACAAACTTTATTATGATATATCCAATGATCCAAACCATGATGAGAAATCACCTAGGATGCTTGTGTATGTACAAAAGCTTTATGATGGATATGAACAACGCTAAGTGGAAGAATGCATGAACCAATATATGGAAGAGCTAGCTGACAGATAGCACCTGCTTGCCAGGTTTTCACCATATGTTTTTATTGCACCTTTTCTCATATTTTATTTTTTTATTTTTTTTCAGTGTTTTTGTATTTTTCTTCTTTTTCAGTGTTTTTGTATTTTTCTTCTTTTCCAAACATAAAACTTCTTCAAATGCATGCTATTGATGGGTTCCTCGAGTTGATCCCCGTCCTATGTTGATAGTTGATATGCTCCTGACCCAAATACTGTTGTGACCACAAAGGGACCTAATCAGTTTGCTTCAAACTTTCCTTTCTTTTCTCAATCTAACTGGTTTCATGGATTTTCCTTTAGTACTAGTTCCCCAACTTGAAAGACTCATGGTTTGACCTTGTGATTATAACTTCGACACATTCTTTGCTGATATACCTTTAAATGATCAAAGGCATTTTGTCTTCATTCATGGATTAATTCTAAATCTTGCAATCTAGATACTCGTTGTTCTTCATTTGGGATAAGACATTTTAATGATACTCATTGAGAAGGTATTTCTACTTCTATTGGCAATATTGCTTCTGATCCATAAATAAGAGAGAAAGGTGTGGCACCTGTTGGTGTGCGGATACTAGTACGGTAGGCCCATAGAGCAGGGTTCAATTGAATATGTCAATCTCTACCAGCATCATTCACTGTCTTTTTGAGGATTTTCAAAATAGTTTTGTTTGATGCTTCTGCTTGTCCATTCCCTCATGGATAGTAGGGTGTGGAAAATCTGTGTTGGATCTTGAATTTCTCACATAGTTCTTATACATCTTGATTCTTGAACGGTCGCCCATTATCAGTGATAATGGTCATGGGTATTCCATAGCGATAGATGATGTAGTTCAAGATAAATGCAACAATTTGTTTTCCTGTGATATTTGTGAGAGCTACTACCTCAATCCATTTTGTGAAATACTCTGTAGCTACAAGGATGAATTTGTGACCATTGGATGAAGAAGGATTTATCTTTCCTACTAGATCAAGACCCCATTGGCAGAAAGGCCAAGATGTTGCCAAAGAATGAAGTTCTTGTGCTGGTGCATGAATCAAATTCCCATGGATCTAACATTGTTTGCATGTTCTAGCTATCTAAAAAGAATCTCGTTCCATAGTTGGCCAATAATAGCCCAAGCGTATGAGTTTTTTTTGAAAGGGTAAGACCACTTGAATGAGTGCCACAAATGCCGTTATGGACTTCATGTAGGGCCTTCTCAGATTCTTCTTGTTCGAGACATCTTAAAAGAGTACCATCTAGACCTCGTTTAAATAGGGTATCCACGACAAGAGTAAAATGGGAGGATTGGTGAATAAAGTTTCTCCTTTGGTTCTTTGATAAATCGGGAGGTAGGGTGTTATCTTTCAGGTATGTGTAAGTTTGGCCATAGTGGGAGGAATCATGCCCAACAAGGTGACATATAGTTTGGGAATCAGGACAATTATGAGTAGGGCAAAACAACTCTTCCACCAGGAATTCATAACGCTCTTGATTTTCCTATGTCTGAAGTAGAGAAGCAAGTGTTGCCATGGCATTTGTTGCTTTGTTATCATTCCTTGGAATTTACTCAAAATTTATTTCTACAAAATACTTCTTGAAATCATCTACCATCTTTTTGTAAGGCATTAATTTGATTGATGACGAGCTGAGAGTCTATAAAGACTTCAAGTTTTGTAATGTTCCATTCTACAGCCATTTTGATGCCTGTAACCAAAGCTTCATATTCTGCTGTGTTGTTGGTGCATGAGAAGCTTAATTTGTGTGCTTTCAGAATTGTATGACCTTGTGGTGTGATGAATAGAATACCTGCTCCTGATCCATGCCATGTATATGAACCATCAAAGTATAATTGCCATGTTTTTGTGGTGACTGTTAGGATATCAGCATCAGGAAATTCAATTTGCAAAGGACGAGCATTTTGAAGCAGTGCCTCAGCTAGTTGGTCTGCAATGACTTATCCCTTGATGTTTTTTTTGTCTATATACTCAATATCAAACTCACTTAGAATAATGATCCATTTTGATAGTCATCCTATCAATGTTGCCTTGCTGAGCAAATACTTCAGAGGATCGATTTTAGCTATCAACTTGATGGACTGAGATAGTAGATAGTGTCTTAATTTTTTAGAAGCAAAATCTACCGCCAAGCATGCTTTTTTTGTTGGGGAATAGTTGAGCTCGTATCCCACTAGTGTTCTGCTGATGTAGTAGATGGCTCACTCTTTTCCTTCATTATCCTGTTGTGCGAGAAGAACTCCTAATGATACTTCAGTGGTTGATACATAGAGTAATAATAACTTTCTTGGAATTCGTGACATTAGAATGGGTGGTTGCATGAGATATGCCTTGATCTTGTTGAATGCATCCTCACATTGATGGTCCCACTTGAAATGAACATTTTTATGCAATAGATGAGTAAATGGTTGACATTTATCTACTAGTTGAGCAACAAATCTACTGATTGACTGGAGTCTTCCTTGGAGTGATCTGAGTTGACTTATATTTTTGGGAGATGCCATTTCCATGATTGCTTTGAACTTAGCTAGATCTACTTTGATACCTCTAGCTGAAACAATGTATCCCAATAGCTTTCCTGAAGTGACACCAAAGGCACATTTCTTAGGATTTAGTTGTACCTTGTACTGTTCTAACCGGTCAAAGATATTTTCCAGTATCTCTATATGTTCTTCTTTGTTGTATGATTTGGCCAAGATGTCATCAACATAGTCTTCCATGAATGTATGCATCATGTCATGGAATATCATTGTCATAGCTCTTTGATATGTGGCACCTACGTTCTTTAGTCCAAAAGGCATGAAGGTCCAGCAGAAAGTACCCCACAGACATGTGAAAGTGTCTTTTCTTGATCTTCAGGTGCTATTTTGATCTGATTGTATCCAGAGAAACCATCCATTAGAGAAAACATGGAGTGTCTAGCTGTTAAATCCGCAATGATGTCAATGTTAGGCAAAGGAAAGTCATCCTTTGGACATGCATTATTAAGATCTCTGAAGTCTGCGCATACTCTGATACTTTTGTTTGGTTTTGAAACATGAACAATGTTTGATACCCATTGAGGATATACTACAGGTCTAATGAATCCTACATCCAATAATTTCTTTAGTTTTGCTTTGACCAGGAGAACGATATGTGGATGCATCTTCCTTAATTTCTGTTTGACTGGTTTGGCTCCTGGACTAACATTAAAGTGATGCATAATAAGCTCTGGATCCAATCTTGGCATGTCTGCATATGACCAGGCAAAATTGATTTGCTATCATTTGAAGAATTCCATATATTGTTTCCTTTCTTCTTCTGATAGAGAAGTCGTTGGATGTAAGATCTTTGGTTGCTCTGTTGTCCCAATGTTAACTGCCTATGTTGGTTCAATCAAAATTGATGACCTTTCTTGATAGTACTCAGGTAAAGTGTCAAATCTCCCATCTTTTGGTGCCTCAAGGAGGTTTTCACCGTTAGATGTGTCCTTTCTTTTTACTTTTTCCTAATCTAATGTTGCCAAGCAATGGTTTTCAGCATTAGACCTGATATTGTTTTCTTTATTTTTCTTTTTGCGACTAGGAGATTTGGCACCCACTTGACTGGAAGATGCGTTGCTGAAATTCCTAGTGAAAGTTGTTGTGAGTTCGATTGCATTAGATATACGGATATGGCATGGTCATTCGGAAAGGTATCAATGGCAGTATGTCCTTCATTTTCCCAATCAATAAGTTCGGGGTGGATTAGAGGTAGGGGGTCATCAGGTTGAGATGTTTTGAGAGTATTTAGGGTCATGATTGAGATATCAAAGTTTTCGATATGTATGTCAATGTCTAGAATGGTACCCTCATCATAATGACCTCACACAAGAAGTTCTTGATCGTCCTTGATTAAGTCCAAGTCAACCGAATGTGATTCTAATTCAAGTGAACTAGTTTCTAATGTTTGACCTGCATACGTGTGAACTAAATCAACTCCTACATCTTCTTCAAAGCAATTTTCTTCAGCAGATTCTTCAGAATGATAGGAATCTCATTCCCATTTGTCAGAATTTGTCTCACTTGCAACTTGCAATCTACAAATTTGTTCATATAGCTTCTGATGTGTTTCTTCTATTTTTCTTGCTATATCTTTTCTTCTTTCATATTCAACTTCTTCTGGACTGAGATTGAGTACTGTCAACTTTACTATCAGCTCTCCTTGATTAGTACTAGGTTCATGCTTGTTTTGATTGAGAGTTAATGCTGCTTGGGAGGTATCATTGGTTTGTTTCTATTGTTAATTTGAGGATTGCTTCTTTTGCCATTTCATGTTTGTTTGTGCTTGTTGCTTGGCAGGTGCTTCTTCCCTTTCAATTGTATGTTGTTCTTGTTTGTTTTCATATTCCTCGTGATGTTGTTTAGAGGATGTGTTCTCTAGTAGAGTAACTTGTCCGTACCCTAAGCCTGTTTTGTCTGTAGCCTACTGAGTATGAGGTTGGATAGGTTGTGAGATACCTTCTTGTCATTTTCCTTCCAGACCTGTTCTAGTGTATCCCATTTTTTGAAGAATGTTAAACCCTTTTCCATACTTCTCAGTGGGTATTCTGACATTATTGATCTTTTGTTGGACTTCTTCATCTTTGTATAGCCACTGTAGCACATCTTTGTCTTCTGTTTTCTTTGATAAGGTTCCAACACTAACAAATGCTCCATCAAATATTAGAAGATGTTTCAAAATTGGTTGTTGTTTATAGTTTGATGTTTTTCCATAGGATTTAGGAGAAAGTGGTAATTGGGATATTGAATATTCTCCGTTCCCTCGATCTCTTAGCTGCATTTGTTTTTCCATACTTGACAAAATTGAGGCAAATGATTTTTCTTTAGTTTGTGTGTATGAAGATGATGCCTCCCTGTTATGAGGAACAATGACTTCTTGAGTTGGTTTGAGATTACTACAATACTGAAATGGATTTGAATCTGTCGAGATCGAGATTTCCTACCCATTGTAGGGAAATTTTAGGCATTGATGATATGTGGATGGAACAACTTGTATGTCATTTATCTAGGGTCTTCCCAGGAGTATGTTGTATGATAAGTCCAATTCTAAAACTTGGCATGTTGTATCTTTCTGCAAAGGTCCCGCTCTGATGGGTAATATCACAATTCCTTTAGAGTAATGTTCTTCTTCATCATATGCTTTGATGGTGATCTTTTTTCGGGGATCAATTGCATCTTCTGAATAACCTAGAGCACAAACAAGACTCAATGAACAAATATTTAAACCAACTCCACCATCTATTAGGACACGTTTAATGCATGTCTTGTGAATGAGGACTTCAATATGCAAGGGAGTGTTATGGGGATGTTGCAAGGATATGTCATATTCTTCAGTAAATGATAAGCAGTGAGGGGTTTGTGAGGTGTCCCACCATGGTTTGGAATTGATCTATATCAATATCTTTGGATATTGTTGTATCGATTAATGCTCTTTCTATAATTTCTTTGTGTGCAAGTGAAAGCTTTAAAAGTTCTAAGATGGATATTTGTGCGGGTGTTTTTTGTAATTGATCCACTAGATTGTATTGTTTGGTAGTGGATGATGTGTTAGTTGTAGGACACGACAAAACCACTTTGGCTTTGCTGTAGTGTGATAACATGAGTGGGTTCTTGATATTGTTTCTCTTTAACCACAATCACATTTACCATATTGTCATATGCATGAGCATAGTTTACGTTTGCTTTACCTTTACCATTCTACCTTGTTGATGATTCACCCTTCTCATAGTTAGGAAGCGAAGTTTTGAAAGCTGTGTGAGATTTGTTTGTTGTATGTCCATCCACAGTTATTACTCCATTATCAATCAAATCTTGGATGACATGTTTTAATGGTTGACAAGCATCTGTTTGGTGTCCTTTGTTTAGATGGAAATCACAATAATGGTTGTCATTCCACCAAGCAGGTTTTACCTTGGGTTCAAAGTATCTTTCTTTTGGTAAACTAATTAATTTGTTTGTGATAAGAATTTTTAATGTGGATCCAAGGGGTTCACCAATGTTTGTAAATTGCCTTCAAAAGAAATTTTTGATAGTTTCTTTTTGGTGATTGTTATTTTGCTGAGCCGCTGTTGAGTGATTGGATAAATTAAAAACCGGTTGCTTTGGTTTCACATTGTTGTTATCCACTATCCCATCATTGATGACATTATGATTTCTATTCCAAAAATTTGGCTTACATTGTGATTGTTGTTGTTAGTGTTGTTAGGAGGGTGAACTCCTTTGTATATTTTCGATGAATGTGTCCATTTTTTCATACTCTGGCACTGTACGAGGATATCGTGAAGCTAACTGTCTCCATCTCTGTAAAAATGTCATGAAAGGTTCTCCACTCTTTTGTTTGGAGTTACATAGGTCTAGCATTGTTACTTCATGTTGTATGTTGTAAGAGTATTGTGAAACAAACTTATCCACCAATTTTGAGAATGATCTAATTCCACATGTAAGTTTTGAGAACCGTTCCATAGCGAGTCCAGTTAAGCTTTTTGGAAATAATCTCATCAAGTAGGCATCCTCATGTGCAAACTCCATACTCATTGTGCAATATTATCTGATGCTCTGCAAAAAGGATTAGAAAATCTGTTTGATGGCAACACACACAAGAGCACAAGAAACAAACGTTAGTGTTAGCAACAAAAGATTATCCTAAACAGGCATATCAAGAGAGATATTAAGCATGAAATAGAAAGCATATAAACATAGAATGAAATAGCTAATCAAGATGCTCATAGTTGCTCCTCCCTTGTTCATCTCCTCTCCAAGTCCCAAATGAGTGTAGCTCTCAGCTTTTAGCACTAGCCATGGATGCCATATGGAGATTCAAGATAGTTGAATATGATAAGCAAATACTATGCAAGAGTAGATAGTGATGCTATGAAAAAGCTCTATGCTAATGCCAGTATAACAACAATACTCTAAATGCTTCCTCCTTTTGCTTGAGGAGAAGGGTTCTATTTATAGAAGAAATGGAGAAATGAAGGGTTAAGATTGAGCAATCTTAACAAGGGTTAGGATTGAAAGTTGGGGATCCATGTGCACAATTGGCACCAATAAAATGGTGACAAGTGTCAACATAGGATTGGGTTGAGAGAAGAGGTTGGAGGCATTAAAGGCCTGAGAAGACCTCATGGTTATCTAGAGGGTAAGGGTCAAGTCCAAATTAAGATTACCCACTGGATTAAGAGTTAATCCAAGGATAAACCTTTGTGCAAATGTTTAAGAGATAATCATG
Organism: Cryptomeria japonica; assembly: GCF_030272615.1. Taxonomy (NCBI): domain Eukaryota; kingdom Viridiplantae; phylum Streptophyta; class Pinopsida; order Cupressales; family Cupressaceae; genus Cryptomeria; species Cryptomeria japonica. The sequence continues at coordinate 518,616,203 of NC_081408.1, read as the reverse complement.
GTCAAAGCATTAATGGCCTGATGAGACCTTTGGGTTGGGTAGAGGTTGAGTCAAAACAAATGTTTTAACCATGTGGGAGGGTTGAATTAACCATTAATGGTTATTGGAGACTTTGGGGATTAAGTGGTTGAAGGTTGGAAGCCTTCAATGGTTTTCAAAGACTTTAAGGGTTTTGGTGGTTGAAGGTTGAAAGCCTTTAATGGTTATCAAAGACTTTTTAGGCTTTGAGAAGTGACTCCATTTTGTTTAGGAATGTGACAAAGTTTAGAAGATGGTTTAGGCTAATTAGAAGTGATTAGAAGAATCTAGAAGGGGTTTAGGCATGCAAGTGGATTTTGTAGGAAAATGCAAGTGGGAGAAATTTTGGTATTTTCAATTAAAATAAAATCATTTATTTCAATTAAATGGTGTAATTTGCATTTGGATAAATATTCAAATAAATATTAATTTATTTAAATGAGAAAAATGAAGATAAAGCATTAAAATGCTTGAAGACTTTGAGGGAAACCATTAAAGGCTTGAAGATTTTAAGGAAAACCATTAAAGTCTTAAGAAGACTATAGAAGGAAGCCATCAAGTTTGAATACTTTAAGGGAAACCATTAAAGGCTTGAAGTGGGTGAGGATAAATAGGATTTTAAATAAATAATTTATTTAAAATAGTTGTGCAACTTGCTTTTGTAGGAAAATACAAGTGGGTGGAGGATAAAGGTGATTTTAAATAAATTATTTATTTAAAATAATTGTGCAACTTGCATTTGTAGGAAAATGCAAGTGGGTGGAGGATAAAGGTGATTTAAATAAATGTTAATTTATTTAAATGTGAGAGGTGAGATTTTGGGGGATTTAAATAAATATTAATTTATTTAAATGTGAGAGAATATTTAATTAAATAAATATGATTTATTTATTTAATTAATGGTCTGAATTTGGTTAAGTGAATTAAATCAAATAAATTGAATAATTTATTTAATTAATAGGAGAAGAGGGTTAAGATGAATTAATTAAATATTAATTTAATTAATTATTAATTGATGGTTAAATAATCAAATAAATACTAAGTATTCATTTAATTAAGTGGACAGATTTATGTGACTACATTTGCCCCTCTTTGAGACGGTGCGGTTTATTGCGTCGTTTCAAAGAAAGAAAAATAGGTGTGAAGAAATGCCCCATAAAATGTAAATTTAATGGGTGGTATGCGCCCTCGAGAGATGGGCCGAATTTTTTTTGAAAAATCGGGCGATCTCTCGAAAAAGAATGAAAAGTGGAGGGGAGGTAGAATAGAAGAAATTAGAACTAATGATGAAAGAATGGGAGAAAATGGAGTGAATATGAAGAAACAACAAGCCAGCGAGTACCCTGAGGTCATGCAAGAGATACATAGCAGATGTAGTGTGGGGTTTTGATTGATGCTATACAATTGATCAAAATTGGTTGGACAATCTGGTGCAATCGGTTGAATTGCCCCGGTCAAGTCAAAGCGTGACAGTTGATGTCAGTTGGTCGCTTGAACATGAGATAGTCTGAGTAAGTGAATCAAAGTGACCTGATGGTGACCTAGACAATTGATGTAATTGTCCGATGAAGTCAAGGTATATGAAGAAAAATACTCATTGAGACGTAGACAATTGATGTAATTGTCCGTTGGATTGTGTTTGATTGGTTGATCAATTGATAGTGTGTGCATGTGATGGATGGCTGTGGGGAATCATGGCAGCCCCGTTGAGACTAGGTCATTATGATAAATGCCTGATGTAGTCTAGGATTACCATAATCGATTACCTGTTGAGACCCAAAGATACTTGATCAGAGTTACTGTTGATAGTCTAGGTGTGCGTGAGTTGATGTATCTGTGTAGACAGAGTAACTGGCTTAATTTTTTTTGGATGAGTGAGGATGGGAAGCGATGAAGGGATTAGGATGATGTTGATGATCAAGATAGGGAGGGTGAGGGGGGATTTGATGTTAGATAGAAGATATGGAGGACTAGGACCGAGTCCTATGGAAGAAGATGAGTAAAATAGAGTATGCATTATTATGACTATGTATGCATGAGATGCAACTATTATGAATGTATGGATGGGTGGAATGCAATGAAATGCAATATATACAGATGAGATGGAATGATGATCCATGGTGCTTTATTTTTCATCATTGAGCTTTAAAATGTTGTAAGAAAATACAAGCAACTTGACATAAAGATTCAAGATGACCAGAGTATTTCTTACATGGATTTTGATATAGCAAGTTAATACAAGCAACTTGATATAATGGATCAAGTTGACTTGAGTATTGCTTGCGGAACAGACAAGGATTATCTCCTTTCATGCATGACTTGGATCGTCCTCCTTGATCTTAGGCTGATCATATCCTGAGACAAGTGCATACCATAATAAGAGATGAAACCTTTATCCAGTTTGGATGAGGTAGGAGGAACCAAAGAAAGAGAATTGTACCTGTAAACAAATAGTATATACATAAAGAATAAAGAATATGGATCCTTGGTAATGGTTCATGTCCATATGGTCGAGGTATACACTGTAGTCAGCAAGCCGTAATGATCTAGGACTGCATTTTTGCCTATGATCACGTAGCTTGGTGAACTTCCCACGTAGACACCATTAGTACATGCCCCAGAACTTCATCGGAAGTAATGCGCAAACGATACAAAACAATGCTGAAAGATCCCGATACAGATAAACAAATGATTGTACTCATAAATCAACCAAGTATTTGATAGCTTAACATAATTTTCTTGTCAAAGAAAATGTCATCTTGTCTTTGTTTTGATAAGGAAGGATGCATCCTTGTTTAAGACAGTTTGGATTGTTGATGTTGATTGTGTTGGTCGAGTGATAAGTGGTCATTTGTGTGAGTATTTTGTCAATGTTTGTTTTGTATCTGATCGGATGAATATGTACAAGGTGTTGTCATGTTTTTGGGTGTTTTTCGATGGTTTTTCAATGTTTTTTGGATTTTGTGTAATAGTTTTTGAATGTTTGTGGATTTTGTGAGTCATTTTTGAATGTTTTTGGATTTTACAGCAGTGACAACATATGGGCCCAGCCAGTTTGATTCAAACTTGCCCTGATGTTCTCGGTTTGGTTGGTTGCGAGGATTTTCTCGAAGAACAAGATCACCTACCTCAAATGTACGAGATCTAACTCGGTGATTGTAGCTTCTACTCATGCGCTGCTGATAGGCTTTGAGGTTATTGTATGCAGCTTGTCGCTTTTCATCAAGTAACTCCAAGTCCTAAAGACGGGATACTCTGTATGCTTCATCATCGATGAGATTGTGTAATGAAACCCGTAAGGATGGTATCTCGACCTCAATAGGTAAGATAGCTTCAGCACCATAGACCAATGAATAAGGAGTTGCACCTGTAGGGGTCCGAATGCTAGTTCGATATGCCCATAGCGCTGGATTCAATTGAACATGCCAATCACGGCCGACATCATTGACTGTCTTCTTTAGGATCCTCAATATGTTTTTATTGGATGCTTCGGCCTGACCATTGCCTTGTGGGTAATAGGGAGTGGAAAAGCGGTGTTGGATATGAAATTTCTCACAAAGCTCACGAACATCCTGATTTTTTAAAGGAAGACCATTATCTGTGACAATGGACATGGGCACACCATACCGGCAGATGATGTAATTGAGGATGAATGAGGCGATCTGCTTGCCGGTGACTTACGTAAGTGGAACAGCTTCGATCCACTTGGTGAAATATTCGGTGGCGGTAATAATGAATTTATGGCTGTTGGATGAAGATGGATGAATCTTACCCACAAGGTCAAGGCCCCATTGACAAAAAGGCCATGGTGTTGTGATTGGTTGCAGTTCCTGTGCTGGTGCATGTATCAGGTCGCCGTGAACTTGACATTTCTTGCATTTCCTGACAAAGTAGTAGGAATCCTTTTCCATAGATGGCCAATAGTATCCAGCTCGCATGATCTTCTTGGCTAGTGACGGACCACTTGAGTGAGTCCCGCAAATTCCTTCATGGACCTCTTCCAAAGCCTTTGTTATCTCATCTTGTTCCAGACATCGAAGGAGAGTACCATCAAGACCGCGTCGGTATAGGGTTTCGGCAATAATGGTATATCGAGCAGTTTGGTGAATGAAGGTTTTTCGTTGGTTATTTGATTGGTCAGGAGGAAGGGTGTGATCGCGGAGATAGGTGTAGAACTCACCATACCATGGGGATTCAGAACCAACAAGGCGGCATATCATTTCAGATTCGGGGATATCATAAGCGGGGATCCAAAGCTGTTCTACCAAGAACTCGTAGCGTGTTGAATTCTGTGGAAGATCTAGGAGAGATGCGATGGTAGCCATAGCATCAGCAACTCGATTCTGATCTCTTGGTATCTGCTCAAAGGTGATAGTAGTAAATGATGTCTTTATAGTGTCCACCATTTGCTTGTATGGCATGAGTTTATCATCTTTGGTCTGATACTCATCAGTTGCTTGTCGAATGACCAGTTGTGAGTCACCATATACTTGAAGTTCTTTTAATTTCCATTGTATGGCTAATCTGAGTCCCGTGATCAAAGCCTCATATTCTGCTATGTTGTTTGTGCATGGAAATGTGAGCCTGTAAGACTTCGGGATGCTATCACCTTGAGGTGTGATAAACAGAATGCCTGCCCCCGAGCCATGCCTAGTGTATGAACCATCAAAATATAGTTTCCATGGCTGTGCTTCTGTGATCATGAATATCTCTTCATCTGGAAAATTGGAAATGAGAGGATGATCACCTATGAGTGGTGCATCGGCCAACTGATCTGCAATGACTTGACCTTTGATAGCTTTACGGTCCACATACTCAATGTCAAATTCACTTAGAATCATCACCCATTTGGCCAAGCGGCCTGTCAATGCTGCTTTGTTGAGTAAGTACTTGAGCAGATCAATTTTTGCGATGAGTTGCACCTTGTGTGTTAACAGATAGTGCCTCAGTTTAGTGGCTGCCAAGATTACTGCTAGGCAAGCTCACTCAATAGGTGTGTAATTGAGTTCATAGCCCACCAGTGTGCGAGAGATGTAGTAAATAGCACACTCTTTTCCTTCTGCGTTATGTTGTGCCAGTAGTACACCCAATGCTGTACTTGTTGCTGAGATATAGAGCAATAATGGTCTACTTGGATCTGGTGGCATCAGCAATGGTGGATTCATGAGATAGTCTTTAAGCGCCTGAAATGCTTGCTGGCATTTGGCATCCCAGTGAAAGCGGATGTTCTTGTGTAGCAGGTGTGTGAAGGGGTGACACTTATCAGCCAATTGTGCAATGAATCTGCGGATGGATTGAAGCCGTCCTTGTAGTGTCCTTAGTTGACTGATATTCTTTGGTGGTGGCATGTCCATGATTGCTTTAACCTTTGCTGGATCGACCTCAATGCCTTTGCTTGAGACAATGTATCCTAGAAGCTTCCAGGAGGTCACTCCGAAGACACATTTCTTTGGGTTGAGTCGAACATGGTATTGTTTCAGTCTATCAAAGATTTTATCCAAGATGTGAAGATGTGCTTCTCTAGTAAGTGATTTTGCTAGTAAATCATCCACATAATCTTCCATCATAGTATGCATCATGTCATGGAAGATGGTGGTCATTGCTCTTTGATAGGTCGCTCCTGCATTCTTTAGACCAAAAGGCATTACATTCCAGTAGTATGTGCCCCATGGACATGTGAAGGCTGTCTTATGTTGGTCCACTAGTGCGATCTTTATTTGATTGTATCCTGAAAAGCCATCCATGAGTGAAAGCATGGCATGTCCTGCTGTCAAATCCACTATGATGTCGATATTTGGTAGGGGGAAGTCATCCTTAGGACATGCCTTATTCAGATCTCTGAAGTCTGTACAAATGCGGATGCCCCCTTTTGGTTTGCCGACTTGCACAATGTTGGAGATCCATTCTGCATAATCAATTGGTCTAATGAAACCAACATCCAGGAGTTTCTTGAGTTCGGTTTTGACTAGCACGGCAATCTGAGGATGCATCTTACGAAGCTTCTACTTGATAGGTTTGGCTCTTTTTGCTACTGTGAGATGATGCATGACTAAATCTGGATCAAGCCCAGGCATGTCTGCATATGACCATGCAAAGTTGATCTGGCGCTGCTGGAAGAACTCGATAAATTGAGGTTGTTCCTCTGGAGTGAGAAGAGATGCCAGATGTATGATATGAGGGTTTTCAGGAGTCCCCACATTGTATTCTTTGGTCTCCTCAATGAGGATCATTGATCGTTCCTGTTGTGTATTAGCAGGGAGAATGTCAAACCCTTCATCCTCAGGCGCCTCAGAGAGGTTTTCACCGTTGGATACGCTCTTTCTTTTTACTTTTGTTGGATCAAACAGTGCCACAGTTTGGTTTTCACTGGAAGATCCATGTTTTAATGTTATATTTTTGCAGCTGAAGGGTTTGGCATCCACCCCGAAGTATGCTGCGCTATTAAGTTCAATGGCGAATCCAACTTTGTGATCCCCGCTTGGTAGATTATCCCTTAATTCCAAAAAGTCAATGATAGCCTCATCGTTTTGAAAGAGGTCAAGACATGGGGGATTTGATTGGTTCCATTCGATGAGTTCAGGGTGGATAATGGGCATTACTTCATCGATTAGGTTAAGTGCAGGAGATGTATCCGTGAGGGTTAAGACAGTGTGGTGAAGGTCATTGATGGTACTCTCCCTGTCAGAATCAGGCGTAGGATGAGACGTAGGGTCTGTGGAAGATATTTCCAGCTCAGGTACCCAAGTGGTCTTTATCTGTGCTTCTCCGTAAACAGGGATGTCTTTGCGTGGCAGAGGTGGTGATGTGCCTTCCTCATCTGAAGTGTTAAGCTGTACATAATCAAATTCCCACTCATGTGAGTCGGTCTCTGAATCACTTTCCAGCATCCAATTGCTATACCATACTGGGATGTCGCTGGAGTTGAATACTGCAGGCGTGATTGGTTTATGTACCTTTGTGGTGATCGGTGCTGCAGGAACCGTGATGGGGATTAAAGGATTTGTCACTGGAAGTATCGGCAGTGTTGATTTAGTGGTTTCTATTGGAATGGCTGGTGCCATAGATGCTGCTGTGGGTTCTGATACAGTTGTGGCTGCGAATGATTTTATTGATGTGATGGCTGCCGCGGATGGGATTACTGGTTCAATTGGTGGGATGTTTGGCATTGGTGATGGTTGTGGTGGAGTTGTGAGCCTTGATGGGGCAGTGGGGATATGGCTTGATGGTGCTTTGATTATGAAAGGTGTCCTCTTTGTCGTAGGTGGGCAAAATGGTTTGCTGGGTTTTCCTTTGAATCTGAGTTTAGGAAGGATCTCTTTTTCAAAGCCTAGGCCTGTATTACCTTTGGGCTTGAACTCTGGCAGCAGCGGTTCATGCCGTCCTTGTTTGCAGTATCCCAAAGCACTCTGACCATCATATCCCATTCTTTGCATAATGAGGAGGCCTTTGCCATACTGTTCTGTAGGAAGTGTAACTCGCGGTATGTCAGTGGTGATGGGATCTTTATAGATCCAGTCCGCTAGGTCCTCATCTTGTGTTTCTTCCTCTTGACTCTTTCCAAGGATAAAAGGCGTCAAAGCACATGTGGGCGTGACTATGGGTTTTTGGAGTAACTGCTATGGTTTACCATGTGTTCTAGGAGAAGTGGGCATTTGTCCTACACAAAAGAGTTGACTCAAGTTGTATTCTCCAGGACCTTCCTCTGCTACTTTCATCTTAAGCTTTTCTTTCTTGGGTATAGGGGTGTTCGAATTGGCAAGAGAGGCGGGACTTACATATGATGTGGAGGAAATGGCTTCCCTATTATTAGGAACAGTAATTTCTGGTTGATGGCTGATATTATGGCAAAATGCAAAGGGATTTGCATCGCCCAGGATTGTGATCTCTGTAACGTTATGTGGGAACTTGATACATTGATGGTAGGTAGATGGAACAACTTGCATGGCATGTATCCAAGGTCTCCCTAATAATAGATTATATGGCAGAGGAAGGTCCAGAACCTGACAGATGATGTGCTTTACCACAGGGCCCACTCGGATTGGTAGTAGCACAGCTCCTTTGGATGAACGCTTTGCATCATCATAGGCCTTGATGGTGATCTTCTTGCGAGGATCCACTAATTCTATTGCATATCCCAATGCTGTGACCAATTGTAGCGTACAAATGTTTAGGCCTGCTCCATTATCTATCAAGACTCGCTTGATCCCGTGTTGGTTGATAAAGCCTTCAATGTGGAGTGAGGTGTTATGCGGTTGTTGGAAGGAGGAGTTGTCACTTTCGAAAAAAGTGAGACAAGGTGATGACTTTAGATTTCCAACCATGGCTTGAAACTGGTCCATATTCAGGTTTGCAGGGACTGACGCCTCTTGGAGTGCTTGATCCAAGATTGTTTTATGAGATGGTGATAAGCGTAATAGTTCTAAAATGGATATGAGCGCAGGGGTTTTGTCTAATTGTTCCACAAGGTTATATTGCTTCGGGACGGAGGTGGTGCCCTGTGGAGCTGCCTTGATGGTGACTTTGCCGCGACGTGTAACAACATTGCAATTTGAGGTGGGATTTTTGAAGGTTATAGTTGCAATTTGTTCACTGGCATCATACAGGTGATTTACAGTGTAGTTATACGCAGCCTGCGTATAATCAGTGGTATCAGTGCCTCGCCGGGAAGTGGAAGGACCCCTTTGATCTTGTGATGGAAGTGGATTCTTAAACATCAAATGATCATTATTTGTTGTTTTTGGGTCATGTCCTTCAATCTCAATTTCTCCTCGGTCAATAAGATCCTGAATGAGATCTTTCAATCGGTGACAATTACTTGTCTTGTGTCCTCTTCCTTGATGGAATTCACAGTGTTCAGTATCTCGCCACCATGCTGGTTTGACCTGAGGTTCATAGTTTGATAGTTTAGGTAGAGTGACCAAATTTTGAGAAATGAGTTGTCGCAATACTATTTCAATGGGTTCCCCTAAGGGAATGTATGTGCGTTTCTGTTTTTGCTGACGAGGTCTTGGTTCATCATGAGATGTGATGCGACCTTGATTGGAAGGAACATTTGTGTTATTCTGAGGTGGAGGATTTTGTCTTGCAAACCGAACCACAGGTTGTGCATTTTGGACAGTCCTGGCATCCACAACTCCATCGTTGACGATATTCTTGTTCTTGTTCCAGAAGTTCAGTTTATCGCTATTGAAGCACGGGCAAGGACCATCTTTTGGTTCATTAAAGATTTTGATGAGTCCTTTCTTGATGAGTTCCCTTTCACATTTTAAACCCTTGGTGATCATATCGTTAAAAGAGTCTGTGTCTTTGAAATCCAGGTGAAATTCCATTTCTTTGTTTAAGTTGGAAATGAAAATTTCCACTAGTTCTTGTTCAGGTAACTGAAGAGAATGTCTGCTAGACATTTGGCGCCATCGTTGCAGGAATACTGAGAATAGTTCACCTGGTTTTTGTTTGGTATTGCACAAATCAGCCATGGTGATGTCGCGTTCAATATTATAAGAGTAATGAGATAGGAACTTCTGGATGAGTTCCTCAAATGTTCTAATGCCACCTGGTAGTCGGGAAAACCATGATGTGGTTGTTCCTCCCAAGCTTTAGGGAAAAAGGCGCATTAGGTATGTGTCCTCATAAGCCACTTCAAGACAAGCGGAATGAAATTCTCGGACATGATCACGGGGATCCCCCTTTCCTCTATATTTTTCAAATTTGGGTGTTTCGAACCCGCGTGGAAAGGGTGGCATATAAAGATTCCTATCAAACGGATAGGGACAGATATCATTAAGTGAGAATTGATTGGTCTTAACACCACTATGAAGTTGTTGGGCGAGATTTTCGACTTGTTGCCGCAACATCTCCATTTCATTTGGAGGAGGAGGTGGTGGATTACCTCGAGGAATGTTATATCTGATGTGATTTCTACCTCTTTCTTCCTCATGGTGACTTTGTCTTTCTGATGCTTGTCTTAATTGGGCAAGATCAAAGTCCGAGGGGAGTTTGGCTCCTTCTTGAGCGAGTTTTAAGAAGTGAGCATCCGCATTGCTCCTAAGTATTTCATCAAACAATCTGTTAAAATGAGGGTTATGCTGAACCCTTTCGATTGTTGAAGGAGTGGGAGTACTTGGGTTTTCATCATTTACATTTCCTCCAAGTGCTTCTTGAAATTCATTGAGGTTGTCCTCTTCTTCCTCAATTTCTATTTCTCGTTGCCTTGATCGCGATCGGGTTTGAGCCATTTTGTTTGCAAGTTTGTGTTGAAGTTGATTGAAGATGATGATGAGTTGTTCGATGAAAGATGGATGATTTAGTGTTTTGTGTTGTATGGGGATCTCTAGCACTTTAAGGTAGATGTAACCGAAATTCCTTCTTTGAATTGCTTGTTTGTTTGAGGAGTTTGGATGTGATAAGGTGTAGAGAAATCTGAGATGTGTTACAGATTTTGACTACCTAGCAATGAGAGGATTCACTCATGAACTAGTTTTTAACCTGCGTAGATGTGTCTCTTAGGACGAGCTTATCCTAGATGTAGAAACAATATAAAAGTGATGTGATGTGTTTGATTTCAAGCAATATCTAAAAGAGAACTTGGGACAAGAACCTCTTAATGTTTTGAGAGTTTTGGGATGAATTGATGATGGAATAATGATGTATGAATGAGATGATGGATGTTTTGTTTTCAACTTCAATAAAAACTTTGTGTTACAAATGGAACAAACTCTACTTCTTCCCTTTCAGGCGTTGGTGGCACTTCTCAAGCTGTGTTGTAGGTGATACAGATGTTTGGGAAGAAGTTGGGATTAATCTTTCCTCCTTGATTTTTGTGATAACTCAGAGCTCTATATTGCATAAAAGCTCTGCGGTTCAATGATTTGGAATCAAACTCGTTTGTTTTACCTTGAAGATAGAGACGCATGTGATGTAGAAAGACTCTATGTGAGACAAAGATTTGTCTATTGAGATAGAAGAATTTCCTCCTTTTGATCAAAGCCTTTGAGCTTAATGGTCTTCTTTTCAAGGTAATATTCTGATGACACTTCTTCTTTTGCAAGATGTGAAGAATGGTCATAAATTTTGTCTCTTTGTTGTTTGTACTTTGTTTTTGGTATTTTTGTTTGTTTTTGAGAAATGTTGGATGAATACTTTGTTTTCGGGATTGATTTTTTTGATTTTTCCTTGACAAGAAAACAAAGCAAGCACACAAACACAAGAATGTTGCCTCAAAGGCACAAATGAGTATGGGTCTAGATCAACCCAATTCTTGGACTTGTTTTTGACCCTTCCTTTAGATTTATTTTAAGGTGTAGTTCCAAAGCCTGAAGTCGGCTTAATTTGCACTAGGTCTGTAAAACGAACACACTTCAAACACTTTTTATCCCTAAGGTCAAATGGCCAGTTGTGATAAATTTAGCCCACATCTTGATATTTCTTCGACTTTGGTACTACATACCTTATGAATCCCGCCGTGGCAGGTGAGGATGTGATATACTAAGTCTTGCACGAGCATAACAAATAGATGATCCCTATGATGGGGGAGTCAACACTTTTATCAAGCCACAAGTGACTTTTCAAAAAGCTATGTTTCTACTCAAGGAAATATGTATGGTGAGTATCTTGGGAGCAAAACCATCTATGCTCTTGCACTAAATTATATCGCAAATATCCTTAATCAATAGAACGGGTGGGCTACTACTTAAAGGTGTTTAGTCATGTTCGATGTTTTTGGACATAAGTTCATTCTGCAGTGACTCACTTAAGAGCCTTGTAACTGGTGGTGGGGCCCATTTGTCCTTTCGGCCAGTTACACTGTAGGAACAGCTATACCCAAGGCTACAACTTTCGCTCACACCTGATTTCTATAGCGGCTCGAAGGATTTACCGCTCAAGGTCGTTCCCAAGAGTGATGTGTCTCTTGGCAGGCCTCTCTTAAAAAGACAAAATTTTGAGTGTTACTAACACTTTTCTCTTGCACCTAGGACCACGAAAGCCAAGGGAGAGGATAGTGTGTGTTAGAAGTAGGACCACTCGACCAACTCTTTGCACAAGTGTGCCAAGCACGAAAAACACTTGTTCTTTTTAATCTGTCATTGTAATGTGATCTAACTATTTGGAGATGTTGCTCCAATAATCATGGTGTTCTTTTTAATTTTCAAAGGTGATTGTTTGAGTAAACTAGAATTTGAAAATCTTGGTCAACTTAATGAAAAACACATTTGCATGAAATAAAATTGCTTTGAAAATGAGACAAGTTGATTGTGAATTTTATTTGCACCAAAAATGGAAGTGTGGATTGTGAGTTTTATCTTGATGCAAGAAATAAAATTTGCCTTGTTGATTTTAAGCACCAAAACGAAGTTTGTTTCCTAACTTGCAAAAAAATAAAGTTGTTTTTGTATAAGTTTGTGGTTCTTTTTACCTTTGAACAATGAAATTCTTTTTAAGAGCCCAAAACAAATGTGTGATTCTTTTTTTTAAAAGCCCAAATTTGAAATGTGAAGTTAATTTTAAACCAAAATAAAAAGTGAATTCATTTTTAAAACCAACTTCAAAAAACAAGTTAGTAAAAAATATAAATCTACTTTTTAATCTAATTTAAATCTGCACAAAAGAGAAAAATAGTTAGTAAAATCCGCCTATTTGGTGGGCTTCTACAAGCCTAATTTTTTTTTTTTTTGGTTACAAGGTGATTTGTACAACGTTTTGTTACAATAGCGCTAGTCTGCATTTGAACAGAGGCGCTATTTAACACAAACGCACTAAAAGAAAGGGAAAGACAGAGAAGGGAAAAGCACTGAAACAGGGTGAATAGCACCAAAATAATGTCAAACGCACCAAAACAGTGTCAAAAGTGCAACCTGTGTGACATTTTCAACATTCAAACATGTTATTGGTTAAAAAAAAAGTTGATCTTTTTGCGTGTTCGATTCACGTCGGGTTCACCAAATGATGCTCTGCAAAAAGGATTAGAAAATCTGTTTGATGGCAACACACACAAGAGCACAAGAAACAAACGTTAGTGTTAGCAACAAAAGATTATCCTAAACAGGCATATCAAGAGAGATATTAAGCATGAAATAGAAAGCATATAAACATAGAATGAAATAGCTAATCAAGATGCTCATAGTTGCTCCTCCCTTGTTCCTCTCCTCTCCAAGTCCCAAATGAGTGTAGCTCTCAGCTTTTAGCACTAGCCATGGATGCCATATGGAGATTCAAGATAGTTGAATATGATAAGCAAATACTATGCAAGAGTAGATAGTGATGCTATGAAAAAGCTCTATGCTAATGCCAGTATAACAACAATACTCTAAATGCTTCCTCCTTTTGCTTGAGGAGAAGGGTTCTATTTATAGAAGAAATGGAGAAATGAAGGGTTAAGATTGAGCAATCTTAACAAGGGTTAGGATTGAAAGTTGGGGATCCATGTGCACAATTGGCACCAATAAAATGGTGACAAGTGTCAACATAGGATTGGGTTGAGAGAAGAAGTTGGAGGCATTAAAGGCCTGAGAAGACCTCATGGTTATCTAGAGGGTAAGGGTCAAGTCCAAATTAAGATTACCCACTGGATTAAGAGTTAATCCAAGGATAAACCTTTGTGCAAATGTTTAAGAGATAATCATGGTCAAAGCATTAATGACCTGATGAGACCTTTGGGTTGGGTAGAGGTTGAGTCAAAACAAATGTTTTAACCATGTGGGAGGGTTGAATTAACCATTAATGGTTATTGGAGACTTTGGGGATTAAGTGGTTGAAGGTTGGAAGCCTTCAATGGTTTTCAAAGACTTTAAGGGTTTTGGTGGTTGAAGGTTGAAAGCCTTTAATGGTTATCAAAGACTTTTTAGGCTTTGAGAAGTGACTCCATTTTGTTTAGGAATGTGACAAAGTTTAGAAGATGGTTTAGGCTAATTAGAAGTGATTAGAAGAATCTAGAAGGGGTTTAGGCATGCAAGTGGATTTTGTAGGAAAATGCAAGTGGGAGAAATTTTGGTATTTTCAATTAAAATAAAATCATTTATTTCAATTAAATGGTGTAATTTGCATTTGGATAAATATTCAAATAAATATTAATTTATTTAAATGAGAAAAATGAAGATAAAGCATTAAAATGCTTGAAGACTTTGAGGGAAACCATTAAAGGCTTGAAGATTCTATGGAAAACCATTAAAGTCTTAAGAAGACTATAGAAGGAAGCCATCAAGTTTGAAGACTTTAAAGCCATCAAGTTTGAATACTTTAAGGGAAACCATTAAAGGCTTGAAGTGGGTGAGGATAAATAGGATTTTAAATAAATAATTTATTTAAAATAGTTGTGCAACTTGCTTTTGTAGGAAAATACAAGTGGGTGGAGGATAAAGGTGATTTTAAATAAATTATTTATTTAAAATAATTGTGCAACTTGCATTTGTAGGAAAATGCAAGTGGGTGGAGGATAAAGGTGATTTAAATAAATGTTAATTTATTTAAATGTGAGAGGTGGGATTTTGGGGGATTTAAATAAATATTAATTTATTTAAATGTGAGAGAATATTTAATTAAATAAATATGATTTATTTATTTAATTAATGGTCTGAATTTGGTTAAGTGAATTAAATCAAATAAATTGAATAATTTATTTAATTAATAGGAGAAGAGGGTTAAGATGAATTAATTAAATATTAATTTAATTAATTATTAATTGATGGTTAAATAATCAAATAAATACTAAGTATTCATTTAATTAAGTGGACAGATTTATGTGACTACATTATCATTTATGATCTTGGGGGTCAGTGCTTCCATTATATTTTTCGTATCTAGGAGTTTCAAAAACTATAGGAAATGGTCTCATGTTTAGATTCCTATCGAATGGATAAGGACAGATTTCTTGAACTAAGTATCTTATAACATTTCCTCTCTGCATATCTTGAATTTGTGTTTGCAATGTTTGTATTTGTTATGCGAGAGTTGTGATAGGATTATCAATATGATTTGTTATTGTATAACCATGATTTTGCATTCTAGGAGGATCTTGATATCTTCTCGTATCATCTCTACCCCTTCTTGTATCCTCATTGGATTGAGCGTTATTTAGAATTTCTACTTCATCCCTTGTGGGAATGTAAGTTTCCTCATTGGTTCTGGTGTTACTGGGAATTGACGTGTCATTGAGTTTGAGACCAAAAATATCCTCGTATTGTTCCTTATTAAGGGGGGGGTCACTTCTTTTTTGTGTCAATTTGTTCACATCAAAATCTTGGGGGAGTTTAGCACCAAATTTTGCTAACATTAGGAAATATTTTTCTTTTTCTCCCTCCAATATTTTCTCCATAAATTTATCGAATTGAGGATCTTTTTGATGTCTCTGACATGTTGTTCTGTTATTTCCCCTTCAACTTGTATTTCATCTTCATGTTCCATGTTTCTATAGTCTTTAGTTATTTCAAACGTTTCTATTTCTATTTCTATAATCTTTCATCTCTAAGCCCTGGTTAGAACGGGCATACACGTGTTTTGAATGTTTTGTGAGATTTAAATCTTGCGTAATATGTCGCAATAAGTGATCAATTGTTGAGGAAATGATCTTTTCAAGTATTTGTTTGTTGGCAAGTTTTTCGATCTTAGTTTTGGAGTGTAGATTTTGTGATTTTTGATATGACCAAGTTCAATAAGAATGATATATCCTATGATAAAGAATGAGGTTATTCTGATCAAGCATTGTAGTTTCGTGATAAAGAATGATAGATCTTGATGAGAAACTATGTTTGAATGATCAATTTATTAAAGAAAATGTGATGTTGCACTTGAAGGTGTTAGATCTTTAAACTTGTTTAAGGTGAATACTTGAGAACCTTAGTGTGTCTTGCTCTTGAATATGTTTTGACAGAAGATAACTTGATTGAATGACCCAAGAAGATGACCTAGTCTCTATGTTTGACTGTTGCAGAAATGGGTTGTTTTTGTTTTCTAATTTTGATGTAGTTTACCATAAACGTTGACAAAATGACCAGGAACTCTGCTATACTGACCAAAAACACTAACAAATTTACCAGAAACGCTGCTATACTGACTAGAAACACTGACAAATAGACCAGAAACTCTATTCTGCAGTGCAGTGACTCTAAAGTTCAAAATAATGATGTGTAGACTTAGAAAATTAAGTGTTTGAACTTAGGAGATTGCAATTTTAATCCAACTTTGTGATTTTCAGACTCAGAGAACTGATATTTAGACCTAACAAGTACAAACTAGGAGATCTAATGCTGCAACATGAGCAATTTGACAATCAACTCACAAGAGTTGTTGATTAGACCAAGGGAGTTGACCTTTATACCAAGATACCTACTGTTTAGACTAAGAACTCTACTGTTTAGACCAGGAACTCTGTTGTTTAGACCAAAAACTCTAATGAGCTCAACCTTGGAGAGTTAATGTTGAAATATGAGAAAGTTAACATTCACACCAAGAGAGCTGACGTTTCGACTGAAAAATGTGACTGTTTGGACCATAAGTGCAATTGTTTGGACTGAAAGAGATAATGTTTGGACCAAAAGAGCTAATGTTTGGACTGTGAATGCAACTGTTTGGATGGTAGGTGCGACTGTTTGGACTGAAAGAGCTAGTTTGCTGTGAAACTTGTGAATTTGACAATTTGAAGTTTGAGTTTTCAATGTTTGTTGTATTTCAATGGATGAGATCTTGACTCAACTCACACACACAGAAATCAGATTGTATTTTTGTCCCAAAGGACACATAAAGTGTATGTTCAAGAATCTTTAAAGAAAGCCCAAGTTTTCCCAGGTTTTGAACAATTGAAAACACATGATCAGTCTATCCTAAGGAGATTGGCTTCATTATTAGTTCTTAGCCCACAACTTGGTACCCTTTTAGCTCACACAACCTTGTCACCCCCTAAAGGGTGCTCGTGTTTTTGCCTTTGTGAGAGCTAGTGGAGTCCCATTATGAGCCTAGCAATAAGGTCTCAAAAGGGGAGTTTGCACATATGCTCAAGAGGGACATATGGTGATTATCTTAAGGAGAGATTCTTCGCCCTCCATGCACTAAGAATTTAATAATGTTTAGAGGTAAAACGGGTAGCTTCTAATTTAATTGGAACTAGTAAGGGATCCGTTCGGTGCATCGGGGTATAAACTCAATTAAGAGGTCTCCTAGCCTTGAAAACCAAGGTTTGATATACCCGAAGGTACGAAGGAGAGCTATTCCCAAGCACTGTCATTGACTTGATTTTCATCAAATCACACTTATTTTATAGTGGGTTGGAGTACTTTTCATTAGCCATTCCCACTTGGGTCATTCCCCTCTCATTGACCTTAATGGCTTAGAGTTATTAGCTCCTCGGAAGGGCAGGCCTGCTAAAGATATGCACTATTGAAAGAAAAGGATGAGTCTGGCTTTTTGATCACCTAAGAAAGGTGAGAGCATACTTGCCTATCACCAAAACACATAAGACATGTTTGTTCATTTCCCTTGTAATTAGTCTATGTGCCTAATTTAACAAGAATATGTGCAAAATCCGGTGGCTGCAAACAAAGTTAGTAGTTTATATTGCATTCTTTAATGGTGAAATAGTTTATGACTCTAGTCTTTCACAGTGAAATAAGTACCAAGAATGCCATCATATGTGCCAAGAATGCTGCCAAATGGACCCAAAACGCTACTCTGCACACCAAAAATGTTGTTCTGCACACCAGAAACACTGTTCTGCACATTGAAAATGCTATCAAATAGACTGAAAATGTTGACAAATGTACCAAAAATGTTAAAATACATACAAAAAATGCTAAATTACAGACTAAAAGTGCTAAAACAGAGAAAAACATAAAAACAGAGTTGAGAAATCTCCCAAAAACACCATTTGAGGTGCCAGAATGCTACAAAAGAGGCCAAGAACATGATTCAGGAGCCCAAGAGAGCTAATCTGCACTTTGAAAGAGCTAATCAATTTGTCAATGAAATTTATTGCAAGAAAACTTGTTAAAGATCAAAGGTGCTAGGCCCCAATGTGGGCACCAATTAATGTGATGCTAAAAATATGTTATATAAGGAAGGCATACACATATAATGAGACAATAAAATGTAATTGAAAAGCTCAATTAAAAACTAGATTAGAAATACAAACCATAAGCCTTCCTTGAAATGTCCCATTTTCCTCTATTCTTGAGGACCTTGAAGGTGTTGGATTGATGGGCTCTCAGCGGAGCAATGACCTCCAAAGTGGCAACTCAAGAGTTGAGTAGCTATTTGATCATGATTGACTATGGAGATGATATGAAATGCATGATTTAATAAACTAGATTAACATGCTATGATTAATCCAAAATACTAATTACTAGATGATTGAAATGAAAATTGCCTATAGTAATGATGCTAAGAATATGAATGCAAGGGATCCTTATTGCTCCAAAATGAGAGGTATTTATAGGAATTCCAAGGCCAAAGCTGAGGTGGCAGGAATTGATGGTCCAGATCTGATATGAAGATATCAAGGGCCAAGATTGAGGAAGTTGGACAAGAGGTTGGAGGAAGGGACACTTGTCATCTCTGTGGTGACAAGTGTCAAGGATCCTTTCTCATGAGAGGGCAAGTGTCCAAGGGAGGAGACATGTGGCAAAAGTGCCATGTGTCTCAAGGGGAGAATATCCATACCATAGGAGGTTAGGATGTGCAAGATAGGATAGGGTTAGTTAAACCTAGGGTTAGATGGAATGGGTTAGGTTAGGGAATGGTTAGGTTAGGTGGTTAAAAGTTAGGAGCCATGTGCTCATTTGAATTTTAAAATTCAAGTAATTGGAAAATGATAATTAATCTCAACAAACTTGAGTTTGTTAATTTTAATTAGGGATTAGAAGAATTGATTTATATGGGGGGACATTAATTAATTTAGAATTAATTAATCAAAGGGGGATATGAAATGAACTATATAAATAAATCATGTAGATTTATTTACTAGTAGATGAATAGAGAAAGTAATTAAATTGCTTGTGAATTCAATTAATTGGGAAGAGGAATTAATCAAATCACTGCATATTTATTTACTATCTTGAGACCCTTTTTAGGTGTATACATAAACAAATGAGATGAAATGGCGATCCATAGCTTATTCATAATGCTTTATTTCCTCATCAAGCATGGTAGTACCGATCTTGGCCTAAGTATAAAAAACCAAGGTTGAGTGCTCCACTTGTAAACAAACATCGCAAACAAGGAAAATTCCCCTCCATTTTGGTTCATATACACATGGTCAAGGTATACACTATAGTGAGTAAGCCATAGTGATCCATGACTTGTATTTTTGTAGAGGATCTCATAGTTTAGTGAACTTCCCACGTAGATACCATTAGTATTTTCCCCATAACTTCATTAGAATAATCTGCAAATAGAAAACAAAAAAAAAGATATCATGAACCATCCTAACCACTCCAATCACTTGTGGATATCCTGGAGTAGAATAGGAACCTGATACAAAAAGCAATAATATGACCAAGTGGCTATCAGCCAAACATAATCTTCTTTTCAAAGAGATATGTCACCATGTCTTATTTTGAAGGAAGGATGTATCCTTGTTTAAGACGGTCTCGTGCATGTGTTGCACAAATATTTGCTTTTTTTTTGTTGAGTTGATACTTGGTCATCTAGTAGGTAGCGCATATATTTTTTTGTGTCTGGCTTGATGTTTATGTATATGGAACAATTTTATTGTAATGTTTTTGATTAATGGATTTTTATGTTTTCTGAATGTTTTTTATATTTTGTGTTTGAATGTTTTTTTTTTCTTCAGGACATTTTCTGAATGTTTTTTTTTTCTTTAGGACATTTTCCGAATGTTTTTGGTCTTTTCTAAGATTTTACAAATATTTTTGGATTCTTTCAGGATATTTTCCGATCAAGTAACTTAGCGAATCATTAGTATTGAGAATCCACTCCCATCATTAGGTCCGCTATCTCCTCCCACCCACACCGGACCAGTCTTCATCTTTAGCTTCCAGTGTTTCTTTCTTTCCGATTGTATCCCTACCCCCCCAAAAGGGCAACCCAGTCGAGTGGATCTGGCTAGATGGGTGGAGCCTTGAAAGCTTGCTCTTATGATACTGCATCTATTGGCTTTGGGCTAAGATGCCCAATTTTGAAGCTGAAGTCAACCTTCCTTCTCTCAAGGGACATAGAGAAAAGCACCGGTTGGTTGGGAGCAAAGCTCTATTCCATTGATTCGTGAATCCATATCCCCTCAGGTTTAGACCTATCGTTTGAAGTTTCCCTTTCTAAGATTGACCAACTGGAGCCTCCACTGGGATGACACAATGGGACAGAGGGAAGCTGGTGCCATGCCTTGCAAATGGGGTCATGACCTTGTCTTCCTTTCTTTCGGATGGAACGATACCACTATCAATCACATTTCTCACCCAGGGGGAAGATGCACATGATTTTATATACGTAATATGTCCTATGATGGTGAGATGGATGGGTGGGAGAGCTCTCCCTCTTTGATAGGATCTTTAGTGAGACACTCGACTGTTAATAAGTATATAATAGAGTGATGCATCTAAATTTGAACCCCCGAGTTGAACCAAGCCCGCACGCACAAGAAGAAAGAAAGAACACAAGGGCTTCATTCAAGCTTTCGCTCGATCGACTGGACTCTTTAGCTTTTGGCTAGGGTTTCAACCAACCCAATTGGAACATAAAAGGAAGCTCCAGTGAACCCATATGAACCTTTTTTTTGAATCAATGATTTATAGCTTTCCCCACCATCCATTTCTTAAAGTCTTGACTGGAGACCCAGTCCCTTTCGGTACGGTCGATCCTTCGGAACCCACAAGCATAAAGCCCAATTGTCTCATAGTCGGTTCTTCTCAATGCTGCCTCCTTCTAGGTGAGATAGGTGGAGTTAGAATGTGCTATGTGGCCCACTCCAGCCCTACTATTCTAAGGGGCTATAATAATCGGGAGGAGCCTTCAGGAGCATCCCTTCCAAAAAACTGTCCTATAGTTGTTGACCTTTCTCGATTCTATACATCACATGGGTGGGAACTATAGGGCAATGATGCTATAGCAGGCATGTGACGTATATGATCTAGCATTTGCCCATAGAATTTGAAGGTGCTTCTACCTAGATTTAGTAACAGGAGGATCCCTGCGAGCTAGAACAAGATATTCTTTTTATTGGAAAGGATCCTTAGGACAAGAGCCCTATGGGGCTATTGGAAGGACTCTAGTATTTCTAGTTGGCTGCTAGGTGAGGGACACCTTCAGCTCATTATTGCAACGAGACTACCCTAGCCTATCCTACCCTAGCCGTCAACCTCCAGCCGTCAACCTGGCAGTGGGGAGGCATGTGTAGTATAGAATCGAGAAAGGTCAACTATTGGCCAAGGCAGGTGGGAGGGCCTCGACCAATTATAAGGAGGTAGTTGGGCCATACCGAGAATGAATTCTTGGAATGGCTACCTACCTACATGGAATTCAAAGGCATGTTACATATATAATCTGGCGAGTCAACTATCGAACTATCCCTTGTAACCTCCAAGAATGAATTCTTGGAATGGCCGCCTAGTCGTAATGGAATGAAATAGCTAGAATGGATGCGAAATGATATTACTTTAGATTAGCCGGTGCTGGGGGGAAGTTTGGGTTCGAATCCCACCTAATCTTACTAGTCATAGGGCGAACGCGACTCTCGAGTGACGTGGGTGACACCAACCTTGGGATAGTCCTCTAGCGGCCTCTTATACGGGTTCTCATTTATCTGTATGAGCAAGAATGGTTAGACCAGTGTGTCAGTTGGACTAGACTCGACCTAAGTCTCTCTCCACTGATTTTGACCGAAAGGTGCCGGCGACTTCAGGGACCCACACCTCTTTCAATCTAGAGTGAGTCACCCCTCTGCATGCAGGGGGTACTCACTACGGACACTTAGGAAGTTGGGGGGGGCGAGCTCGAGCCCGAGGGAATGAACACTGGGTAACCTGGATATAGGCCCTTTAGAATAGTAGGGGGGTGGGGGGCCCCATATGACAGAATTAGGTGAGTCTGCACATCCCCCTTTTTTGAAAAAATTATCCGCTGTTTTTTCAATTAATCTAACCCAACTATAAACTGTTGCCGCTACCAAATCCTCCTGCCATAGAATAGTAGGGGCCCACCCCAATTAATCAGCTTGTTAGACTATTTTTCTTAGTTTTTTCAATTAATCTAACCCGACTATAAGCTATTGTACTGTTGTTGCCACTGCCAAATCCTCCCACCCACCCTGCTTGGAGTCAGTGGTTCCACACTGAAGCACCACGGGCTGTTTCGGGTCCACCAGCGACAGGCGTTTGAGCACCATGGACATAAGCACCAGTGGATTTAGTTGACCAAGAAACCCTACATACATGCAAATTTCCATAATAGGTTTGGAAGGAATCGACACAATCCCCCTATAGATTGTAAGGGCCACTGCCATTATGGCAGCAGGGTGATACTATGCCCCCCACAATTAATATACCTCCCTGCAGGGGGGCCCACACACAAAACCTTATTCTAGCGTCATTCTAGCGTATTCTAGCGTCATTCTAGCAGGTTTATCCAACCGAAAATAGTAGGGCCGAATTAATTACTGCTATTCTCAAGGGCTTGTAAAGGGCTCCCTACTATTTTCTAGTATAGGAATTGACTGATCCCTTCAAATAGTAGGGGGAAGGGCCCCCTACAATTCTATGGGGCTGATGCCATGTTGCGGGGGGGAACTAGAGGGTGGGTGCCCAGGAGGAGGAAGTATAGTTGCGGCGAATTGTTGTCATTGTCAATCTGGGATAGGGATAAACAAAATATCGGAAGTACACTGACTGATGCCCTACTATTCTAAGGGACTCCTAAGAACAAGTGAGAATCCACTAATGCATTGGGCTTGGGGACCATAGACATCGGAATGGCCCGAACAACTCTTCATTATGTCTTATCCATTCCCCCATAGAATAGCAAGGGCCCACCCAACTATAATGAGATCTGTTATGTTGCAACAAGTCTGAGAGACAATGGATCCCAATATTTATGAATGGCTCCTGTTTTCCAAGTTTCCACCATCATACTTATCCAAGGCACCATCGAAGTGGTTTTCACTGATTGGATGAATGATTTATTTTCTTTACTATTTTCGTGATTTTTTTTTTGTTTTGCTTTTTTTTTTAGGACTTTGTCTGAATGTTTTTGGTATTTTAAGAGAATTTACGAGCCTGATGCTCTGTACAACTTATGTATGTAACTTTTTGAGATGCAGGCTATTGATTAGATGTATCTGTGGTTCTTCTCCTGAAGTTGCTAACTGATATGCCCCATAATTGAAGACGACAATGATGACATATAGACCCAGGCAATTAGATTCAAATTTGCCTTGATGTTCTCTATTTGGTTGATTGTGAGTATTCTCTCTGAGAACAAGATCTTGTACCTCAAATGTATGAGGTCTAACCTTATGATTGTATCTTCTTCTCATGCGTTACTGATATGCTTTAAGGTGATTGTAGGCAGCTTGTCACTTCTCATCAAGGAGTTTCAAGTCCTGAAGACAGGAGACTTGATACTCTTCATCATTAATCAAATTTTGCAAGGAGACCTGTAGGGATGGTAATTCTACCTCAATAGGAAAGATAGCTTCTAACCCATAGACCAATGAGTAAGGAGCTGTGCTTGCAAGGGTTCAAATGCTAGTTTTATATGCCCATAGTGTTGGATTCAGATGAATGTGCCAATCACGACTAACATCATTGACTATTTTTTTAAAGATCTTCAATATGTTCTTGTTCGAGGCTTTTGCTTGACCATTTCGTTGTGGGTAATATGGGGTGGAAAAGTGGTGTTCGATATGAAACTTCTCATAGAGTTCGCGAACATTCAAATTTTTTATGGGAAGCCCATTGATCTGTGATGATGGACATGGGGACACCATACCGACAAATGATGTAATTGAGAATGAATGAGGCGATCTGCTTGCCGGTGACTTGGGTGAGTGGAATGACTTCTATCCACTTTGTGAAGTACTCCGTGGTGATAATGATAAAGTTGTGACCATTGTTTAAAGATGGATTGATTTTACCCACAAGGTCAAGTCCCCACTGGCAAAAAGGCCATGGTGTCACAATGGGTTGCGTTCTTGCACAAGTTCATGTATCAAATCTTTGTGTACTTGGAATTTTTTGCACTTTCTAACAAAGTAATAGGAGTCTTATTCCATGGAGGGCCAATAGTACCTACCCTCATGATCCTTTTAGCCAATGAAGGGACACTTGAGTGAGCCACACAAGTACCTTTATGTACTTCTAAAGTTGTGGTCACCTCACCTTTCTCTAAACATCGAAGGAGAGTACCATTGAGACTTCATTAGTATAGGGTTTTGATAATGATGATGTATCAGGTGGATTTGAGTATGAAGATTTTTTGTTGATTGTTTGATTGGTTTGGTGGAAGGATTTGATCATGTAGGTAAGCATAAAACTCACCATACCATGGGGAATCAGTACCGATGAGTTGACATACCATCTCAGATTACAGGATATCATAAGCAAGGATCTAAAGTTGTTCAACTAAGAACTCGTAGTGTGTTGAGTTCTATGGAAGATCAAGAAGAGAGGCTATCATAGCCAGTGCATCTCCAACTCTCTTTTGCTCTCGAGGAATTTGATCAAAGGTGATAGATGTGAATAATTCCTTGAAACTATCCACCATTTTATTGTAAGGCATGAGCTTATCATTGTTATTTTTGTAATCATCATTAACCTATCGGATGACTAGCTGTGAATCACCATAGACTTGTAGCTCCTTTAAGTTCCATTGTACAACCATTCTTAGTCTTGTGATCAAGGCATCATATTTTTCTATGTTGTTCATGCATGGGAATGTGAGTCTGTATGATTTTGGAATGCTATCACCTTGAGGTGTGATGAAAAGAATTCCAAAACCTGAACCATGTCTTGTGTAGGACCCATCAAAATATAGCTTCCATTGCTATGCTAACATGATGGCGAATATATCTTTTTTTGGAAAATATGAGATGAGAGGATGGTCTCCTATGAGTGGAACTTCAGCCAACTCATCTGCAATGACTTGACCTTGATTTCTTTTTGGTCCACATATTCTATGTCAAACTTGTTGAGGAGCATAACCCATTTTTCCAAGTGGCCTGTTAGTGTTTCTTTACTGAGAAAATACTTGAGTGGATCTATCTTGGAAATGAGTTGTATCTTGTGTGTTAGCATGTAGTGTCTTAGTTTGGTTGCTACCAAAATTACTACAAGACAAGCTCGTTCAATAGGCGTATAATTAAGTTCATACCCTACTAGTGTCATGGAGATGTAGTATACTGTACACTCTTTTCCTTTTGTATTTTGTTGTGCTAGTAAGACCCCTAGGGCCATAGCCATAGTTGATATGTATAATAACAAAGGTCTATCTGGAGATGATGGTTTTAGTAATGGTGACTTCATCAGGTAGTCGTTTAGCTATTGGAATGCTTGCTAGCAGTTCTCTTCCCATTTGAAAAAAAATATTCTTGTGGAGCAGACATGTGAAGGGATGACATTTATCAACGAATCATGCAATAAAGTGACAAATTAATTGTATCCTCCCTTGTAATGTCCTTAATTGACTGATGTTTTTAGAAGGTGTCATCTCCATGATTGTCTTTACCTTAATAGGATCAATCTCAGTTCTTTTATTCAAGACATTGTATCCCAAGATTTTCTGAAAGGTTACCCCAAACACACACTTCTTTGGATTTAGGCATACATTATATTGTTCTAGTTTGGTGAAGCTTTTGTCCAAGACTACAAGGTGACCCTCTCTTGTTAATGATTTAGCCAAAAAATCATCCACATAGTCTTCCATTAATGTATGCATCACGTTGTGGCAAATGGTAGTCATTGCCCTTTGATATGTGGTGCCTGCATTTTTGAAACTAAATGACATTACATTCTAATAATATGTTCCCCATGGACATGTGACAATAGTTTTATGTTGATCTTCTAGATAAATCTTTATCAAGTTGTATCCTGAGAATCCATCCATGAGAGAGAGCATAACATGCCCTGCTGTCAGGTCCAAGATCATATCAATGTTTGGTAACGGGAAGTCATATTTAGGACATGCCTTGTTTAGATCTCTAAAATATGTACAAATACAAATGCCACCAATTGGTTTTTCTACTGGTATGATTTTGGATATCCATTTTGCATAATCAATCAATCTTATAAAACCCACATCTAACAGCTACTTGAGTTTTGCTTTGACTAACAGTGCGATCTGAGGATGCATTTTCCTAAGCTTTTGTTTTATTGGTTTTGCTCATGCTGCTACTATCAAGTGATGCATTACTAGATCTGGATCTATCCTTGGGATGTTTGCATATGACCATGCAAAATTGATTTGTCACTTTTGAATGAACTCCACAAAATCAAGATCTTCAGCTAGAGTTAATGATTCTGCTAGATGTATTATGTGTGGATTTTTTAGTGTTCCCAAATTTATTTCCTTTGTTTCTTCTATAAGAATGGATGATCTCTCTCAATTAGTGCTGCAGGGGAGAATGCCAAACCTTCCATCTTTAGGTGCCTCAGAGAGGTTTTCACCCTTGGATGCGTCCTTTGTTTTTACTTTTTTGGGATCCAAAAGTGCCACAATGTGGTTTTCACTTAAGGATTGTGTTTTGATTGTAATATTTTTGTGACTGAAAGGTTTTACATTCTCTCCAAAGTAAGTCATGTTGTTAAGTTCAATAGCATACCCAGCTTTGTGTTCCATGCTTGGTATGCTATCCCGTGATTCAAGAAAGTTTATGATTGGCTCATCGTTTTGGAAGGTGTCAAGACCCACATGGAATTTTGTTGGTCCCAGTCAATGAGGCTGGCTTGGATTATTGGCATTACCTCATCAATAAGGTTGAGTTCATAAGATGCATTGATTATGGTTAGGATGGAGGTATCAAGGTTATCATCAGTACTATCCTCTTCGTAATCAGGCTTGAGAGGTGACCTATTTGTCCTTGAAGTATCTAAATCCCAAAAGGTTTTGATCCATGCCCCTCCTTCAACTATTTTATCTTCAAAAGTATCAAGAGACTCCTCTTCAGATTCATGTGAAGCCAAAGAACCCCATTCGTATTCATGTGAATCCATCTCAAAATTACTTGGTAGAACTATATCATTGTATATTATAGGGATGTTTGCAAGTATAAATTTTTTGTCAACATCTACTTCAGGGGTTGTATCTAATGGGGTTGTTGATTTTGCTTGGGTGTTTGAAGTAGACAAGAGTTTTATTCTTGGAGTGACGGGTTTTCATGCAACATAACTCTTTTGCTTATTTTTTGTATGTGTGGACTTCAAATGAGAAGTTCTTTCATGACTTGGATTTTTGATCTTGTAGGTTGGTTTGCAATGGACATTATCATGTTTTTCGATCGGGATGAATTTAGAAGTTGTTTGCTTTTGTTTGCTTGTAAGCCTAATCTTAGAAGAGCCTCCTAAATCAAGGCTGAATCCAAGTCCCATTTTATCTCATGGTTGTAACAATGGTTGCAATGGCTCTTATACACTTTGTTTATGGGATCCCAAGGCACTATGGACATCATATCCCATCTCTTCCATCATCTTAAAATCTTCACCATACCTCTTTGTAATAATCTTGATTTGTTGTTTATCTTTATCAGAAAGGTCTGTGTAGATCCATCTTGCCAATTCTTCATCAATAGTTTCTTGTTCTTGTGATCTTCCTGGGATGAATCCATCAAGTGTATCAGTATTGGCTGCAACGGGTGACTTGAGTGACATTTGTGTTTTTTCATAAGTACTGGGTGAGAGGGGTAGTTGGCCAACATAGAAAAGTTGAATGATGTTACATTCTCCCGTGCCTTCATTTGTTACCTTCATCTATAACTTGTCCTGCTTGGGTGTAGGGATTGATGTACTAGTAAGAGAAGCTGGGTGGACATATGATGATGAGACAGTGGCTTCTCTATTGCTGGGTACCGTGATATATGGTTGATTCCTTATATTTTTTCAAAAGGCGAATGGGTTGGCATCACCAAGGATGGTAATCTCTACTCCGTTATGTGGAAACTTGATGCATTGATGGTAAGTGGATGGTACCACTTGCATGACATGAATCCATGGTCTACCTAATAGGAGATTATATGGAAGAGGGAGGTCTAGGACTTGACAAATCACATTCTTGACCACAGGTTCTACCCTTACTGGTAGAGTAACACACCCTTTAGAGGAGCGCTCTACATCATCATAGGCTTTGATGGTGATCCTCTTTCTGGTATCAACTGCTTATTTTGCATATCCCAACGTTGTGATTAATTGTAATGTGCAAATATTAAGGCCACCACCATTGTCAATCAAGAATCACATGATTCTGTGTTTATGAATGAATTCCTCAATGTGGAGAGGGGTGTTATGCGGTTTTTGTAAGGATGCGTCATCATTCTTAGCAAAAGTGAGACATGGTAATTATTTGAGACTTCCAACCATGGCTTAAAATTGATTTGTGTTCTGGTTGGATGGAACTGATGCTTCTTGGAGAGCTCAAGGTCCAAGATGGTTTTATGTGAGGGTGATAGGCACAAAATCTTTAGTATGGAAATGAGTGTTGGCATCTTATCCAATTGGTCCACATGGTTATAATGTTTGGGCACGTATGTTGCTCTTAATGATGCTCCTTGTATGGTAATCTTGCTACAATGAGTAACAACATTGCGTGTGGGATCTTTGCCTTTGATTGTAATGGTTGCAACTTGTTCATGGGAATCATAAAGGTTATTGACAGTATAGGTATATGGTGCATGTGTATAGTTCATCATGTTATCTTGGTTCTTACCTTGATGAGAAGGACCTCCTTTCTCATATGATGGAAGTGGATTTTTGAACATGGTATGATCTATATTGGAAGTTTTTGCATTATGGCCATCGACCTCTATGTCACCTTGATCAACAAGGTTTTGAAAGATATCTTTTAACCAATGGCAATTGTTTGTTTTGTGTCTTTTTGCTTGTGAAATTCACAATACTCATTATCTCTCCTCTAGGAAGGTTTAACCTGTGGTTTGTAGTTTGATGTTTTGGGAAATGTGATGAGATCGAAAAATACAAGTTGTCGTAATATATTTTCAAGAGGTTCTCCCAAGGGTGTGTACATTTCATTGGGTTTGTAGGTAGGGTACCTATTTTTAGATACCTCTTACTGCATGTTGGGAGCTTGATTTCCCTGATTTATTGGGGGATTACCTTGATTGATATTGTGGCTGTCACTATTATCTGCTTTCCCTACAATTTTGACTATAGGTTGGGCAATTTTGACAGTTCTTGCATCTACAACACCATTGTTAATGATTTTTTTATTCTTGGCCCAAAACGTGGGCTTGCCACTATTGTAGGTTGGTCATGGACCATCCTTGTTGTCTTTGTGTATTTTGGCAAGTCCCTTTTCAATAAGGGATTTCTCAATTTTGAGTCCTTGAGCTATTACATCCTTGAAAGAGTCTAGACATTTGACCTCTAAGTGAAATTCCATCGCTTCATTTAGTTTTGAAATGAAGATTTCAACTAACCGTTCCTCAGGAATGGGGAAAGAACATTTGCTAGATAGGTGTCTCCATCTTTGCAAGAATATTGAGAATAAATCTTAATTAATTTGTTTTGTATTGCATAGATTAGCCATGGAGACATCACGTTTTATGTTGTGTGCATGATGTGTAATAATTTTTTGTATTAGGTCCTCAAATTTTCTTATTCCACCAGGCAAGCGTGAAAACCATTGCATGGCCGATCCACCTAAACTTTGAGGGAAAATGTGCATTAAATATGTTTCATCATATGCCACCTCTAAGCATGCAGAGTAAAATTCTCTCACATGGTCCCTTGGATCTCCTTTCCCTTTGTATTTGTCAAATTTTGGTGTTTTGAAACTTCGTGGGAAATGGGGCATGACGATGTTCCTATCAAATGGATAGGGATAGATTTCTTTGAGAGCATATTGCTTTTGTGACCTTCCTAAATTTACTTGTTGGCCAAGGTCTTGTATTTGTTGTCTCAACATATCCATTTCTATGGGAGGAAGCGAGACATTCCCTTGTTGATATTTATCGTCATAGTTGTGGGTATTCCTCGCCCTCCTGTCATCTTGATTTCTTTCTTGTTGATGGCTATTTTGGGCTTGTTCTAGTGCATCCCTAAGTTGTGATACATCAAAGTCTAGAGGGATTTTTGCTCCCTCTTGAGAGAGTCTTAGGAAATGGGCATCGACATTCCCCCTGAGAATTTCCTCAAAGAATCTGATAAATTTTGGATTACTAGTTGCTTCTTCTATTTGTGCTTGTGTAGGAGTGTCTGGGTCTTCTCTTCCTACAAAGGGGTTAACATCCTCTCCCTCTTCCCATATTTCATTTTGTGGTTGTCTCTGACTTTGAGACCTATTCCCAGCCATGTTAAAGTTTTGTATTTGTTGAAGTGAGGTGGGTGAAAAGTGAGTGGTTGATCCCCTTCTTATGATTCCAATATTTGATGATGGTGATGAAATATTTATGGATGAGTGATGTCTTTTACTAAGTGTTGGATCTTAACAGAGTCCTTTTGAAGATTGCTTTGTTTGGTTTTCAACAATTAGGAGATGAGGTGTAGCAAGGCTTTATAAGCATAAGCTACCTAGCTATGAGAGGATGCACTCATGAACTAGTTTTAACCTATCTAGATGCTTAGTAATGTCCCTTAGGATGATTGATACTAGATGTAGAGACACACTAGAGAGTATTTTTGTTGATGTGATTAGCAATATCCTAAAAGAACTAAGGACAAAACCTTTGTTTGTTGAGGTTTTTGGAATGAGTGTGAATTTGAAGAAGATGAATTATGGAAGATATGTGAATTTGAAAATGACTTAAGGAGATGAAATATGTAAGATGTGTGATTTTTGAAAGTGACTTAAGGAGATGAAATATGGAAGATGTGTGAATTTTGAAAGTGACTTAAGAAGATGAAATATGGAAGATGTGTGAATTTGAAAGTGACTTAAGAAGATGAAATATGGAAGATGTGTGAATAATGGCTTAAGGAGATGAAATATGGAAGATGTGTGAATTTGAAAATGACTTAAGGAGATGAAATATGGAAGATGTGTTATTTTTGAAAGTGACTTAAGAAGATGAAATATGGAAGATGTGTGATTTTTGAAAGTGATTTAAGAAGATGAAATATGGAAGATGTGTGAATTTGAAAATGACTTAAGGAGATGAATATGGAAGATGTGTGATTTTTGAAAGTGACTTAAGAAGATGAAATATGAAAGATGGAGGTTTCTAATAGGTGATTAGGAATTTTGATGAGTGGTGTGGAAATGATTTTGAAGCGAGGAAGATAGAGGAAATGACTTTAGAATAGGCTTATTATGTTTTAATTTTGGAAAGATTTGAAGTGATTGACTTAAGAAAATATGGAAGATGAGATATGAAAGAGTTTGTTAAATTTGAAGTGTGATTGTGAATTTGTGGAAAGATTAAGAAGATGAATTGATGAAAGACTAGCCTATATGGAGAGTGACTCAATAAGTGATTTTTGGTTGAGGTAGATATGACAACGAGATTTTACCACTTTTATTGAGAGATTGGGACAAGGCGGATATTTATCGAAAGGCACATATTTTTAAAGATTCCTCATCAAATTCATGTCCATGACCATGTAGATAATTGTGAAAATGATGAAGGAAGGTTGGATGTTTGAACAAGAGTTTATGGTTTATGCAAAGAAATTTCCTCTTCTTTAAGATCTCTTTTTGGCTCGTTTTCTTCTTCTCAAGATGATGATATATGGATTTCTTGATATGCTTGAGGGATTTGATGATATGACACATTTGCAAAATGTGTGGTGATTTGTTTGTTTAGATTTTTGTTGGGGTCTAACTTGTTTCAAATGTTTGATCTCTTTGACAAGAAGAAATGACAAGCACACAAGGACATATAAACACTTCTTTTCCTTTGATAACCTTTGATGAAATGTGTATGTTTAGGATATTTTCAAATCCGCTCAAGGATATTTTCAAATCCTCTTTTGTTTTCATAGGTTTTTGAACAATCGTAAGACAAATTAGATAGACTCTTCTAAGGTAAAAAAGGTCATTTATAATATCATAGACCACATATTGACACTCCTTTAGCTCAAACAACCCTGTCACACCTTAAGGTGCGCCCGTTTTTTTTGCCTTTTTCTAGAAATTGAACCAAAGAGAATTTGTCCTCAAATGGATCATTTTATTGGGATATGTATGGTGAGTGTCTTGGGTGCAAATTATTCCCCACCCTTGCACTATGATATTATAAATGTTTGGTTACTGACTCAGTTTGGCTTCTATGCTTAAGGTTCATAGAAAGGGTTTCGTTTGGTGCGTCAAAGATAAACTCCCTTAGGAGGCTTCCCAACCTTTAGAGCAAAGGCTTTATGTATCTCAAGGATACTAGGGGAAGGGTGTCAATGCAAAACTATCGTTGGACATGATTTTCATCACATCCACATTTGATTATAGTGGGTTGGATTACTTGGCTTTAGCCGTTCCCCACTTAGGTTGTCCCCTCTCACCGACCTTATGGGCTTCTTGGGAGGGCAAGCCTGCTAAAGGATTTATCCTAATTGAAATAAAGGATAGAAAGCAAAAAGAGTGAGTTTGGATTTTTGATCACCCAATTAAGGGGAGAGCATATACCTATCACTTTTGATTCACAATGAGAACTTGTTCTTTTTATCCAATTATTGCAATATTGTCTAAAATGCTACTTGGAGCTGTTGCTCCAACAAACATGGGGTTATTTTTATCCAAGATAGAAAATCAGTTGTTCTTTTTAACCAACAATTGCAAATGTTTGAACATTTTGAAAAACTTGGAAAGTAAACCTGGTCAACAAAATAAAGTCATGTAGCAAATAACAATGTGATTTTTTTTTACCTTGCAAATTAAATGCGAGATGTTATTTTTATCCCTTTGTAGAAAAAAACTAAAATTTGTCTTGTTCTTTTTAGATTGCACCAAAGGAAATGAAGTTATTTTTATTTTTACAAAAAGAAAGTTTGTTTGTTGTTCTTTTAAAACCCTTTGGCAAAAATAAAAATGAGATTCTTTTTACTTGCACCAAACTAAAATGTTGAGTTCTTTCTAGCTTCCACCAAAGGGAAATATGAGGTTCTTTTTAACTTTGCAAGAAAAAGAAAATTTGTTCTTTTTAAATCATTTTGTAAAAATAAAGAAGTGAGTTTCTTTTTAAACACCAAAAGAAAATTAAGTTCTTTTTAATTTGCACCAAAAGGAAATGAGATTCTTTTTAGTCCCTTTTGTAAAAAAAGTAAAATTTGTAACAACAAAAAAGAGAGTAAAATAAACTAAACTAACTCCTTCAAAACCTGCACAAGACATTAGCACCTGCAAAACCCTCAAAGTGTTAGTCCAAATGGTGGGCTCAAAATCCTAAAAACTTCTTTGAGGTTACAAAATTTAGCTCTTTGTCTATTACAAAAGTGCTAGACTGGTAAAAATATAAAAGAGCCAGAAAAGAGAGCAAAAGCGCTGGACTAACACAAAAGTGCTAGACTAAGCAACAAAAGTGCTAAAATATAACAAAAGCGCTAAACTATTTAACAAAAGTGATACACTAAAACTTAGACATTTTAAAGCAAAAAAGATAGTTTCAAAAGTGCTACTACGAGCGACAGAGGCACTAATCCGTGTGACAACAACACCAAAGAGCAACTTGTGCGTGAAAATCTGCAAGTTTTAAAATATTAATTAAACAAAATTAACTTTTAGTGTCGATTCACGTCAGGTTCACCAAAATGATGCACTGAAAAGGGGACATAGTCTCAAACAAAGCTCAAGCATTAATACGTTAGTTTCCAACCAAAACTAAAACAAATGAACCCAAAACCTCCAAAATACATATCAAAAGAGATTAAGCATACAAAATGAAACATAAACAAAACAAAAGAGAGAAGAAAACTCCCTAAGATGCTCCCATGTTGTTTGATAGCTCTCCCTTGTTCTTCTCCTCTCCAAGACCCAAATAAGTGAGTGTAGCTCTTTGTTTTAGCATAAAACCATGGATGCCAATGAAGGATTGAAATGGTTGAAAATAAAACACTAATGCTTAACTAGTGTTGCTATGAGAAAGCATTAAGTGTGAGCATCTATAAAAGTATAATAACAATACTAAAATGCTTCTCTCTTACTTGAGGAATGAGGCTCTATTTATAGGAAAAATAGTGGATTGGAGGGTCAAGATTGATCTGGCTTGTGAAGGGCTAGGATTGCATGATCTTCAATCCATGTGATAGTTTTCAAACCAATCCCATATTGACAATTATCACCATGAGAGGGCTTGAGAGGAGAGGGAAGAAGCATTAAATGCTTGAGAGGACATGAGGGTTACCCTCAATGGTTGGGGTTATTGGATAAAGATATTATCCAAGGGTAAGGTTATTACCCAATGGGTAAACTCTTGTGCAAATTTTACCCATGGTTAGGCTTTGACCAAAGGGACAAAACCGATGTGGGTTAGTGTGTTGATGAAGCAAGCCATTAAGACTTTGTAAGAGTCTTAAATGGTTGAGATGATGGGTTGGGGGTTAAGTTGGGATTAGGATTGTGCAAATGTTTAGAAAGAGGATTAGGCTAATTTAGAAGGGGTTAGAAGAATCTAGAAGGAGGTTAGGATAAATAGGCTTTTAATTAAATGATTTGTTTAATTAAAATAGGGAGTGCAACTTGCATTTGTAGGAGAATGCAATTTTAAATAAATAAATAAATTTAAATAGGGTTTTGATTTGTGATTTTTAAATAAATGTTAATTTATTTAAATGAGAGGAAAGGGGGAATTAAATAAATTTATTAATTTATTTAATATTTGGACTATAGTTAGCAATTAAATAGATTTATGAAATTTATTTAACTAGAATAGAAGAATAGGTTGAGATGAATTAATTAAATATAAATTTAATTAATAGAGGAATATTAGTGCATTAAATAAATATTAAATATTCATTTAATTAGTGGACAAATTTATGTGTCTACACATACATATCTACATACATATCAAAAAATAATTTCTTAAATTAATTTATTTGAAAATTAAACATAAAATTATATCAATTAGATTACATAATTTTTCTCTCTTTATTTAAGATTTTTTTTTTGCTTAGTAAGGGACCGGGGATGAGTACTTTTGAATGGAGCTATGAACCAATGGAGTCACAAAGGGGGACCCCATTGCCAAATACATTTTTGTAAGGTGTTAACACCTCCATTTCTTTCTTTCTACAATCAATCCTCCTTATCACTCTGAGTACCTTATCTCTCCATACACCTTATCACTCCTAGAAATTTCCTTATCACTCCAATGTTGCACTCCTCCTTATCTCTCTAATGGTGTGCTTAGTTTCCTCCTTATCTCTCCCAGGCACATCAATCCTTGTGGCAACTCCTACAAGCCACCATGGTGCATCGCCTTATCTCTCCAAGCCACATCAAACTTCATGGAATCTCTGCTACCACCATGGCACTACTCCTTATCTCTCCAAGCCACACCAATCGTGGCATCTTCTGCAACCTCTGTGGCACATCGTAGGGAAAGGAAAAGATGGGTGTTTCAACCTCCTAACACCGTCAAGGAAAGCATAGGGATCATCAGAATGTGGGGGAAAGTGAAGGACACAACAACCAACAACTTTAGGGCTGGTGCTCCAACCAACAACCAACAATCACAAATTGGGAACCACACTCAAAGTAGCACCTAATGACCATGCGAAAAACCTATAGGGAAAACACACACATTTTCCAACCACAGGGTTCGAAGTAGCATAAGCATGTAGAGTTTCGAACCCAAGACCTCACCTGGAAAAGGATTGCAACAAACCGTTGCAGCATGGGGTCATCCCCCTCTTTATTTAAGATAATTATTATACAACTTCAATCATATTTATATGAAATGTTTCTAATACATAAAATTTATATACAATATTTTTGTTTAAAATCTATTTAATAAATAGTATAAAAATAAGATTATTTTTTATTAATTACAATAAATAAATTATTTTTAATTCTATTTTTAAAAATATATATTTTAATTATCATAAATTATTATTTTTTAATATATAATTTATTATATTTATAGATTCACTAATATCACATTATCTAGTATATATATATATATATATATATATATATATATATACTTTAATGGTGTTCATTATAAGGGTTTTGACTAATAATATGAATGGAGTTGTTAAGGCATCTAACTTCTTATTTCTATTGATTTGTTTCAAAGTATTGGTTGGATTTGGACATGATGGTTTATGTTAATTGGGATTTCAATTGGTAAGCCATGTTAAAATATATTAGCATGAGTAACAAAAATGTTATTAGCCTAGTCAATTGTATAATCACTAAGTAACATTGGGGTGAACCGTTGACAGAGCCCAAAAAGACTAATAAAAAAGATTAATAAAATTTAAAATCCATGTTTTTAATATAGTCTCATATGTTAGAACATATTTAGCTATTAGTTGATTTTTAACAACTAGTTATGCTTTTTTGCTTAAGTTCATTTAGGAGTGCTTGCTTCTAATTTAGCTTTTGTGCATCTAGTTGAGCTTTATTTAGCTCCTCATGCTTGCACTTTAGTTCTCCTAAATTTAGCTATGTGCTTTCTTTATAAGCACCTCATTTTACAATTGTAACTTATTTTGTATTCTTTGATTTTGAGTAATATAGCATTCTTTTGTGTAGCTCTTGTTTTTGCAAGCTTGTGTTGTAATCTTTGTGTTCCAAAATTCAACATGTTATCAAAGTTCAATTTTTATTTCTAACATGGTATTGAAGCTTTGAAACTTCAAAATGGTATCAAATCTTGCAAAATTCAACATGGTATCAAAGCTTTTAAACTTCAACATGGTATTAGAGCACAAATTTGGTAAGCCCCTTCTCAAGTTTTGAGGGTTTTTTTAACTCAAAAGTGTTGCAAGGTCCCAACTTCGCTTTTTTGTGGATCTGGAGGTGGGCAATTTTTTTTTCAATTTTGGAGCAAAATGGGCATCACCATCACGTCTACAATGTCAAAAAACGTTAAGATCAACTATTGTTTCCTCAAAATTGGAGCAATTAAAAATTGGGTCAAATTGGTTGAGAGCATGAAAATCAAGGGAAAATTTGGGGGTAGCAAAAAAATTTGGGCAATTTGGAGAAAATGGAGGTCACCATCCAAGAACTTTAAAATTGCTCGACAATTTGTTGAAATCAGAGATTGAGGAATTCTTTGCAAAAAAATTCTTGGAAATTTTTCATTTTTGGAAAGTTTCCATTTTCAACAAGTTTCTGTTCATGGTAAGTTTCTATTTTTGGAAAGTTTCTATTTTAAATTTTCTATTTTTGGAAACTTTCTATTTTAAAAAACCTACTATTTTTGTTTTTTTTTCGATTTTTAGGAATCCTTCAAGCCTTCCAAATCATAAAAAGCAACAGTTATTTTTTTTGCTCATAACTTGGTCATACATGATTTATTTTTTGACTTCTTCATATCATCAAAAATCTAGTTTCGACATTGATCTGTACATGGTGGTAGTTTTGTCAAATTCTACTATAGGCCTCCAAAGTTAGACTTGCTTTTAGTGCTTCTGGGGCCATAACTTGGGCAAACAGACTATTTTTCAACATTCTCATATCATCGAAAAGCTATCAAAGTCCTTGCGTGTAGAAAATTGTGAATGTAAGCTATTGAGAAGATAAACTAAACAATTAACAGACACAGATTTCAACCACACTCGAGTATAGGGCATTGAAGAAGAAAGAAAAGTAGATAAACAAGATAAAAAGTAATTAAAATGCAAATTCCATATTCCTCCTTCGATTTGATTCTCTTGATTTGATGTGTGCTTGCTATATGGTAGATACTCGATTGTGCTCCATGACAGTGAATGCAAAGATGAAAACTAAGCAAGATGCGATACAAAATGCTATGCTAAATGGATATGATTATGCAAAAGGATGAGTGAGCATTTCTGCATTATGAGAGTATGAAAAAGAAAGTGGATAGCTAAAGTGGCATTATAACAGTATGAGAATGGGAAAGTGGATGGATTGTGAAGGAAAATAGGGGGTGTAAATAGGCTTGAATGAGAGATGGAGAGGCATGAGAATAACACGCGTCCTTGAGGACACATGTCCATTTGGAATGAGACAGTGCCCAAATTGGAAGGTTCTATTCCAAAAGAGATTACAAAACCATGATATTCCCATGTTTGAATAAATTTGGGATATTTTCCCAAATTTTAGGAAACTTCCCCAAATTCAACAACATTTTCCCCAAATTTTAGGAAATTTGAGATATTTTGGGAATGTGCATACATATGGAGTGGGAAAGAAGTTGGAAGAAATAATAAAATGATGACTAAAACCCAAGGTTAATTAATGAGTTAAGTTAAAAGAAGAATTAGTCGACGGTTAAAGTTAGGAGACATGTGAGGAAATAAAATTAATTTAAATAATTAGTTCCATGATATTTCCATGACTTAGGATATTTAGGAATACATACATATGGAGTGGAAAGGAGGTTTGGAAAGAATAAAAGGGTTCATTTCCAAATATTAAGATATTTAGGAATACACACATATGGAGTGGAAAGGAGGTTGGAAAGAATAAAAGGATTCATTTCCAAATATTAAGAATGTTTCCAAAAATTAGGATATTTAGGAATCCACACATATGGAGTGGAAAGGAGGTTGGAAATAATAAAAGGATTCATTTCCAAATATTAAGATATTTCCAAATATTAGGATATTTAGGAATACACACACATGGGGTGGGAAAGTAGTGGGAATAAATAAAAGAATGACTAAAACACAATGTTATTTAATGGGTTAAGTTAGAGGAAGAGTTAGATGAGGATTAAAGTTAGAAGGCATGTGGGGAAATAGAATTAATTAATTGAATTTATTAATTCTATGAGAGAATTTAAGAGGAAAAAAGTCAACATGGATTAAATAATCAAACTATGCATTTGATTTATTTAATAGAAGAAGGGATCAAATTTAATTAATTAATTAATTTATGATTGTCAATTAATTAATTAATAGAGAACTATAACATAATTAACAAAATTAATTAGCTAGAAGGAGGGAACACTAATTAATTAAATAATGCGTAATTATTTAATTTAAGAGCATTGAGGAAGCTAAATTCAATTAATTAAATTAATCAAATTTAGGTGTCTACATTTTGCCCCTCTTTGTGATAGCACTAAAATAGCATCGATGCAAAGATAATAAGACACCATCAACTCGAGGAACAAGGCACATGAAGAACCTCAAGTGAATGGAAGGACAAGAAATAGGTTCAATGGGAGAGAATGACATTGAACAAGACAAGAGGTGTATGCACATTCCCAAGTGAATTCACGAAAGGAAAAGAACCATGAGAATGCAATGCATATGCAAATGTGAATGAATCATGGAGTATGAGTATCTCTAACATTGATTGTTATTTTAGCGAGAAATTATTTTTCTTTAGCACCATATGTGACACACCAAGGTACAAAAAACCAAGGTGTTTTTCACAAACAATGCATGGAATGACTCAAATAAACAGACACAAAAGGTTAACCTAGCACCACACAAAATTACTAAGAATTACTATGGGAAATAGTGCTAGGAAACCACAAGAAAAGAGATATGACCTAGTGTAACATGAGATAACCAAGACCTCATGAGGAACAACATGGGACACATAAAAAACACACCAAGCAGAAACAAAAATGTACAAGACCAACCCCTAGATTTCCTATTCCTAACACACTGTGATATGAAAGATCATGGTGACTAAGAAGACACAAAACATAGGTGCTCAAAAGATAAACAAAGATTAAAAAAAAAAAATCAAAGTCAACACAAGTGTCTCATATATCTCTTGCCAAAGAATGACTGATGGATAAAGATTGGATGATGTTTGACTAGAGGAAGGATACATCTTGTACATACTGATGTATTGGATGAAGGACTAACGAGAGTGTTTTGACAAAAGGAAACCTGATATGATCATGATGACAAAGATGCTCGTTGATATTTTTTGAAGAACCAATGAATGAGGTATGATATTGGGAATGCAACCAACATGCACATATGAACAACAAAACAAGCCTATACACAAGGCAAATTTATACATGAGAAGACCAACACTATGCTACAGAGATCTACACAACTCCTATGTACAAGCAACTATAATCAGGAAACCCCTACACAAAAGCTCAGAAAAGGACAAGCAAGTAAAATATGTACAAATACAATGGACAAAGGTAAGTAATATAAAGATACTGTACTAGGATAAGGCCAAAATGGAGTAACAAAATGATAATGGAATTGCCCTTACATACAACACTTGCTTCTAGGTTTTTACCATAGATACATGCCCAAGTTATTTTTCACCATAGGATGATTATTTTTCCTTTTTTCTTTTTTTGATTTTTTTCCTTTTTTTCAAAATTTTTCATTTTTTTTGTTGTTTCAATGGTACATTGTCATGGATTACATGTAAAATTTCTTCAAATGTAGGATGTTTAGGGGATAATTGAGAGGCTCCCCTTCTAGAGTGGATAAGTGATAGGCTCTTGAACTATATTTTTCTATGATTACATATGGGCCTAACCAATTGACTTCAAACTTTCCTTTCTTTTCTCTGTCCTGTTGATTCTGTGGCTTTTCTCTAAGCACTAGATCAGTAACCTCAAATTCATGAGATGAACTTTTTTCCGATATTGTTTCTTAAGTTTGGTTTGATATACTTGTAAGTGATCATATGCATTCTGACACTATTCATCAAGGAGATATAACTGAGTTAGCCTTGCTACCCTATAATCTTCATTAGACACAAAATATTTGAAGGATATGTGTAAGGATGGTAACTCAACCTTAATTGGTAAGACTGCTTCTACACCATAGACATGGGAGTATGGAGTGGCTCCAGTAGGAGTTTAGATACTAGTGTGATATGCCCAAAGGGAAGGATTGAGATGGAGATGCTAGTCAGGACCAATTTCATTGACAACTTTCTTTAGGATATGAAGCAAGGTTTTATTAGTTGCCTCAACTTGGCCGTTCCCTTGAGGGTAGTATGGTGTAGACCAACAATGTTGGATATGAAATGTAGAACAAAGGTCACACATATGTTGGTTTTTGAATGGGGTTCCATTATCAGTAATGATAGTGGAGGGAATCCCATAATGACAAATGACGTGGTACAAGATAAACTTGGACACTTGGACACCAGTAGTGAGGCTGAGAGGAATGGCTTCCACCCACTTAGTGAAATATTTTGTTGCAACAACGATAAACTTGTGTCCATCTA
This sequence comes from Cryptomeria japonica, assembly GCF_030272615.1. NCBI lineage: Eukaryota > Viridiplantae > Streptophyta > Pinopsida > Cupressales > Cupressaceae > Cryptomeria > Cryptomeria japonica. Next base: position 518,574,797 of record NC_081408.1, on the reverse strand, counting down.
AGGAAGGGGGATGGATCTTACCAACAAGGTTGAGGCCCCATGTAGAAAAAGGCCATGGTGTTGCAATGGGTTGCAAATCCTTAGGTAGAACATGGATCAAATTCCCATGCCACTGGCAAGACACACATTTATTGATGAATTTACAACAATTATGTTCCATGGTGGGCCAATAATATACCACTCTTAAGAGTTGTTTGGCAAGTACATATCCACTCATATGAGAACCACAAGTTCCAGTGCGCACTTCTTTCATCACAATATTAGCCTAATCTGAGTCTAAACATCTAGATAGGATGTCATAGTAGCCACAACGATATAGATTGTCTCCTATAATGGTGAATTGGGCACAATGATGAATAAGGTTTTGATGCTTATAATGAGATATATTGGGCAAAAGGGTATTGACTTTAAGATAGGCATGTATAGAATATGTATAGAATGGTACCAGGATGATTGGGGTCCAATTATGTTGCACACCATTTCTGTGTGTGAGGTCTCAAATGCAGGCTATAAAAGATGCTCAACTAAAAACTCATACCTTGGGCTATCTGATTCAATATGAAGAAGGGACCCGATAGTAGCCATTGCATCAACTGCTTTATTTTGGGCTCGAGGAATTTGTTCAAAGATGATACTTTAGAAATTCTTCTTAAGATCATCTACCATTATTTTGTAAGGCATGTGTTTGTCATCCTTGGTTTGATATTCATCATTTGTTTGGTGTATGACAATTTGTGAGTCTCCATAAACCAGGATATCTAAGATATTCCATTGAATAACTATCTTTAAACTAGTGATCAATCCATCATATTTAGCGATGTTGTTGGTACATGAGAAGGACAACTTGAAGGACTTGGGGATGAGGTCACCTTGAGGAGTGACAAATAGGAATCCTACCCTCACTCCCTTTTATGTATATGAGCCATTAAAGTAAAGCTTCTAGGGGGGCTGTGCAGTAACAAAACAAACATACTCATCGGGAAACTGTGGTTAATGGATGAACATCAAGCAATGGTGTTTCCGCTAACTGATCGGTAATGACCTACCCCTTGACGAACTTTCTATCTACATATTGGATATAAAACTCATTGAGAAGCATAACCCATTTGGCCATGTGTCCTATTAGGGTCATCTTGGAGAGAAGATATTTGAGGGGATCAATATTATAGATGAGCTTCACATTATGACTAGAAGGTCAAAAATCTGTTCAAGAATGACTAGATGTTTTGCCCTGGTTTTTTATTTTCCTAGGATGTCATCTACATAATCCTCCAACATCTTATGCATGATATCATGGAATATTACTATGATGGTGTGTTGATATGTGACACCTATATTCTTAAGACCAAAGGGCATGACTTGATAACAAAAGGTACCCCAGGGAGTAGTAAATGTTGTTTTATGTTGATCATTCTATGCAATTTTTACTTGGTTGTAACCCAAGAAACCATCCATGAGAGAAAGCATTTCATGTCCCACTGTTAAATCAACTAAGATATCAATGTTGGGAAATGGAAAGTCATCTTTGGGACATGCTTTGTTAAGATCTCTAAAATCTATACAAAATCTGATAGCTCCATTGGGTTTAGAAACATATACCATGTTAGAAATCCACTCTGAATAGTCAATTGGTTGAATGAACTTGACCTATAATAATTTTTCTAATTCTTCTTTGACTAGCAATGCAATCAAAGGATGCATATTTCGAAGCTTTTGCTTAACATGTTTAATGTTTGGGTTAACAGCTAGATGATGTACAACAAGTTTAGGATCAAGCCCTGACATGTCTGCATACAACCATGCGAAGTTAATAGGCCATTTATGGATTTGAAAAAATACTTGGAACTCTTCATCAAATAAATATGTTGCCACATAAGTAACCCTGGGATTCTCTGCGGTTCCCAAATTAACTTCTTTGGTCTCATCAATGAGGATTGGGGATTTATCAGGAATCTATATGTGGGTGAACTCACAATGCTGGTTCCCACTTTTTCATACATCCCAATTTTTCACTAAAATCATACATTTTTTAGAAAATATAATGATTAAAGCTTTACGAGGTCTCATTTGAAGTAATTAATTGAAGGGAGTTAGATCAAAGGCTCTTAGATCAAAATTTCTTGGATAGAACCTCTCTACTTCTAAATCATATTTGTAATGGAGTCTCCTTTGAATTTATCAAATGCTGACATTATCTTTTGGGGGGTCAAATGAATTCATTTAGAAGTTTGTTTTTTAAAGTTTTTTCCCCTTATTATAAGCTTTCCAAATAGTATAATTTTTGATATATTTAATTTCATTAATATATTTTTATTTTATTTCTTATGAATGTAGGGTTTTCACCGAACATGAACTTCTTTGTTCAATGCTTATGGAAAAATAGTAAATGTCACCCAAATTTTTTTGAAAATATTTACGCACTAGGTATTGACGTCCTCTTTTGAACAAAAAAAATTAAATTGATTTTTGTTACATATACAACAAGTTATGTAATATCAAATGGGCATATGTCCAAATTATAGTTAAATTGACTTCAAATCTTAATAAAATATAAAATATTGAAGAAAATGTTATAAAAAAATTTCAAATACTAGATATGGATGTTAAAAAACCAAATTCAAAAGAATCACGTTCATATCTATTATAGAAAAAAAGTTATGCTATACAAAGTGAGTATCACTCTTTAAAAATGTTGTTTTTTGAAAAAAACTACTTTTCGAGGGTGACAGAAAAATGGAAGCAAATTGATTCCAAAAATTATCAAAAAAATATTTTTAGAATCTAAATACAAAATTACACAAATCACTAGTTCACATCATCTACAAATTCCTTACGATTTAGTAGTAATAGGTGTATGAATTTGAAGTTTTTTCTGAAAATGTCAATGAGAGGAAGAGGGGGATCCTCATCTTTTGGCACCTCAGAGAGGTTTTCACCAGAAGATACACCTTTTGTTTTTACTTTTTTGGAATCTATAGGTGCCTTAGAAAGGTTTTCACCTGTAGACTCTTGATCTTTTGATTCTTTTTCACTTTTGTGGTTAAGGATTCCCTCTTCCCCAAAGTATCCTTGAGGATTCAGTTTGTACATTGTGTTCTTCTTAGGATGGTAGTAAGGTGCACACTTAGTTTTCCCTAGAAATTGTAGGAGAGTTGTATCATTTTGGAATGTGTCTAGGTGTGCAATAGTTTGGCCCTAATCAATGAGTTTAGGGTGGTGGAGGGGAAGGTCTAGGAGGATGAATGGGTCAAAGACAGGGGAGGTGCCAAAGGTTGAGGAACAATCTATATCGTCATATGCATGTTTGACAACCTCCTCAAGCATGTCTTCGATATCGACCGAGACATTTTTGTTGTTTCAAGAAGTGCTAGCTGAACTTGAGGCTTCATGAGAGAAATGCCCAAAACCAAGCCCTTGATGGTGAATAGTAGGAATTGGCTCAATAGGTCTTCTGATACCTTTCTCTTCTTGGCCTAGTCTACCACCTTGGTAAATTCCATTTTTGAGTGGCCCATTTATGAACAACCGAGTATTTCTCTTTGAGCCATTTGAGGCGAGTGTTATTATCTGTGGAATATCTTTTTAGAGACATTGGTTAATATATCCTTCTATGACCTTGTGATTAAGTTAACCCTAAGATTGAAATGTGGTGGAGCCACACGGTCAGACCATACGTTATTTCTTAATCTTCTCCTTGGTAGGCTTGTCATGAGCATGTAGATCTAGAGGTAGGGCACCTATTGTGAAAGTTCCTTGCAGGGCGTACTCGCCACAACCAACATCGTTGATCTTGAGTTGGGAAAAGGAGGATGAAATGGAATTTTTCTCTTTAGCAACAGTCAATATGGCATCAAGGTCAACATATGAGGAAGATAGAGTGGCAGATGAAGTTCCAACGTTGGTACCTGACAATGATGATAGTATGGAGATGAAGCCTCAAGGGAATGACAACACTCAAAGGGTTGAGCGTTGCCATGAATAGTGATTTTGCATCCTTGGAATGGGAATTTGAGGCAATAGTGGTAAGTGGAAGGGATGACCTAAATGGTGTGGATCCATGGGTGACCAAGGAGGATATTGAATGGGAGATCAAGATCAACAACATGGCAAAGAGTATCCCGTGTTACTGGGCCCACCTGAATTGGAAAATTAATTGAGGTTCTCTTTGCATTATCATATGATTTGATAGTGATACATTGATTATGCAAATCCATGACAATATACTCTACTTGTGTGACAAATTTTAATGTACAAAGATTTAGGGCATAACCATTATCGATCAAGACTCGCTTTACTTTGTAATGCTTGATAACGAATTTGATATTAAGTGGATGAATATGATTAGGATCAAGAATTATGACATTAGACTGGGTAAAGCTAAGATGGCATGTGGCAGATAAATGTGCAACCAAAGCTTGAAATAGCATTGGATCTATGTTGCTAGGCATATACATTTCTTGCAATGCATGGTTAAGAATCTCCTGGTGGGTAGGTGAAGCTTTTAGCAGATCTAAAATGGAGATACGTGTAGGGGTCATCACTAAGTGCTCAAGAATATTGTATTGTGTTGACACAGACACTTGAGGTGGAGCTCCAATAAATGTCATGCAAGCTCTTCTAGTGGTTGCGACACATTGAGTATCAACTCCTTTAACATTAATCATATTGACCTGCTCCTTTACCTGGGTAATACAACCTACCATAGGACCATAATTATATGGGACCTTGTTATAGTTAATTTTATTTGTTGTACGAGACTAACTTGTATTTGACGTGCTAGCCTCTCCTTGATGCTTGGGAAGAGCATCTTTATACATGCCTAAAGTCACATTGGGTGACTTTCCTGTGGTAGGATCAACATCAAGTTTTCCTTGGTCAATAAGAACTTGGACTAGATGCTTAAGCTTCATGCACTTGTTCATCCCATGATCCTTGACATGATGATAAGAACAATATTCATTTTCCTTATATCAATCAGGCCTGGGTTTAGACCTAACAAATGGTATTTTTTGTGGATAAACGATCATATTATATTGCTCCATGCATTTAAAAATCACATCCAAGGTTCTCCCATGTGTATAAATTGATGTTGTGGATTATTATAAATTGTCTGCCAAGGAGGATCTTGAGAAACAGTAATGGCATTGGTATGATTAGTTGATACATTTGATGTTGGTGTTTGAGGATTGTGATAAGCATGTCATGGTGGATTGACATGTATTGTTGATGACAAATTGGTATATGATTGTTGATTATAGCATGCTTGTGCAAGTGGTGATTTAGCAGACACAACCATTTGAACTATCTTGGAATTAGTAACACCATCTCCTACTACATTCTTATTTTTGTTCCAATATCTGTCTATCACCACTTGGCTTATCAAAAGATTCTTTGTAAAGCTTAATGATTCCTTCCTAAATTAAGGCCTATTCTACTGATGATCCTTTGGACATGATATCTTTGAAATTAGCTACACAATTTAAGCGAATGTGATATGCAAGCTTTGGGTGTAGATTACTAATGAATATAGGAACCAATTGGGTATCAGGTATTGTGCAGGGGAGATGATTAGTGAGGGCCCTCCATCTTTGAATCTAGTCAAAAGACTCTCACCTCCTTTCTACTTGGCTTGACAAAGATCAAGCATAGAAATGTCTTTCTCCACATTGTAATGATAATGGGCCTCAAATCTTTTTGATAAGTCTACGAATTTAGTGATGACACCAAATGGCAATTTGGAAAACCATTCTAGAGATGGGACACTAAGACTCTTAGGAAAGAGTCAAAGAAGATAATTATCACAATATGCAACTTCTTGACAAGCCATGTAGAATTGCTTGATGTGATGATGCGGATCACCTTTTCCCTAATATTTAGTGAATTTTGGTGTTTCAAAGTGTTTAGGAAATGACATTGATGTTATGGACTTATCAAACAAATATGGACAAATCTCATTAGATTTAAAAACCTTCTCATAATTACTATCTTGTAAGGTTTTGAGAGCTGCCTTCATCTCCTTCCATTCAGTATTGATCAGAAATGGCTTAGGAGAAGGTGTTGCTAGTTGGTAAAGTGGTGTTTGATATACAATTTGTGATGGAAAAACATAGCTTGGCTATTGTTGTGGATATTGATAGCCTACCATGTTTTGATAAATTGGAACATTTTGTTGATAAAAAGGCCTTTGTTGTTGTTGATATTGAAATGGTTGTTGTTGTTGAATTTGAGGTGGTTGTGAATAAGTAGCCACATTTAGTTGTGAAGGAATGTATTTTTGTTGATACTGCACATTTTGAGGTTGTTGAATTTGAGGAACACTACCTTGTAGTTAACTACCTCCAACATAGCTTGGATGTGATACACTTGGTTGTGGCATACTATATGATGAAAGAGTTTGAGGAACACCACTTGGCAATTGTTACATAATTGGAAGAATGTACGATGAAGATGGCATTTGAAAGTAACTGAATCATGGTTGTGCAACAATTGGTGGTGTGGTTACTTGAGGTTGATGTTGAGGTGTACTGACAATCTATGGCAAAGATTGTATAGGCAAGGACATAGATGAAGTTGGTGCTACATAATTCATTCTCCCAGTCATGCCCTGTGTAACGATGGTAGAGGATAGCCTTGCATTCCTGTTCTCCAAGGGGGTGTTTGTGTAGAAGATAAGTTCAATGGTCTTGTGACTATATTAATGAAAGGAGTAGTATGCACTATGCTAATAGTCATGGGCATTTCAGCAACCATGGGTATTGAAGTGACAAGCTGCATGGATGCTACATTAGTGGGGTGCATTGTAGATGATTCCTTCTAAGGCTGAAGATAGCATAGGACCTAATAGAACATCGTAAAAATGTTGATAATGTCTTGCCATCACGTCCAAAGGTGGCGGTTCTATAGATGCAGGTAGGATATTTTGCTGTGGTGGTGTTACTAAAGCTTGAAATAGAAGTGATACTGACAAGGGTTGTTGTAAAGGTATCTATTATTGAGATTACCTTCGAGGATTAGTAGTTATAGGTGTATCAAGTGATGCAATGGTCATACCTTGGGCAACCATGTGAGCAGAGATTAGATGTTTTCTTTTTTCAATGATTTCATCAACCATTTGAGCATTGTCTGGATTGGAAAGAAACTGATCAAGAAGATTAGTTGAAACATCAGTCTCATCTGGTTGATTAACCATAGTTTCTTCAATGACATCGAGATTAAGTGGATCAAAACTGACAGGGACACTTTCTGGTACAGTGGGGTTAACACCCAAATCAAGATTTAGTTGTGGATTGGATGTCCCTACTCCTAATTGGGAATATCTTTGTTCCATCGCTTGTCTAGACTGAGATCAAGTGGTGATGGGCATGAACTAAGATAAAGTCAAAGATTTGGATTAACTAATTGATCGATACAAGGATAAACAAGATGATTGATTAGGATGATTTTGATACTTGAATTGCAAATGGATAAATCTGATTTGAATGATGCAACTTTCAAATCTACTTAAGAGGAAACACTCAAGTAAAAAGATAAATTATGGACTAGACCCTGGCTTGAAGTAACAAGGCCACAATGGTGTAAACTAAGCTCCAAACTTGATATAGTCAAAAGAGCTAGTGACAATAGTTGCTAAGACATGATGTAGATTTGCAATTTTGGATGTGAGACCAAAGATGATAAAAATATTTGATTTGATTTGATGAACTTGGAAAAGTGTGATGATTGGACTAAATATTTGATTTTAACTGAAAGAACAATCCTTGACTTTAGGAACAAAGCATGACAATGATAAGATGGTGATAACACAAGCTGGCAAAGGATGTAAACTAACGACAGTAACAACACAAAATCAAAATGATGACCAAGATGATGACTCAAAATTGAGGTGATTAAAGTGACAATTTCAAATCAGGACTCTGGTAGATGATAATGACGACACTAAAAAGATCTAACACCAAACTTGGGCAACAACAGGCCCAACTGAAGATAGAATTTCGGCAACACAATGAGACAATAAGGAACAAACCCGACTAAGGATAGTAATGACTATGACTAGGTGAAATGTGATGTTTGACAACTTAGACTACTTTTGGCAAAATATTATTTGTGACACAAACACAACAAGCACACAAGTATGATAAAAGCATGAACAATCATGTACTTCCTAGGTTGGCAAAGGACAATACTTCTTGAATCCTCTTGCCCAGAATACCACATTTAGTTGGATAGATAGAATCTTGGTAGCACTGACTCCACTCCACAACACACACTTCTCGAGCATGCCAAGGTTCAAAATTCTAAGGACTCAAAGATCCCAAAAAATCTACTATCTCAAGTTGAAGGGTACATGAGGGGTTTCTTCGATATGTGCGTATCACAACACCTAAGTCAACAAGTAGAAGGTTGTTGGAAACTAAAAATAATTTAGTTCTTAGTGGAGGTACTTTTGGGGTAATTCCGGTGGTTATACATGTAGTGGCTAGCTCATTTAAGAGATATCTCATCTTGTAGAACACAAGTTTTTACGTATCTACCAAACAAACATCAGGGGATTTTGACTTTCGTCAAGACCATGAAGGATTTTGCATGTAGATACTAAGGGAAACCATTGGTATAACACAATGACACCAGTTGATTATGACCATTGCCAAAATTATGAATATTTATATAGCAGACTAAAAGAGTATCATTTGGGTCATTCCCTCTCACCCGTCCTTATTGGCTACTCAGGAGACATGCCCTTCTACCTAAAAAGTAAAAGTCAAGCTTCTTTGACACTTTTCTCTTGCACTTAGGACCACGAGAGCTAGGGGAGAGGATAGTGTGTGTTAACAATAGGACCAGTCTACATGCACAAGTGTGCCAAATATGAAAGACAAAGGTTCATTCCCTTATGAAAAATGACAACTGCACCCTCTTTAATGGTTCTACAACAAACAAGTTAGAGTTTAAAGTATGGGGTCTTCAATAAGCGATGCAACTACACAAACATTAGAAAAATCCAATCAAACAACAAACATTAGCAAGTTAGCAACAAGCCAAGAAAATTTAAATTCAAGAAAATGATAGAAAATAAAAACATAGAGCATTACCGCCACTTCACAAAGAAATCTTGCTATTTCTAGAAATTGAAATTCAGATGAAATAGATTTCCATTGAGGCGGAAATCCACCTGTAGTCTCATGTTTTTGCCTACAAGTGTTAATAATTTGCAATTCAACACACTAAAAAAAAAAAGAAAAAGTGAGATGGACCCATGAAGTGGGTCCCACCGGGCGTGCCAGAAATGTGTGTAGAAAATTGTGAATGTAAGCTATTGAGGAGATAAACTAAATAATTAACAGACACATATTTCAACCACACTCAAGAATAGGATGTTGAAGAAGAAATAAAAGTAGATAAACAAGATAAAAAATAATTAAAATGCAAACTCCATATTCCTCCTTTGATTTTGTTGGTGTAAATTATTTATCATAACTTAGGATAATGCATCTCATAGTAGTTTGGATATGAGACACTTAAGGAAGTGTGCACATAGGGATGATGTATGTAGGAGAAATTCCACCTTTTGTGGTCTTATCTTATTGTTACATTCCATCTTCGGTGGGTGATCCACCTCATGTGGAATATTTTATTATTTCTCCTACCTACTCCTACCTACCCTACCTACCCTTATTTCTGATTGAGCCACATGTCATGGTTGTGTGCTCACATATCCATATGGCCTTACCTTTATAAGCAAGCTCATCTACACTGTATGTAATAATTTTTGATGATCTAGTTGATCAATATTTTGCATCATTAATAGGAATACAATTTATTCTTATCAATATTTTTTTTCTCCTTATTTTTGATATCAATTGGACTCTAGATCTTGGCAAACTATCACATGGCATAAGAGCCATTAGAGTGCCATTGGTTTGCTATTGAGAGAAATTTGATGTAATTTGGGGTATTTCATTTTGGAGCTTTTTATTGCAGGTTATTATTGGAGCTTGCTGGGTCAATTTTGAGGTCACCATTGGGTTGAGGAGGTTTGAGAAAGTTATAATCACCTTTTATTTCATCCAAATCCGACATCTAAGGCCAAATCTAGAGCTGTTTGAAGGTGGAGGGTGGTGACTTGTCCCAACAATGATTTGCAATTTTGGAGCATTTTTGGCCAAATCCGATATCACCATTGTGCTTAGAACACCCAAAAACCCCAAGATCACCTAGCCATTTGTCCAAATTGGAGCTCATCATCTTCAAGTGAAAAAATTCTCCCCTCCCCTGGCCATACGGACGTCTGTAATGTAGGGACAAGTGATATTTAAAAAAATATATTAATTTTCTATTTTCTTTTTTAGAAAATAAAAATTAAAAAAATCAAACTTAATTAAATTTGGGGGTTGTCTTTTTTTTTTTTAAAGGCACTTGTTTTAACAGGGGGCAAATTTTTAAAAGTTAAAAAAAGAAATTAATTTTGGTACCCTGCAGGTACCAATATAGAAAGACAATAACATCCACAACACATAACACCAATGTTTATGCGTGGAAACCCTGTAAGGGGAAAAAACACGGTGGGAAACCTTACCCACAATCAGATGATAATACTACAGATAGTATGTGTATACAAATGGGGTCTGCACATGTAGAAAGGCCAAGCGCCTAGAGCTCATTGCTCAAACACAAATAGGAGTCACACTAACTACAATTGGATGGTTAAATCCAATAAGAATGTACTGCTCAAAATAGCATCTTACTATGCTAGATTCAGTACCGGTGTAGCTCTGATTGTCTTCACAAAAACCCTTCTTCAACCTTCAAATGATGTCTGCATGTATAACTCTGCTTATTCTTGCATATACTTTCACAAAATTCTTTTTCACATTCCACACTGATCTTACAAATAAGATCTTACATTTATATCATAACCTAAGACCAATTTTAGTAGGTCGGCTCCAAAAGATATTACAATAGAATCAATTTACAAATAAAACAATGTCCGATGCAATAACCGATTCAACATGTCGGCTTGATGCATTTACAACAATAATAAGACATCTACATAGCGTTCCGTGCTCATCTGGAAAAGGTAAACCTGTCGGTGTATAACCTCGACCTATTTGCCGGTAACAACAAATATGCAAATATGAATATACCAATGAACAAATCTCCAAAACAAAGTGTCCAAACAATGTTTTCAACATAACCAGGTGTTTTCCATGCCATTCCAAGTGCCGATGAACATTATATCCTGTCGGTGTACCAAATACCGGTGACTGTGCATAAGTCACTTGCTTGTCGGTGAATGTTGCTGATTCTCCAAAGTGCCAGAGTTGATAAGTGTTAGTAGGTGTTAACATCAATGACAAAACCATACCAAAATACCAACAGGTACCCCCTACCACTACAGGGTTGGTACCTACGAGTACCGCCATGCGGGCCTGCAAGCCCCCTCCCACCCTGCATTTTATGTTTTTTAAAATAGTTTTTATTCTTAAATGGTTTTTTTAATTAAATAAAAACTTAGTTTTTTAAATAAATGTTATTAAATTAGTTTTGAAAAATAAAATAAAATAATAATTTATAGCTTGAAGTTTAATAAATAATAATTAAATAAAAACTTAGTTTTTTAAATAAATGCTATAAATTGTGAACCCTAGCGGCCATGGAAGTGGAACCATAGCTGCCATGGAAGCATCACGTGACTTTGCGGATGCAATCCTATGAACGCTAGCCACCATTGCTGGCTAGTTCATTAGGAGGAGTTTGCGAATGTGATCCTCTGCGAACCCTAGCTGCCATTGTTGGCTGGGTCGTGACCTTGGGCTTACATTGTACTTGGGTGTTCGAATCTATAGGGATTAACTAGTCTAGAATATCCACAATGGCTATGATTATGGGGTGTCCTTGTAACATGGAAGCATTACACGACAACAGTTCATGAAGATTTTGTTACCGACTCCTAGCTGGCGAAATTGGGGAAGAAATAGGCAACCAACATTCACTACAGGTTCCTCTACTTTGCGAACGCGATCCTCTGCTAACATGATCCTCTCAAACCCCAAGTTGAGAGGCTGCGAGGGTCGGTGGTGGGGTTGCAGGTGTCCATCGCAGGAGGATGTGAGGAAGCAGCCATCAAGTGCTTCATGCCTAGTATTACCATGCATTCTTCTTCATGTTCGTGCATGGTGAGAGGAAGTTGAGCATTGAGTAACTCAGAGTGATGCAGTGAAACATGCAACCAGGGTTACTAGGACCTAGACCTATGGGAGTTAGGCAGGTTGCGTGGTAGCTACATGATTATATATCAGAGAATAAATGCTCTTTTGATGGAGTCCAGTGGTTTCCAAGCAAGCTTCAGGATAAGGGGAGAGAAAGAAGATTCCTACAACATCGATCTGCATGCCGACTAGATCGAACACCACAACCCCCATTTGACATTTGTGAGGGGACACCATCATTCTCACATCATTCTTTATCCAAATCACAGGCTAATTCTGCAAATCTTCCAGCATATGTGACTTGGCCAAACAATACCCAGTTGATAAACCCCAAATTTCTTTCAACCCCAAACAATCTCCCAATAAACAACTTGCGCCAAGGAGCACCCTTCAAACCAAAAAAGATTACACAGAGCTGGAGAAAGAAAACCCCTTGCACATTACTTCCTGATCTACAAGCACAAAAATCAGATGCAGAAGGTAATGAGCAATGTCTAAATGATATAGCTAAAGAGGGTAGCCAGGCTCCAGTCTCGCCAAAGAACAAGATTGCTGCTAATACTGGAAAATCAGGTAAATTTGAAGGTGTCTATAAGATCATCTTGCCGGACCACCTTATTCAGCCTCAAATAGATCTTCTACGTGCCATAGCCCTCATTGGTAAACTTCATTCTACTATTTCCTTTATGCAACTTTCATTTTGGGCTAAACAGAATTGGCTGGGCTTGAAGGATATTTTTTTGATGGATAAGCAATCTGTCTTTTTTATTGCCATTTTTTATTCTAAAGAACATAGAAATTGTGTTCATAGATATATAGGATGGTTCTATAAGGGTATTGGTATTATCACTTTGGCATGGGTTCCAAATTTTAACCTGGAGTCAGTTCCCCCTCTTTTCATACCTTTTTGGATTACTCTCCTGGGGCTCCCACTTGAATATCGTGATCCAGATATTGTGGAAATTTTGGCTAACCAAATGGGTATTTTTATCAAGCACAATCTTATCCCATATGAACTGGCCCATTTAACCGTCAGGGTATGCTTATTGCTAAAATTCACAAAGCCACTTCCCAAGTCCATTATAATGACTTCCTCCATAAGGAAATGGAATCAAGACATTTGCATACAGGGTACTAGAGATATTGATGACCGTATAGATAAATTGGGTCATTTTAATTTGCAGTGTCAAGGTTCGGGCATTTATATTGTTAGGGTCTGCAAGGACTTTGTGACTGATTACCATAAATGCTCCTTTTATCAATCTACTCCATCTCCTCCTTCTACACCAAATGGGACAACAAGTGTAATTGACTCAACAAAGAGCTCCGTACCTCTGAACAATGTTGATAATATTGCAAGACCTTTCCAGGGTGTTCAGTTTCAAGATGTTCCTCCTCTCTCTCTGATTCCTTCTCAATCCTTTTTGGGCTCTATGACTGACGCTTTACTTCCAGCAGAAAAAAAAAAAACAAAGCCCTCCAATTTAAAGAAATCTCCTCACTATCAGGTTGCTATTTCTGGTTTAAGTTCTTTGCAAAAATTTAGGGGGAGATACAAGAAAGTATCTTTTAAGATCCACTACTTTTCAATCCTGGTTGATTGGTTGTATAAGAAAATATTTGCTTCCTCTCTATTTAGGTAGCCCACTTCTTCTTTTTTGAGTCTAACTTCTATGGGAAACTCAGATACTCAACTCCAGGAACTCTATATATCACAAAATGCAAAGGTCAACCTGATTCACAACTTGATGTTTAATTAACAACCTTTCCATGTGATTCAATGCAGTCCTCCCATTGTTGGATCCTCATTGGATACTCCAAATATTGAATTAATGGCACATGACATCCTTATCTCTATTGCATCAAACTTGATAGATTAAATTGCTCTCGAGGAATTTTCAGAAATTTAGGGTGTCCTTGTTGTTGATGCTATGCCTCTTGCTCTCAATACTTCACCACTCATTTCCTCATCCTTATTAGAATCTAGTCATGTTGAACACCTTGTGGTTGAAGATAATTCATATCAGCCCTTTCAACCTTCCACACAACTTGACTTTGATTTTCTCAACATCTCTCTCTTGTTCAAACAACTTCTTCATCTCCTTTGTTATATAAAACACCTAAAAAAAGAGGTTGGAAGCCAAAGATTCTTAAAACCCAAGAAGAGATTGCAATAGGTATCCATACTACAATTGTAGATAAGTTTTCACCCCACACAAGTCTGAGAAGAATATGTTGTTCTTCTTGGATGCAATGAGGATCTTATCTTGGAATGTTAGAGGTTTGAATGCCTCTAACAAGAGGGGATAGATCAAGAAGCAGCTGGATTCCTACCAAGCAGACATCATTTTATTACAAGAAACAAAGCTTTCAGATGAAGCCTCTCAAAAGATTTTAAAAAAATGGAGTTTATGGGATTTTATACATATTCCTGCAGTAGGGGCTTCCAGTGGTATTTTGACCTTATGGAATACCAGGACAATCAAAGAAATTTTTTTGAGCCAAGGGACAAATTGGCATCTTATTCTTATTGAAAATTTTGATTTATCCTTTGTTCTCTTTAAAATCTAAGGCCCAACAACTCCTCAAGAGAAACATGTTCTTTGGAATACTATAACTTGTTAGATCCAACAATAGGGAGTTCAAAAAATCATCTTAGGAGGTGATTTTAATGCCATCTTGTCTCAAGATGAGAAATAGGGAGGCAATCCTACATCATCTAAGGTGATTGAAGACTTTGTTAGGTCCCAGAGACAATTGAGAGTGGGGGGGGGGGGGGGGTGAATCAGTTGTCAAATAAATTCAAACCAAAAACAACTTAACCAACTTAATGCTTAATACTGGTAATTGGTCTAATATGCCGGTAGACAGTTTTAATAGTTAATTGCAATACTAGTAAGGATTAATGCATGAAACAAAAAGACAAAGTCATCCACAACACATAACACCTATATTTGTACGTGGAAACCCTGTAAGGGGAAAAACCATGGTAGGAAACCTTACCCACAATCAGATGATACTATTGCAGATAGTAAGTGTATACAAATGGGATTTGCACATGTAGAAAGGCCAAGCACCTAGAGCTCACTACTTAAACACAAAATAGGAGTCACACTGACTATAGTTGGATGGTTAAATCCAATAAGAATGTACTCCACAAAATAACATCTTCATATGCTGGATTCAGTACCGGTGTAGTTCTGATTGTCTTCTCAAAAACCCTCCTTCAATATTTAAATGATGTCTGCATGTATAGCTCTACTTATTCTCACATATACCTTCACACAATCCTTTTTCGCATTTCCCATTCGATCTTACAAATAAGATCTTACATTGATACCATCCCCTAAGACCAATTTTAGTAGGTCGGCTCTACAAGATATTACAATAAAATTAATTTATAAATCAATTAATACCCGATGCAATAATCAATTCAATATATTGCTTAATGCATTTACAACAATAATAAGTCATCTCCATAGCGTGCCATGCTAATCTGGAAAAGATAAGCTTGCCAGTGTAACCTGGACCTATTTGCCGGTAACATCAAATATGCAAATGCTAATATACCAATAAACAAAACTCCAAGACAAAGTGTCCACACGATGTCTTCAACATAACCAAGTATTTTCCATATCATTCCAAGTGCCGGTGATCATTATATCTTGCCAGTGTACCAGATACCGGTGACTGTACATAAGTCACTTGCTTGCTGGTGAATGTTGTTGATACTCCAAAATGCCAAAGTTGATAAGTGTTTAGTAGGTGCTGACATCAATGACAAAACCATACCAAAATACCAACAATCTCCCCCTTTGGCATTGATGGCAACACAAGATGGAAAAACCATCGAAGTGCCAAAACATAAATGCCAAATACCAAAAACCAACAATCTCTGAAAAAAGATCATAACCAGAAATCAAAATACAGATACAAAGAGTAATAATCTCTCCCAAATAACAATCTCTCCCCCTGGGAGCAACATGTGTTTTCCTTGTGTTTTTCCATACCAATCTCTCCCCCTTTGACATCAAATGCCAAAGTTATTACCAAGTCAAGTTCATATACAAAATACCAATCAATTTAGTATACCAACTACTCCCCCTAAGAAGTAGCTTCGTCATCAAAGCCGGAGTAAAATATTTCTCTGTTAATTGTGTCGATTGATGACAATCATCAACTTCCTAAGTCTCTACTGGTGGGGGTATGACCCCAAGCTGGTCTTTGAGATATTCAAAAGTCTCCTTAGGTAGAGGTTTAGTAAAGATATCTGCAATCTACTCTTTAGTATTCACATAAACCAGTTTTATTTCCTTTGCTTCAACATTTTCCCTTAGAAAATTCAGTTTGATAGAAACATGTTTGGTTTTAGAATGTAATACCAGATTCTTAGATATATCAATTGCTATAGTGTTATCACAATAGATAGTAATAGGTTCCTTGCATTTTACCTTTATGTCCTTCAACATTTTCTTAAGCCATAGTACCTGTGTACAGTTAGTTGCTACTGCAATATATTTTGATTCTGCTATTGATAAAGATGTACAACTTTGTTTCTTACTCAACCAAGAAACTAGTTTGTTTCCAAGAAAGAATGCTCCGCCAGTGGTGTTATTATTTACTAAGTTGTCATTAGTTTTATGTCCAAAGTCATCCTATATACTCTAGTTGGTTAATACTACCAAAATATTCAAGCAGTAAGCACTAAAGAAGTTGGTTACAAAAGAAAGGAGTCACAAAGTTAAGTATACACCGAGCTGTCTACCGAGTAATGTTTTATGTCTACTGAGTAGCAAAGAAGGTATACCGAGTAATCTGAACCGAGTAGAAAAGTGTTACCAAATTCAATGAACCTGGACACATATGTGGAAACGTGTTATAAGAATCGAGGAATAGGGAACCGTTATCACATAGGAAATTACACTTCAAGATTTTGTATGATTTTGAGGAAGTTTATCCAATGAAATAATTTCTATGTTTATTCATTTGATGAATCTTGTTTGTAAGATCAAAGCATGAACATATCACCATCCCAGAGATTTATTTATATAGAGTGATTTGAGAATCAAAATGAGAGAGACATGTGTGATAGAAGAGTTAAAAGGAAAATCATAAGAGGACACATTGCGTTGTGACTGCTATGATTGACAGAGATATTCAAAGGTCACCGAGAAAGTCTTCAAAGAACAGTTTAAGGGACAGAGTAAATAGAAGGGTTTACCGAGTTGATTTATCAATTACCAAGGTATGCTATGAGCAAGGTAATTTCATATTGAGCACATAGAATCTGCTATAACATTTCAGATGTAAAGTTGCAGATATTTGTAAAGATTTTATTGAATCATTTGAGTTGTAATAGAAACCTTAAATAGGGTAAAAGACTCTAACAAAGTCTATAAATTGTAAAGCCTTTAACCAGGTGCAACATTTTGTATAAGTGTTGTAAAAATCCTTTAGCCAGGTAGACCTAAAGATCTTGATACTCCTAACAGGGTAAGCTATTAGAAATAGCTAAACATGTAGCTCTAACCGAGCAACCTTATTATTGTAGTAGTGAAGTTGTGGGTGGCATCCCCACCGCAGTTTTTCTCTCTAACAAAGAGTTTCTACGTAACCAAAATATTTGTGTTATGGAGTGAAATGTGTATGAATGTTATTTCTATAATTATGTGTTAGCTTTATATTATGAGATCAACAATTTACTGTAGCGTCGTAAATTGTACGCACTCGCTAGGGTGGTACAATTTCACACCTAGTTTAGCACCCGCCTTAGTGCATTTTACATCCTGCATTGCATTTCTCCTTAAGCACTTAATTAATCAAATTAATTAGGTCTAAGGTCCTATTTCATCATTCTCTACATCATAAAGTTGGGCCCTTTCACTAAAGCGTGCCCCTCGCATTTTATTCCTCCAATACATCACTTAATCAAAAACCCTAATTAAGTCCTATTTCGAACTTGGGGGCTTGGTTTCGGGGTCAAAACATCTCAAAATCACCTGTAACTTCGGGATTCTCTCTAAAATCATCATATCCGACGGCCCTGAAAATTTGGTGAAAAGTTGTCGGGACAATGGCGCCCGGAGTGCACATGGTCCCGGACATTTTTCTCGAAATTTTAGGAGCACGATCCAATCATAAAATAAAGCTTAACCCCAAGAAATTGGCGGGATATTCAATCTCTAGGTCGGCCAAAATACGAATTTACGATCTAGGGTTTCCTACATAAGAGCTCTCTTTCTTCATTTGGAAGGGGCCGGATTTTTGGTTTCTAGGAACTTCATATGCAGCGAAAGAGCAGATCTTTGAGAACTTCAACAACATTCAACATCATTCTATCAAGCATCTATCAAATTCATTCATCCACTTAGGGCTTGGAAGACATTGAAGAACAATAGGAGATTACCGATTGAAGATTGGCTTGTACTCCTCCCTTGAGGGTTGGGTATGATTTCGTATTGTTTTCATGTCTTTGCATAAGCTTTGATACATCATTTATTCATGCTTTAGATCACATTGCATCTTGATTTGGAGCATTTGCATTATCATTTACAAGCAATTAGGGTTTACTTTCTAGGTTGCTCTAGTTGGCTTTCTTGCATTTTTGGACCTTGCACACACACTAGGTCTGCACACACAATACATTTTACAAAACAACTTGGCTATTCGTGGAGGTGGAAATCACCGAAGTGGGGGTTTGACTAAGGCAAAACCCTATATAGCCGCCCCTCCCCCTTTTCAGATATTATTGCAGGTTTCGGGATTCGGACGACGCCACAGGATACAGATCCGGAGAGAGAAGGTCGAGACAGCATTCTGTGTGAAATTGTAGAGCAGAAGACTGGGACAGGGGCGCTGGGCACCCTGGTCCCTGGGACAGAGGCACTGGGCGCCCTGGTCCTCCGGACAGACAGTTTACAAACAGCTTCTCGACAGTGTTTCAGAGTGCAGAACAGTGGTTTCCGGTGCAGTTTTTAGGACAGTGGCGCCCGCGCCCCCATCTCGAACATTTTCAGTCTGATTTTGACTCTGGGTACATATCTGCATTCTTATTCCATCCTTGTATTTACAACTGTTCATTGTTTGATCTCAATTCTGCAATCTTGTTATTAGTTCATACTTGCATTACTTGATCTTACAATTTCAACAAGGGAATAGAAATCCTAATAGATATCCTATGGCTCTCTCTTTCACTAAAAGAAGTAGCCAATTGTGCGATATCTCTAGGCTCTTTCGTATTCCGTAATGTGTGTCAAAAGGTAGGATTAGGGCATGTTAACCTAGTCTCACTTTTTCCCCTACACATTTACAATTTATGTTTATCAGTAAGATTGTTTTTGGAGAAAAGTTTTGAAGTACTGATTCACCCCTCCCCTCTCAGTACGTTAGCTTTCCTAGTTGGACCTAACAATTGGTATCGGAGCCTCAATCTTGGAAAAGGATTTAACAACCTAAAGAGAAAGATCTTATCAATGGAAGGCTATAAACAATCTCGGAGAATTGTGAATCTTCAAGAAGAATTGGATCATGCTAATCAAGTGATTGCAGATATGTAGAGACAAATGCAAAGATCACTGAAAGTCAGAAGAAGGTTGTCTAATGATTTATAGGACTCACAAGAGTTGGTGGAACAAATTGAGACATCATCTGAGAACAGTATATCAGAAGAGACTGAAGAAATGATTGGAGAACTGAAAGAAAAGAACAAAGCATTGACTGAACAACTAAAAGCAATGAAAAGAGAACATGAGCATTTCAGCACATAGATGACTGAAAATCTTGATGCATTAAGAACAACTGAGGATAACATAAGAGACATGGAAAGGGAAAAGCAACAGCTAGAAGCACTGGTGTCTGAAAAGAATGATGAAATCACAAGAATGACTAGAATTCAACATAATCTTTTTGATCAATTGGGTCATGCACATCATTAAGCAAATCTAAAAGAAAATGAGAATCAAACTTTGAAACTTGAATTATCAAGATTGACCAATGAACTTGAAGCAGATAAGAAATCAAAAGAAACACTGAAGAAAAGTTATGAAGCATCAAGGATGTTGGATGAGCAACTAAATATAAGAAGACCCAACAAAGATGTAGACTCGGTTACAAAAAAAACTCTACCGAGAAAGGGATCAACACCACCGAGAGAGGGGAATCATCAAAGCAAGCTGGAAACAAGGAGAACATCAAAGGAAAGAAGCCTATCTGCAACTACTGTGGTAAACAAGGACATACTGCCAACATGTGCCAAATCAGAAAAGGTAAGCAACCAAATGTCACTAGGTCTGATGGTTATTGTTACAATTGCAATAAGTATGGTCACACACCTAAACAATGTAGGACAAAGTCTACTAGCAATTTTTAGAAGGCAAAATTCAAGGGGTTTTGCAAAAACTACAATAGATATGGACACAGTACCGAGAAGTGTTGGTTTAAGCAGAAAAACTATATGAGGTCTTCACACCGAGCAAATACCAGAAGCTACCGAACTCACACAAATCTTAACCGATAGTATACTACAGTACCATGGGATTACAATACAAGGATATGGTGTGAATGTTGTGGAAGATATGGACATATAAGTGCCAACTGCATGATAAGGTTTGGAAAGAACAACCGAAGTTCATGGAGAAATCCTGGAATGGCATGCTTTAATTGTCATAAAGTTGGACACTTGGCTAAAGATTGCAGAGATCAACCCAGAGGAGATACTGAAGAGATAAAAATCAAACTACAAAAAATCTAGAAAAAGAAGGAAATTGAGTCAAAAAATGAAGAAAGCACCTTACCTACCGAGTTAGGTGCATCTACTTTGAATTAATCAGTAAAGGTATGAAGGGACTGCATTCTCTCAAGGTTAGATCTTAACAGTTCCTATTTTATCATGTACTTAATTTCAAAATCTGCATAGCTAAGATGCATTAGCAAGTTTGAAATTCTATCTAGTCTTGTGGAGAACCAGAGAAGTTAGTAAGTGCAGGAAGCCTGTCTAGTCAGTAAAAGCGTAAAAGGAAGTTAATCAGTTTAGTGGAACTGACTGCATTTAATGTTTTCTTACCTAACTGCACAAATCCCGATAAGGTAAAATGTGTACTTAAAGTTCTTCGTGCGGTCATTTTACACTTACCAGTTATCAAGAGTAGAGCTAAGCGATTCAAAGGCGATCAAACATCTCCCGAGCGAATTTCAAGGTATTTATACAACACTCTCAAACGCATTTTCAAGCCAATTAACTAGTCGATATCAATTGTAAACATCTGCATTATATTTACTAAGATGAAAGCATTTTCTGGTTAGTTAAAACCCTAAGCTCTTTCGTTAGTAGAAATCCAAGTTTGAAATGGTTCCTAAGTTGCAGAAACCTATTGTAGTTGAGACTATTGAGAAGCCCTCACTGAAGTATTCCTTACCTCCCAAAGTTGCATTTGAACCTGATGAGAAAACTGCATTCTCTTATTCCGGATAGGGTTCTATTGGTTGAAGATGTCAAATTCTACACTAAGTGCCATGTTGAAGAGCTAGGTCATACCAAGATCAAGGACATGTATGATGAGTTATGCACCGATGGAATCCTAGATAGCAATTATGAGCATATCAAAGTCAAGGGATTGACTGAAGCCCTAACCTACCCTCAAGTTTTCAAACCCCAATGGGTTAAATTTGTTTTGAGCAGAGTTCATGATGAATTTATGTGGTTAGAGGAGCAACCGTTCAAAATCACCAAGGAGATCATTCACATAATAACCGGATACCCTATATACAACCATGCCCGAGCACAGAAAATGATTTCATAGAAGGAATTGATAACTTTAGCCGGAATTGAGTCTGATTGTAGAGGTCTTAAATTGAATAATGTTACAGATGCAGAGCTAAAGTTTGCAATTAGAGTCATCAGTTATTGTTTCTTTCAATCAGCAAGAGAAAAAAATGTACCTTGTGCAGCTGTAGATTTGGCCTACAAGATTGTGAAAAAGGGTATGAAGATTGATCTATGTGAAGTGTTGTTGAAAAACCTATTTGAAAATCTCAACACTATAAGGAAACCTAAGAAGAATAACTCGGCAAACACACTAAAGTTTGGGTCACTCTTAGTGTGCATGTTTTTCTATTTTCAAAAATCCTTCCCATCAGTTGGTAACATAGTTTGGGAGTTACACCGACCAATCACCCATCAAATAAATGACTTTATCAATCAGTTAGGTGATAATTTCAATGAGATAATGGATGATTACTTCAACAAATTTCAAGAAAAGATGCATAACAGGTACAAAATCCCACCTTAGTTAGTGGAAAAATATAAGGATGATATATGTTTTGAAGTGGACACCAACTATTGTTATGTCAATGCAGTAGATCCTAGAACTCAATCTCTACCATCCATGGGTTATGAGATGGATCTTGATATTTCTCAACAATAGATAGATGCCTTTTTGACACTTCCAAGGCACTCAACCGAGATCAGGTATGGTACCTATGAAGAGGTCAAAGAAAAAGTAAAAATGAGCATAGTAGTACCGAAGGCTACAAGAAAAGCCACTAAAATGATCAAAGTGCTTACTGAGAAATTTGGAGAAGGTTCTACCTCCACTCCTATTGAGAGTGATCAACTTACAATTGAGGAAGAATCTAAGGCTCAAGAAGTAGCAATTGCTCTGAGCACCAAGTTGCCAAAGGGAAAAATATTGAAAAGGAAGAAACAAGATACACCTAAGGTATCACTGACTCCACCAGTGAAACGACCTAACACTAGATCATCTGCAGTGTCACCCGGTAAGAGGCAGAAAAAGGTTGAATTGCCTAAAGTTACAAAGACTTATAGAAAGTCAACCAGGAGACTCATTTTGAATGAAGAGTCAAGTGACACAGAATTTGAAGACAAAAACAAATTTCAGATTGTTAAAAGCACAAAGGAAGATGTACACAGTGTTGACAACTTTTGTGCCAAACTGAAACAATATGGAGGATTCGGGTCATTTAGGTATGTAAAATATGACTCTAGAATAGAAGATGAGAAGAGGCAAATAGAAGAATCAGTTGTATGCACACTTCTCAAATTCTGAGTAGTTCCATTGGAAGTAGGTAATTTTCTTCCAAATGCATTATACTCTCACATTGACAACAGATG
Source organism: Cryptomeria japonica (assembly GCF_030272615.1). Classification (NCBI taxonomy): domain Eukaryota; kingdom Viridiplantae; phylum Streptophyta; class Pinopsida; order Cupressales; family Cupressaceae; genus Cryptomeria; species Cryptomeria japonica. The sequence goes on along the minus strand of NC_081408.1, from coordinate 518,551,463 downwards.
GAAATATGCTATGGACTCGGAGAAGCAGATAAGAGAAAGAGTTTTAGTACATCTCTTTCCAGACATGTTGGTAGATGATATTAGAAATCATTTGAAAAACTACCAGAAAAATTTTCAAGTGAAGCATAGAGCCTTGAAAATGATGAATGGACTTTATCTTGAAGTCGAAAAGGAAACCAAAGAAAAATGGCAAGAAATCTTCATAATTCAGACTGAAGAAACTCAAGGTGAAGTTGAAATAGTTGACATTACCGAGCAAGATCCTGCTTCAACTATTCAACAAGATGAGGATGTCATGGACACTGAGGCACTGGAACAAGAGATGATAGAAGGAAATGCCTATGCCAAAGTAGTATCAAGTGAATCAGTTTTGGAACAAGTCAAGTCCTATCCTCCGGTAACTCAACAAGTTTCAACCGAGAGACCTCAGGACACTGATCAAGGCAAAGAGGGTCAACAGTCTACAAAAGGAGAATCTACCTCTTAGGCCACCAGGGAATAGACTTCTCAAGCACCTGCATGCACTAAAACTGTTGCCATTGAGACCCCAAGCAAGGAATCACCGAAGGACACATCAGAGGCTAAGGGAACTAACAAAAGTGTTGCCTCTACCGAGCAACCTACCAAGGGTGAACAAGCCTCCAAAGCCATTGTACTCGTTCAACTGGTGAAAGCCTCATCATCCAAAGAAAAGAAAGTGAAGAAGCATAGTTTCAAGGTAGATCTGTCAAAGCCTATTGTGTTGCCAAATGTTGACATTTCAAAACTAAAAGGGCAAGCACTTATTGAATTCAGAGAACTATGTAAAGCCAAAGTAGAACAAGAAAGACAAATGGCTATTCAGAAGAAGAACTAAGTACTTCAGAAGGTTAAAGCATTATTGAATGACATGCTACCTGAAGCTACTGTGAATAAAGATGCTACCATCCATATGCAATTGGATGAACTATTCACTAAATTAGAAGCATCAGTAGTAGATGCATCATAATACCTTAGCAAGTTAAAGAACAAAGAGCCAACTGCCAAAATGATTGAAGAAGTGCAGAAAGCAATTGCCATAGGTAAAGTCAAGCTTGTTAGACTCATTGCTGAGTTGTCCCCTCAACTCAAACATATTCTTTATTTATTTCAGAAGCTCTGTACATTTTCATTATTTATTAAGGATATGAAGCATAAGACCAAAGTTATTGAACAAGAGATTACCAAACTCTCCAGTAAATTGACTACCAAGCCAAATTCTGTTCAGAATTTCTATACCAAGCTACAAACTCTTATGGCTCAACAGTTAGAACTTCATAATGAAGAGCACAAAATAAAGATGGATATCATGACTCTTCAGACCTTATTTATTCCCCACTTATCATCAGTCCAAGAGCAGATCAACCGAGCTACCCACTTATCCACTCAATAAGAGGGAAGCACTTTAGATGGTTTGATTTCACTGTTAGCTGATATTACAGCTCAGAATTCCCTAATGGACAGTGTCAAGAATGCACTCTCCACTGCTCTCACTGACACTAGTACAAAGTATAAATCTATTTTTGACCAGTTGCCTCCACCTAATGGTAACTAGTTTTGATGTTTGTCAAAAAGGGGAAGTGTACCGAGTATAAGAGGGAGTTGTACTAAGTATAAGAGGGAGTGTACCGAGCAGAGCAGAGTATCTGAATGTACAATTGAATTTGACAGGGGGAGCATAGAACACAGAGCAGTGAACACCGAGCATTGATCACATGAGCATGCAAATTAAGTTATGTACAATATATTGATAAGGGGAGTATATATTGGAGTATATTAATATTCATTGACAATTGTATATACTATCATTTTAGTCAAATTTTGTAAGTAAATAGATTTTGAGTTATGACTTTGAAAGGAGTTTTGTCAAACATACCAAACTAATGTCAAAAGGGTAGATTGTTATTATTTACTAAGTTGTCATTAGTTTTATGTCCAAAGTCATCCTATATACTCTAGTCGGTTAATATTACCGAAATATTCAATCGGTAAGCACTAAAGCAGTCGATTACAGAAGAAAGCAGTCACAGAGTTAAGTATACACCGAGCTATCTACTGAGTAACGTTCTATGTCTACCGAGCAGCAAAGAAGGTATACTGAGTAATCTGAACTGAGTAGAAACGTGTTACTAGATTCAATGAACCTGGACACATATGTGGAAACGTGTTACAAGAATCGAGGAACAGGGAACCGTTATCACATAGGAAATTGCACTTCAAGATTTTGTATGATTTTGAGGAAGTTTATCCAATGAAATAATTTCTATGTTTATTCATTCAATGAATCTTGTTTGTAAGATCGAAGCATGAAAAGATCACCGTCCCAGAGAGATTTGAGAATCAAAATGAGAGAGACATGTGTGATAGAAGAGTTAAAAGGAAAATCATAAGAGGACACATTGAGTTGTGACTGCTATGACTGACAGAGATATTCAGAGGTCACTGAGAAAGTCTTCAGAGAACAGTTTAAGGGACAGAGTAAACAAAAGGGTTTACCGAGTTGATTTATCAATTACTGAGGTATGCTATGAGCAAGGTAATTTCATATTGACCACATAGAATCCGCTATAACATTTTAGATGTAAAGTTGCAGATATTTGTAAAGATTTTATTGAATCATTTGAGTTGTAATAGAGACCTTTAATAGGGTAAAAGACTCTAACAAAGTCTATAAATTGTAAAGCCTTTAACTAGGTGCAACATTTTGTATAAGTGTTGTAAAAATCCTTTAGCAAGGTAGATCTAAAGATCTTGATACTCCTAACAGGGTAAGCTATCAGAAATAGCTAAACATGTAGCTCTAACCGAGCAACCTTTATTATTGCAGTAGTGAAGTTGTGGGTGCCATCCCCACTGCAGTTTTTCTCTCTAACAAAGAGTTTTTGCGTAACCAAAATATTTGTGTTATGGAGTGAAATGTGTATGAATGCTATTTCTATAATTATGTGTTAGCTTTATATTATGAGATCAACAGTTTACAATTTATGTTTATCAGTAAGATTGTTTTTGGAGAAAAGTTTTGAAGTATTGATTCACCCCTCCCCTCTCAGTACATTAGCTTTCCTAGTTGGACCTAGCAGGTGGTGCTTTTTCTATCATCCACATCTCCTACCCAATTTGCATCTGTGTATGCACATAATTCAAAGTTTTCATCCTAGGATACCATAATCCAAGATTTATAGTGCCTTGTAAGTACCATAAAATCCTTTTTTACTGCTGATTGATGCTTTTCTCTAGGATTACTCTAAAATCTTAAAACAATACATACTGCATTCATAATATCAGGTCTGGTTTGTGTCAAATACAATAAACCTCCTATCATAGATTTGTATCTAGTTGGATTAATAGGTGTAGATTCATCCCTTAGTGATAGTTTGTCATTTGTAGTCATAGGTGTGCTTACTGGTTTAGAGTTCTCCATCGCAAATTTCTTTAGTAACTCTTTTAAGTACTTGGATTGACTCAAGAATATACCTTTATCAATCTATGAAATCTGTAATCCTAAAAAGAATTTTATTTCTCTAATCATAGACATTTCAAATTCTTGCTGCATTTTGATAGAAAATTCTTTACATAATCCATCTTCTCCTCCAGAGATTATATCATCAACAAAAACTTCTATAATCAAGATGTCATCATTAATCACTTTATAATATAAATTGTTGTCTGCATTACCTTTAGAAAAACCAATCTTCAAAAGATACTTATCCAATCTTTCATACCAAGCTCTTGGAGCTTGCTTCAACCCATACAAAGCTTTTCTTAACCTGCAAACCATATCTTTGTTATCTGTCAAGGAAAATCCATCAGGCTGTTCAATGTAAACTTCTTCTTCAAGATCTCCATTCAAAAATGCACATTTAATATCCATTTGATATACTTTGTAGTTCTTATGTACTGCAAAAGCCAAAAATCATCTAACTGCCTAAATTTTAGCTACTGGTACAAAGGTTTCATTGTAATCGATTCCTTCTTTCTGAGAATATCCCTTACACACTAGTCTTGCTTTATTTCTGATAACCTTACCATCTTTATTAAATTTGTTTCTGAATACCCATTTGGTTCCAATTACATTTTTATCTTTAGGCTGGGGAACTAATGTCCAAGTGTTATTCTTCTCAATTTGTTCTAATTCTTCTTCCATAGCTTTAATCCAATATTTATCTTCACATGCCTCATTAACTGATGATGGTTCAATTTGAGAAATAAGACATACCTCTTCATTTTTCATAACTCCTTTATACTTGTTTCCAATTATCTGATCTTCAGAATGATTTAGTCTTACATACCGGGGTGTTTTTGTTTCCTGTTGTTCCTCAGTTACTGTGGAATTTTTAGATGATATCGGGGTAACTGGATCTTCATTCTGTATCGGTGGATTCAGTGTAGGTTCATTTGTCAAAATTTGTATTGCCGGTTCACAGTCTATATACCTTGAAGTTCCTCTGAATTGTTCATCAATCTTTACATTTGTACTTTCAACAATTTTCTGCAATCTTTTGTTAAAACATCTATATGCCTTGCTCTTAGATGAATAACCAAGAAATATTCCTTCATCACTTCTAGGATCAAATTTTCCAATATACTCATCTCTTATGATATAACATTTACTTCCAAAAATTATGAAATATTTAATAGTAGGAGTAATACCAAACCATAGTTCATGAGGGGTCTTACCGGTTTCACCTTTGATGTGAACTTTATTGAATGTATAGACCGCTGTACTGACAAACTCTCTCCAATATACATGTGGTAGGTTTTCTTCTGATAACATACTTCTTGCTGCATCCAAGATAGTTATGTTTTTTCTTTCAACAACTCCATTTTGTTGTGGTGTCTGAGGTGCTGATAGCTATCTTTTGATTCCATTTACTTCACAGAATGTATTAAATTCCTTCGATGTAGATTCTCCTCCTTGATCTGATCTTAGACATTTGATTTTCTTATTGGTTTCATTTTCTACCATAGCTTTGGACAGTTTGAGCTTTCCAAGTGCTTCTGATTTTTCTCCGAGAAAAGTAACCGAACACATTCTAGAATAGTCATCAATGATTAGCATGAAATATGTATCACCTTGTAAGCTTTAAGTTCTAATTGGACCACATAAATCAGTATGAATTAAATCAAGAGCATTATTGGATTTTTCTGGAATACTTTTGAAACTAGCTCTAACTTGTTTTCCAAATTGACATTCCTTACATACTGTATTGTGAGGTTTGACAATTTTAGTTAAATCTCTAACTACCTTAATAGTACTAATTATCACCATGCAATCAAAGTTTACATGACAAAGTCTCTTATGCCATAGCCAACTTTCATCAATATGTGCAATTAAGCATGTCTTTTCACTGTTATTCAAATGAAAGATATTACCTCTAGTCTAATTACCGGTTGCAATTTCCAAACCAGTTCTATTCATGATTTTGCATTTTCCATTTTTTAATTGTAACTGAAATCCTTTCTCAACTAATTGACCAACACTCAAAATATTATGCTTTAATCCTTCAACATAGTAAACATTGTCAGTGTTATGCCTACCATCAAGAGATATTGTACCCTTACCTTTGATCAAACAAGCTTTGTCATCTCCAAATCTCACTAAGCCTCCATTGTATTCTTGAAAGTTCAAGTATTTACCTTTATCTCCTGTCATATGATGTGAGCATCCTGAATCAATGATCCACTCATCCTTTACTTCAACTTTAGCTGCCAAGGCCTGTTCTACAGGTTGAGTAGTAGGTGCCAATTGTTCTTCTGTTATAGCAACAAAAACCCATCCATTGTCTATCAGATCCTCATCAGAATCATCAGTCACTCCTTCATCATCAATGTAACAAGATTTGTCTTTATTCTTCTTAAATATGTATCTCTGATATTCAGGGTTAGGCTTGTATGTTCTTCTAGCTTCTTCTCCTAGTCTAGCATGTCTATCGTGGCATCTTAAAGCCATATGACCAATCTTATTGCAGTTAAAACATTTAAAGGGTGCTTTACCTTCATACTTACTTCCAATTGGATCTTTAGGCATTTTCCTTGCAAATAGTGCTTCAAGTTCTTCAAGTTCTCTTGCATAAAAGGCTTTCCAATCTGATTTGTCAAATGATGGTGCAGATGATGTTGTTGCTTTAAAGGCTAAATCTGTCTTTATAGTAGCAACATGACCAAATTCTTCAATTTCAAAAGCTGAAAGTTTTCCAATCAATGTATCCCTAGTTACTGATGTATTAGGCATTGTTCTTAACTCATTTACAATAGTGACTTTCATTTTATATGCTAGTGGCAATCCTCTTCAAACTTTTGAAACAAATTCATCCTCACTTAAGGTTCCTCCACAACATTTAATACCCAAAACAATCTCATTTACTCTTTCCATAAAAGTAGAAATCCTTTCATCTTCTTCTATTTTTAGATGTTCATACCTGATCTGGAATTTTTCAAGTTTTGCAATTTTGACTGTGGAATCTCCTTCATTCAGTGTTTCCAAATGATCCCAAATAGCTTTAGCAGTAGACCTATCTGATAGTCCCATGTTTTACTGATCAGATAATGCACTCAAAAGTGCTTCTCTTGCTTTGCAATCATTTTCCTCATCTTTAGTCAAGTTGGGTGGATTGGGCTGACTCTGAGTAGGAGCAGTATAACCATTCTTTGTAACATCCCAGATGTCCTTTCCAATGCAATTTAAATGTGTCTCCATTCTGATCTTCCATATTCCATAGTTGGTTCCATCAAGTTTAGGACTGTCCTTCCTGAAATAGTTAGTAGACATTGGATCTCCTCAAGTTATTAAACTTCTGCAAAAGAGGACTAAGCTTTGATACCAATTGTTAGGTCCCGGAGACAACTAAGAGGGGGGGGAGTGAATCAGTTGTCAAATAAATTCAAACCAAAAACAACTTAACCAACTTAATGCTTAATACTGGTAATTGGTCTAATATGCCAGTAGACGGTTTTAACAGTTAATTGCAATACCGGTAAGGATTAATGCATGAAACAAAAAGACAAAGTCATCCACAACACATCACACCTATATTTGTACGTGGAAACCCTATAAGGGGAAAAACCATAGTGGGAAACCTTACCCACAATCAAATGATACTATTGTAGATAGTAAGTGTATACAAATGGGGTCTGCACATGCAGAAAGGCCAAGCGCCTAGAGCTCACTGCTCAAACACAAAATAGGAGTCACACTCACTATAGTTGGATGGTTAAATCCAATAAGAATGTACTACACAAAATAGCATCTTCATATGCTGGATTCAGTACCGGTGTAGTTTTGATTGTCTTCTCAATAACCCTCTTTCAATCTTCAAATGATGTCTGCATGTATAGCTTTGCTTATTCTCGCATATACCTTCACACAATCCTTTTTTGCATTTCCCATTTGATCTTACAAATAAGATCTTACATTTATACCATACCCTAAGACCAATTTTAGTAGGTCAGCTCTACAAGAAATTACAATAAAATTAATTTATAAATCAATTAATACTCGATGCAATAATCGATTCAATATGTCAGCTTAATGCATTTACAACAATAATAAGTCATCTCCATAGTGTGTCATGCTGATCTGGAAAAGTTAAACCTGCCGGTGTAACCTAGACCTATTTGCCGGTAACAATAAATATGCAAATGCTAATATACCAATAAAAAAAACTCCAAGACAAAGTGTCCACATGATGTCTTTGACATAACCAAGTGTTTTCCATATCATTCCAAGTGTCGGTGATCATTATATCCTGTCGGTGTACCAGATACCGGCGACTGTACATAAGTCACTTGCTTGCCAGTGAATGTTGCTGATACTCCAAAATGCCAAAGTTGATAAGTGTTTAGTAGGTGTTGACATTGATGACAAAACCATACCAAAATACCAACAAACTTTAGATCTTTCATGTTTGATAATGCCCTTTCTGACATTTCACTTTCTAATGGTCAATTTACATGGATAAACCAGAGAACTTCCCTTCAAATTGCAAGTAGATTGGACAGGTTTTCCACTTCATATGAATGGATCCTTCAGAAATGTACTTTCAGCTCTAAAATCTATCGTTCTCTGGGTCTAACCATTTTCCTATCGAATTATGCCTAAATAAACATGAAGTTTCTCATCATAGATCTTCTTTTAAGTTTGAAAGAATGTGGTTTCAGCACCCACATTTTCATGCTCTGCTTCATCAATGGTGGGTGAGTGCCCCCTTCTGTAGGGGGAACAAAATGTTTCAATTTTATTTGAAAATGTAATTTGTAGAAGCAAATATCAAAGTCTGGAATAGGGAAGTATTCAAAAACATCTTTGCAGAAAAAACAAAGGTAGAGAAGGAATTAAAGGACCTCAATGAACTTATCTTTTCTACTAGGATTAATCTAGAAATTTTCTCAAAGCAGAAGCATTTACAAAGCTACTGGGAAAACTTGTGCTCTAGAGAGGAGGAATATTGGAGACAAAAATCAAGGGAATTATGGCTAAAAGAAGGAGATAAAAATACTAAATTCTTCCAGGCATCTGCAAAGATTAAGCAAGCTACATCTACTATCTTTTCTATAAATGCCTCTTCTTCGGGGGAAAAATTAACTATTGAACAAGAAATTAGGGAAGAGGGTGAACTCTTCTTGCTCCCTCCCCTCCTTTTGTTCCTGAGGAGTCCAGTGTCGACATATTGTTAGACTCCATTCCTTGTCTGATTTCACAACATGATAATGATTATTTGATGCAACCTTTCTCTCTTGCTGAATTACAAGAGGTGGTAGTTTTGATAGCTCCTGACAAGTCTCCAGGCCCTGATGGTTTCACCATACTATTCTTTCAAAAGTGTTGGGATGTTTTAGGCTTTGATCTTTTAATGGCTTTGGAGGAGTCAAGACAAAAAGATTTTATTCTCAAGAACTTCAATTTAACTCATCTTGCTCTTATCCCCAAATCCAATAACCCTCAATCTTCTGCAGAGTTTAGGCCTATCTCCTTGTGTAATTCAGTGTACAATATTTTCACAAAAGCTATCTATCTCCGGTTAAAATCCTTGATACCTAAGGTAATATCTCTTCAACAAGGAGGTTTTGTTCCTGATAGGGAAACATCAGAAGGTGCGCTTGTGGCCCATGAAGTTTTGCACTCAATTAACTCTTCATAGTCCCCTGCTTTTATAGCTAAATTAGACATGTTGAAAGCATATGATAAAGTATGTTGATCCTTTCTTTTGAGAGTGCTTAAAAAGTTTGGCTTTTTGGATAAGTGGTGCAAATGGATCAAAAATTGTATCTCTGGGGCACATTTTTCAGTTATTGTTAATGGTAATCCTTCTGGTTTTTTTTGAGCCACCCAAGGGGCTCGACAAGGTGACCCACTATCACCTTTTCTTTTCATTATCATGGCATAATCTTTTAGCAGATTGGTCAATAAGCAGTTGAGTCTGGGTTTTTGGAAGGGGGTATGCATCCCTAATACCTCAATTTCTATCACCCACATTTTATTTGCAGATGATACACTTTTATTTGGCTATTCCAATATACAAGAAGCAAGGCATATTAAGAAAATATTGGACATATATACTTCTGGATCTGGACAGAAAATCAATGCGCAAAATCTAAACTATTCATATTCAATACTTCTGAAATGGTGTCTAATAACATTATCCAGACATTGGGCTTTCTAATGGATTCTCTTCCATCATTGTACTTGGGTATCCCTTTATTTATGGGAGTAGGGAAACCTTCTTTTTGGAATTTTGTGATTGACAGATTAAAAAGAAAAATTTCTATGTGGAAAGCTAGATGGTTATCTCTGTCAGGTAGAATCCTTCTTGTCAAAATTGTTCTAGCTACAATTCCAAACTACTACATTTTAGTCCTTCAAGCCCCAAAATCTATTGTCTCTCATATTGAGAAAATTATTCAGAATTTTATTTAGAAAGGTAATCTTTCAGAAGATAAAAAGATCCCGCTTGTGTCTCTCAACAAAATGACTCCAAGTAAATCTATGAGCGAGGTGGGTCTGCACAATCTTTCAAAAATGAATAAGGCCTTTGGGGGAAAGCTAGTTTGGAATATGTATGAAAAACCACATGCTTTGTGGTGTCAAATTATGCAAGCAAAGTATTTAGATACTCCTACCCCTTCACATATATTTACTATCCTTGATCCTCCATCAGGGTCTGTAGTTTGGAACTTCATGATGGACTCTAGGAATGTGATTACTAGATACTTATCGTGGCAAGTGCATAGTGGCAAAGAAGTCAACTTTTGGCATGATTCATGGAGTGGTCTTGCCCCTCTTAATCTTGAGGATTCCCTAGTAGATGTGATCCCTATATTTATTTCTCATTCGGGTTCTCACCTTTATGGTTACATAGATGATCTTGAGAAGCCTTCAAATCGTGTCATTTGGAAGAAGCCAACTCTACTCCCAATCTCCCCAGGTCAAAAGGTAAAATTTTCTCCGATTCTCAAGAACCGCACTATCTTTATCTCTAATAGTTTGGACAAATTGATATGGTGCCCTGCAAAGAATTGAAAGTACTCTATCAAGGAAGGGTATAAGGCAATTCATCAAATGTCTGTTCAATCCTATTCATAAAGAGCCTACAATTTCTGTTGGAACAACAATGTTCTTCCCAAGGCAGGGATGTTTGCTTGGATTGCTCTACATAAGAGAATACTCACTAGTGAGGGACTTGTTAAATTGAATATTACACATCCATTTGCTTGTGTACTTTGTGTTGAACACAATGAAATGTTAGATCATCTCCTCCTCCAATGTGATTTTTCTCACTATTGTTGGATGTTTGTGCTTGATAAGCTTTCCTTTAGCACCCCTCTTCTAGATAATGTATGGGATTTGTTCTAGTCATGACCAGTCTTATACTCATCCTCTCTTTTTGAATGTATTTGGAAAGTGATCCCATCCATAGTAGTATGGTCACTTTGGTGGGAAAGAAATAAGTGTATTTTTAGAAAGCAAACATCTCCTCTTTCTGATGTTTTCAATTATATTGAAAAATTAGTACAAAATTGGTTAATGCTTATGTTTCAAATCAGTTCGATTTAAATAGAGAATTTACTTCTTGGGATGGTCCAGTTATTAATTGCTGGAAGGGCATCTCTATTCCTGTATCACCTTGTCTTCCAAAAGTGAGAACTAGTAAAATTGATAGAAATAAAGTGAAATGGTGTCCTCCGGATTCAATGCATTTCAAATTAAATTTTGATGGCTCCTCTAAAGGGAACCCAGGTGATGCAGGGATAGGAGTATGCATAAGGGATCACACAGGATGTGTTTTTGCTTTGAAATATGCTTTTATTCCATCGAGTACTAACAACTTTGCATAGGCGTATGATTTACTTGAAGGTATTCTACTAGTAAAAAAACCAAACATCTCTTATATTCACATTGAAGGCGATTCAACTATTATTATCAATGCTTGCATAAAGAGAAATATTGATAATTGGTAGATAAGATATTTACTTGAACAAGAATGGACACTAATTGATACATTTACAAACTTCACCATTTCACATGTGTATAGAGAAGGGAATCGGGTTGCAGATCATTTGGCAAATATGGGAAGTTCCAAGGAGGAACTTAATATGATGGTTCCAAATTGTGATTTTGATTCTTATCCAATTCTTAAGGGGAAAATTTTGGAGTATATAGGTACATGATAATATTACATATAGCTATGTTGTGGTCTTTTTCATAATGATATAAAATGGTATGTGTGGTATTATAAGTGCCGAGTCCTGTGCTTTTGCTGTATCTGTATATTGTGAAGGGATGTCGATTTGAGAAGCGTGCTGGATTGTAAGTTGGATAAATGCATAAGTGAGATAGATTGTGGACTGCTATGGAAATGTGTACAACTCTCGTGATATTTTGGTTCGGATTGCACCTTGTTCAATATATTCCAGAAAGCATTCGATACTGGGGGATGTTTATGGCACTCGGTATTCTGGACACTATAAGATATTGTATTTTTTGGTATATTTGAGATTTAAATCTCACGATCTTTCTATGTATTATAGAGCAAGGATCAGAGTTTTTCTTATTGGTTATTTTCTCTGGGAGCTCTTTGAATCAACTTTATATAATAAAATATATTAAGTGGCACTGCCACCTTTTTCAAAAAAAAAAATAATAATAATAATTATAAATTTTTTTTAAAACAAAAAAAACATTTTTTAAAACAAAAAAAAACATTTTTTAAAACAAAAAAAAACATTTTTTAAAATAGAAAAAAACATTTTTTAAAATTAAAAAAATCATTTTTTTAAAATTAAAAAAAATCATTTTTTCTTTTCTTTATTAGGTTTTTTAAATAAAACCAACGCTTCCAATTGATAGTCAAGGGGGGGGGGGGAGGGGGGGGGGGTTAGTTGCTCCTTTATATCTCTTGGCATCATCCCAATCAGAGGCATCTTCATTTGTGGTATTCTATAGGGCTTCTTTCGTGGCATCATCCCAATCAGAGGCATCTTCATCTGTGGTATTCTATAGGGCTTCTTTCGTGGCATCATCTACATGTATCCATATTTGCATGATCCTGTTGTATGCTCTTGCATAAGCAATGTTGTACTCGCACTATCATAAAGTGTCACACCTCTTTGTATCTTGTCATTGATGACATATTGATGTAAGCCTTTTGTAAAATGTAGATTAGGAATATTCATGTGATACTTTTATTCTCTTGTTGAGAAAGTATTTGGATCGAGTACATCTTCCATTGGTGCTCATCTGTTTGTCTCCATGTGAGACTTGGTGCATGACTCCCATTGAGACTTAGATTGTACACATTTGTGCATGGCTCCCATGAGACTTTGATTGTATCATTATTTTTGCCATTATGAGTATCCAGGTGATGCTCAAAGAAGGTTATCTCCATGCTCGATCTTCATTTTGTTGCAATGAGTGATTCATCATCATCGACATTCGTACTTGGTTTTTTCACACTTTGACATTATTGGTACAACATTGGCTCTATTTCTTCCTATGGGGAGGTATTTTGGTTAACATCTTGGACCATTTTTGCAAGAGATTCTACATTGAAGGGGGGCTTCATAGTCTCTTCTTCTCTCTTATGGGGGGGACTTTTTCCTCACATGAGGTTTTGTTCTTCTCATACATCATTGAGAGCATTGGGTGCTTTCATCATCTCTCTTTTGGGGGGGAATTTTTTCCCATTGGGTTTTTCTCTCTTTCTCCATTTGTGAGAGATTGCATTGCATTGGTTTGAGTGCATTTGCATTTGTACATGGGTACCTAACATGGCCTAGTAGCCGGGACCCATCTTACATTGTTAGCTTAAGTGCATTCCCCTAAGTTGCACTTAAGGGGGGTTGTTGGTGTAAATTATTTCTCATAATTACACCTTAAGTTGACTTAGGATAATGCATCTCATAGGATATTTAGGAATACACACATATGGGGTGGGAAAGTAGTGGGAAGAAATAAAAGAATGACTAAAACACAATGTTAGTTAATGGGTTAAGTTAGAGGAAGAGTTAGATGAGGATTAAAGTTAGGAGGCATGTGGGGAAATAGAATTAATTAATTCTATGAGAGAATTTAAGAGGAAAAAAATCAACATGGATTAAATAATCAAACTATGCATTTGATTTATTTAATAGAAGAAGTGATCAAATTTAATTAATTAATTAATTTATGATTGTCAATTAATTATTTAAAAGAGGACTATAGCATAATTAAAAATAATAATTAGCTAGAAGGAGGGAACACTAATTAATTGAATAATGCGTAATTATTTAATTTAAGAGCATTTAGGATAGCTAAATTCAATTAATTCAATTAATCAAATATAGGTGTCTACAATCCTCTATTTAGATTTGCTACTATATTTTATAGATTTTTCTCCAGGTAACCTTTCATTCAGTCTTTTGTGTTTTCACTTCATGGTTGATTACTTGGTCATTCTAGTTCTTGGAATCTTTTTATTTGTAGTGGATGGCTTCTCTTGGGTTGTCCTACATGTATTTGCACCACTTTGCCCTACTTGGGCATTTTGAGAATCCTTTTGATGCATTTATTTGCTTGTAGACACACTGAGATAACATGCCACTCTTGTGTATGGTTTTTGGAGATTTTGCACATTTTGTTGTGCCTTATTTTATACATGCACTGTATTATAAAGTGTCATGGGAGGTTGCATAGTGCCTTTGTTTTTCCATTACACCTTTGTCCAATGAGTGTCCCTCCATGACTGTTGGCATTATGAATGAATTGATTATGTGTGGCATTGATATTTTGTCATTGATGTCAACACTAGCTCTTATCGGTAGATAGAGTTACACTGGTTGATATGGATGGTTACCGATAGACAGGTTATCAGTATAAGAGCTAGTGTTACCGGCATAAGAGATTATCTAGTTGACACTTCTGACATGTTTGATCAATGAAGTATATTGGATTTCATGAGTTATATGCTCCATAAGCATATTTTGGTCAGTTGGTATTGGCTTGGTAATTGGATGTTATCATACACTCTGGTAAACCCTTACCGACATTGGTTTATAGCGTTACCGATAGAGCTTTCATTGAGGAATCATGGCAGGATGCACAATTGGTGTTGGTGCAACTTCTTCAAGGATTTCAGGATACTGAAGATGTTCATTGATCATGTTTCAATTTCTTGAAGACATTGCTTTGGCGTGGTGGACCCAAAATAGGTTCGGTACCTATCTAGGTTATGGACCGGTATCATGCTAGCTAGCATGTACTCTACATGTTACCTGGATGATTTGAGATGTTTTATGGATTTTTTATTATTGTTTTGATCTTAAGCCGACATGGCATATCATTGTAATAAGGAATTATGTAATGATTTTATTGTAATATCTTTAGGTGGCCGACCTAATTGGTTTAGGCCTTAGGGTTTGTATAAATAAGAGGTAGAAACTCTTTGTAATGTATCATGGCTATTGAAAAGGTCACGGTCAAGGAATATAATGTGAAAATATTGTAATATCATTCAGGCAGAGGAGTTGATCGATCATTGGTGATCATATTGGTTTCAGAAGAGGATTTAGTTCTCCGACATTGAGCTTAACTGAGACTGTAATTAGGCATAGTAGATGCTATTTCTAGTAGTTCACTCTATTGGATTGTTGTCCATTTATCTTGAGAAGGTTGTAGCCTCTTTGTAGTTAGTGATAATCTATTTGTAATGAGCAGTATGCTCTAGGAAGTGTGCCTTCCTACAACTGCAGGCCCCTCATTGTAACACATACTTTCTACAGAAGTATCATCTGACTGTGGGTAGGCTTCCCATCGTGGTTTTTCCCTTTCTAGGTTTTCCACATACAAATCATGGTGTTATGTGGTATGGTTGCTTTTCATTGATTATCTACTTAATTGTTAAGTTGTATTGTTTACCAATATCTGTTTCTATTGACATCTATTTGTGCTTTACCGGTACTTGATTGGTTTAAGGTTGTATTATGGATTAAAAGTTATAATCTGTTAACAACTGATTCACCCCCCCTCTCATTTTTTCACTGGTTATCCTAACAATGACAACATTGAATCTTAGAGATTCTTGTCCCATGCATATGTGCATTGGTTGCATACCCTTTTTTAGCTGCAGGTACTTTCTTGAGCACATTCAGATTCTCCTTCATACACTTCATAGTGACACATAGTTCAGTGGACCTGTCATGCCTCTCCCTTATTAGCATTATGGGGTGGTTTCTACTATTGGTGCTAATGCTTCCTTGGTTTCACTTTGGAGTTAGTCACTCTTGCATTCCAATTTTGTGGAGGCAACCTTCCATCTCCCATTGATTAGAGTTCTTTAGACTATTGGTACCTATATTTTCAATTAGTAGTTTGATTTTGTGCAGTTTAGTTTCATTAGGGTCACTTGTTTAGATTCATGTGCCATATGTATCATTAATTGCCAAATGTTTTATGTCTTTGTTTACCATCTGATTGTTCAAGTAGTGTCGTTGGGGGCACTCATGCAAATTGTTCTCTTCTTGATCTTGATCATCATCTTTATTTTAGAGGGGGTTCTTCATTTAACACTATAATAGTTATTGTTGATAGATATTTGTAGCTTCTTTGTGCTTCAAGAATGTTATTCATCTTCCTATTCTTTTTGGACATTTTCTTGGAGGCTTCTTAGTCCTTCATACCTTTTTAGCAATTCATGTTTCTTTTCATGCATTGAATCTCTCACTTTTGGAGAGGGGTTTTTTCCCATGTGATTTTTTCTCCTTTTCTCCACTTAGAGATACTTCATTGGCTTGTACATGGGTGCCTAATGAGGCCTTTTGTTGCTAGGACCCATTTCTGTATTCATGCATTTAGAGTTTCTACTCACCCTAAGTTTCACTTAAGATGGGGTGTTAGAGCATATTTAGCTATTAGTTGCTTTTTTACAACTAGTTATGCTTTTTTATCAAGTTCACTTAGGAGTGCTTTCTTCTAATTTAGCTTTTGTGCATCTAGTTGAGCTTTAGTTAGAGTTGAGCTTTATTTAGCTTCTCATGCTTTCACTTTAGTTCTCCTAAATTTAGCTATGTGGTTTCTTTATAAGCACCTCATTGTACAATTATAACTAATTATGTATCTTTGCTTTTGAGTAATATAGCATTCTTTTGTGCAACTCTTGTTTGTGGAAGGTGTTTTTGTTTGCAATTTGATCTTGCAAGATTGTGTTGTAATCTTTTGTGTTGCAAAATTCAACATGGTATTAGAACTCAATATTTATTTCTAATATGGTATCGGAGCTTTGAAACTTCAACACCATAAACATTATAGATGATGATGAATCATGTCATTTTGTATTAACATGAGAAACTCTTGAAAAAATAACTTCATTATTAGGTTAATCAACTATATGCAATCGCTAAGTGACACTAGGGTGAAAACTTAGAAGAGACACAATTTTTTAAATGTGTTTCTACCTTGGTAATTTTCTAGATAAAGATACTATAGCTTTGAAATCTTGGTTTGATACCAATCTTGGTAGATTAGTGGGTTTACTATACTTATCAAGTTTGAGACCTATTTAATTTTGTATGTTTGTGCTACAATAGAATCAATATTTTTTTCCTATAATAAAATCGATATTTTTCTCACATACAAGACTTATTGTTTTGGGAATAAAAATAAATATTTAAAATAGATAAAGATTTAAATGTTTGGGCCATTGTCATTTAATTTTTATTTTTATATTGTGATTAAGATAATATACACCTATCACTTATCATATTTTTCACGTCTACATGCACCTTTATCCCCTTATTTAGTACTCCCATGCCCACATTTATTCTCATGCACATGTGCTATCCACTATAATCTATCTCATCTTCTATCTTGAGACTAGATCATAGTTCCAGGGTTGATATTGTGATCTTGCAAAATTATTCTACCTAAATTTATTTTTTGAAATTCAAACTTGATGAGCTTCTCACATTTGTCCTTCATGTTGAGGGTTGATCAAAAATAGTTTTATATTGTATTTTTCTATGTCCTTATATTTAATTTCTTTCAATGGCTACTAAAGGGGGAGAATTGGAGCTTTGCTTTTGTGAGTGGAAGTTAAACAACCTTCTGCTCCATCTGATACCAGTGGCTCTGGTTGCTCTTGTTGTTTTTTTGGTGTCCAGGGGTTCTCATTATTCTTTCTTTTTGGGTGTTGATGGTTGTCTAATATTTTATAATACTTAATAATAGGCAAAATCAAAAGACAAAGATAGATAATTGCAAGAGAAAAATAGAAAATTGATTGAGTTGATTGAAAAATATCCTAAGTCACATATAGGAGAAATATCCTCCCTAACCCTATACCTACCTTGCTACATAAGAAATATGACATCTAAATACCCACCTAGAATCATTATTAATATACCAACACCCCCCTTAAGAATAGATTAGGTGAGGAAGAAGAGTGGGTCTTGACATCAAAGCCTAATAAGGTACCTTAATATAAGGCAAACTCTACAAAGTGGAGGAAGGGAGAAAACCTAATGAGAAAAATCCCCCCCAAAAGATAAAAAAGAAGAGAAATAGAAGACCCCTCTAGTGGAGAATTAACTCTTTGAATATCAATCAACTGGTCCAAGTGACCTGTTAGAAAGAAACTCTAGATGCTTTCTATGAAGCGTCTCTTGAATCTCATGTAGCAAGAATATCGCTAGAAAGAAACTCTAAATGCTCTTTGTAAAGCGTCTCTATAATCTCATGTAACAAGAGATGTAAGAAAAAAATAATCGTCATAAGAGTAGGATGAAATTGCCATAAAGAATTATAGGAAGCTCTCGAAGAAGCAACTCAAAACTCTAGAATAGAAACAAATACTATAGTAGTGTCATCTAGATAGATGGAAAAGAACTCTACAAACAAAGAAAATGTCCAGTAGAACTCAATTGAATGAAATGAATCATTTGAATTCTACTACATAGAACTAATGGAAGCTCTTAGAGAAGAAAATTGATGTTGTGAAGAACCAATACATGGTGGTGGAGGATAATTATCCACTTCATATATGTCATCAAATGTGAAGTGAGAAAATATGAAGTTGTGCTCAAAGTGGTAAATCTTCCTAACTACAACAATAACTCTACTCTCATAATCTTGAATAAATGTTGATGTGGACGTGAACTCATCTGTCTTTCTTGAGCAAGTAAGCTAATATACAAAAAGATGATTCTTGAGCAAGCTAGGAACACACAAGACATTATAAAGATATCCATTACCTCGTTCTATAGTTCTTTGTCCATAACTTGTAGCATAGCAATTGGCTATGAAGATTTTAGATATATTTGAAGGGTAGTGTGTGACAAAGGCTTTTGAGAAGGGAGACACATGATCATTAGCATTAGAGTGAAGAACCCATCAAGTGATCTCAATGTTAAGAAAATGGTATCTCAACATTGTAATTACTTTATAGTAAGTTTAAGTTAGAGCATGGATTAGTCATAAATTTTCTCGAAAGCTACTAATTGGCTATTCAAGCATGTTGGTAAATTTTTGTGGCAAGATCATGTTTGGATTTGAAGATATTAGAGTTTCCATTTTTGAAAGTTTGAAAGTATGTTTTGAAGGCATTAAATTTTTTTTTTTGGGATTGAAAGTCATCGTAACTAACATAGCTAGCTATAACTTGTAAAAATACTTCACAAGATTTTTGGTGCTTCAAATGGTTCATCAATCAAACTCCTAGATCAAAATTTATGTACTTCAAAAGTTGGGTCTCCTGAAATGGGAAATATAAAAACATTTTGGACACATAAATGAGTTGTAAATGGGAGTTGCACATGTTGGTGTGTGTTTTGACACATCATAGGGCATCTTGGATTGAAGATAAGTTGGGCACCACTTTATAGATGGTTTTAGCTCAAGGTTTTGTAATATCATTCAATGGTTCATATATTGTATCTCATATGTTAGGTGTATGAGATGGAGGTTGGGGGTGAGTCTTATAGCTATTGAGTTACCTCCAAACCTCTAGTTTTGTGTTTCTCTTGAGAGAAGCTTTCTCAACAAGTATATTCTAATTTTGTCAAATTTTAAATAATATATTGGGTTGCTTTCAAAGTGTGGGTTTTTCTCCTACAAGGGTTTTCCCCATATCAATCATTGTGTAGTGGTATGTTATTTACCTGTTATTTATGTTTAATTTACATAACTGTAAATATATTAGTGTAGGAAGTTGTTCTAGTACCTTAAATTCCTTACACTTAGAAGATGAAGATGCCCTAAGTGCACAAGTGCAATTAACACAAGAACACACCCCATTTATTCCATGTTAGTGACCCCCCTTCCACAATTTGCATTCTATAATTTTCAGTCATTGCAAATATGTCATAAAATTACAAATTGCAAATTATTTTATTTTGCAAGTTTGTGAAAAAAAAAAAGAGAAATCAATATTTTGCTAACATCAACCATTCACATTTTCACAAGTGAAGATTGCTCTATTTTGTTGCTTTAAGTTGATAGAAGTCAAATGCATCAAATTTTTCCACACCTTCACCTTTTTTGCCTCGCGATGCACCAAAATGGATAGGCGCGGAACTGACTTTGAAAGGATACACAGGCTTACGCGCATAGAAAATGGACAAATGTGTAAAGGTCGACTCACCAAATTGGAAAAGGTAGGGTCTACAGCAATTTTTTAGTTCAGGTCGACGCCAACTGGAAATGAAGCCGCCAAAATATCTACGTATTTTATTTTACAGACTTCATATATGACGCAAATTTGTAGAAGATTTGAGTAACTAAAAATGAATGTTTGTAATTTGACATTATTAAAGCACAAATTTCAAACCGATTTTGTAAAATTGAACAGACTGAAGCTTAAGGACTTAACAAAATTGCAATCCATTCCTGAAATATGAAGATCTTCTCCTCAAATATTCATGATGATTTGCTTGCAAATTTATTCTATTTGCACCAGCAAGGTTCTGATACCTTGCAATATTTGCTAAAGATACTGGGCAAAATGGAAGCAACAAAATGAGAATTGTAAGAAATAAATAGAAGACTGGTTGAGTTGATTTAAAACTGCATAGGATGGAGGTGCATGTAGAAAAAATATCCTACTTATCCCTGTAATTACCTTGCACATAATCAAGATGACACCTAAGCATGATTAATACACCAAAAGGTTGGACATTTTAGGGTGGTTGTTTTAAGTGTTTTTTTAATTTCTAAATTGTTTTCCTTTCTCACCCTTGTGATTGTTGGTCTAGCTTGTGTGTTTCTATTTTCAATTTGAGTTGTATATTTTCTCTTCGATGTCTTTGTTGACAATTAGCTTAACTAATTATTTTTAATAGTAGAGCATCATTTAAATCTCTCTCATTTTATTTGATTTTGAGAAAGGGAAAGTAGAGATTGGAATCTCTATTATAGAGTTTTTCATTAGTAACTATGGAGATAAGTACCTAGTGCAACAAGCAACATTAAAACCATCCTATAAAGAGGTTTTGGAAGGAAACCATTCTTTGGTTCCACCATCTACGTGTTTCATACTTGGTAAGAAATGGTGATGGTGGAAGAGGAGAGACTGGAAGTGACAACGACCTCGAACGAGAACCTAGTAAGATTTCTTGTTTCCCTAGTATTCTTTCTATTTTTCCAAACTTGGATGTGGTACGCACTTTAAAGGAGAAAGAGAACAAACTAAGTAGCAGTGCAATTTTTTGGTTTGTTTGGATAGTAACTTGCCTCCCTTGAGGAAATTTTTTGATGATTGGTTTGGCAAAGTCTAGGGAAAAAAACTTAGATAATATTATAGTTTCTATAGAATGTTTAAAAATGGGCTCTTTGTCATTTTTTCAAGAACCATAACATGCATGAAAGAATATTTAAAAAGCAATTCTAGAATATAGGGTAGTTTGTTTTGAGAGTTTTACTTGGCTTGCAAACACGAAACCAAAAAATCTCGGACTACTTGGCTCGAAGGTGGGTTGAAATTAAATATTTGCCTCCATCTTTGGAAATTCATTTCATAGATTATGAAACCGCTAGGCAAAGTTCTTCAAATTGAAGAAACTAGAGTTATGTTGCCATTGTTGGAAATATGCCTTGAATGTTGATCGGGGTAACTTACCATGATGGAACAACTTGTGGGAAGGTATCAAGTTGGACTCTTTCTATCAGGACAACTCTGGCCAATGAACTCGACTTCTCGGATTTGGTATCAGCTATCAGGAGAGGTTGTTATTCGCTACACCGAAATCTCGATGTGTTAGCTATCTTCTGGTTGGAATGCTTCGCATATCGGAATAGCTAGTCTTAGGTCATCGCGATGACCCGATGAATTCGACTTCAATCATTGAGGTAGCATCGGCTATTAGACATGCAGGTTAGATGCAGATCTAATGGTCATTGCTTCACCGCAATGTGAAACTACTTGTTGAATACCTATACGGACTTGACAGCAAGTCCGGGATGATCAGACGATTGTCGCTATATCGCAGGATGAAGATGCACAAACTTTATCTATCGCGGCTTGGCGACCAGTGGTGGGACTTGGAAATAAGGTAACTTAAGTCATGTTAACTAGTGAGAAAGTTTGGGTAGATCGAATGACTGTTGCTATATCGCAAGATGAAGATGCACGAACTTTATGTATCGCGGCTTGGCGACCAGTAGTGGGGCACAATAAAAAGGGAAGCTCAGATAGGTTAACTGGTGAACAAGTTTGGTCTTGATCGATGGTCATCACTATACCACAATGTGTAACCACTCATTGGTTAACTATCGCGGCTTGGAGACCAATGGTGGGGCTCAACAAAAGTTCTGGTGGAGCGCAAAAAGAGATCAAGGAAGATCGGACGATCGAGGTAGCTGTTTGGTTGTCTTGCCGATATCTCGATGGAGTCGCCTTCGACGATTGGGGTATCATCAGGAGATCGGGTCTACCTGTTGGAGTGCTATTCCGTTGAGTCGATGAAGTCGTCTACTGTTGTATCGGGGATCGGGATTACTTGTTCATAGTTTGTCCGATGACCTGATGGTTTGGTGTAGACATCCTCAGAGTGATCGGGGGTCGGGGAGACAATAGGAAGGTTTTTCCGATGCCCCGATGGGATCATCTCTGGGTCATCGAGAGATTGGAGTAACTCGTTTGGAGTCTTTCTAATGGCTGATGGGGAAATATCCGACTGTAGATGGCCACTCAGACCGAAGTCCAAAAGACTAGTAGGCAGACACTCAAAATGTTTCTGTCGGGGTACTTGAATACGAACTGACCCGACTTCCGGATGAATGTGGGATAATTGGTTTCCACGAGTTCATGAACCGACTGGCAATTGCTTGATGGCTACACTTCGAAGTTGTTATTCTAACTGACAAGAATGTAATGATCTGATTCGACAAATGGCATGTTTGCAGTCAGAGGATCAGAGTGATCATTGTTGTATTCTGTGGGGAGTTATTGTATAAATCAGAGTGTAATTGAGCAGAGAAAAGGTTGAATGACAATTGAGCAGAGTAGAGTGAAGTGATAGGTCTGTGCTAATCAAAGCAGAACAGAGTGACTACGAAGGGGTGCAGAGAGGCTACGTTATTATAGTCTTGCATCTTTGTAGTCTTGAATGTTTTGCGTGATGTTATAGCAGAGTTCCGAACTATGTAGACTGAGAATGAATACCTTCTATGTTAAGACTGCATCTTTATTGTAATCTGTTTACTGTAAATAAAGTAGTCTTTTAGTTGGGTGGTGGGTTTTTTCCCGTAAGGGTTTTCTTATGTAAATCTTGGTGTTATTTCTCTGTGTGTTTGGATATTTGAATCATCTATCTATGTCATCTTAATGTGTTGCAAAATAATTTTAAAAGGCACACTTGCTTTATTCCCCTATTGAATTGGCGTTAGGAAGGCATTTCCGCACTGTGCTTTCCTAACAACCACATCCTTATGTTAGGGTTCTAATATTGTTAAGCGCAACATTGAAATACCTAAAAATTTAGAGGTTCATAAATTTTTTATGTGTTTCTTGTGATCTTTAGCTTCTTGAGGGCTTGATTGCATATTTTCTATACAAAAAAATGAGCATAAAATAAAGGATTGCCCTAGACTACCAAAAAAATCCCTAGATGTCCCCACCAAAAATAATACAAAAAATCCTATTGAGCAAGGTAAGGACAATATGGAAATGGATTATGATAGAGCCTCTTATTTTTTCAATGAGAGCAATGGGATTAGTAAAAAAAAGAAAAACAATTTTCTAAGTCGAAAACCTCCTTCCTCTTAAGAGGTGATTGACATTGGTAAAAAAATATCCCATATGGGAAGTAGAGTACAATGTTATTATAGCTAAAAGGTTATTAGAGGAGGAGATAAGTCTTTCCCTACACATTCCTAAAAAATATGTTAGGAAAATTGCACAACAACTAGCTCTTGAAAAAAATAGAGCTAAAGGGTCAAGAAAATTCACAAGTCCTCATTTGTGGTGCAAAAAGTAGTTGGAGCCATGGGGACTAGAAATTATGAAAAGTCTCAAAAATTGAATCCTAAAAGAAAAAAATTATGTTAGAGCATAACAACCCACACTTCTTACAAGAATACGAGGATGATAAATCTCTACCTGAGAAGAAAATTAAAAAGGAAACCATCTAACCAAGATATTGGAGGGGAAAATGTAATAAGAAAGATAAACAATAAAGGATGCCCAAATGTTTTGATAAATTGTATAGAAATTAGAAGTCAAGACCTTATCTCTCCCCTAATAAATGAGTTTGCACTATGTAAGTTGGAATGTCAAGGGTCTAGAATCCTTAGACAAAAAATATCTGCTTAGGTCGTTTTATAATGGAAAATCTAGTTTGGATGTTCTTTGTCTACAATAAATAAAGGTTGTTGGCCTCCAAGTGGAACATGTATTGAAAATAATTTAGAGGGGTTCCATATCCTTATGAACCAAGCATGATAAAGGGAAGGGTGGTTCAACCATCTTTCTAATGGATTTGTGGGCCTCTTTTATAGAGGGAATAGTGTCTCTCCCTATAAAATCCTAGTCGTGTGGGCCATTTTAATCAAAGGGATATTGATTTTGGCTTCTACTATATTTATTCCTTGAATGGTTATGAAGAGAGAAGCTTAATGTGGAACAAAATAGCATGGTTTCTTCCTAATGTCTCTTAGATTCTTACAAGATATTTCAATATGGCAAAATGTAGAGAAGATAAGTTAGGTAGTAAATAAACTCTTTGGAAAGGCGATAAATATTTTTCTTGGTTAAAAAAATGAAAATAATTCTTAACATTAGGGATCCTCTTGAAAAGCAAAAAAATATTAGGAACAAAACTTGGTTTATATATAACAACAATCAAGGCTCAACTAATATAATTAATGTTGGCAGTTGTTGTCATTGATGACTAAGTTTTGTCATTGATGTTAACCCTTAGTGTTATGGAGGATATTGAAGATTTTTGTTAGTGTATAAATTATGGTGTTGTCTATTGGTGTCAGCATTTAGATTGTGTGTTTTCATTATGGCATAGTTGTGTATAAAGCTATGATAGAGATGACTAGGTGTTGTTATTGATGATATGTTGATGCTAAGATTTGTGGTATATGTTGGAAGTACATGCCGCTGATATGTCTCAAGTATATGGTGATGATTTGTTGTTGTGGACTCAAAGGTATAGTGTGGCAGGTTAATGTTTGAAGATATTTTTGTTGTGGATATCCACATTCTTGGTGTTGATGTTTGTATTTAGTATGTTGTAATGATGCTCATGATTGATAACAAAGATGGTATTATGATGATATACTATTTAGATGTGAATTAGAAGCATTGAGATGAGGATTATAAGCATTAAGATGGGGATTAGAAGCATGATGATTAAGTGATGTTTTTCAGATGGTCTTTTGCATACTGTAAGATATTTTACTATCTCTTTTGTTTCTCCTAAGTGAGAAAATGGTATTTAAAGGAGTTTTCCTCTCTGGAAGTTGATGAAGTGTGTGAATGCAGGAAAATATGTTGAAGATAATTTGAAAGAATGCTCCAAATTCCTCCACATTTATAGATGTGGCCTTGCAATTCTAGATATAATGTGTATGCTCTATGGGCATTGCACTCCTATCTTTTCAAGTCTCTGGTGTTGCATTTGATGTTTCTATTTAAGGTAGAATGTTGGTAGTTTGATGAATGGTCATGATTGGTTCAAAGAATGCTCCACAATGCTCCCATTGATATCTTTGGTGTTGTAGTTTGTTGAACATTCTTATAATATTTGTGCAATGCCTTAGTTCATATTTCGGGTAATGAAGTGTTTCAGAAGTGTGTTTATCAATGTCTTATCTCTTGATCATGTTTCCTAGCATTCTGGTAATGAAGTGCTTTGTATCCATTTGGTTTTTTCTAGCTTATCTTGGCTTGGTAGTATGAAAGATGTGTGTGGAAGTGTTGATGGATTTTCTAGGAATGTCTCCATGTGGCTCACATTATGTTGGTTGATCACTTTGTTGTCGCATTGTGTCTGGTGTTGATTTTTAGGGTAATTTGTAGCTATCTAGCTAGCAAGATTGCTCTCTCACTTACTTTTTGCTTCCAGTGGTTTGTACTAGCATTGTAGAGTGTTTTTGGTTGTATTTGGGTCCTACTATGGCTTGTGGGAATCTACATTAAGTTAATTCATTTCGAGGATGTGTTTTTGTGCCAATTGGTCTTATGCTACGCCTTATCTACACGTTACTTTGTTGTTGACTTGGGAGGCTCCATGTTAGTGTAGCGTCCTAAAATTGCACCCCTTGCAATTTTTGATCACATTTGGGTCTTCACCTTAGTGTTTGTGCCCCTTGGCTTGATCAGAGACCTGATTATGCTCATACATGTCATAAACACCATCTAGCTCAAAGATGCACCTCATTGCCACTTTGATCCTGCCCCAAAATAGGACAAAACCAGGGCGTGGCACCCTGGTCCTCCCTATTCTGGACCTATTTTGGACCCCCTGACCTATCTCAAATTTGATCAGGAAAAAACACTCCATGTGGGCTCATGTCGAAAAACTAATTCATTTTCCCTTCGGGAAAGTATATAAGAGAGATTTACCCTCTTGTTTGAATGAAGAAGGCAATAACACACACACACACAGAAGAGATCAGGCATTCAAGCATTCAAGAGAAATTGGGCATTTCAGTCTTCCTTCAAGCTTTGGAGCAATAATAGAGTCAATATTTCAAGCATTGAATAGGAGACCATCATCCTAATTCATGCAGTCCTAATTCCATGTGGAGGCAATCAAAACTTCACAAGGAGATATAAGCATTTCATTTTCAGTCAATTCAACATCCCCTCGAAGAGGAGGATTTCTACTTTCAGTCTTTTCGATTACATTATTTCAATCACTTGGTTAATTTCAAAACTAGGGTTTGACCTAAAGGCAAACCCCTATCCCCAACACATTTCCCTTTCCTTCTATGTGTAGAAAATAGTTGTATAATTGTAACTCTCAAGATAAGCTTTAGATATAGAGACGAAAAAACCTTTTCGATGATAAATTTTTTTGGAGGACCCTACACTCAGTCCCTGCTACTTTTAGTAGTTTTCAGAGAGCAGTTCTGAATCATCTCATAGTTCTCAAATCCAGGTGCACGACGAAATCTCAAATTTACAACTCACTATTTTCTCAGATTTGTTTTCATTTCCAACACTTAGTCTTAATTCCATTTCAATCAATCTACTTAGTATTCAATCCTAATTTGATTAGTGACTAAATCTAGTGGATTCCCCCCCCCCCTGCCACTCTTTTAAATGTAAAGGCATCTCTGATAGTTCTGATACTTAAAGATAAGTACAGATGCCAAGCTAATAAGATGAGAGGGGGGCGGTGAATCATACAAACTTAATCTTCCATAAAAACATCAGATTCAACCTTGGTAACATATATTTCAGTAATATAACCAAAATTGCTAAACATGCAAACTCAAAAGCATATAAACATCATAATACTCATAACACCAGATTTAACATGGAAACCCAAATAGGGAAAAACCACTATGGGATTTCAGACCCACTAAGAAATATACTATTCTAGAGTATGCTCAGTTAAAAGAAAATCTTGTTAAAGATTACAAACACATTGCTAGATGTGACTCGGTTAAGGGATTTCCCTCAGATCTGTTAGGATCTTCACCTTGTTAGAAGTGACCTTGTTAAAGGATTTCAAACACTCAATCAGAATGTCACCTTGCTAGAGGGTTTTACAAATAAGACTGTTAAGTCCACTTGGTTAAGAGATTTTCTGTCACTTCACAAAATAACAGTAATAAAAACCCATCTGCAACTTCACATCTAAAACGCTAAAGCAGATTCTTATTTGCTCAATACAATTAGACATAGAACTAATCTTGTCCATCTACTGGGCTTTATACTCTGTTATTCAAAACAGGTCTTCAAGCTTCTGTGCTCGGTAATCACTATGTAGCATCCTTGTGCATACACTTGCCTGCATACATTGTTTATCAACAGTTCCCTATTTATAAACAATTCGCCAACCACTTAATCTCCTTGATCACATTTCCCATGATCAATCATAGCCATCAGATCTTCAAACTTTGACCAGGTTCAATGTATCCTTCGATCTGAAAACGTTTTACCCCACCTTGGAACTTGCATACATTTCTTGGAACTTGTGCTAGGGTATTGTGGTTCAATCTGAGCTGTAGATCTTCCTACTGATTTTCCTTTGCCATAGATTCTTTAACAAACTTCATTCACGGCATAATCATTTAATCATAGCTAGCTCATCAGCTTCCTTCATTAAATAATGCATGTAATCATTTAATGCATTATGTTATTACTCGGTTGCAACTCGGTAAATACTAAACTTCACTCGGTAGACATTCTGCCTTCATTAACCGATAGCAATAACCTTAGGGTTTACTGACTAGGTTCCTTAGGGTTTACCGACTAGGTTCTTTGCTCGGTAACATAGTATAGTATTAACCTTTCAATCAATAACATATGTATGATATCAAAACAATCTAAACATCATTGTCTAACTCGGTAATAGTTGTCCATTGAATAACTTATTCCTCCCCTTATTCATCATATTCTTTCTATGTCTTTTACTGACATCTTTATACTCATCAAATCATACTTCTCAAGATATGGCAACATCATACTGAATTAGAACATCAATTTCTTGACATCAATGACAAAATAATAATATTAAGACAGTAAACATCCTTGATCAGTTATATCCATAATCATCAACAACCTTCTCAATATCCTTATTGAAATGTCAACAATCTCCCCTTGTCTGTTATAATGCCAAATGCCAACAGTCTCCCCATTCAAGCTAAAAAAAGGTGATTTGGCGATTTCTCCTTCTACATTGCAAATTGCCAAGTTACCTAATTTTCCCCTTTATATCTTTGGTGAACCTGACATGTCTTATCCTTACTTTTGATTTTCATTTTCAGATTTGACTCATATGCAATTGATTAATTCATATTTTCAATTACAAGTTTAATTTCCTTGTAATTTAAAAAAATTTAGAGGTTAAATTCACAAAAAAACCCCTAATTTTTAGATTCAAAATTGAGCTTGTAATTTGTCTAAATTGGATTAATTGTTTCAGATCTGAGAACTCTTCAATTTTACAATTCAAGTTTCCATTTACATATTCAATTTTGAATAATTTTTTTAAAATTAAGTGGTTAAATAAAAAACCCTAGTTTTTAATTTTAAAATTGAACTTGTGGATTGCGTATATCTTAAATTAATTTTTACATTTGAGTTCTTTATTCAATTTCAAAATTCACATTCCCAGCTTACAACATTCAAATTTTTAAAATTAAGTGGTTTATGCAACAAACCCTAATTTTTAAATTTAAATTAATCTTATGCAATTTCCAATTTTACTTTAAACATTTAATCAATTTAATTGAATCTAAAGCTTTCTTTTGTCCTTCTAAACACCATAAAAGTTGCCCCTTAACCTTAAGTGTGCCCTTTTTTTGTTTCATTCTTTCAATTAATCATCTTATTGAACATCTTAAGTGTGTCTTATTTCGACATTCAAGGGCTTATTTTGCATATCTAGACATATCCAATTTCCATATCCTTCCGGAATTCACATTAAAATCACAATATCTTGCTTCCTTGAAAATTTGGTAAAAATTTGGTCGAACCAGGAGGGGGACTCTTGGTCCCTGCTTTTTCTCCCCAAATTTCAAGAGCCTTTTTTGACTGTATTTTACTATTCAGTTCCAGAGGTTTGTGAAATTTTATTGATTTTAGGTCACCCTAAGGTCAAAAGCAAATCTGAATTTCAACATTTTAATTTTCAATTTAAATTTCAAAATTAAGTGGTTAATTATATACACCCTAATTTTTAAAATTAAATTGATTTCTTCCATATTTCAACATCTCAAAATTTTAAATTTTAAAATTAAGAGGTTAGTTTTGGACAACCCTAATTTTAAATTTAAATCTTCCCTCCTTTCAATTTTCAATTTTAAAATTAAGAGGTTATTTTCACTAGGCCTTAATTTTAAAATTTAGTCACCTTTGGATAATTATCAATTTCCTAGGAGATTGCATTATTGCTCTTTATTCTTTCAATCAATTTGTTCATCTAATTGGATAATCATTTTTCCTAAAAAAAAATATTATTCAAAAATTCAAATGTCACAATACAAAATTCAAAATTTTAATTTCCCTCTCTTAGTGTATGAGTTTTACTACTATTAGTCCTACCTATAGTATCCATGTATGAAGAAGTTATATAATTAAGGCTGATCAAGGTTTAATTACCAAGGAGATGGAGCCTAATTTGGCTAGCTTTTTCAATGAGGATATTGGTGGTTCTTCAAATCCTACAGATATCCCCGTTTATCCTCTTAATAATTCTCATGATTTGGAGGAATCACTAACTAGGGTATCCGTTGACCAATTGGTGAAGATGGACAATCATTTTGATAATATTCAACAATGGATGAGTCAAGAATACCCGAAAATTGAGGCTCTCCCATTGATTAAAGGATTAAAATGAATGATTCAAAGTGATATACATGGTGTTGATATCTTGTGTGATATTTCTCATATTATTGATTCTAGTATTATATCCATGAAGAGTTGTGTCGAAGCCCTACATTTTACACAACCCCCTAGTCAAGTTAATCATTCCATTTCTTTGACAACTCCTATGACTAGTGTTCCCACCTTCACATCAAACATCATGGATACCTCTATACAAAATGTCATGCCTACAAGTGTTAGTCATGGGGAAAATACCTCTTCTTTCATTCCTCCTACCATGAGTGTTCCCCTCAATTACCTAGTCACCTTCACCACCTATAAATGTTAGTCTAGGGGGCAACTTCTTGAATCACAATTCCTTCATTCCTCCTATGAGTCTTCCATTTGTTACCCAATCTTCTCCAATACCTACCTACCATAATGTCCCACATCCTTATTCTCAATCTCTTCCTTCATTCAACAATGCTACTCGTCCCTTTCAATCCAACATGTCTAGTTTCAATCCTTCTCCCAAAGTGACCATCAATAATCTAGCTCAAACAGTGTCCTCCTTACAACAAAAAATAACTTCTATGAATCAATCTAAGTATAATGTGCCCACATTTGATGTAGAGATCCCATTATCCAATGACATTGTTAGAGTTGTCCCTCCCAAACATGTAGAAGTCCCTCAATTGGAACTTTATAATGGAAAAGGTGATCCCTTAACTCATGTTAAAACATTCCCAACTTTGTGTAGTGACTTTTCTCATGATCAAATATTGTTAGCAAAATTGTTTACTAGAACATTAAGGGATAAAGATTTGCAATGGTATTGTTCTTTGCCTCCTTATTCTATTACCTCTTTTTAACAATTGACTAATGCTTTTATTCAACAATTTCACAATAACATTGGTCCTAAAATTACTTTGACTTATTTGATGCATTGTAAACAAGGTGTTAAAGAAAAAGTGACTGATTTTATTGGTAGATATAAACATTTGTATTCTCATATATCTTTTCTTGTGCTTGATCAAAATATCCAAATAATTTTAATTGCTAATTTGCAAAAAACAAATTAGGGATAAACTTCTCTTAACTGAGTTTACTTCCTTTCCGCAGTTGTGTGCAATACTTTACAATTATCAAGTGACTGTGAGTCAATTGGAGCAATTTCCTTCCATGGCCTTAAGTGATAAGGGTGATAATTCTCAACAACTGTTTGTGAAGTTCAAACCAAACAAATGATTAATCAAATTCAATGACAACAACAACATTCAAGTAGCAACCACTACAAGTGTGCCTCCTTTATCTAAATACTTTAAAAGACAAAAAAAATTTATTCCTTTGAATGAATCTTTGCATAGCATTATGTCTCAGTTATTACAAAGGAATGTGTTGAAACTTCCCCAATCACACCAACTGATCCATCTAAGACAAATTCACCTTACTTTGATGCTAAATCCTTTTGCCAATACCATCGTCAACCTGGTCATGACACTGAAAAGTGTTTTACATTGAGAAGTAAGATTCAGGATTTGATTGATAACAATACCATATCCGTGGTAGGTGTGAATGATGAAGGAAACAAATCCATAGCTCCTCCTAATCAAAATCTTCAGATTTTCACTGATCCTTTACCATCCAATTCCACTAATGTGATTGAGACTTATCATCTTGCTTTCTCTCCCAATGATGTTGGCCTTGAATCTAATAATCTGGTGAACCTTGTAGATCGACAAGAACCTCTTAAGGACTTGTGCATCACATTTGATCCTAGTGAGACAATTAAAGCACATGATGGCCCATTATAAATAAGTGCAAAAATCAAATGTATAACTTCTAGAGGAGTGCTTATTGATCTCGCTTGCATGGTTAATGTGATAAATGAAGAATTTATTTATACTTTGCAATTGCATTAAGTGATATATGATGATACTGATGTGGTAGTTAGAGTTTTTGATGGCTTCTCTTGTCCTACTATTGGTTCTATCACACTTTCTATTGATGTTAACACTAAATGCCTAGATGTTCAATTTGGTATCATTCCTACATCCGATCAATTTCATGTGAAGTTGGGACTATTGGCAAGAGACACTGTACCAGAAGATATAAGTGCTTGAGGAGTGTTTATGTGTTGTTATTGATGAAAACTCAAATCAAAAGCTTCATCCAGAATATGCAAAATCATCCTACCGAAAGTTCAAAGTCTACTTTGCTTAAGTCTGGAAGGTGGAACACAGTGTTCGACAAAGTAAGAGTAAATTGATTAGAACTCAATTTGGGTGCACATTTTTCTTTGAGGTGGAAGAGGTAGTCGATTGGATGATTGGAATAGCTTAGTACACAATCCTAGCCTTTCCAATATAAGAGGTATTAATAATTTGATATTATAGATATTTATAAGTACCAATATATAAATATTCATTATTCTTTTAGATGAAGCTTGATTACATCCCATGGTAACATCTAATATGCCATAATACTCTCTATATAGGTGGAATTCCTAAAAGTCTAGTTTTTTTTTCCATTTTTTAGATAGCCAAGTAGTTTTGTAATTCATTCTTATTTCACCTATGATATAAATGTAACTCACTACATACTTTTATTTGTAAATTGCAAATTCCTATGGAGTACACATGTCAATGATTGACATATGTTGCAATCTAGTGAGGTCTATTACTTCACTCAAAACCTTTTTTTTGATTGATTATTACTTTCACCCATGGTTGTGATTTCTCATTTAATTTAAAATATATATCCATTTAGGATTCACATACACCTCAAAGTAGGGGAAAAATGTAATGGTGAAGTTTGCAATGCCCGTACCAATGTTTATTTAAAGTTTTGTGCTCATTTTAAAAGATTTTCTTGATATGATTGCATGGTGATGTGTGGTACAATTTTGTGTTGAGTTGAGTTCTATTCTCAATCCTTGACCACCTTCACTCTTCTTTAATCACATTCCTATACTTAAGTATTTATCCATGTTCTATCCATATTTATCCACACATTCTCATCATTTATTAGCCCATATTTTTATAAATTTATCCCTAATCCCCAAACCTTGCATCCATTTTCATGATTCATTTCTATGGTGTGCAAGATTAGTTTTGCATAACATATATATTCCAAAAAATTAAATGATTGTCTCCCTTCCTTTTCTCATAGCAATTATGAGCCAAGTACAAATTTGTGCAATCACATTTTTTTGTACATGAAAGTGTTAGTTTGAGCATTACTCCACCATCTAATCATTATTCAAAATATTAGCATTCTAAGGAACATTCATTATATAGGAACACTTTGATTAGAGTATTAACAAGAATTAAAATTAAAATTTGGATCACTTTATTCCATAAATATAAAGCCAATATTTCATGTAGAATGACTTGGTCCTAGTGGTTTGGTAATCTATCCAAAGTATTTCTAAATGCTACTACTCCTTAATAGATAACAAGCAGTAAAGAATCTAGCAAATTAGATAGAAGTGCACATTTCTCTAGATTGGATCTATGGTATGTAGATTAGATTTACCAAGCATGGAATTGACACAAGGTCATGAAATCAACCTACAGTTAGTTATAGTTTTGTATAGAATCCTAGTTTTCACATATAGTTTAAGGAACATTGCCAAATTATACCCATCATGCTTTTACCGTCACAATCATTCCCAAAGCCAAGTACCTAAACCCCTCACATTTAATTTTCTATATTTTACCCTCAACTCAAGTTTTTGATTAAAGTAAAAGCAAGTTTTGAAGGGGCCCCGAAACCCTTTACAAAAGGACCTTACAAGATAAAAGCATTAAAAAACTAGGAGGAACAAACATTAGGAAAACCAATAAAATAACTAGAGAAAACCAGCTAAATGCCCCAAAAAACTAGCAAAAAACCAGCCTGACCTGACAGAAGGAACTAATTTATATTTTTTAGGGCATTAGCCAAGTTACTGCTAATCCCATACAGGTCTTTGATATTCTCCCTAAGATAAGGGATATCCTTAGCAGAAGCAACAACAACTTCCTTAAAACTCGCTCTAGTTCTCTTTGCTACTCCACCAGGTGTAGCTTCCCCACTTCCAATCTTGATTGCATCTTCATCCATGTCGAGGTCTACCACTAGTTTGGGAGAGCTGGAGTTATTGAGGATCTTCAAAATATCCTCTAGGTTCTTTGTAACAACAGACAAGATATTCATAATACCTAGCAGGTTTTTCATCGCCACTTTCCCTTCTTCCAGATAGTCAATCTGAGCTGCCATTTTTTTAACTTTTTCCTCCATGTCCTGCTTCCATTGCTTCTGATTCCTGTCATCTTCCTTCCTTTTCTCATCCATCCATTTCCCATTTTTTT
This sequence comes from Cryptomeria japonica, assembly GCF_030272615.1. Classification (NCBI taxonomy): domain Eukaryota; kingdom Viridiplantae; phylum Streptophyta; class Pinopsida; order Cupressales; family Cupressaceae; genus Cryptomeria; species Cryptomeria japonica. Next base: position 518,516,641 of record NC_081408.1, on the reverse strand, counting down.
CCAGGTTCTTCAATAGTTCATATGTCCATCTGTCATAACCCAATCAAGTCTCAATGAATTTTTTAAGGTTATCCAGGAATAACCCTTCTCCAGTGCTTTCCTTATCCTCACTCAAACTATCCTTAGTCGTATCCTTCTCGGGTTCCTTGTTCTTCTCCCTCTCAGAATTCAAATATTTTTTCTCATTATCCTTATCATCCAAATCTACCATAGGTTGGCTGTTGTTGTTGCCTAAGTTAGCATTGTGAATTGGGCTATCATTGTCGGGCTCGTTCTCACCTTCTTCATCCTTTGCACCCACATCCTCATCTTTCCAACTATCCTCACCCTTTGACTCGCCCGTTTCCATTTCACTGCCCTCTTTTCCAGTTTCCTTAGTGTCATTCTTTTCATCACGGGCTTTCATCCCAGTGGCACTCTTGCTTTTTTTTCTAGAAGTAGCCTCCTCCTTGCTGGGTTCACCTTCCTCCAACTTTCTCTTGCCTTTCCCTAGAGAAGTGGATAACCTCTTATTTTCCTTCATGGAAAGGGTTTTACAGTGCTCATAAATGAGCAACAGGAGCCCACAATAGAGCACCAAATTCGAGGGATTCTTGCTGTGTTTATTGAGAGACCTAGAAAGGGACCTAAAGAGATATTAGGGTAGGGAGACCCTTTTCTCATGCTTGAAGTGGTTTAATAACACAAAGTGATAAGTTTGGGCCCTAGAAAAGTGGCCCTCAATAGTTATGTATTCCATGATGGCATTCAAAACCCAGCCCTAGATTTTCTTGATATTGGAGGCTTCATAATAACCCCCTGTGGCTTTTCCAATTTTAGCCCTCTCCTTTTCCTTACGCGGGAAAAGATTTACTACATTATTGGAAACTTTAAGATCTCTAAAAAAATTGAGCCCCGAGTGGGGCATACCTATCACAATCGCGATGAGGCTCACATCCAATTTGAACCTCACACCATAGATTTTAAAGGACCCATTACTCCAATTTTTAGAAATTTTGGAGACTACGAGATTAACCCTACCTTTGTCTTAATCAACCAGCTTCACCCAAACTTTCGACATATCCTTCCATTTGGACGTGTTGTCTGGTTCCTCCCTCCTTAAATCACCTCCCATATTCAATTTCAGACTTTCACCTCTGTTCTTCTGCAAACTCAATACTTTCTTCTCATTGTCTCTTAAAATTTTGAAAAAGATGACCCACAAAGTGTGCGGCGTGATATTATATTTGATTGGGATTCTGCCACTTTGCCAAGTAATCATTACCTTTCTATCAATGCATAAATTACTCATATCAACTATCATGATTATGCGGTCCTTCTTTCCTCGTAAATCTATCCTTTCTAAGGAGCTCTTTAATACTCATATTAATGTCTTCCCCATGCCAAATTGTTTGAGATTTGGAGTTAATGCCTAGGTTCGCCAAACAGTTCGCCACCATATTTTTCTCTCTAAAGGCATGTTCTGTTATTATTACTTTAAAACTAGCAATAATTTCTCTAGCTTTCAAAAATGTTTTCAATGGACCACGATGGCTCGGTTTCCCCCTTCAAACACTTAATAATATTAAGCGAGTCTCCCTCAAGCCATAATTTATCATGATTTAGGTTCTTAGCAGTAATTAGAGTATTCAGCGCAACTGAGGCTTCAACAAAATGACTGGTTTGACTCCCCAAAGGACCAACAACCGCCACTAGGCAACTTCCAGCAAAATTCTTGACAATGCCCCCATAACCAACTTTACCCAGATTCCCCTTAGAAGCCCCATCAAAGTTGGCCTTTATCCATCCCTGAGGTGGAAAACACCAAGCAAGACCTTCTCTGCCCTTCTCCTTACTAGATTTGGTAGTGGAAAGGTTCCACCTATCATTGAAGTCTTCTTTAGCAATTGGTCCATCATCAATACCATTGACGCATTCAAAGATACTCCTGTAAATTTTATCCACCACCACTTCAGGGTTGGCACTTTTATCCCTAAAAATCCTGTTGTTGCGCTCTTTCTAGATATTCCAGATAACATTAGGGAAGGTAAGTTTCCAAAGCTCCATAATCTTTGGGTTGGAATTAGGGCAGTGCCATTGCTGCCAGGATTCCCCTAGAGAGTTTGAAAAAACCCAACTCAGCTTCCACCTACTTAAAATAATTTTCCAAATTTCCTGGCTGAAAGTACATTGATGGAGAATATGGCAAGCAAACTCTTCTTCCCTACAACAAAGAGAACACCTATTAGGAAAAACAAATCCTCGCTTTTGAAGGTTGTCCAGAGTTAATACCTTGTTTTGGATAAAGATCCAAAAAAAGATATTAACTTTAGGAACTAACTTCTTATTCCAAACTTTAGGCCAAATAGGAATTTCTTCCACAACTTTATTTTGGATAGCCACAGCCGAGGACATAGAATACATCCCATCCGGGGTTTCCCTCCATATCAAACTATCCTCTTTGTTGTCTCTCAGAATTTTAGAAGAAAGCACAATCTCAAGAAACTTTAACCTCGAACACTGCTAGCTAAAATCAATCTATTTCCCATTTCTCCAGTAATCTCTGACCAAACCCCCATACCTGCTTTTGAACCAATCTTTCCAATCATAAAGGATTGGAATTTCCTCCAGAGGTTTTTCCATAATCCATATGTCTTCCCAAAATCTTATACTTCTACCATTCCCCAGATTCCACATTCTTCTAGCTATAGCCCAACTTTTAGCTGATTGAACTGCATTCCATATTGCAGAACCTTCAACAATAAAATATTTATCTAAAAATTCTTCCTCAGAAGGTTGCATGTGAAGATATTTATTTCTCCAGATTAAATTCCACTCTCTTTCCTCTCCTTTCATTCTCCAAATTTGTTTAGCTAATAAGGCATTATTCATAGAGCTTATATTCCTTAACCCCAACCCCCCAGAGGCCTTAGGAGAGCAGATTTTATTCCAGGTAATAAGGGGAATTCTATTCTTGACTTCCACTCCCGAACAAATAATTTTTTTTTTGATTCTTTCAATTGCTTTCGCAAACTTTCTAGGGATTTTAAACAAACTGAGGGCATAAATAGGCAAGTTTTGGAGAGTGGCTTTGAGCAGCGTAACCTTGCCCACTTGACTAAGGATTGCCCCTTTCCAACCTGCCAATTTGGAGTTGAATATGTCAACCAACTTAATCCAAAAATTATCCACAGGCTTAATACAAAGGGGAAGCCCCAAATAAGTAGAGGGAAGCTCAGATATTTTACAACCAAGAATTCTTTCAATCCTTAATTGTCTTTGAACAGGGGTATTGATGAAGAACAAAGAGTTCTTATCCCAATTAATTTTTTGACCAGAAGCAAATTCATAAATATTCATAACATTCTTCATATTTTTAGCTTCCCTAATAGTAGCTTCCCCCATAGTGATTGAGTCATCAACAAACTGTTCATGAGTACAAGTAAAATTGGAGGAAGAAGGTTTCAGTCCTTTGAGATTGCTTTCTTCCACATTTTAAAAAATAAATCTACCCAAACTTTCAGCTAAAATAGTAAACAAGATTGGGGAGATGGGATCCCCCTGTCTAAGATCTCTAGTGCTTTTGAAGAAACTTGATGGGGATCCATTGACAATAACAACAGAAGAGGAAGTTTCCATCAGTTGAGAGCAAAGCTGAATAACTTTTTTTCCAAATCCAAAGGTTTCATAATCCTTAAGAGAAACTGCCAATTCACCTTATTATAAGCTTTAGCCATATCTAACTTAAGAAAAAAACCCTAATTATTAGCCGTCGTTAGAGAATGAATATTTTCATGAACTGAAATAATGGAATCCAGAATCTGTCTATCGGGGATAAAACCATTTTGCTGGGCATAGATAATTCTGGGAAGAATATCCAACAGTCTAGAGGTAAGAACCTTAGACAAAATCTTGTAAATAGAGTTGCAAAGACTAATAGGTCTAAACTTATTAAGAGAATCATCTCTAGAGATCTTCGGAATTAGGACAATGAAGGTCGTATTCAATTCTTTTAGAAGCCTTCTAGAACCAAAGATTCTTTAACTCCTTTACAGATATCAGTCTCCACAATATGCCAAAAAGATTGGAAAAAGAACATAGGAAAACCATCCGGTCCAGGAGACTTATCTCCCTGAAAAGAGAACACCGCCTTTTTGATTTCCTGACTAGAAGGAATTCGGGACAAATGTTTATTGTCTTCCTTAGTCAAGGTAGAAGGAATAGCTTGCAACAAGAGGTTTTGGTTACTGGTGTCTAGGTTATCCACTTCTCCCAAAAGGGTGCTAAAATAGTCCAGAGCTTCCTTTCTTAGATCATTATCCTCCGTTAAAATCCCTCTATTACAAGAGAACCTGGGTATCTTGTTAACCACCCTGTGCTTAAGAGCAGTTAAGTGAAAAAATGGGGTATTTTTATCACCTTCCTTCAAGTACAAGGCTCTTGATATTTGTCTCCAGAAAGTCTCTTCATTAGAAATAATGGTATGGTATTTAGACAAAAGACCATTTTCCACAGACCTCGACTCTTCAGAAAGCCCATCCTCTTGGATTTTATCTTGAACTTCTTTTATTTCAGTTTTAATTTGAATTTTACTCTTGAAGATATCCCCAAAAATCTCTTTGTTCCAAATTTTGATTTTAGCCTTTATAATATTGAGATTTTTAGCTATTCTAAATAGAGTCGTTCCCTCAACCTCAGAACTCCACCAATCTGGAACACAATCTTCCAGAGAAGGATGATATAACCACACTTTTTCAAATCTAAAAGGGAAATTTCTCTTAGCAAAAAAAGAATTGGTAGTGAAAGAAATAGGGTAATGATCAGAACCAATCTTGATAACAGATGCCAAACAACAACTATACTTTGATAACCACTCAGGAGTAATTAAGGTTCTGTCTAACTTAACTTGAGTAAGATCAACTCCAGTTCTTCTATTAGTCCAGGTATAGTTAATCCTTTGGAGATCCACATCCATAAGATCTTGTTTACCATCAAGCTACAAGGGAAGGCCTCCCATCTTCTCTTCCTCTTTTAGCGGAGTATTGAAATCTCCCATTATTATCCAGCTTTTATTAGCAAAATTAAGTCTATCTTCAACAAGGCTTCTACAATATTTTGCTCTCCCAGTTTTAGTATTAGGTGCATAGACATTGGTTAAAACTTAGACAAAAATTTATCCTTGATATGCTCAAGCTGCACAAAGTTCCTATTAAATTCAGAAATAATTTCCTTACCTTTAATAGTTTTTTGGTTCCAAAAAATCGTTGTTCCTCTAGAGGCTCCCTTTGAACTAGATCCTATAACTCCATTATTTTTAAATATTCTAATCCTTTCCACTTTATCCTTACACATCTTAGTTTCTTGAACAAGGACCACATCCAGTTTATGATCTCTTATAATATTACGTAACACATCCTACTTATGAGGGGCATTCAACCCTCTTATGTTCCAGGAAATTATCTTCATACTTTAACTAGGAATAGGGATAACTCAATGGAACTCTGTGTTCCATCAGTGCTGTTCTTCCAACTTTCTTGTTCCCTCTGATGTTTTAGAGAAGGTCTCCCCTGCTTTTTGTTTTGGCTTCCAACATCTTCCTTTTTCTTATTCTTGCTTCTAGTTGCGATACCTCCACTGGGTCCCTCCTTATTCGATTTCCCCTCTTTCATACCAAGAATCCTAAGATTTCCTTCCAAGACTTCCATTTCCACACTATGTGATGGGGTTTTGCATTGAAACGACTTTGGGCTTCCATTGGTTAATGGTAGCAGAGGCTCAAGATCAGAAAGGTTAAAATCCTACACTTCATTGAAGTCTTCCTCAATTGCTTTTGTATGAGATGATGCAGACACATTGTCATTGGGACTTTCCTCTACTTTCTCCTGACTGACTAGCCCTACCTCTTGGTCCTCTGGAACATTTTTATTATTTACCTCTATTCTTTGCTCATCTTCTTTAGTACTTTCTATTTGATTATTAGAACAGACACAAGCAGGTTTTTCATTATTACTATTCACATCCTTCTCACCTCCTTTTCTAGCTCAATCACTTCCTTATATGGATCACACTCTACTGATGGGTCTCCTTTTTTCTCTTTCGTTTGCCATTTCTGCTTCACACTGCTATCATTCTTGTTGTTCTTACCCTTCTTAAGCGGACAAGATTTTGCCTAATGGCATGATTTTTTGCAATGAAAGCAAGCAAACGAGAGCAATTCATATTCAATTGCTTGGGTCCATTTCCCTAATTTAGATATAATCTCAATAGATTGGGGCATGCCTGTCATTTGATTAACATTTACACAGATGCGAGCAAAAACTAACCTTGATTTAGCTGCAGTCATTGGGTTGATCGAGAGAAGTTCTCCAAAAGAACTCGCTATCCCCTTAAAGACTTCCTCATTCCAGAATTCCAGTGGAAGGCTCGGGAGGCGCGTCCACACAAGCACTGACACAAAAAAAGACTTGTCGAGAGAAAGGTTTGGAGCCCATTTCTATAGAGCCAAAGTTGACTTGCCAAACATCCATGGACCTTCACATAGAGCCTTATTCATATCTTCTTCAGAGTTAAAAGCAAAGGAAAAAAAAACCCTAGGCAACGCCGCCACATCCACTTGACCCTTGAGAACCCATTTCCTCCTTATAAAATTCCCAACAACATCAATGTTAGGCCTAAAACCAGCGAATCGTCCGACTAATGTCATAGCTAAACCTGAGACAATAAGATCTACCAGCTTATTCGGAACAGAAATAGCAACCACCCCTGTAACTGGATCGAAAATATTTTTAACTTCCGGTAGCCCTGTTTTTACCAGCGGCTTCACTCCAAAAAGCGAAGACCATTTTTTTTCCTTACCTCTATCGTGTGGGTCCCCGATTTTGGAATCTTTGTCTTCCACCGATTTGACTGTCTCCTTCTCCTCTTCTGTACCTTGGGACGCCTGGAAGCCTGCCTGATTGCCAGTTCCACCCCCAAAAAGACTGCCTTCCCTAGGGAATCTGCCATTCCCAGATTTGAAATTTGGGATTCTCGCTCGCCGCTCTCCTTGCCGCTCCGCCATACCCTCAACTCAAGTTACCAAGGTGAATTTATGTTATTGATTTCCCTAATCAATGACCTAGTTAACTCAATTAGGAAAAGTGATTTTTTTTTATGATAATGACCCTTAACTCAAATTACCTAGATTAATTTGGTTTTACTACTTGCCTCAGTTAATTAGTCTAGGTGAAAAAATTAGATAAACTTACCATAGTATTCAAGTCAAATATGCAGCTGCTTCAATAAGAGTGTCCTTATTGAATATATTCATAAAAAAGAAAATTGAAAAAATAAAAAAATTCATCGTCAAAATAAATAATAAAAAGTTAACAATAAAATTTAAAATGAGTAAATCAACGATCAATTCAATGATTTTTTGATGGAGGTCCGGACTTGCGAGCACGACAGCCCAACAAGAGCATGAAGCCCGCGAGCTGTTATTTTTAAGATATAGATGTTGAAATCTTTTATTTTATTCTAAGAATATATGCTTAAAACATTGTAACTCTTTGTTACAACTTTCATCACTCAATTTGATTTCAAACCTTTTCTCATTTGAATACATAGTTTAGAAATATTAAAGAAACAAATGCAAATTATTTAACACATTTTATACACTAGGATATATTTTTTCTGTTGCAACGTCTGAACAAATTCAACCTAATTTCAGAGAAAACATTCCATTTGGGCAACATTTTCCATGCCACACAACCAGCGTGTCCTAAAAAACCATTAAAAATTCCTGCACAATATTGGTGTGAAGCAAATTGAGCATGTTATGTTGAGTATCAGGTTTTGTTGAAACAAGAATACCGAATTATTTCGTTAACAAATTCACAACTAAATTTAGTGAGCACTTTGTGCAGTATTTGAATTATAATACATGCGTCGGGAAATAAAGTACGTTAAAATAATATAAAGTGGTAAAGAGTGATTAAAATTAAATAATATGAAGTAGAAAAAAGTAATTAAATTTAAATAAATAATGGAGTTGAGAGACTCTTTGGTTGTCATTTAAGAATTGTTTAAGAGATTATATTATTTAGAAAGTGAAATCTTCACAGGTTGAAGCTCTTGCTATTTGTGAAGTATTCAAGGATATTTGTTTCAATGATTTCTTTTATGAGTATAATGAGGTGGTAGATCTACTTGTTGAGAGTGTTGTCGAATCAACTCATTTATCGAGTTTGATGGTTAGTTTTACAAAGGGAGGGGGAGGGGTGAGGGGTGAGGGGTGAGGGGCATTTTGGGGTTTTGGTGATGGTTAGTTTTACAAAGGGAGGGGGAGGCAGGAGGGTTGAGGGGGGCATTTTGAGGTTTTGGTGAACCCCTTGCCTCATTTTCAGTTATGATTTGATATGTTGCATATGCCAAAGGGCCTTCTACTCCCATGCATTTACATTAATGACACTTTTATTAACTAGAGAATGGTTTCTAAGTTGGTAGTTACATGATAGACATCTTGTAATGTTGTGATGATGGTACATGGAACTTTATCTTAAAGTCAACTTATTCTTTAGTTTGTCATCATGTAAAGTTGTTATTTATGCTTGGGGTGGGTTTGCTTTGTTTTCAACCTCTTATTGGTGGTTGGGTGATATTGCTTGTTGTTTTCTTGTTTCCTAATTTGAGAGTAAAGGTTCGAAACCTTATGATACCTTCCTTTACGATGTTATTTTACATTGTCATTTGAAAGCCATTTTTGGTTGTTTGGCTCTAGTTTTTTAAAATTTTGGTTAAATGCATTTTCAAGTCTAATGAGGTTGGATATTTTGGTATGATTCATAAAAAAAATTATATGTGAGAGGAATTCTTGGAATGTCTGGATGTGAAGGTTTTAAATAACGAAGTGTGGGGTTGAGTGTGTCGTTTCTTACTCCTTAAGGAGTCTCCTTTTTGCATTAGTAGCAAAAAATTCCTTATTCTACAAGTGCCAACTTCCATGGGAGATTTTTTGTGTGTTTAAATTAAGAAAGTGTTGGTGGTTTATTTTTAGTTTAAGGATTTACAATCCCTTTAGTCAAGAAATTGTGTTTTATTTTGCAAAATATATTTGTAACCCACTCTATATTGGTACTCTTTACATTACCAATGTATAAATACTATTTTTGATAAGTTGATAGTGTTCTCCTTTATTTTATATAGCATAAGTAGTTAATACATGGTGTTAATTTTCATCACTTCATTTCTCTTGGCTATTTAGATTATGGAGGAAATATATTAATAGATAGCTTTAGTCTTTCAGTTGGGTTCATCTCTTTGGTGCATTGATATTTTGGATGGACATGGGAATATCTTCTTTGTTGCAGTATTTATTTTATTCACATCTTCACTTATTGAAGATCTTGTTCTTTCCTTGGGTGTTTTATAGTTGTTTGTACCTTTGTTGGACTTCAACCTTTAAATTTGCTAATTTTGTGTTGTTGTTGATCTTATTCCCCTTGCTTGTTAGTATATAACATATATTATTTAAATATTCTAAGGATGACAACTCCAAATAGAATCCCTCCACAAAACATCAAAATAAGTGGAGATGTGAATATGGAATGATAAGGAAAATCATAGGGTAAAATTTTTTATTTTTGTTGTCGTCAATTTTAGATATTTATAGTTGATAAGAATAATAAAATTGATGATTAAATTTAAAGTCAAGATTCTTTAATAAAAAAACTATTGCCTTGACTATAATATATTTTCCTAGAGATCCCTTTTTGTTCGTAGATTGGGTTGGATGAGCTCTAGTCCTCCTAGCATGGTTTACTCATGGTAGTAGGTTACACTCTTTACTACTAGATTGAATTTTAAAACCTTTTAACCTATATCTATAAATATCCAAACCTTGGTGGTGTTGACAACACCTTTAGGGGCTAGCTATAATCAAGAAAAAATATTTTGACTTCTTTGATGTATTCAGCCTTCATTCTTGGTGAAAGAGAATGGAACTTGGAAGCCATGATAATAAAATATACAAGATGCCTAGATAATAATTTGATATGTGGTATCTAGTGATCAAATGCTAATGCAATGCAAATGAGAATCTAATGCTCTGAAAAAATGTATTCCAATGATCAAATCCTTTCTCTTGATGGTTTGATGTGATTCCACATTATGAATTAACTACCTAGGGCTTTTCCCTAAATGTAATATTTTTAATGCTCAATTTGAAGCATTTGGTATGCAAGTTGGTGGGTAATAATTAAATCATATGGAAGGATTAGCTCGAGAGTGTGCAAAAAGAGATCTAAATTAAGAGGACAAGGTTATGTGGTAGTCGTATATCTATGAGATAAATTTGTGGCTATAATTAAGTTCCAAGGCATGTAAAGATGATTGATCCCAACCATTTGTAAGTGGGATAGGATAATTGTTGATGGATTCACCATTGTGTAAAATAAGATTAAAAAATGAGCATTGGGATATTACATTTATGAGAGGACCAAAATAGAATGTAAAAATAAGAAGGTACAAGGGATAGGTATTTGAACTTTTCTCATATATAGTTTCCCTCAATTTTGGTGTACATGTGAGATACAAATCATGTTTGATGAAGTCATGAAAGTAGAGAGCAAAACATCTACAAATATACACACAAAAATCATTCTAGTAGAACCTAAAAAGAACTAGATTAATAACATAGTACTATATAGAATAATTTTTTTTTCACTACTCCACAACCATTATTAGATGCAACATTGAGAGCATCTTGTTACCTATTTTTATTGCTACTTTTTCTTTCATAAGCATATCTCTTGCTCCCCTTTTATGATTTTATGTGATAATATCTTTTGAACTGTTCTATGATCATTACATGTTACATGGTTTATCTCATATTATCTTCTCTACTATAAATTTACTATATTTTGTGCATGCAACTAATTGGAGAGGGCATACAAGGATGCTAATACATCTCTCTTTGATAACTACACAAATTATCACATTCATATGCAAAATGTAGGTTGTTGAATGTAGTATCTAGCTTTTGAGTGTAGTATCTAACTACTTATGTAAAACCATGTTAGTTATGCATGTAGTACATCTTTCTACTAAGAGATATCATCATCCCCTTTTCAAAAGTAATTATTAGTTACGTTTATGCTTGTTTTTGAATGGTTTATGGATGTTACAAGTATTTAAATCTTTTTCTTTTGTGCTTATATATTTTTAGGTGGGGCACTCATCACAAGGGATCATGTCATAAAACATCATCCACTTTTATATTTGTATCATTTTGTTTATGAATATTTGAATATTTAATTTTATGTTGGTTATGTGTATTTTACTTTGATATGCATTATTATAATAGCTTACATGTAAGTCAAAGTAGGGTAAAATGTAATGGGGAAAATTGCATACCCTCTAATTTTTGTTTGAACATTTTAATTCGCTTTTTAAGCTTATCCTTTTATGCAATTACAAGAATACAAGTACAATTTTAGCTAAGAATTGGCACATAATATGAGGCCTATTTGTTCCTACTTGTACTTATTTCTAGTAATTAATTCCACTATAAATTTGCACATTTTTCTACTCTAGGTTAACTCGATACTTGTTCTATAATTTTTTTCACTTGTGAAAATAACAATACTTTTAAAATTTAAATTCAAATTTGGATCAACTTATTTATTCTGTCCCAAATTGAAACATGAAACATTCTACTTCTACCTTTAGATTTTTTTATTTAAAAGGATTAACCCTAATTCAGTCAAAACACATAGTAACTAAGCACAAAAACATCTCTTGCACACATTAGAGATGCAAAAGAATCATCTAACGAGATTATCACTATATTGACATTCTTGGCATATTGCATCGCTATCCTACATCTTTCTTAAAAGTTATTAACTTAGCACCCTTATGAAGGTTTGACATAAAGGATTCTACAATCATTATTATTTGCGAAATCCCAAACACACAAACCATGTTTTATGTGAAGATTAATTGGACCACAAACCTCAAAGTGCACTAAAATCAAACATTTGGAAATTAGACAGATCATATCTATGAGCTTTGTTTAGATATGCACTACCAAGATCGATGTTACAATTACATAAATGACCCTAACAAAAAAAAAACATAACTATTACAAGTTTTGATGTTTTTGTTTAGAGAGTTTAGTTTTGTCACAACACTACAAATTACTTTGATATGTCTAACAGAATCATATTCTACAACAAATAAAAAAATAAATATTTATATTTATTAAATAAAATTCTACACATTTTAACTTCATCTTTTTCATCATTTCAAAAATCTTATTCTTAAAATATTTAATAATATTCTCCCTTTTAAACATTTAAATACTCGTTACATAATAGTCAAACAATTATTTTCGCCAAGTAAATGCCCTTCACGAAATAATCAAATAATCAACTCCAATAATTTTTTTTAACAAAGCAAAAATAATTAATGATTACTCACCAGTCACCATAATGCCGTACTCTATTTAAATGGAAATTGAAATTGACTTAAGATGAACAACATTATTAAACTAATGAAGATTTCAGCCTTTTACTTGAAAAGGGGTTAAGTGAGAGGTAGATGTTCGATAATATCCAGGTTTAGAGTGAGCGAGAATAATGATAGGCTTTATGATTTTCTTTAATTAGCTTATTATTAATGTGTTGACAAATTTTTATTTTATTTTTACATTAAAGATATGGAACATTTGGTGATATTTTCAATGAAATAGTCGTGTTTTTTATTGACTTTTTATTTTTTTATGTAAGTGGTTCCTTTTTAATTTTGTAGTGTCACATATACACATTCTTCATGTGTGCATATAATTGGTATGCCAATGTGGGACATATGTGAATATTTATCGAACATTAGATCTTTTGATAAAATATTGAATGTTAGTTCTTGTTATCAATTTTGCCAATGTTGATTTTTGCTCTATTTATCACTGGCCCTTGAGATTTATAGATTATCAAGGCTCGTGCCATTTTAAAGGACATTTGACGGTGCCCACCTATTGGAGTTGATTCCTCAGCCGTACAATTCACAAGGATCACTTGCAATCAAACATCTGACATTAAAAAAAAAGGGGAAAACAATGATATGGAGGCGAAGAGCTAATTGATACAAAAGAGTAATGAATCGATATGTGTATTGAATTGATAATGAAGTATAATAAAGAATCCTAATAAAAGGAAAAGAAAAGAAACCCTAAGTGAGGATAAAATGAGACTGTGACATGTTTCTAGCCCATGTTTGAGTATAGTTCCAGAGTCCAAACCATAGTTACTTTCCAAATTGTTAATAGTCGAATTGCTAGAAGCCTGCAAAGATTTAATAGATTGAATAGGGTCAAGGGTGGTATTGTCTGCATAGTTATCCTTTGAATCTTTACTCTTGAAGCTTTAATCAGTAATCAACATCAAGTCCATAGATTGACCATCCATATCTGGGTCAAATATTTTATTATTCTCATCTCTTTTGGTTTTTATCCACCTTGGGAGTAGAGGAAGCTATTAAGCTTTTAAGTTTTTGTAGACTCTTAGAAATTTGATTTTTATTTTCAATTTCCATAACTACTTTTTTAGCTAGATAGATTTTGTTTTATTATTCGGGGAATATTTGAAAGTCATCATAGTATATTCCTCATTCAAATTAAGATTATTTGTGAGAGGGGAATCAATTTCACTAGTAACATCAATACTAAAACAATCATGCTTATCCTTCATATCTTTCTTTCTCAAGGCAATATTCTTTCAAATTTTATCCAACACTATCTATTAGCCATTCTTCTTCTTAGGTTTCGAGAAGGGTACTACATGTTCTTATTAATCTCATTTGAGTTGCTAGGGACAAGCATTTGATTATCTGACTCCAATATCACAAAGTAGAGAGGGGGTGAGGAGTTGGGATAGATGTGATTCAAAGAGTCGGTGGAGCAGCAGATAGCAAGAGTCATCAAAACTCCAAAGCTAAAGGAGTATGTAAAATGATGTAGGCTTCAGTTCATTGAAAGAATTGGGGGGGACCAAAGACCATAACACCAACCCCTCCATCCTTACTCGGGGACAAAGAATTGGAGGTGTTGGGCACCCAAAAAGAAAGGTTAATTGGGTGATCATTGGCAATAAGGGAAGGAGCAACATCGTGAGACTCTACAGGTGTTACTAATTTAATTAGTACTAGAAACATTGTTCAAGGATTTGCAAGCCCTAACCACCAAGAATTTGAGTACAAGATCCAAAACACCAAGGTTAGTAGGTGAGGCAACTTTGGCCAAGCCACCAGCTAAAGAAGAACTATTAGGTTTCTGAGATGCACCTGCATTTTCGAGCCTATTCGAAATAATGGGGAAATTTTTTCTTATTTGCCCTCCTCTCTTGCATAGGTAACAAGCATTTATCCCCCTAACATTTCTACTCCACAAGAAAATGTAACGTCCTCCAAATTTAAATATTTGCATAATTCACAAAATAACACAAAATAACATAAATTAAAGACACGTGTTCAATATCTATAGATCAGAGGCATCTTACATTAATTACAAAAATGTTTCTAATACAATTGTAGACACATAAAAATTTCCATTAATTTTTCCTCGTTTAATTTCAAATTTCTCTGAACATCAGACGAATCCTTATTATTATACTATTATTTCTCCATAATTCGTTATTCATAATTTCCATCTTTCATTATACTATTATTAATATATCATTATTTATCTATTAAATTTACTAAATAAAACATTATATCATATTCATTTATACGCCTTCATGCATTCACCTTATATACATTTCTCTATTTATTTAATAAAACCCTTTAATATCCCCTCCTACCACTTACCATTCCCATTTACCACTCATCTTCCCTATACCACTCATCTTGCATTATCCCATATTCATCCCACAACATGAACTCGCCCAAAGAAAATCTATTTAAACAAAGCTCCCTCTCTTATTTGAGGATCTCATCTTTATGCGCCAAACTTAAATGTCACTTTGCATCCCATTAGCTTCACATCTTATCTGCTATCTTTGCATTCTCAAATCTCTATTTCCTCATAGATTTTTACATAAGTGCTTCTGAGAGAAAATATATTAAATGTGAAGTCTTGGTGATAGGAGTGCAATAGAGTTAAAATTCCTGTAGATTTTGCAGGTTTGGTTTGTTTTAGTGTTTCATTTGTTTGTTCTTACAGGTACTCTATTGAGGATGTTGGAATAAATCTGAATCTTAATTCAATGAGATCTTAGACAATTTCCTCATCTACAACAATAAGTCATAAGGATTCACAATCCTTTACATTTGACCATAAGGTCATTTACTTGAATACATAAAAACAAAACATGAAGATCCTCTTGATAGGTGCTCTTGGTACCTGACACCTATAGTGGGTGTGAACATTTCCGAAGCATGTTTCCACCCTATGATGAAGTGGTTACACTTCCTTGGAATCTTTCATGATATGAAGGATTCTTGACCCAACATGAGGAGGTCTAGCTAACTGGAAAGAGTAATGGAATTGTGTGGTATTCTAAATCAACATCTCTTATGCAAGATTCAAGATCCATCCCATACACTAGAAAATAGCATAGCCTCTTAATTATGATTCCAAATCATTCCAAGAACACTCTACGAGTATGTACAAGAGCATATAAATGCACACATAATCATGTACGAGCATTGATGAGCTCATAAGAGTATTCAAGAGCATATGTCTTTCATGCAATGGTTAAATAAATCCACAACTTGATAATATACAAACTTGTAACTAGAATAATAGATATTTCATCTTTAAAAGAATAAGTAATATTTATTAAAAGAGAGGTATATCACATGTATGTATAATACATATATAATCATGAAAGGTTATATGTGTATACATTCTCACGTTATTTCTATTAAATAACAAGTTTAGATTCTTTAGGCTAACACATCTTGAGCCAAATGCTTCTAGATCAATGTCAATTTAATATATATTCTATGATATTCTAATAACAATATGTCTTTCATAAAGATACACCATTTTCACCATTCAGCTCATTAAACTATCATCTATCTATGTCACTCAAGTTTAATATCAATGCTATTCATAAACCTTTGATAATCTTATCACTACACAAGATTTTACCTATTGTAATCATCTTATCACTAATGTGTGGGGCAATGGCAGATTGGTGGTCGAAAGGCATGTGTTACCAAATTATCTTTAGACTTTGGTCCAAATATGCATGAAAAGTATGGCTCTACTCACCTCATTACCGAACTATATCATGCATGGATTGATATCAATTGAGTCTATGATATTCAAATAACATGATTGGCATGCATGAATTATATATGGAAACACAAACAAGGCACACAGACCGCTTGAGGGAGAGCACCTCTGAGAATTGAAAAGCCTTAGAGAATATAGGTAAACTGTAGTTATAGAATCACCCAGATAGATCAACCCTGATATGACTTCAATAGAAACTTATGGAAGAAAATTTCTAAATTGATTTTGCAATTTTGATAAGGAATGTTTAGACCAAAGAAGTAAAGGAGATAGGGAACTACAGTCGTGCATGCATGGGAATCTATTTCCACGAGTTGTTATTTCCTTTGAAGGTGTTAATAAGAAACATCACATTTCTATTTCAAATTCTATCATTAGTTGATGATATTATCGAAATGATATGAGGAATGTTTATAATTTCATGACAACATTCATCTGTTATTATTATATTCGAAGAAGAGTATATGTCTAATGCATTTATCAGTTATGATAAGCCAATATATTTCTTTTAGCTCGTAGCAAGTGTCGATCTCAACGATATTCCAAAGGTTGATTATACATGATATCGTGTTGTATCATTATTTTCATAATTGATTACATATAATTATTACTATCCTATGCATATACATCAGTATATGTATGTTCATCATACAAACATGTGTACATACATATACACACACACATGCACACATGCATGCGATAGTTTCCAAGTTGCAGTAACTCATTCTCAATTAAGTATAAAACATACATGTTGGCAAGAGACACTGTTAAGGAAGAGATTTGTGCTTGAGGATTGTGTAGGGATTGTCAATGATGGCAACTCAAATCAGATAAGTCATTCGATATATGCAAATTCACTTTACCGGAAGTTTTGCTTAAGTTTGGAAAGTGGAAGACAATGTTCAACAAAGTATAAGTTCTTTGAGCAGAACTCGATTTTGGGTGCACATTTTTGTTTGCGGTGGAAGAGGTAGATGATTTGATGTTTGGAATTGCTTAGTCCGCAATCCTAGCTTTCAGTGTTGATTCTAGTGCAAGTTTGGTGATCCAGTATCCGGTATTTCAAGAAGAACAAGGTTATTTTGGTGTAGCGTGTTGTGCCAAATCTTTGGGATGATTTTGTTGATTAGTTTCATGTTTGAGGTCGTTATGCCGACTTATTTGAAGCGTAATATCAATTTGTTTTGGTCTGCATAAGTATTGGTAATCGGATTGAGTCGACTTCTTATTACACATTTCATGTTGCGTGTTATGTGGTTTTTGGGCCAACATCTAGAATTGATTTAATTTGTTGGTGAGAATATATTAGGCTAATCTATTTGAACATTTTGGTGATCGATGTGTGTGCATGAAGATTGTATGAGCGTTGGTGCGCAGTTTCACATGCACTATCCTTAGATTTGTGCTCCGGTATTTGACAAAGCAGAGCAGAACATACCAATGTGGCAGAATAGTGGAAGAAGACTCTTTGTGCTTAACCAGAACTGAATTTTGGCATTTGTAGATGCTATCCATCAATTCATTCAATTAGTTATAATTTGTAATCATTTGTAGGACAATGAGTCCTTCGGGGATTGCTACCCTCTTCTTTGTAATTGAGCAGTGAGCTCTAGGCAGTGTGCCTGAATGCATGTGCATTCCCCTCTGTAATATTATTATACTCCTAATCATAGTATTATAATATTGTGGGTCTCAATCCCATTGTGGTTTTTCCCTCTTCGGGTTTCCACGTAAAAATTCTGGTGCTATGGTTTTATGCTTATGTGTGTTGATTTTTTGCACTTATTATTTGCTTCCAATGGTTTAAGAATCAGTTAGAGAAAGTTTTAAATTGTAGAACATTGATTCACCCCTCCCCCTCTCAGTGTTCGTTGATTCCAACAATACATTCATATGATAAAATACTTGTATGTTTACATTAGTGTACACGTGTGTGTTTACATGTTTACAATACATGCTCATAATCAAATTATGTAATCAATATAGTACTATCTCAAATCAAATATTCATTAATAATTTAAACTAATTAAGAAAAAAATTTACCATTGCATTATTTTAATAATTCAAAAATAATGGGATGTTACAGAAAATGTGGAGTCTTCAAAGTTAATATCAATAAACTTAGGTATATCAAGCCTAAATGTAAGAGAACCAAAAACCCTAATGCCCATATGTGGTAGGATTTCCCTGGTTGCATATTTTGAGAACTTTTCCCAATGAGAATAGTAATTAGGGAATAACGACCTATAATAATTGGGGACATTCTTAATAGTTATCCATCAAGGGCATGATAGTGCTAAGAGCTCATGTTGATAGCTTTGAGAGACCCTTTTAGGGTTTTTAAATCTTATGTTTTTTCCTTCAAAGCATTTAAAATTTCAAGATTATGAGAAATAGTAAGTTTTTTAGGGGCACAAGGAGGGTCCTTATCTTTTCCTCCTCCCCCAATTCCATCTATGCCCACTTCACTGTGAAAATTTGAAATAAAATATCTAGAGGAAAAAACATCCAAAACTTCCATAGTTTTCTTTGCAACCGCATCACCAAATGATTTGCTTTCTCATTTATTAAGTTGTGCCCTTTCAAGGCCAATAGATGGGTCACTCCCTATTAAATGCATGGTGTACAGCTAACCCAAATTTTTATAAATGCAATTGTATAGTCCATAGTAAATACCCATGGGAGGAGAATAGAGCTCAAATAACTAACCATATGCATTAAATAACTCAACACATCATAGCATTCAAAGAGGAAAAGACAAATTGTAAAAACGTCACTTACTAGTAGGCTAGATCAAACCTCAATGGAGGAGGGATTGTGCCTCATCCACCACACTCATATTGCAAACCCTAGGTTTTCCTTTTGTTCTTTCACTTTCAAATTCATGATCGATAAATAAACCAAGGCTAGATCTCTTTAAAAGAGGATAGTGAGTTATAGAGCTAGAGATCTAATACCATATTGGAGTTGATTCCTCAACCCTACAAATATTAAGGATCACTTGTAATTAAATACCTATCAAAAAAGATAAAAAACATAAAAGTATGGATACCAAGAGATGATTGATCCAAATAAGTAATAAATAATTATATTTATTGAATTGATAATGAATTAAAATAATGAATCTTGATAAAAGGAAAAACAAAAAAGCTAAAGGCAATCATAGAGAAACCCTATGTGATAGTAAAAGGAGATTATGACATGTATCCTCACCATGTATGACTTGAGACACAAAAAAAAATGACCTAAGTAAGCTTAAATAGATAGAGTGAAAATGACCTAAGAAATTGAACAATTAATCGAGTGAATACCCTTTTACCCTAACACCACATTGAGTTAAAGAAATTATTTGCATGTGTTGTGCTTGGATATAATTTCAAGGTGTTTTGATGTAATGTTTGAACTTAACCATGATGATGAATAAAATATCTATTGGACAATGCTCATTCTTGTACATAATAGATTGAAATTGTTAGATTACACCTTGATGTTAACAATGTTTGTTATTGTAAAGTGGAAAATTGAACGCTAGTGACTCCCCACCTATGAGAGAGAAAGGAAATCACTAGGATGATTTTTACTTGGAGATACTTTACATTCAAAAGAGGGGATTGAATCTACTAGATCAAAATCCAAGGGAGACAAGGATGTGAATTCCAAGTGGATTGCAAGGGTTGAAGTGTGTTTTACCCTCTTTTGTAAAATAGGAAAGTTGACTTGTTGACTATGTGGAAAAGAGAGAGAAAATGAGTGAAATGAGGAGCTACCGGTTCGGGATTGTGTTGTAACTTTGGATCTAAGCTAACTAGACTGATACGGATCTACCTTGCAAATTTGGAGAAAAGTCGTCGGGACTGTGGCGGGAGTGTACATGGTCCTCCACAAAATCCGCGGAATGAAAAGGGTTCTTTCATCTCTGCAAATGAAGCCCAAACCTGCAATTATAGCTGTACACCTACAACCTACACACATAAAAAAGAGGAAAAGGGATTGTGGATAGGGGTTTGCCTCAGTCAAACCCTGATTGAGGAATAAACCTTGAAAGAAAGTAATTGCAAATGCTTGAATGTAAACAATGGAAATATATACCTTGTAGGTCTGCAACTTGTTGATGATGATTGCTTTGCTTCTTGAATGTAATCACAAGTGTTGCATGGAATGGCATGTAACATCACAAAACCCTAACACACACACATACTTGCAAATGAATTTTATAATATTGCTCCAATGGATGAATGAAGAAGACTCGAATGCTTAAATTCTTGATGATGTATATCTTCGCATATGCTTGCTTATCTAATTCCTGCTTATGCAAATGAGAAAACCAACTCCCTTTTTATACATGCATCTGAAGATTAATTCATCTCACCAAAGGCCGACATCGGGGAGATTTGGGATCCTGAAGTGCAGATAGGGCTGGGGGGACCTATCTTGGGGCCACCCTAAGAGGGTGGGATAGGGGTGCCATGCCCTGGTCCAAGGGGGATAGGGGTGCCATGCCCTTGTCTTGCCCTATCTTGGGGCTTGGATAGGGTTTGGAGGCAGGAACAGGTCCTGAGCAAGGAAGAACCCAAGGGTGAAGGTGCAGAAAGGGGTCTCGATCAGAAAGGAAGGTGTCATCGCCAAGGTGAGGACCTCAAATGTGGTTAAAATTGCAGGAGGCGTAATTTTATGACACTACAATTATCACCCAAAATTGAACAAAGCATAATGTGTTCTGCCAATGCACAAAAGAGCCTTTTTATCAAACTATTCATCCTCAAGATTTAAGCATGGTCTACCCCTTGTTTATGCTCATTCTTGTATACAAGAAAAATTAATTAGAGTGTAATATAAGAAGATCCTAGTTTGAAAATGTTGGCTCTATATTTATTATATTTGAGAGTAATTTTTTTGAATTGAATATTGATTACAAATATCTTGTTCATATGAGCATCAACACTAGACCAATGCAAGATCCTTATGCCAAAACACGTTAGAAATGACCTATGAAAGACCAAGAGTCACTACTATAAATCTACTTTTATTTAGAAACCACCTCCTACGAAAGACCAAGAATCCAATATAGAATCCTATTTTAGATGTAGCTACGAGGAATTGAACTTGGGTCTCTACAATGAGATCCCAATGTTTTAACTGATTGAGATCAACCCCTTGCACTTGAAATTGGTATTTAAAAATCAAATTACATTAGTTTTCCATCTTATTGATAGAAAATTATGCTTAATGTAACTATTATTAAAAATATATGCCGAAGTGTTGTTCCATAATATGCTCCAACATACATTAGAATTTTTTTCATTAAAATCACCAAAGAAAACTTGAATATGTTTGGGTAAGGTCTCATGCAATTGACAAAAAATGAGTACTAATAATCTAGGCTTGATGAAGTTCATTTCATCAATTTGACTATAGAAAATTATGATATGCAAATTGTTGGGATTAAGGTGTCTCAACCTTTGTAAATCCTAACATCAATTTTGTTATATATATTTATTATTTTGATTTATTAATTACCTACAAATGTTTATTCATCTAGTGGGACCCATAGGCTTGGTGGCTTCCTACTTGGCAACGACCATATGAAACATATGTTGCACATGTGGAGATAGGCATCCCACTTTGAGGATCTTGACAAGTGTTGCGTTATGACAATTTTCTAATAGGATTCTATAACACACTTACATATGACAACCTATGACAAAGTGGACAAGTTGTAGGAGATACCTTTTTGTGGAGAAGGTGGGTGCCCAAGTTGGGCTATGACTGGTTGAAAGAGAATCAACTAATAATAGTCAATTATGACAAATTCTCTTATAGGTTGTACATGGTGTAAGTTATGAGATATTCTTATGATAGCTGCAAGATGCATAAGAGCATATGTACCTCAAAATAGTAAATTTTGGGTGCCTAACTTAGGAGGTTTGAATGGAGGGTCATTTGGAGATGTACATGTGTCATTTGCATGCTTTTTGATGGTTGAAATAATAGGGCCAAATATTTTGCATGACCCCATCTTGTATCTTCATATAGAAGCTACCTCTTGTGTTGTATTTCTCTATATAAGGTAGTCTAGGAGAGCATTAGTCATGTGTGTTTTGGAGGTGAAGTGTTATGCTACCGAAGTTAATCTAGATTATGGGTTGTTAACTGTAGAATTTTGTTGAAGAAGCTAAATGTTGATATTATATTGTAACCATTTGTTTACTAGAATACAAAGTACTGTGGTTTTGGAGTGTGCGTTTTTTCTCTCGGTATGGTTTTTCCCATGGTATATCTTGTGTTCATTACTATATATCTTTATGCATGTTCATTATCTCCTTGTGAATGTGTTTCTTATTTTGTAATAGTTAAAGATTGTAAAGAAAATTTGCACTATCTCCCCCATTAGACTAGTGTTAGGAAACATTTTTTGCACTAGAGCTTCCTTTCACATAGTGTACAAGAATGTTGCTAATATTCACCTCTATAGATTGTTGATCTCTTTTATTTTTATGAAAATTTGCAATGCTAGTTGGTGTGAGCAACAACAAGGGCAAATGAGACTATGAAATTTTTGTAGAAAGAGAACTTTTGATGTTGTTAATCAAGCATGAATTTTTTTATTTCTACTACTTCATTATAAGAATATCATAAGGGTTTGTTGTATCCCATACAAGTTGAATTCAATGTACTTATGTCAAAGACAACATGTTGTCCAATCAAATAAATCTTTTTTATACATGGAAGGATTGTAGTCTCTAAAATCAATTTTAATACTTGTAAAAATGTTTTGATGACAAAAATATCTCATTTTGGTTTTTGTCAAATTCATCTAGTGATCTAGCATGTCATGTTCACCATTTCTATATAATTGAAATTCCTAAAAGCTTTTTCCTACATTTTTATTTTTCTAGATAGCCAAGAAAGTTTGTGATTTGTTCATACTTCAGTTATGATATAAATGTAACTCATTGCACACATTTTCTTTGTTTTGCAAGTTCCTATAAAGCACATATGTCGATGATCAACACATGATGCCATCTAGTGGGGTCTATTAGTTTACATAGATTGCAAAATCCATTTTTTTTGTTGATTGATTATTACGAAAAAAAAAAGTATCCAACTATTTAAATGTGGATAGAGAGCGTATTAGATTGTTCAATGCTACAATTTTAAGGTTTGGTTTTCTTTCATTACTAAAATAAAAAATCTTTAAGATAACAAAATGTAAATAACCCACATAAAAACTTCAAAATTTATTAGAAGCGATTAGATTAGATTACTTTTCAAATTTAACTACTTCAAAAGTAAGGATATAAATCTTTTGTATTTTTTATTGCATAAACTTTTTATCTACAAATATATTATTCTTCATACATTAAAAAAATTGAAAAAAAAAAAAAAATCATTATCAAAATAAATAATAAAAAATTAACAATAAATTTGAAAATGAATAAATCAATAACCATTTTTAACCTACTAAATGTTAAAAACTTTTTTATTCTATTTTAATAATAAACAAATAAAATTAAGTAGAAATTTGAAACAAATAACATTAACTATAGATTTGGTTTTATTGAGTGTATGTTTAAAACATTGTAAGTTTTGTTACAACTTCCATCAAATTGATATTGATTTCAAACCTTTTTTCATTAAAATAAGTAATTTAATAATAATATTAAAGAAACAAATACAAACTATTTAACACATTATATATTTTCTGTTGCAACATCTGAACAAATTCCATCTAATTTCACAGAAAACATTCAATTGGACAACTTGCACATGAAATTATAAGCAACAGTTTCCACGCCACACAACAAGCGTGTCCAAGCAAATACATTAAAAAACATTATTTTAATCTAGTCACTATTTAAAAATATATTAAAAAACATTATTGAAATCCCCTTTATTTTACTTCACCGACTTTTACCAGTTGCGACGACGACCACCATGGACGATTGCAAACATTTCATTAGAAATTCATGCAAAATATTGTTGTTAAGCACATTGAGCGATATTATGTTGAAGACACAGATTTTGCTGAAACAAGAATACCGAATTATTTCGTTAACAAAATCACAACTAACTTTATTGGTGATCAGTTTGTGACATAATTCAATGATAATACATGCATAGGGAAATAAAGTATGATAAAATAAATTATTAAAATTTTAAAATAGAAATATGTTGAGGGAAATAAAATCTTCGAAATGGAAACATGTTCATGTTGTTCATTTTGTTTATTATTGGTTTTTTGTTTTTCTTTCGAGATGTGCCGAGTTCCTATAGTATTGTCATTGTAGGTTACATCTATATCGGGTAGCAAAAAATAATTAGATTTAAATAATGTAGTCGAGAGTCTTTCTTCGTGGACATGGGTTAAAAAATGATGTTTAAAAGAAAGTCCGGCGGTTTGAGGTGCCCAATGATTTTCTTAACTCAAATTTGATTTAGTGTTTTAAAAGTAAATCTTGGTCTGGTAGGTATAGTTATTAAGAATGATTAATGCTTTTTTTTTGTCTTTTAAGAGTGGTTTTATTTCAGTTTAGGAAAAACAATTGGGGTTAAAATTGATAATGGGGTGGAATTATTAGTAGTTTTGGAAGGTTTTTTAAAATAGACATTGGAATGCAATTCTTTAATTGTCATGTAAGGTTTGTTTAAGAGACGACGTATTGATTAGAAAGGGAAATCCTCATAGGTTGAAGCTCTTGCTATTTGTGATGGATTCAAGGGTATTTATTTGAATCACTACTTTCATGAGTATGATAAGGTGGTGGATCCACTTGTTGACAATGGAGTCAAATTTGCCCCTTGTCAAGTTTGGTAGTTGGACATATAAACGCTGAGGAAGATCTTGAAAAAGTGATTTAGTTGGACTTGTCACCATAAAAAATATAGTTTCGGGGTTTTGTGAGCCCCTCCCCTCATTTTGATTTGTTGGTTTTGATACCTTGCATATGCCAAAGGGTGTTCTATTCCCACACATTTATATTAATGAAAATTTTATTAGCTAGACTTGGATACCTTGTGAGACAACAGTTACATGGAAAATGTCTTGTGATGTTATGATGACATGTGTAACTTTGTCTTAAAGTCAACTCTTTATTTAGTTTGATTGTGTATAAAGTTGTTGTGGTTACTTCTTGGAGATCATTTCCTATGTTTTTCAATCTTTTGTTGGTGGTTGGGTGTGAACCTTACTATTTCTTGTTGTGGTCTTGTTATGCCTAATGGCATGTAAGGGGAAACCTTTAAAACCCTATGATTCCTTCCTTTATGGCATTGTTTTAGATTGTTTGGCTATAACTTTTTTAAGTTCAAAGTTAAATGCATTTCCAGTTCTAACATAGGGTTTGAGATTTTGGTAAGCTTCATGGCAAATATTCTATCTATGAGGAATTCTTGCAATGTTTGGATGTGAAGGTTTTAGAAAAGGAAGTGTGGAGTTAAGTGTGTTTTTTCTTGCTCCCTACGGAGCTTCTTTTTGTATTAGTGGAAAAAATGTCTTTTCTCTACAAGGGTGAACTTCCATTAAGGAGTGTTGGTAGTTTATTTTTATCTTGTAAATTTACAATTATTTTAGTCAAGGACCTATTGTTTTTTCTACAAAATCTCTTTGTAACCCACTCTAAAGGTACTCTTGAGATTACCAATGCATAAATACCCTTCTTTAGATGGTAGACATTGTACTCCTTTATTTTATATAATATGAGGATTTGATGGATGGTATTAATTCCCATCAATTTTTAATTTTTGCCTCTTCATAGTTTAGATTAAAGATATTAAAGGCTAACTTCAATCCCTTAGTTGTGTCCATCCCTTGAGTGGAGTGATGGGTTGGTTGGATGAGGACTATCTTCTTTATTTTAGTTTTTGTCTTATTATCATCTTCACTTGTTGAAGACCTTTTGTTTTCCTTAGGTATTTTATAGTTGTTTGTACTTTTGTTGGAATTCACCCTTAATTTTGGATAAGTTTTTTCTTGTTGAACCTAATTCCATTTCTTGCTATTATATTATGTATTTTATTTGATTTTTGTGAGGATTCCAACTCCAAATAGAATTCCTCCATAAATTATCAAAAAATGGAGATATAATTATATAGAATGATAAAGAAAATGAGAGAGTATAAATATTCATCTTTGTCTATCAAATTTGGGTACCTAATGGATAAGGATAATCAAATTCATGACAAAAAGTCGAGATCTTCTATTAAATAGCCCCTTGACTATCATCGTTTTTTTTAAGCGCAATTATTTTTGTTCATGGATTTCTTTGAGCATTGTCTAGTCCTCCTAGCATGGTTTAGTCATAGCAGTGAGGTTATAATGTTCTCTACTACTATTGACCTTTAAAACCTATTCACATGTATTTGTACCTATATCTAAAACTTGGTGCTATTGAAAATCACCTTTAGGGGCTAGCTATAAACAAAGGGAAATACTTTTGACTTCCTTGATGGTATTCAAGCTTCATTCTTAATGAAGAAGATTGGAAGACATACAATAAAATATGTAAGATGCCTAGATGATAAGTTGATACATAGTATCTAGTGATGCAATTGCTAATGTAATGCAAATAAGATTGTAGTTATTTGAACCAATGTTTCCAATGATCCATTTGTTCCTCTTGATGGTTTGATGTAATTCCCTAGTATGACCTAATGACCTAGGGCTTGTCCTCAAATATAATATATTTAGTGCTCAATTTGAAATATTTGGTATGCAAGAAAATGGGTAATAATGAAAAAATATGAAAGGGTTAGCTTGAGAATGTCATAAAAGAGCTCTAACTTAGGAGGAAAAGGTTATGGGATAGTCAAAGATCCATGAGATAATGTTGTGGCTACAATCAAGTCCAAGCCACATGCAAAGATGATTGATGCAAACCATTGTGATTAGGATAGGACGATGTTGATGGTTTTTAGGTTGTTGATTAGTCATTGTGCAAAATAAGATAAATTAAGCATCGTGAAATTACATTTACAACAGGACCTAAAGTGAGTGTAAAAATAAGATAATAAAAAGGAAAGGTATTCAAAATTTGCTCCTTAATATTTTCACCCCATTTTGGTGCATGTGAGGTACAAATCATGCTTGATAAAGTCATTATTTAAGTTGTAAATAAAATAAGCAAGTAGATTTGAGGATACGTGGTAAGAAAATCCTTTATGATATCTTCATGTTTAAGTAAAGAAACATCTACAAATCTAAAAAAATAAAAATAATAAAAAGCATTCTAGTATTACATAAACAAACAACATTAGTAATATATATTTACTATATAGAAAATTATTTTTTCACTACTCCACAACTCTTACTAGGTGCATCATTGGAGGCATCTTGTTACCTATTGTTGTTTGTGTTTTCATAAGAATATCTCTTACTTCCCTTTTGATTTTACATAACATTATCTTTATACATTGTTATACTATCATTACATTTTACATGGTTTATCTTGTATTATCTACTCTCCTATACATTTATTATATTTTGTGCACGCAACTAATTAGAGGGGGCATCAAACATTTCTTATATAGTTTCTTTGGCAAAAAAAAACACAAACTATCACATGTTTATTCAAATTCTAGTTATTAAGTGTAGCATCTAGATACTTATACAGTACTAAGTTAGTTGTGCATGCAATATCTAATTTCTATTCTTCACAAGTTGTTAGTAGTTTTGTTTATGCTTATTTTGAATGCTTTATGGGTTCTCTCTTTTTCTTTTGTGCTTGTAGGTTTTTAGGTGGACCTTGAATATGTACTAAAACATTTACTTGAATACTTGTATTCTTTTGTTTATGAGCATTTGAATGCTTAATTTCATATTGGTTGTGTATGTTTTATTTTGATATGTATTCTCATGGTAGCTTACATTCAAGTAAAAGTAGGGGAAATATATAATGGTGAAAATTGCATTCTCTATAATTTTTTCCTTCATTTTAACTCACTTTTCTAGGTAATCATTTTATGCAATAACAATAATATAACTGATGCATGTGTTAGCTAAGAGTTGGCTCAAAACATGAGGTCTATTTGTTCACAATTGCACTTATTTCTAATATCACGAGATCTTGACAAGATAACATATTTCTCACACAATCAAATCCATAAACTGCATACAAGACGAGATCTTGATTCATATATATACTTATTAAATCGATGCTATAATTACATAAATGTCCCTACTAGAAAAACATAACTTTTACAAATTTTGATGAACATATTTGATAAGTTTAATTTTATACAACATTGACAAATTACTTTAAGTTTAATTTTATACAACATTGACAAATTACTTTAAGATACCTAACAAAATGATATTCTACACCAAACCAAAAAACAAATACTTATATTTATTAATAAAAATTTTAAATGTTTAATTTCAACATATTTATAATTTCAAATTCTTATTCTTAAAATATCTAATATCTACTTAATTTATCTTAATAACTTCAACTTAAATAAATATTGTCCCTTTTAAACATAATTAATTTTGCCAAGAAAAAGGCCATTACGAAATCAACACATAGTCAAACTTCATTGTTTAGTTTCAACAAAGTAGAAACAAGTAATGATTATTAACCAGAATGCCCTACTCTATTTAAATGGAAATTGAAATTCATTTTACAGATGAACAATATATTACTTAATTTCAACAATGTAAAATTAATGCGTTACCTATTTAAATGGAAATCAAAATTCATTTACAGATGAACAAACATTAAACTAATGAAAAAAATCCCGCCTTTTACGGTGTTAATTGAGAAGTTGATCAATGTTTGAATGTTCGTTTATGATAAACAATTGGCATGAGAGATACAGGTTTCGTTTGATAGGTTTTCCGTTGCCCCGTTCACGTCAGGATAGTAACAAAGTCCAACGCAACCTAGGACTAAACTTGCACCATTCCACTTGATACAGAGTCTGTGGGGGCCGGTTATATAGAGAATGCATTTACAGATCTTAAATAGTATGTCAGATTTTGATGATATTTTTGGTTGTTTTCGTATGTGATTTAACTATTTATAGTCACTGTTTTAGCTTTTGGGTAGTAATGAAGCATGTTATGGGATGTATATGACTTAATTGCTTATAGCTATTGTTTTGGCTTCTAGGTAGTAATGACACACAGTGTAGGATATGTCCCGTGCAAGGGTTTAAAAGTGGGTATTTCAAAGTGTTGCCCAATATCTACTTTAAAAAGATGCCCCAATAATCATCCATTACAACAACCTCAAAACATTGTCAACACTTACGTACAAATGTCCCAATAGTCTTGTGGTATAGGTACCAATAAAGTTGCACAATTTCTCGCTTAAAGTCTACAAATTTTAACTACTAGGGATATGAATGGACAATTATCAGGACATGTGAAATTTATTAATAGATTTTTAGATTTCATTCATTAGGTTTCTTTAAAATTAATAATTGAGGAGTTGGGTGAGCAAGGAGCAAGGGGTCATTGGATCATGGTAGGTAACGGAAACGGCTATCCAATCCCATGATACATCAATACATAAACTATGATATATGAAAGTAACTTATACATTGATGCATTCTAAAAACTGGATAGCCCGAGTGAATGGTCAATAAGTCATGGTAGATAACTGAAACGACTATCCAATCTCATGATATGCCAATACATAAATTATAATGTATAAAAATAATTTATATATTGAGCATCCTAATAGCTATTTGAAAGCTTCCCCTACCATGTTTGAGCAACCATTGGAGCAGAGCAGAGCAGAGACGATTCTGTCCAACAAGATTCAACCTACCATTACCAGCTGCGACGACGACATAAACTTTTTTGACTGTCGTAAAACACATTTCCTTGAAGAATTGGTCGACAAACTTGGAAAGTTCCGATCCACAACATTAGCTCACCAAATGCAACGCCAGTTCCAGAAATGGTGGCCTACACGGTAGCGTCCTCATAGGTGTGCACTGCACGGCAGAGGCATATAAGAATTAGTACAATGAACCCACATTTCTGCAAAGGAAGCCATGGAATCTGTACTTGAGAGCACGCATACTTTCAGCGCTCATAATCTCAACGAAAGCACAGAGAAAGAAGGGGGATTGATTCTGCATTTGCCCAGCATGATCCTGCGCTTAGTGAAAACAATTGGGGATCTCAATGGCTTCGATGTGGCGGTCGCCATTGTGGGTTTTATGGCATTCCATGTCTTCATACAGAGGAAATTGCAGCAGCAAATCATGGTGTGGCCTCTGGTGGGCATGCTTCCATCACTGGTCCTTCACCTCAACGACCTGTACGACTGGTTCTCCGAAACAGTCATACAGAACGGAGGGACATTTCAGTTCAAAGGTCCGATCTTTAGCAATCTCCAGGTGGTGGTCACCTGCGATCCGGCGAACATCGAGTACATGCTCAAGACCCGATTTTCAAATTTCCCAAAAGGCCCCTATTTCAGAACAGTAGTTCACGATCTTCTCGGCGACGGAATCTTCAACGCCGACGATGAGCTCTGGCGCCGCCAGAGAAAAACGGCGAGCATCGAATTTCACTCTGTGACTTTCAGAGATCATATTGTGGAGTCCCTGAAGCAGCTCGTCGACGACCGGCTGATTAAAATCCTCGACGATGCCGCCGCCAGACGGGTGCCGGTTGATTTGCAGGACATTCTACTGAGGCTAACATTTGATAATGTCTGTATGATTGCTTTTGGAGTCGATCCCGGCTGTTTGGCCGTCGGATTACCAGAAATCCCGTTCGCCAAGGCCTTCGAACAGGCAACTGAGGCTACTGTTTACCGGTTCGTCACGCCGACGGCGCTGTGGCGGCTCATGAGATTCTTCAACGTCGGGACGGAAAAAATGCTAAAGGCGGCTCTCCGGGGAGTCGATGAATTTGCCTCCGGCGTCATTCAATCCAGAAGAAATGAACTGAACTCTAATTCCAATTCTAATGGCAAGGATCTTCTCACCATTTTCATGCAGCTGCAGGATGAACAGGGGAATAATTATTCCGAGCAGTTTTTACGAGACATTTGCATTAATTTCATCCTGGCTGGCCGTGACACGTCATCCGTGGCGCTGACGTGGTTCTTCTGGCTCCTCCACGGGCACCCTCACGTGGAAGAAAAAATCCTCATGGAGATCAAGACCCTTGTTCATGGGTCCCGAACTGGTGACGTGGATATCACGGAAGTTACTTTCACAGCCGACGATTTGAAGCAGATGCAGTATTTACAGGCGGCGGTTTCCGAGGCCCTGCGGCTTTACCCGTCCGTGCCGGTCGACCACAAGGAAGTGATCCATGATGACCGGTTGCCCGATGGGACCGTTTTGAAGAGCGGCGGGAAGGTTTTGTATCTGATTTACGCGATGGGTCGTATGGAGAGCATATGGGGGAAGGATTGCAGGGAATTTAGGCCCGAGCGGTGGATGAGAGACGGGCGATTTATGAGCGAGTCAGCGTATAAATATACGGCCTTTAATGGCGGCCCTAGGCTCTGTTTGGGGAAGGATTTTGCGTATTTTCAGATGAAATGGGTTGCGGCTTCGATTATTTCCAGGTTTAGGGTTAGTGTTGTGCCTGGTCATCCTGTTGCTCCTAAGCTTGCGCTTACCATGTATATGAAGCATGGTCTCATGGTAAATTTGCATCCCAGAGCTAAAGAAATTGTTAGGGCACAGGGTTAGCTGGTTCTTGCTCTGCTGCAAATAAATTACAAGGCTTCTAGTACTGTTAGGGTTTTTAGGGTTTGATTACTTACTGTAAGTTTTTATTATTAATATTGCTGGGTCGCTTCTATCTGGTCTGAATGTTTCTGCAGCCAATGGTTGGATAGAAGATTGATCTGGTTTTTTTTGTATTTTTTAATTTTTATGGAAATAACTATTTATATTGTGGTTTTTAATTTTAATGTATATTTTTGGTTAAATTTGTTTAGTTGTTTTGGAATCTATTTGTTTGTATATATGTATGTTGGGTTTGATTTGTTATAATTGTATTATATTTTAAAAGGTTTTTTATTAAAATTTGTTTTCATGGGTATGTGTCTGTTTGTCTATATTTGTAAGTGGCTGTGGCTATTCTGGTTTCAAAATGAATTTTTCATACAGCGTGTTAGCGATGTGTTAGTCAATTACAGCCATTTATTGCAAAATCGACGGTATAAAATGCACGACTAACACGCGTGTTAGTCAATCCGTACTGCCGTTTTGGAGCTAGAATAGACGCTTCCCTTGTAAGTTAGGTTTAATTTGTTTTAATTTTATTTTAAAAGATTTTAAAAATTATGTTGAGACCTGCAATTTAAATGAGAATAGGAGAGAAGCATTTAATTTTGTAATTGTGAAAGGAAAATTATTTAAAATTGATGTTTTTTTTTGTTAATAAATTTGTTTGTTTTCTTGGAAGATGTATTTGTTTCTATATATGTAAGTTGGGTTTGATTTGTTATAATTGTATTCTATTTTTAAAGGTTTTTTGTTAGACATTTCTAGTTAAATTTTGTGGGCATGTGTTTGTTTGACTATATATGTAAGTTAGGTTTAACTTGTTTTAATTCTATTTTAAAAGATTTTTTAAATTTATGTTGAGACCTGCAATTTAAATGAGAATAGGAGAGAAGCATTTAATTTTGTGATCTTGAAAGGAAAATTATTTAAAATTGATAAAAAAATTTTATAATAAATTTGTTTGTTTTCTTGGAGGATGTATTTGTTTCTATATATGTAAGTTGGGTTTGATTTGTTATAATTGTACTCTATTTTTAAAGGTTTTTTATTAGACATTTCTAGTTAAATTATGTGGACATGTGTTTGTTTGTCTATTATATGTAAGTTAAGTTTAACTTGTTTTAATTCTTTTTTAAAGGAAAATTATCTAGAAATGAGGTTTATTTTTAGTTAATAAATTTGTTTGTTTTCTTGGGGGATTGTATTTGTTTTTATATATGTAAGTTGGGTTTAACTTGTTTTAATTCTATTTTATTTAAAAAAGGGTATTTAATACATATTTTTACTTATATTTGTTTTCAAGGGGTTTTGTTTGTTTATATATGCAAGTTAGGTTGAACTTGTTTTAATTCTAGTCTATTTTAAAATGTTTAAAAATACATGTTTTTGATAAAATGTTCTTGTGGGGATGTTTTTTTGTCTATGTATGTAAGCTATGTTTAACTTGTTTTAACTCTATTTTAATATATATTTTTAAATTATGTTGAGACATGTAATTTAACTAGAGTATAAGAGAAGCATTTGATTTTGTAATCGTGAAAGCATTTAATTTCAATGGATATTTTTAATTAATAAATTTTTTTGTTTTCTTAGGGGATGTATTTGTTTCCATATATGTAAGTTGAGTTTAACTTGTTTTAATTTTATTCTATTTTAAAAGGTTTTTAATGCATAATTTTAGTTAAAGTCATATTCATAGGGATGCATTTGTGTGTATCTATAAGCCGGGGTTTAAATTATTTTAATTCTATTGTGTTTTAAGAAGTTATTTAATATATGTATTTTAGTTGGATTTGTTTTCTTAGGGATGTATTTGTCCATGTATGTAAGTTAGGTTTAACTTGTTTTAATTCTATTTTAAAAGATCTTTTTTAAATTATGTTTTTGATATTAGAAGCAGCCAAAAAACAAGGGGGTTGACCCATACGAACAACAAAGAGAACAGTGGCAGAACCATTGTCCGCATATATTCAACAGAGTTACAGCCTTTTACCTCTATCAAAAACTATTATCATTCTACGTAAGTTTAGTAGGAATAAAGCAGTAATAAACAGAGTTTTAGACATATGCCACGTAGGGCAATAGACATAGAAATTCAAATAAAAACATAGGCTAATGCTATTCGCCCACAGGCTACTAAACGTAAACAAAAAAACAGCTCTCCACTGCATTTAGAGAAATTACTTCTTTTTTCCCATGGCTCCTCTTAGGGAGGAGCTTTCTTGCCCATTCCTTGGTGAGGAATTTAAACAAGGCCTTGTAGTCCTCATCATCCTTGCCTTTACCCTTGGACGCATTCCTGCATGAGGCACAAAGTGGTAGCCGAGCAACGCATCACATTCAACGCAAATTTAGAAACATCATGCATTTTGGATTCCACCGCTTCCAGTCTGTTGGTGATATCCTGCACATTATTAGAAAGGGCCACCACTTTTTTCTCTAGCTTCGTTAGGTTGTTATCCTCCTCCTCTTTCATGCTACTCGCCTCCTCCACAACCATCATTTTTTCCAGTTTGAAAGTCGGGGAGGGGGTATTTGCAGGCTCCAGACTCTTTGAAGAAGTGGGGCTTTCAGAAGCCTGGGTGGAATTGACAGAGTGAGGGGTTGGGTTATGGTGGAGTAAAACCACATTATTAGTTGGGTTAGAATTTCTAGTGTCATGCGAAGAGGAGGGGTCTCTCAGAGATTTTTTCGAGGGTTTAGAGGCAAGTCTGCTAGAGCGGCGCGGGGTATTGGCTTCATTGGTGATATCCATGTCAGAATCAATCTCTTGGATTATGACTTTCTTGGGAGTCTTGACCTCTTCAGGGGAGTATTTTTTAGTTTTCTTGCTGCAAGAGCCAATTTTCAGGAGCCGAGGGGGGCTAGCATCATTTTTAGCAGTAGGGTAGGTCGAGGGATTGGTATTAGACACATTTTGGACAAAGATAGAACGGGGCAGGCAGAGAGCGAGGTGGAAGTTGTACAGGCGAAGAATGAGGCCCTGGTGGAGGATAGGGAAATCTTTACCCTTTTTCTTAGCCTCAGCAATATCTTTCACATTAGCATCCAGAGAATGCAGCAAGAAAAACAGAATGGAAATATAGTCCTTATTTCCCAAATGGTTAAGGAAAGGGAGATGGTAGTAATAGAAGATACCATACCTTCCCTCCAACGTGAAATACTTCATCACAATGTAACAGACCTCATCCCACGGGGAAGGTAGCTCCTCCCGGTTGAATCCGCCTGCCCTCTTAATTCTGTTTTTGCCATCGCGGAAGAATTGGTTCAGGCTAGTGGTATCCGCAATACGACTCCGCTTTTTCGATTTCCTCCCCTCCATAGAAAGACCCGTCGCTTGAGCTATGACCTCTTCATTAATTTCAAACGAGATACCCCCCATGGTAACTCTTCTGTCTTCCCAGGATTTCACAAATTGCTTGGAAAGTCTTTCATCATTCCCCTTCATACTTTCCATGAATTTATCAATGCTGCCCTCCGAGCAGACGAACCACACCGTCGGTTTAGCTCTAAACTCATCAACTTTATCGGGTTCCAGTCTGAGCCTGTCCCCTCCCATTTTCAATTCCTCTAGCTTAACAGAGTAAATGTGAGACCTTCTAGCAGAAACGCAGAGCCGAGGCAGGGAAAAGGCAAAGTTGATATAAAATCTGGGTCGAACTTGAGATAAGAGAACGTAATAATCAGGGTAATTATTATCTCTTATGTCCAAGTAGATATCAAAATTAGGAAATCTAATAGGAATGTGCAGACCTTCAATCGAGCCAGTGTGATTTGACCTTTCCCTTCTATCACCTTTATCGCCACCAGTTGGCTCCGTTCGGGTAATAATTAGGGAATAATCATTCTCGATATCTGCATTGTCATCATAAATACAACCCTTGTGAGGGTGGTGGCAAGGCCTATCATGGCTATGTGGCAGTCTAGGTTCATAATGGGTGGGATTCCCGTCCCAACTTAAAATTTGAAAGTTAGTTTTCTTCATCTGAGGACGGATAAAATGATTCCACCTCGGACATAGGTTTTTTCCCTCTCCAAGATCACCTTGGTGGTTACCGGCAGCAGACTTGGGTTCCTCCAATATCGTAAGCCGTTTTGTAGCCTTCCCACCATCGTCATGGAGTCGAAAGCCTCATTCCCTTCGCTAAAGACATGTCGGATGGTGAAGCCATCTGGATTGGCTAGGAGGATCCAAACATCCCTCAAAATAGACTCCACTCTCCAACTAGCAGTAGATCTTCCTTTCACCGTTTCCACAATAATCTGTGAGTCTCCTTCAATTTCCAATTGTTTAATTACTATGGAATTGGCAAATTTTAGACCCCATAGGAGGGCCATTCCTGCAGCTTGAGTGATAGTATTGTTCTTTAGATTGCCTGCGTAGGCTGCCACAGTGTTCCCCAAGTGGTCGTGGATGATTCCACCCCCTGCTTGGCAGGCATTTTGGGTAGAACCATCAAAGTTCAGTTTATACCAGTGTAATTTTGGGTTTGACCATTTGGTTAATCTCCTTTTGTTTTTGGCACTATTGTTGAAGATTTTAAACTCTGGGGGGAGCTTCCAATTTTCAACAATTCTTTTCTCTATCCAATTAGGAGGATTGGGGGGGGGTGTTCCACTTAGTCACCGCTATATTTTTTGAGATCATCTTAAAGAAAATGTGAGAGACACTATCAGGAGGGGTTTCAGTATCTCTGAAGATTCTATTGTTTCTCTCTCTCCATAAAGCCCAACAGATGTGTGATGATATTTGTCTCCATAATTGGATGATGAGGGGGTGATGGGAGGGGGGCTTCCATCCAAAAACAAACTGCTTAATGCCATTCTGGAAGACCTAATGGAGACCACATTTCTGGAGGGTGTTAATCCATAGATGTTCAACAAAGGGGTAGAGGACAAATAGGTGGTCAATAGTTTCCTCGTCAGCTTTACATAGGTTGTATCTATTGGGGAGATGGAAACCTCTCTTTTTCAAGTTGTCTAAGGTAAGGGTTTTACCATGCATTAGGGACCACTAGAAGAAGTTGATTTTAGGGATTAGCTGGGGG
This sequence comes from Cryptomeria japonica, assembly GCF_030272615.1. NCBI lineage: Eukaryota > Viridiplantae > Streptophyta > Pinopsida > Cupressales > Cupressaceae > Cryptomeria > Cryptomeria japonica. Next base: position 518,479,642 of record NC_081408.1, on the reverse strand, counting down.
TTCCATATCTTCTTCCAGTACTCAACATCATCAGGGGGTTTTAGGAGTTGTCTGTAAGCAAATTTGACCGAGAAGGTGATCGATTGGGTCTCTTTCCAAATGAAACTATCTTCATGAGGGGCCAGAGGGATTCTAGTTTCCAATATAATTTTCTAAAGGTCCTGAGCTATGGGTACCAGGTTAGGACTGTTGCTGAAGAACTAGAAAATGTTCCTCCATCCTCTCCTTCCTGGTTCCATATAATCAGTGATATAATCCCCCATGAGTTCCTTTAGATGGTGCATAATTTGGTGGAGGCGATTGTTAGCCAAGGGCCTGTCCTCCACCCAAAAGTCTTCCCAGAATCTAACCTTTATGCCATTTCCAAGTTGCCATTTCAATCCTTCTCTTATTATCAATCTGCTTTTCAGGATGTTATTCCATAGCTTGGATCCTTGGGGAAGGTCTCCCGTACTCAAATTGTAATAGAATTGCTCTCAGTCCAAGTACTTTTCTTTGATAATTTTATACCAGTCCGACTCACCTTTATCCAAGTTCCATCCAATTTTTGCCATTAACGCCTTATTTAGAGCATTAATCTTTCTTATACCTAAGCCACCTATTGACCTGGGTAAGCACACACTGTCCCAATTGACCAAGGCAAGGCATTTATTCTCCTCCAGTCCCGTCCACAAGAAGGTTCTTTGGATTTTCTCAAAGTTTTTCCCCCATGGCACCAGATATTTTAAACATGGACAGGAAGTACACCAGAATTCCCTATAGGGAAGCCGTGAGGAGTTGGAGCTTTCCCATGCTACTAAGGAACTTTCCTTTCCAACCAACAAGCTTTTTTTGCGTCCACTCAAGGATAGTGTTCCAGAAAGTGGGCGTGACTTCTTTGATTGTGAGGGGGAGACCAAGGTAAGTCCTCGGAAGAGCAGTAGTTTTGCATCTAAGGATCGAGATAATTCTGAGTTGGAGGTCATTAGGAGTGTTGAAAAAGAAGAGAGTACTCTTCTCATAATTGATACATTGCCCTAAGCCTTGGCGTAATCAGCTAGTAAGTTCTTCCATTGTTTGGCCTCCATGACAGATGACTTACCAAAGAGAAAAGTGTCAGCAATGAATTGTTGAATATTAGAGGGGGGAGCACGGAAGCAACTTTGAATCCTTGAAGTCTTCCATTGGTAACCAGGTCAGCCACATTTTTGCTTAAGACTTCAGCAATCATGATGAAAAGGTAAGGTGATAGAGGGTCGCCTTGCCGGATACCTTTTTCATCTTTGAAACAACCCCTAGGAGTCCCATTAATCAAGACCGAGAACTGAATCATAGTAACACATTCCCGTATCATATCCACTACCTTTTGGTTGAAGCCAAGCTTTAAGAGAGTTTTGAGAAGAAAACACCAATTAACTTTATCATACGCTTTTGAGATATCCAGTTTGAAAGCCATACCTGGTATCCTGCTCCTATCCACGGAGTGAATTATTTCATGAGTGGCAATAGCACCATCCAAAATTTGGCAACTCGGGACAAAACCTTTCTAGGACAGGCTGATAAATTTCACCAAGAGGAGTTTAATTCTATTCACAACGACCTTGGAGATTATCTTGTATATGGTATTGCATAGAATTATGGGTCAGAACTCCTTCATGCAATTGGGGTTTGCAGTCTTAGGGGCAAGAACAATGTAAGTGTTATTGATTTTTTTCAGTAATTTCCCTATCTTGAAGAAATCCTTCACAACTTTAGTAACATCATAATTAACAATGTCCTAGTAATCCTGAAAGAATGTCGGGGGGAAACCATCTGGGCCCGGGGTCTTATAAGCACCCATCACAAAGACAGCCAAACGAACTTCTTCCATGGAGATAGGGGCAGATAGCTAACAGTTATCATCCTCCTCAATGACAGTCGGAAGTTTGCTCAAAACGCTATCTTGAAGAGAAACATAATTCCTTCCAAACTTCGTGTATAACCTTATGAAAAAGTCAGTGGCACTCTGTCTGATTAAGGAGTCACCAGTGATCTCCTGGTCAGATTCATCCTTGAGACTTTTGATGTAGTTCCTTCTCCTATGAATGCAGGCCGATCTGTGGAAGAAGGCCAAATTTTTGTCCCCTTCCTTCAGCCACTGAATTCTGGATCTTTGCTTCCAGTAAACTTCCTCCTTAGAGAGGATATCCTTCCAACTCTTGTGGCACTCTACTTCCTCCATCAAAATAGGGTCAGAGGGGTTTACCGGTACCATAATACTTTGAAGTTGTTCCAGTCTGGAGCCCAGAGCTTTCTTTTTTTTGAAGATATCACTGAAGGTAGTCTTATTCCAGCCTTTGACTTCCTTGTTAATGAGTTTTAGCTTCTCCGTGATTTTGAACATAGCTGTCTCTTGAACCGGGGTAGCCCACCAATTCCTAACCAGGTCTCTGAAATATGGGTGAGAGGCCCACATAATCTCATAGCGAAAAGGGGGGACCCTGGTAGGGTCTATCCTTCCAATGGAAAAGAAGGGGGTTATGATCAGAAGCAGTCCTTAGGAGTGTTTTTAGGAAAGAGTTATGGCTAATGTCCTAGTTGGTGGAGACCAGGAATCTATCTAGTCTGACTTGAATTAGGTTTTTGCCTTTCCTATTGTTTGACCATGTGAAGGGAGCACCCTGGAGGTTAATATCCACAAGGTTAGAGACATTGATGAAGCTGGCAAGATCTCCCATACTATCAGTAAAATCGACAAGACCTCCACACTTATTAGAGGAGTAGAGGGGAGAATTAAAATCTCTCGCTAGCATGTACTGAGCCTTTTGGTTAGCCAAGATGAGATCAGAAGTTTCCTCCCACACTAGTCGTCTTCCCACCTTGGAGTTGGGGCATATATGTTAAACATTTGCCAACAATGCTCACCATGTTGAAAAGTAACCGCTAAGAAGTTCTGGGAGCTAGCAAAAAACTTTCCTTTAATATTAATGGGGTCCTAAAGGGTCGCAATACCCCCAGACGCCCCCAAAGCATCAACATACAGAAAAGTCACCCCCGACCAAAGTTTACCAGCAATTGTAGCAAAGTTTTGGTAGGACATTTTGACTTCTTGAAGAAGGCAAATATCAATTTTCATTTCCAAGATGAATTGTTTTATAGCAAATTGCTTTTGGGGGTTGTTCAGACCCCTTATGTTCCAAGAGAGGAACTTCATTTCTTATTTCTATTGATTCCATCAAGGGTCAGCTGCTTGCCCTTTGCAATGTCCCTAGCCATAACTTTATGTCTCATAACCCTTTCTAAGGGTCTACTGACTTTATTTTCAGTACCCCCCACATCTGCTTTCTTGGACCTGGTTTTCTTCTTATGGGTTATCCATTCTTCATTATCTGTTTGAGGAGATCCCGGAGGTGAAAGCTTCAAAGGAGGGGGCATTGTCAGGGAGTTTCCTGTTAGAGCAGGCCTTTCCACCTTACCAGGGGAGAAAGGGGGGGTTGTGATTAGCAGCTTAACCTCAACAACAGGAGACATAGTTTCAACCAAAGTGGAAGCTTGATGGGTTGGGGGGGTAGGAGTAGCAGAGGGCATGATGGGGATGCTCTTTGAAGGAAAACTGGGGGGTGGTTGGGGTTTTGGGGAAAGGATGAGATTCATCACCGGTGGGATTTCACCATCTTCCAAGGGAATAGATGGATTAACAATCTTAATAGGATCTACTGGGGATTTTAAGGTTTCAAGGATCCTGTCCATGTGGGGGCAGTCCTCGGGGATTTCATTCACATTGGTCAGCTCCAGGGGAGCAGATGAAGAGGGAGCACTTGGGTTGATGGGTTTGACCCATATAGCATTTTTTTTGAGCTTGGGTTTTGCAGACACTGGGGCCTTACACTCAGTGTAGGTATGGCCTTGTTTATTACACTTCTGGCAAAAGAGGGTAGCATTTTCATACATAATAGCCTGGGACCATTTTCCCCACTTTGATTTTAAGGAAACAAATTTTGGGAGAGCCTTATTAATCGTAACATTGACACAAAAGCGAGCATAAACCAACCTGGATTTATTGAGAGTGACCGAGTCTGCTGCAACATAGCTCTCGAACGAGTTCCCTATCCATTGAAAGATTTGTTCATCCCAAAACTCCAGTGGAAGGCCAAGAAGACTAACCCAAACAGGGGCCATGCAGTTGAGTTTAGCTGAGGGGTCAAAGCCAAGCTTCCATTTAGCCAGAGTTAGAAAATGCTTGCCATAAGCCTAGGAACCTGATAGGACATAGATCAGATCTTCCTCAGCATCGAACTTAAATAGGAAGAGTCCCCTAGGCATTGCAGAGATGTCAACACTACCTTTGAGCTTCCATCAAGATTTCGCCCATCGCCTGATCATGTCGATAGATGGTCGGAAGGAGAAGAAATGACCCACAATCGCCAGGTGAAGGGAAGAGATGATTTTGTCCATGAGATTGTCTGGGAGCTTGATCTTCATTCCTTCCTCCGTTTGGGTAAATTTGGCCAACGCCACTTCTAAGGTCGAATTAGTGGACCCAAGGAGGGTGTTCTTCTAACTAGACTTGGGATCCTTCTTCCCATTCTCAACATTCCCGTGTCCGACAGAAGTTTCCGGTCCGGGATGTGGTATATTCTTCCCTTCAACACCCAGGCCAGAGTCAGTTAGAACTGGCATGGCGGAAGGAGTGTCAAACTTTTTGTTTTCTTTCGTATGACCCACGGACCATGGGGTCCCTGCAGCAGGAACAACATGTGAACCAACCGTGGTATCGGGTACGGGGTTCGGTTGCAGGGAGGGAGGGACCTCCCTAGAGGGGTGGTCATTCAGGGAGAACAAATTCAAACGATAAGAAGGCGGGAGAGTTGCAGAGCTAAAAAATTCAATGTTTCTATTGCATGTTGAACAAGGCACGAGTGATAAATTTCGAGGATGATGTTGCTACAACTATTGATGATTTTTAAATTATGTTGAGAGGTGCAATTTAATGAGAATATGAGAGAAGCATTTGATTTTATGGTTATGAAAGAAAAAAAATTTAGAATTGACGTTTATTTTAGTTAATAAATTTGTTTGTTTTCTTGGGGGATGCATTTCTTTGTATATGTAAGTTGCGTTTAACTTGTTTTAGTTTCATTCTATTTTAAAAGGTTATTTAATATGTATTTTTAATTAAATTTATTTTCATGGTATTGTATTTGTCTATATATGTAAGTTATGTTTAACTTGTTTTAATTCTATTTTAAGAGATTTTTTTTAATTATGTTGAGATGTGCAATTTAATGAGAATATGAGAGAAGCATTTGATTTTGTGATCATGAAAGTAAAAAGATTTAGAATTGACATCTATTTTTAGTTAATAAATTTGTTTGTTTTCATGGGGTTGTATTGTCTATATATGTAAGTTATGTTTAACTTGTTTTAATTATATTTTAAAAGATATATTAAAATTATGTTGAGATGTGCAATTTAAATCAGAATAGGAGAGAAGCATTTGATTTTTTGATCATGAAAGGAAAAAGATTTAGAATTGACTTTTATTTTTAGTTAATAAATTTGTTTGTTTTCTTGGGGGTAGTATTTGTGTGTATATGTAAGTTGGGCAATATTTGCTTAATACTATGGAAGTTTCATTTATCCACATGAGCCATAGAGTGTATGAGACTACCAACTAGAAAGATAATACCATTGATATGTACTCTTGGTTTGTAATTGCCAACATTAATGTTTTTTATGTAATAGTTTTTTAAAAATGTTTTTAGCTAACAAAATGATGCTTTAATTGCAATTACTGGTGTGTGTTTATTCTTAAGGACCATAGGAATAATCCTCCAACACAACAAAGAGTACAATTTTTTTAGGAAAAAGAGGTTATCAATGCCACCTAATTGCATAGATGGTGTATGGTAAACTAGATGTCACAATTCTAGTAACTCATATTAATTCTAGAGGTGAATTTTAGCATGGATTGAATGACATGAGAAATGAGCCACAAGATTAGTTTGCTTCGATTATTTCTATTGAATGTAGAAACTATATTAAGGGTCCTTTTCTGATAGATATGAGTGTCAATGCAATAATGGAGAGACACCTATCCGATCTTATTTTTCAGGCATGTTGACTAAGAGAGATTAACAATGAAGGATGTAATAATTTCCTAGAGAAGAGTGCATTCTATCTTTTTAAGTATCCTCTTGTGGCATATACAAGATAAGGATATTTAATATTCTCAACCTAGCACACCTTTCATATGGGGATTCAGACTCCATGGATTCTTAAGATGATTGTCCTCCACTACCATGATTCAATCATCTCGATAGATTTGACATTTGCAACAAATAAATATGGGGTGAGATTTAATATTGACAAAAAAATCTTGCTTTATATTTAGAGCTATGCTATTGCCTTTATAGATGCTAATGATTATGATAATTAATTTTGTATATAGTACCAATTATATTCTTTGCTCATTTTTATGACCAACAAGTAGGGGTATCTAGTGTATGGGTCATGTCATCATAAAACAAGATTAAGGATACTTATGGTTGGTTGGTAGAGGTGTAGAGACACAGAAAACAAGCCAAAATCGATTGGAAAATCAATGCATTTTTACTGATGATGCCAATGCAAAAATTCAAGCCATATAATAAGTGATTTTTTTGGTATTATTTGTGTCTTTGTATTAGGGCTATTTTTGGATGTTGCTTACTCATATGCATCTAACATGTTTACAAGGCATGTATCAAGAACATGTATAAGTATGTAGACAAGGAGAGTGCAATAAACATTATTCACAAACTTGGGATGATCATGATGGGCACAGATGAGAGCGAAGAGACCACTCTTCAACTCTTGAATGATTTTTCCAAGGATTTCAAGAATCGGTCCCAATTTATGAAGTAATTCAAGAAGACTTGGTGTGATTGTTAGAACATAGTGTTATTAGAGGTCATGCCCTTATAATATATATATATATATATATATATATATGCTATAATATAAGGTTATAAAACCTTATATATTATATGCTTTATAAGCATGTCCCATTTGAAATATTTATAATCTAATACTATTAGATTATTAATTATTTATGAATGGGGGTTATTGAAAAGGTGTGACTAGTGAAGTCACACTTCCTCCTATATTTAAGGAGGTTCTCTCTCATTTGAGAGGGTGTGAATTTGGAGATTTATAGTGAGTTACATCACTATGCACAAGAGGTATTATTGGCCATGTGGAAGTATTAGAGGAGTATTCCCAGGTTCAAGTCTATTTTATGATAGACTACATTTGTAAGTGTTTTAATAAAATGATGCATTATGGGGTTTTTTTACCCAAAAGGGTTTTCCCCATGTATATCTTGTGTAATGTGTTAATTTATGGTTGTATGATTCTTAATGCATTTATTTTATATCTTGTTTATAATGATTAGTATCCTAAGATCCTAATTACTAACATGGTATCAGAGTAGGTTAGGCTATACTAATCATTTTTATAGGTTATATTGAAAAATGCATTGAACTTCATGGAAAATCTCTTTATGCAAATTCCTACAATCAATACCACAAATCTTAGTAAGTGACATAATTTTTCATTGCTAGTATTTTTTTTAGGAAGAAACGCATTATATATTACATTAGTTGAGGCTAGCATTTGGGATTGTACTTCAAGAGGTAAAGATTTGATATTATTTTTTCTAAAGAAAGTTTTCCCTTGAGAAGAATGGACATGTCTCTTCGGAGACATCCAATAAAATTAGAATGATACAAAGAAGAATAGACAAATAGTTTAAAACAAAATCTTACCTTCCTCTATCAATTTTGGAAATGTTGAATATGGAAAATTTATTTGCTTCATGTGGGAAAAATTAAATTACTTTTTGAATTACTTGTATCATCATGTTAATTTAACAATATTTTCTTAAGACTTGTGAAAGGAGCACATTCATTTGAAAAATTGGTATGCATTTTTCACCTTCTTAGGTAATTTCATGATATTTTTTCGAGTATGATTCATCCCAATGAGATTGGATTTCATTCAAGAGAATTTTAAGTACATATACACTCATAATGTGATTTCTAACTTGATTTTCAAGCTAAATTATTATATTTCTAATAGTCTCATGAATTTCCTTCGTACAACCTATTTTTATTGCTAAAATATTATTCACTTGATTGATATTGAGACTAAATTAAATAAACAAATGGCATCACCTCAAAATAAATACATAAATATAACCTTTGAATCTATTATATTTTTAATAATTTTAAATGGATTTAATCAATTTTATTGATTTTATGCATATTTATATATTCTTAATAATCTATTAAATATTTTAAATTATAGTAACCAATTCCATTGATTAGCCGATAGGCTATTTGTTTGGTCTTTGAGCCCAAAAAAGTGTCAGCCACCCATGAAAATTTTGTTGGCCAAATTTTTCGACAACACACATCTTGAAGACCAGTGATGATGTGTCCTCCTCAAAATTTGATTTTTAAAGATGTTTCTTTTTGCAAGCAAACAGTTGTCAAATGGATTTATTTCATTGCAAACATTGTATTTATTGAAAGTACTAAGAATTTGAAGGCGAAATGTGGCACATTTATTTGTAGTGTTTATTGAAAGTAGCAAGAACTTGGTAGCTGAATGTGGCACATTTAGTTGTAATGTTTATTGAAAGTATTGCTTTCGAATTTATTTGTAGTGTTTCCTAAAAGTAATGTTTTCTAATAAAGGCTTGCTTGTAGTGTTTTTAGTTAAGTGGGTCCTTTTATTTCACCATTGAGTCTTGCTTCCTAGCTTGCATTTGCTGATTTAGGCATCCCGTTTTAATTTTATTTTAAAAGATATATTAAAATTATGTTGAGACATGCAATTTAAATGAGAATAGGAGAGAAGCATTTGATTTTTTGATCATGAAAGGAAAAAGATCTAGAATTAACATTTATTTTTAGTTAATAAATTGGTTTGTTTTCATGGGGTTGTATTTGTCTATATATGTAAGTTATGTTTAACTTGTTTTGATTATATTTTAAAAGATATATTAACATTATGTTGAGACATGCAATTTAAATGAGAATATGAGAGAAGCATTTGATTTTGTGGCTTTTCTTTTTAGTTAATAAATTTGTTTGTTTTCTTGGGGTAGTATTTGTGTGTATATGTAAGTGATAAAATTATGGTAAAAACTTGATTAATATTATTGAATGTAGGCATGTACATGTATATAATCTTGTAATGTGGTTAACAGTTGGATAGTTGAAACAACTACCACTAACTATTAATGTAATAGATGATGATTATGCTTAGGCTAACATTACATAGTTATGCCAACATCCACCCCCCCCCCCCCCCCCCCTGCCTTATTAAACTATTCCCACAAATGTAATATCCGAACCTCAAGTTTCACCCTAGCCAAGGGAACCCCCTTTAAGGCTTACATGACAAAAATTGTTGATTACATAATATGAATACATATTTTTGAGAACATCTTCTGAAGAAGAAGAAAATTATGAGCCAAGTGGGGTTCCATCAAGTTGTCTCTTCAACCTCAGAAAGGTGTAGCTTTCAGCCATGTTCTTGAGCTCTTAGTCACGAACTCTTGAATTATTAACAACAATCCCTAAGAGATATGACATATCTCTAACATTGTCTAATGATCATGAAAGGGTATAATTATCGATCATATACTCCGAAGCTTGCTAGAAAATAATTCATATTGAGCTCAACACCGAATCCCAAACCGGCTTCCAAAATATAACCTTCACAATACATGTATTCTTCAAATTTGTTAGCATAAAAAAGAAAGCATAAACCAAAATTGTCCAAAATGCTTCTCGTTCAAAACACCATCTCAAAGTGAGAACCTAACTTGAGATGATAGAAATTCCTCCATCCTCTGGTGTCGCTAGCCCCCAAGGTGACATTTGTTAGTCCTTACTCTCCAAAAGTGGCACTAAAGGAAGTAATACAACCACCTATTAATTCACAAATAACATGGTCCTCTTGTTCAAACATAACTTTAATTGTTTGGATTTTATTTTCTATTTCATCTTATACTTTCCAAGAAACATCAATATCGCATACATTAAGAAGGAAATGGTGTAGTTTCTTCCTCCCATTTACATAATGGGTTATCTCGAGATGGTAATGTAGATCATAGAGTCTATTGGCTAGATTTTTTATAATTACTATAATAACAACTACACCCTTGTATTCATATGCATAAACGAAGATGTCAATGGTGACCAATAATGCATCCATTTAGAATGCCCTCTTTATCATGTGTCATTAATGCAATGACTCCCAATATCAAAACTAGTTTTTCTTGAGCCACTCATGTCAATAACAATGGAAACTACCCTCTTTGTATGCTATCCTTTCTTTCAAAAGAGTCTCCACTTTGCACTGCTTTGAATTAAATCAGAACCTTATTTCTTTGTTTACAAATTATCAAAATAATACTAAAATTTCTTTATCAATTCCATAAGCATAGGTTATAGTACCTATCATTACTCAAATACTTCATGAACCACTAATGAAACATTGGATATAGGTGGTGGTATAAATAGATAAGAAAAAATATAACATTAGTACCTACTTCCTCCCCAATATAGAAAGTTGTCACCCTCAATTTGTCGTCATCCTCAATTTCAACCACCTCTAACTATCTTTATTTGTGCCTAACACAACAAACCAAATACCTCTTCTATTCCTTCTAGCCTCTCAAGTCTTCATGCATTCACTGAATGACTTGTGACTACCTCATGATTTCACAAATATGGCTAAGCCACCCAAATTCAATAGACCATGATGTGGGTTAGGTCTGTTAGCACATATTTTTACAAAACATTTTGTGCTATATGGAGGCCTTATTCCTATTATATGAGCATTTACTGTTGGTTTGCATATGCAGGAACCTTATTAGCATGAGTAAATTTCTCTAAGGATCAGCTGTTTCAGGAGTGTCAAGGTATCACTTGGGCACACTAAGGGCATGCACTAAGTATAGACTGCACAAGGAATCCAGTATGGGAGCATTTATCAGTGGAGAAATCATTATGGTATAATCTAAGGTTGTTTTTCAGTATGTATTAGACCCTGTGGGATAGCTGGGATCACTATTATTCATGGTGGATGGCTCATTTTTTCAAAAATGCAAAATTTCAATTATCAGCATAAGTAGTCCTGATGAAACATCATTGGCAAGCAAAAGAAGGATTATCGGCATGACATATACCGATAAATCAGAAGGTAGATTCACTAGAGCACTTAAATAATATTCAACAGAGTGCGCGCTCTTGGAAAATTCATACCATCAGGATAGCTTGTTTCGATGAGGCGGAAGGAGGGTGTTTTTCTATCGGCATGTATCAGCTTATTGGAAAAGTGTAAAAATTGCTATACCGATAACCTATGAGGCTATCGGTGTAACTTGTAATGATGAAAAGGCAGTGCAGATCATGGACTTATAGCATCAAGAGATCAAAAATAATGAAAAAACTCTATCCCGATACCCGATGACTAAAGGGAATTGAAGGTGGGTCCATCAGAGAAAAAGACCATATCGGGATAGTGAAAAAATAGTTAGGTTGATCCCCGATGACATGGAGAATCGAAAGGCGGAACCATCGGTACTACCTATACCGATAAAGTAGACTTGGAGGTATAAAGCATAAAAGTGCATCGAAGTAACATCGGGAGGAATAGAAAAAGGCTATTCCGACCCCCGATGAAGATAAAAGCACCTATGAGGATATCGGTGTGAATTATATCAACAAACTAACATAAAGTGAAGACTCATCGGGACATCAGGAGGAGAAGTTTTATGCCATGCCGAATCTTGATAGGACTGTTACGACGGATGGTGAGTTGCAAGGAGTTCTTCAGGGTGAGTTATGCTGATAACGTAGGAAGCTTAGTTAGAATGCGGATCGAAATGATGAGGTCATCGAGGCATCGAAGGGACATAAAATGAACTATGCTGATACCCAATGGGTTGAGTAAAAAAACTGAAGGTGAGTGTATTGGGGAGAGTTATACCGATGGATCGTGAAAACAAAAGCAAAGTCGAAACTGAAGGAGCATCCATCGAGATAAAATGAACCACCGGGATAGGAGAAAAATTTTCTATCCTGAGACCCAATGAGTCGATTGGGATATCTTGTGCCGATCCGAAGGTAAGAAGAAGTAAAGTCATAAAAAATGGCGCCAAACAATTGAATCATCGGGAAAAGTCTCACCAATTAGCCATTGAAGGTCTTGATGTGAAAAACTGACAAGATGGCTTCCATTAAATGCATCCATTGGGTAGGTTCGATGCCACATGAATCAGATCCATCAAGATTGTAGTAATTAAGTACAAGATTAGACTCCTTGGGGATTTATAGCTGGTGTTGCACAATGACATTTCACACAAAGTTATTGCAAAAGTTATCAGGTGTTCATTGAGAAATATTTTGAGTTGCTGAGCATAGAGAAAAGAATTTGTAGAGATGGAAGGGTCAAGCTCAAAAGGGAAGCGGAAGGTCGTTGAAATATCCTGTAGCACGTAAAAAATAGCACGTAAAAAAAATCAAAGGGTGAAGTCAATGAGGCTCGAAGGAAATTAAATCAAGACATGATAGATCAGATGGGCTCTCTTAGAGCTAGGTCACGCAGAGATAAGGTGGATTTTCCTATACACGACTAGCTGGAAGACAGATACAGAGAAACTGGAGATGTATTGACAACAGTGCGAGGGAATGAGCTGTTTCTTTTCCATTACTTCCGCAGGGATGAGCCCATACTGATTTCAAACCCATGGAATACTGGTCTAGGTAAACTCATGGTACCTAATGTCTTTATAAATATTGATTTATTGAAGCTCTTGGTAAGACATTATGATACAAACAAGCGGTGCATTTTTTTGCCCAACGGGACCACTTTAGTTTACTTTGGAGTAGCCACAATTCAAGAGGTTTTTGTAGTGGATCTTGAGATGAATGTGCCCTTATCTTTTGTGGATTTGGAAGAGGAATACAGAAAAATGGATACTACATACCAGGGTTGGAACCTCGCTATCCACAAAGTAGAGAAGGGGAGACTAATAGAGGAGGATGGTCTTCCTTATGATATGACCATTTTCAAGAAATATTTATAGTATACATATATGGCATGTGGTCAGGTTGGAGGAGTTGAAGCTTCTAATGTAGCAAACATGGGACCGCTGGTTTTAGTAGCAGATATTAAGAAACATGAGCCTAGAGCTTTTGATTTTGTTTCATACCTGGTGGATAGACTTCATGAAGGCTTCCTATATTGAAAGAAAATCCAGACAAGAACTTCAAGCATTATTCACTGTTAATGCACATTGTTTTATTTTATGGGTGATTGAGAGGGTTATGGCCAGGGGGTTTGAATGTAAATATAGTTGGGAAGAGTGGACAAGATCAACTAGTTCAGTTATGGGTTTCTCTCTGGGATTACAGATATGTAAATTCCTATTACATCAAATTTGAAGAATTATTTGTTAAGCCAATTTTCTTGCTCTTTAGTGAGCCTCTACAGGGATCATTTTCTGAGGATGTAAAGAGGTTTCTTAGGCCTCATGAGAACAAAAATCTGAAGGTTAATCGCAATTGGGGTGATTGGTACTCATGCCCAAATTTCATCTTTGTTCGGTTCTATGGATTTGAAGGTTACCCCTATGTGCTACTGAAGCCTACACTGGACAAGATTGATTTTTTGAAAATTGTAAGGTAATTAAGCGTCTCTAATGCCAAACATTTCTAAGATGCACACAAGCAAGCTTTTCTCCCTGACACATTTTATTTCCTCGATTTCAAAATTGTATCTACTAGAGCATACAAGGCTATTGATAGGAAGTTGGTGGATGAGTACAACCTGTTCCAGCACACATCCAGAATGAATTATAATCACAAGGGCTACATCCACATGTGTCAGAAGAGACAAGGGTTGGGAGATTACCTTCATCAGGAGGATGAATTTGAGGCCATGTGTAAAAATAAGGAAGTGGAGGAGCTTGCAAAGGTTATGGAGACCTTGGAGAAGAAATTGGAGGAGAGAAGACAAAGATTAGAAAACATTGAGGGAGAGCCAATTCAAAGTGATTTAGGGGAGAACGAAGTAGTTTCCAAGCTCTATGCACCTGAGAAAGAGAAGGAGCCAGAAGCACAGGATAAGCTCCTCATTGCGCTAAATGCAGAAACAGATGAAAGAATGATAGAGCACACTTCATTTATTTTAGATGATCAATTCATCAAGTCTAAAGAGTTTAAGTCCTTCTTATACCACTACAAAGGGAAGAAGATGAGGGAATCAATGCCTAATATCACACCAAAGACTAAGGAGGAAATGTTGCAGAAGCTTAAGGCTGATAATTGATGCAGAAGTGTTGACAATGATCCCATAGAGGGGGAGGCAGTTTCTAGTGGAAGTAGGTATTATCCTTTTCCCAAGATGGGATTTGAGTACATCATTTATTTTTAATATTCTATTACATGCAGACAATAAGGACTTCAAGTTGGATGTCAAAGGGGTTAGTGATATATTCATTGGATCAAGATATGATCCAGATGAACAAGTAATGTTGTTATGGGCATTGTACCCCCCGAATAAAAGGCCAAAAATCATAGATGTGGATAAAGCCTTTAGTCATATGATGACCTTGAAAGTTGGAGAGGTAGATCCTATGCTCACTGCTGACGTAGGTATTGATATCTCAGAATTCAATAAGGCTCAGATGAAACATGAGATAGCATAGAAAAATAAATATAAGGCCTTATATGAGGAAACCCTTAAGAGGAGTGGGCATCCAATCCCTTAGATTACTGATTCAAGAAGCCACTGGAAAAAGAAGTTGAAAAATTAGCTTATGAGCACACTAAGTTGAATAGGGAGATGAAGAGCATCAGGGTTGATAATGTTTGTGTATTGATGAGTAAAAGATATGATAACATGGAGAAGGCATTGGATGAATTCTGGGGTGTATATCAAATGAACATGGACATTATGGTTTCTAACACCAGAATTCAAGATAGACTCAACCTGCTATTACAAAATGCATCGACTAGGGAAAAGGTAAAGAAAAAGGTTTAGGATTTGCTTGTCACACGTGATGAATTTATAAAGGAGTTGAAATCTGAATTTGATGAGTGCCAGCAAATTGTTCAGCATGGGGTTCCCGGTTTGGTGGATGATGCAGGTGTAATTAAGGATAAGACCGTATGGCTTTCTGAGTGTAAGTCTTTACTTAGTGCAGCCCAAGCCATTGCTGAGATGGAAATTCTTGATATGAATGACACAATCGATTAGTTTGAGAACTTCTACATAATCGAGAACGCAGCTAGGGATGTAATATTCAATGCTACAACTTACAAAGATGCGGGCTATTTGCAGCACATTTAGAAGTGTGGATAGTGGCTAGACTGAAAATCTTAGTTTATTGTTTAGTTTTATGTTTGTAATGTAATTGATGTTTTAGTTAGGTTGTTTGGTTGTTGTTCAGTTAGTTGTCTAGTATAATGAAAGGGTGTGTCCTTTCATTCATGTCCCTTGGCATATGTATTTGTATTGAGTTATTTTGTATCAAAAGAGGGAGAGGGACAATTGTCTATAGTTTTAAAAAAGGCCAAGGGACTGTTAGTCTTATGTTACAGAAGTGTAAATGAGAATGAAAAGTCTTTGAGAAAATCTTGTAATCTTTGTGAGTGTAGCTTATGTATTCAGTATTGTTTTTTCAGGATCAATATAGAAAACTTATTGCTTCTAATTCCTTGATCACTGTGTTATTATTTCATGTTGATGTTTGTTTGAGTCCCCTTTATAAGGGTTTGCTATAATGTGACATCACAAGCTGTTGTGATTGAATACAAAATTAAGTTTTTAACTTTTCTTGCAGCACTTAATGAAACCATTTCAGCGATAGTTTTAAAACTGTCTCTAGGGTCTGATAAAGATTTATGTCCATAAGTAATACACTAATTGTCGGATGAAGGCACTGGTCTAGTGTTGACTTCTGGAACAATTCTGATATAGGTCTAAGGTCCTTAACTGATAAGCATCTTTGAATTCTTGTGATCTCTTCCTTGTTCATAATTACTAATCAGTCCTGAACCTGTTTCTTTTTTCAGTATACATTTTTCTCAGCATTTTGTTTACAAGCATTCAGTAATAAACATTCTTAAAGCACATAAGTTTCAATAAAAGTTTCAGGGAAATTGTCGTTCCTGTTAAACATTTATCCTCAAGTTTAAATTCACTATAAAGAAGCAATCTCTGTGTGCTTGGAGATTGGGGTACACCCGCCCAGGTCTAGTGAAGCTAGAGTGCAGGGGAATTCGGTCTTCAACCGTTCCCATTCGTTGGCCAGGGTTGATTGTGGAAATAGAAAGAGGGTTGGTAGTCTCTTGTTTTCCCAATCTGTGGTTTTGGGCACCAACAGATTGGCAACTCTGCTGGGGAGTTGTTATACAAAGTTTTCAGAATCTCTGGTAGTTTGTTTTAGACTCCACTGGAGGGAGGATCCCAGAAGATCAGTTAAGTTGGTAATATTTTCCTCTTAGGAGGTGGCGACTCTACATTCCAATACATGAATAATAGTTGATATTTTGAGAAAATAAGAGAAACCCCTAGACATCTATCAATAAAATTGATGCAATGGAGGAGGTCTCTGCACAAAGGACAAGAAGATCTTGTTCAATTGAGTCCCAAGAAAAGGAACAAAGAGAAGAAATCAAACATGGCGTTTGAAGGATATAAGAGATTTCCTAGTAGGGAGGAAGATTCTTCATTTGCTGGCAAATCTAAGAATAGGGAGGAAAATCCTTTCTATAAAATAAGTGCTAAAGATAATAGACATAGCCATGGTGAGATCCTAACTGGTGAGGAACAAGAAGCAAAACAATAAGATAAGCTTATTCTTAGAATGGCTGATATGAACGCAGATGATGCCAAGATGGCAAGGGCACTTAAAAGTCAACCATATTGAGTGTTGCAGAAACTTGAAATAGAGAGAAATAATATTTCAAGCCCCAAGACAAACAAGGTAGAAGAAGAGAGGGGTGAAACAAGTAGACAAGTAGTTCCAAAGTAGGGTCCCTCTCATATGAGGAGAATAGACCAGCCTTTTGTAACTTATGATAACCCATTGGTAAATGAAATTAGAAGATGGAGGGATGTGCATAGGGATAAAAGTGAAGAAAGGCAGGAGGATGAAAGAAGGCATGGAAATGTGGAAAATGAGGGGAATTGGAATAACACAAATAGGGGT
Source organism: Cryptomeria japonica (assembly GCF_030272615.1). Classification (NCBI taxonomy): domain Eukaryota; kingdom Viridiplantae; phylum Streptophyta; class Pinopsida; order Cupressales; family Cupressaceae; genus Cryptomeria; species Cryptomeria japonica. Next base: position 518,462,406 of record NC_081408.1, on the reverse strand, counting down.
AACCATATAGGAAGTAATGGGTATGGCATCAATCAAAATAATCGACACAATTGAGGCAACAATGACAATTATGGAAGTGGAAATGGTGGAGGTAGGAACAATAATAATGGTAATAATAATGGCAATAATATTAGCAGTGGAAAGAATGGGAACAATGGTAATTATGGCAGCAATGGTGGATTCAATAGAGGAAGTATGAACAATTAAAACAATCATCATGTTGGCAGGCAACCTTTGATCATTGAAAGATACAGACAGTTGGATTTCACTGGCATTGTTGGTTATCCAAATCAGATCACTAATGATTTAAGATTAGCAATCCCCAAATTCTCAAGAAATGGAATTGATTGAGCAGAACATGTAGTTAATGTAAAAAATATCATTGAAGAATTTGAGGTTCCCCATGAGGATGTATTCATGAAATTGTTTGTTCAATTTTTGACAGATGATGTAGGAGAATGGTATAGAAGCCTTTCTGATAGATGTATTTGCAACTGGAGGAATTTGTAACGTTGTTCTTGGAAGAATTTAGAGATCACAATGATCCTTCATTTGCATCCCATGAATTAACAAGTATAAGGAAGAATCAAAATGAACCAATTGCTGAATTTAATAAACGATTTAACAAAGTATTAAATAGAATACCCAGAGATGTCAGACCTATTGATTCATTTCTGATTAACTTTTATTTGAGTGCTTTTGATAGAAAAACCCATTATGAGATTTTGTCTCATAGACCTGATACCTTATAGCAAGCATTAAAGACAACTGCTACTATTGAAAATAATAGGAAGGTGGTTGGGAAGGTTGCTAAGAGAGATGATCCAAAGTTGTACAACTCCAGGGTTCCCAAGAAAGATGATCTTACTCAGATCATGGACATGCTTAAAGACCTAAAGGGTAAGCAAAATCCTAATGAAAGGTCACCATACAGAAACAACAAGCAAGTAAATTATAATAGGCCAAGGTTGCATGGCATGCCATATAACACCAATTGGAAGGATGGAAAGCCAGTAAAACCTAACATAAACAAAGAGACTCCTGATCCATTAAAGAAAGACACAAACTTTGTAGATGAGTATCCATGGTGTGATGTATGTAATTTGCCTCATGTTGCAGAACAGTGTATGATTGCTCAAGGCTTGATAGAAGAGGAAGATAAAAATGAGGATTATGAACCAATTGTGAATGACCTTTCATCTGATCCATATTGGGGAAGAAATGAGGATTTATTTGAAGAAGAAGAATATTCTGATGTGCATCAAAGAAGTGAGAATTTGCAATATAGCATATATCAGGTTTTTTCTGATGATGATGAAGATATCCCTACTTTGAGAAAATTGTTTCAGGAGGAAGCAATGCCTTCTTTGAGAAACCTGACTGAAGAAGAAAATAAAGCTTTCACTATTGCAGTTGTAGAACAAGTGAAAAGAAATTATCAACTGAGGAATAGGAATGTCGACAATGAGAAGGGCAAGCTAGCAAGTATTTTTTCCAAAGTTACAAAATCTGGTGGGACAAAATATAACATAGCCAAGGGCAAGGATGCAGGTGCCAAAAAAGGGGTAGAGTTGGAAAAGACTAAACAAATTGAAATGCCAAAGTTTAGCAAGCCTATAGAGAAGAAACAAGTAAGTAAGCCCAATTCAAATTGTAATTCATTCATGTCTCAAGCACTATCCCAGGTGAAGATATGTATGCCTTTGCTAGAAGTAATGAAATTTCTAGATTACAAATATGAGACTTTAAAAATCATATCTAATGTTGGGGAAATGAGTAGGGACGATCCTAAATCAAAGGAAGATCCTCCTGTGGTGTATCTTGGCACATCTGTTACCAAAAATCTCACATAGGTAGACCCTTTTTATCTAACACTATTGATAAATGAAAAAATGCTAAAAAAATGCATGATAGACTCAGGAGCGGCAATAAATATCATGCCAGAAGGTGTCATGAAAGAGTTGGGAATGCTTGTTGACACACCTTATGGTAAGTGTTATGCCATGGACAATAGGTCAGTTTCTGTAGTAGGCATCATGAAGGACGTTGAGTTCAGATTCCCAGCCTACCCAAACACTGCATACAAAATAGATATCACAGTTGTACAAGTGCCTGCGAACTATGGGATGATTATGTCTAGACATTGGTCCAACTTAGTAGGTGGACATGTCCAACTTGACTTGTCATATGCTACTATTCTAGTAGAAGGGACAATGGTGAGGATAAACAGAGAACCAAGATCTCCATACCTCATAGAAGAGGTTGATCCTGATGAAGTGACTTGCTTTTGCCATTCTGATATGGACAAATTTTAGGTAAGTATTTCTAAACCTTTAGAAGTCAATAAAGTTACACAAATAGTTAAACAAAATGAAAATTTAATTTGGAAATTATACTTTGATGGTTCCTGCAGTAAGGAAGGAAATGGAGCAAGAGTTGTACTTATTTCACTTAATGAATTTTTTTTTAAATACTCTTTCTTGTTAACTTTTGAGTGTACTAATAATGTTGCTGAATATGAGGCCCTCTTATTAGGACTTAAACTAGAAAATAAACATGGAATTAAGTTACTAATGGTTTATGGTGATTCAGAATTAGCCATTTCACAAGTTAGAGGCAAATTTGCTGCAAAAAATGAAAAATTAAGAAACTGCAGGAACGAAGTTGGGATTGCATTGAACTATTCTACGCTTTCTCCATCAATTGGACTAAAAGATCTAATAATATTTGGGCAGAATTCATGGCTAACTTGGCTATCAAGCATAATGACATCCCTTTGGATGATATTACCCAAGTAGAAATCAAGACCAGACCGTGAGTGTCTGACAATGTAAAAAGTTGGCAAGTTTTTGTTGATGATGGTGATTTGCTAAAAATCTTATTTTGTGAATATCAGTATGAGCACCAGCGAAATGATTGGAATGGATTTGTGGAGGATAAGGATGACAAAGCAATTGTACTTGGGCAAGAGGTATTGCAGCTAAAAACAAATAAAATTCCAAAAGGATTGATTGAGCTTGAAAGAATATTTGATGATAAAGATGTAGTGAATTTTAGACCTAATTCAGGAGGATGTGAGGATGTTGAAAAAATAAAGTTGGGAAGTGAAAGAAACCCAAGAGAAGTATATATTGGAAAAAAGATTACACAAAAAATGAGAATAGAATTGATTAATTTTTTGAGGAAGTATAGGCACGTCTTCGCTTGGTCATATGATGACCTTAAAGCATACAAAGAAGATTTGTTCTAGCATGAGATACCCCTGAAGCTTGATGCAAAACCTTTCAGACAAAAACAAAGGCCGATAAAACCTACTTTGGCTCCTAAGATGAAGGAGGAGCTGATGAAAATGAGGAATGCTGGTATTATTGAGCCTATAAGGCACTCAACATGGGTATCCAATTTGGTCCTAGTCAGAAAAAAGAACAATGACATCAGACTGTGTGTGGATTTCAGAAATTTAAACATTTCACCCTTGAAAGATAACTATGATTTACCTAACATGGAGGCTCTTTTGCAGAAAGTCACAAGGAATGAATTGTTATCTATGATGGATGGCTTCTCAGGCTATAATAAAGTCAAGGTTAGGGAAGCAGAAAAGTTCAAAACTGCTTTCACTACACCTTGGGGTACCTATGTCTATGCTAGGATGCCTTTTGGACTGACAAATGTAGGAGCTACATTCCAGAGGGCTATGGACGTGGCCTTTGAGGGTATGATTGATTATATCTTGGTGATGTACCAGGATGATATGACTACTTATTCTAAAAAGGCAGAAAATCATTGTGATGATCTAGGAAAGATTTTTATTAGAGTATTGGAATATGACATATCTTTGAATCCTAAAAAATGTCATTTTTGGGTTACTGAAGGAAAAATGTTAGGTCATATTGTCTCAAAAGATGGAGTGAGAATTGATCCAGAAAGGATTGCTGCTATTGATAAAATTCAAATCCCAAAAACTGTTAAAGCAATTCAATCCTTTTTTGATCAAATCAACTTTGTAAGAAGATTTGTTTCAAATTTCTCTGAAATCATAAAGCCTATTGCTAAAATGTTGAAAAAGGGTGCTGAAATAAAATGGACTAATGAAGCTCTTGAAGCCTTTGTAAATATCAAAAGAGCCATCAAGGAAGCCCCTGTATTAAAATCACCTAATTTCTCTAAACCTTTTCAAGTCTTTTCATTCGCCTCATTCCATACTATTGTTGCTGTCATGTTACAAAAGAATGATGAGGGTCATGAACAACCAGTGGCATTTTTTAGCAAAACATTGCAAGCATCCAAATTGAATTATGATTTAAATGAAAAACAAGCCTATGCTCTTGTGAAAGCTGTGAAATATTCTAGACCCTATCTAGTTGGTGCCACCGTTATTGCCTATGTACCAAATGCTACTGTTAAAGACATCTTCAAACAATCATAAACTACTGGAAGGAGATGCAGGTGGATAAACTAGATCCAAGAATTTAATATTGATCTACAAATCACAAAGTTGGTAAGAGGTCAGGGTTTGGCAAAATTGATGGCAGAATCCAATCTTGAAGCAACACAAGTCAATCAGGTAGAGTTGGAAGATGTACAAATTAGCATTGAGAGGTGTCCCTGGTATACAAATATTGTATATTACTTAAAATACATTAAATGTCCAGATAACTTAAATGATAGTCAGAAGAGAACTTTAAATCTTCAAACATCTAGGTATGTATTACTTAATGGAGACGTATACTGGAAAAATATAGATGGTGTTCTTTTATTTTGTCTAGATGAGTGTCAAGCGTCTATTGTTTTAAAAGATTTACATGAAGGTGTATGTGGAGGCCACTTCTCAGCTAAAACCACTGCTCATAAAATTCTTAATACTGGTTATTATTGGCCTCAAGTTTTCAAGGATTGTCATACTTATATCAGAAAATGTGAGGCTTGTCAAAATTTTTTAGGGAAGCTTAATTATAATGGAGCCATTCCTCTTAGACCCATGCATAGAGAGGAACCATTCCAGATGCGGGGTATTAACTTCATAGGAGAGATATCAAACAAATCTAGTGGTGGGCATAAATGGATTTTGGTGGCTACTGATTATTTTACTAAGTGGGTTGAAGCCATTCCCACAAGACATGCTACCAGCAAAGTTGTGATAAAGTTTCTTTTGGAAAACATTCTGACTAGATTTGGGGTACCTCGGAAGATTTTGGTATATAATGGGATGTGTTTTAGATCTAATGAGCTCTTTGATTTCTGTGAGAATTATGGCATCACTTTGTCCTATTCATCACCTTATCATCCCTAAGGAAATGGACAAGTAGAATCCAACAATAAAAACTTGTTGAAGATTATCAAAAGGATGTTGGGTAATAATAAGAAGGCTTGGGATTCAAAATTGGTTTTAGCAGTATGGGCTGACAGAGTGACAGTTAAGAATTCCATAGGATTTGCTCCATATGAGCTTGTATATGGCAAAGAAGCACGATTGCCCTTGAATAATTTGCTCCCAGTTTATAAATTTGTTATAGAGGAATTTTTAGAAGAAGTAAACTTTATGGGGGAAAAATTGATGGCGTTGGTTGAGTTGGATGGATGTAGAAAAGAAGCTCAGGAAAGGAATCTACAAAGACAACAAATGGTAAAGGCTTTACATTACAAGAAATCATGTGATAGGTCATTTGAGGAAGGAGAATGGGTGTTAAAATGGAATGCCAAGGATCGAGATAAAGGGAAGCATGGCAAGTTTGATGCGCTTTGGCTAGGACCTTTCATCATTTCAGAAAAAAGTGGAGAAAACTCTTATTACTTGCAGGATACTGATGGTTAGGTGCAGGAGTTCCTGGTTCATGCTCAGTATCTTAATCATTTCTTCTCTTGATGAGAAGGGAGTATTTTTGTATCATAATAGTTTAAGTTTCTTTTTGCTTTATGTTTTCAATTTTCATTTTGGTCTACTTTCTGGAGATAACTAGGATCTTGCTATGTCCTTAAAGAGAACATACATCCCAAAAAGAGCCACTATTAGCACATAATTTTACAAAACATTTTGTGCTATATGGAGGCCTTATTCCTATTATATGAGAATTTACTGCTGGTTTGCATATGAAGGAACCTTATTAGCACAAGTAAAGCTCTCTAAGGATCAGATGTTTTAGGAGTGTCAAGGTATCACTTGGGCACACTAAGGGCATGCACTAAGTATAGACTGCACAAGGAATCTAGTATGGGAGCATTTATTAGTGGAGAAATCATTATGGTATAATCTAAGGTTGTTTTTCAGTATATATCAGACCCTGTGGGATAGCTGGGATCACTATTATTCATGGTGGATGGCTCATTTTTTCAAAACTGCAAAATTTCAATTATCGGCATAAGTAGTCCTGATGAAATAAGATTGGCAAGCAAAATAAGGATTATCGACATGACATATACTGATAAATCAGAAGGCAGATTCATTGGAGCACTTAAATAATATTCAACACGGTGTGCGCTCTTGGAAAAGTCATACCATCAGGATAGCTTGTTCTAATGAGGCGGAAGGAGGGTGTTTTTCTATCGGCATGTATCGACTTATTGAAAAAGTGTAAAAATTGCTATACCGATAACCTATGAGGCTATCAGTGTAACTTGTAATGATGAAAGGTAGTGCAGATCATGGACTTATAGCATTGAGAGATCAAAAATAATGAAAAAACTCTATCTCGATACCTGATGACTGAAGGGAATTGAAGGCGAGTCCATCGAAGAAAAAGACCATATCAGGATAGTCCAAAAATAGTTAGGCCAATCCCCGATGACATGGAGAATCAAAAGGCAGAACCATCGGTACTACCTATACCAATAAAGCAGACTTGGAGGTATAAAGCATAAAAGTGCATTGGAGTAACATCAAGACTTCGGGAGGAATAGAAAAAGGCTATTGCAACCCTCGATGAAGATAAAAGCGCCTGCAGGGATATTGGTGTGAATTATACCGACAAAGTAAAATGAAGTGAAGACTCATTAGGACATCGGGAGGAGAAATTTTATGCTATGCCGAATCTCGATAGGACTATTATGACAGATGGTGAGTTGCAAGGAGTTCTTTGAGGTGAGTTATGCTGATAACGTAGTAAGCTTAGTCAGAATGCAGATCAAAATGTTGAGGTCATCGAGGCAATAGAGGGACATAAAATGAACTACGTCGATACACGATGGGTTAAGTAAAAAAACCAAAGGTGTATCGTGGAGAGTTATACCGATGGATCATGAAAACAAAAGCAAATCCAAAACTGAAGGAGTATCCATCGGGATAGAATGAACCATCGGGATAGGAGAAAAATTGCTATCCCAAGACCTGATGAGTTAGTTGTGATAGCTTGTGTTGATCCGAAGGTAAGAAGCAGTAAAGTCATAACAAACGGTGCCGAACAATTGAATCATCGAGAAAAGTCTCGCCTATTAGCCATTGAAAGTCTTGATGTGAAAAACTGACAAGATGGCTTCCATTAAATGCATCCATTGGGTAGGTCTGATGCCACATGAAGAAGATCCATTAGGATTGTAGTAATTAAGTACAAGATTAGACTCCTTGGGGATGTATAGCTGGTGTTTTACAATGACATTTCGCATAAAGTTATTGCAGAAATTATCAGGTGTTCATTGAGAAATATTTTGAGTTGCTGAGCATAGAGAAAAGAATTTGCAGAATGGAAGGGTCAAGCTCAAAAGTGAAGCAAAAGGTCGTTGAAATATCTAGTAGCATGTCAAAAAAATCAAAGGGTGAAGTCAGTGAGGCTTGAAGGAAATTAAATCAAGACATGATATATCAGATGAGATCTTCAAGAGCTAGGTCATGGAGAGGTAAGGTGGATTTGCCTATTCCCGACCAGATGGAAGACAGACACAGATAAATTGGAGATGTATTGACAACAGTGTGAGGGCACAAGGTGTTTATTTTCCATTACTTCCGCAGGGATGAGCCCATGATGATTTCAAACCCGTGGAATACTGGTCTAGGTAAGCTCGTGGTACCTAATGTCTTTGTAAATATTGATTTATTGAAGCTCTTGGTAAGACATTATGATACAAACAATAGTGCATTTTGTTGCTCGATGAGACCACTTTAGTTCACTTTGCAGTAGCCATAATTCAGGAGGTTTTTGCAAGGGATCTTGAGGCAAATGTGCCCTTATCTTTTGTGGATTTGGAAGAGGAATACAAAAAAATGGATACCACATACCAAGGTTGGAACCTCACTATCCACAAAGTAGAGAAGGGGAGGCTAACAGAGGAGGATGGTCCTTATGATATGACCATTTTCAAGAAATATTTACAGTATACATATATGGCATTTGGTCAAGTTGGAGGAGTTGAAGCTCCTGATGTAGCAAACATGGGACTGCTAGTTTCAGTAGCAGATATTCAGAGACATGAGCCTAGAGCTTTTGATTTTGCTTCATACTTGGTGGATAGACTTCATGAAGGCTTCCTAAACTTGAAAGAAAATCCAGACAAGCACTTCAAGCATTATTCACTGTTAATGCACATTGTTTTATTTTATGGGAGATTGAGAAGGTTATGCCTAGGGGGTTTGAATGTAAATACAGTTGGGAAGAATGGACAAGCTCAACCAATTCAGTTATGGGTTTCTTTCTGGGATTACATATATGTAAATTCCCATTACATCAAATTTGAAGAATCCTTTGTTAAGCCAATTTTCTTTCTCTTTGGTGAGCCTCTACAGGGATCATTTTCTGAGGATGTAAAGAGGTTTCTTAGGCCTCATGAGCACAAAAATCTAAAGGTTAATCATAATTGGGTTGATTGGTACTCATGCCAAAATTTCACCTTTGTTCGGTGCTATGGGTTTGAAGGTTACCCCTATGTGCTACCAAAGCCTACACCAGACATGATTGCTTTTTTGGAAATTGTAAGGCAATTAAGTGTCTCTAAATCCAAACATTTCAGAGATGCATGCAAACAAGCTTTTCTCCTTGGCACACTTTATTTCCTGGATTTCAAAATTGTATCTACTAGATCATACAAGGCTATTGAAAAGAAGTTGGTGGATGAGTACAACCTGTTCCAGCACACATCCAGAATGGATTATGATCCTGAGGGCTACATCCACATGTGCAGGAAGAGACAAGGGTTGGGACATTACCTTCATCAGGAGGATGAATTTGAGGCCGTGTAAAAATAAGGAAGTGGAGGAGATTGTAGAGGTTATGGAGACCTTGGAGAAGAAACTAGAGGAGAGAAGACAAAGATTAGAAAACATTAAGGGAGAGCCATCTCAAAGTGATTAGAGGAGAACAAAGTAGTTTCCAAGCTCTATGCACCTGAGAAAGAGAAGGAGCCAGAAGCACAGGATAAGCTCCTCATTGCGCTAAATGCAGAAATAGATGAAAGGATGACAAAGCACACTTCATTTGTTTCAGATGATCAATTCATCAAGTCTAAATAGTTAAAGTCCTTCTTATACCACTACAAAGGGAAGAATTTGAGGGAAGCAATGCCTAATATCACACTAGAGAATGAGGAGGAAATGTTGCAGAAGCTTAAGGCTGATATTGATGCAAAAGTGGAGACAATGATCCCATAGAGAGGGAGGCAGTTTCTAGTGGAAGCAGATATTATTCTTTTCCTAGGGTGGGATTTGAGTGCATCATTTATTTTTGATAGTCTATTACATGCAGACAATAAGGAATTCAAGTTGGATGTCCAAGGGGTTAGTGATATATTCATTGGATCAAGATATGATCCAGATGAACAAGCAATGTTGTTATGGGCATTGTACCCCCCGAAGAAAAGGCCAAAAATCATAGATGTGGATAAAGCCTTTGGTCATATGATGACCCTGAAAGTTGGAGAGGTAGATCCTATGGTCACTGCTGACATAGGTATTAATATCTCAAAATTCAATAAGGCTCAGATGAAACATGAGATAGTAGAGAAAAATAAATATAAGGCATTAAATGAGGAAACCCTTAAGAGGAGTGGGCATCCAATCCCTTAGATTACTGATTCAGGAAGCCACTGGAAGAAGTTTGAAAAATTAGCTTATGAGCACACTAAGTTGAAGAAGGAGATGAAGAGCATCAGGGCTGATACTGCTTTTGTATTGATGAGTAAAAGATATGATAACATGGAGAAGGCATTGGATAAATTCTGGGGTGTATATCAGATGAACATGGACAATATGGTTTCTAACACCAGAATTCGAGATAGACTCAACTTGCTGTTACAAGATGCATTGACTAGGGAAAAGGTAAAGAAAAAGGTTTAGGGTTTTCTTGTCACACATGATGAATTTACAAAGGAGTTGAAATTTGAATTTGATGAGTGCCATCAAATTATTCAGCATGGGGTTCCCAGTTTGGTGGACGATGCAGGTGTAATTAAGGATGAGATCGTATGGCTTTTTGAGTGTAAGTATTCCAAGCCATTGCCAAGATGGATATTCTTGATATGAATGACATAGCCGATTAGTTCGAGAACTTCTACATGATCAAGAACGCAGCCAGGGATGCAATATTCAATGCTACAACCTACAAAGATGCAGGCTATTTGCAGCACATGAAGTGCAGACAGTGGCTAGACTGAAAATCTTAGTTTATTGTTTAGTTTTATGTTTGTAATGTAATTGATGTTTTAGTTAGGTTGTTTAGTTGTTGTTTAGTTAGTTGTCTAGGATAATGAAAGGGTGTGTCCTTTCATTCGTTTCCTTTGGCATATGTATTCATATTGAGTCATTTTGTATCAAAAGAGGGAGGGGGACAATTGTCTACAGTTTTTAAAAAGGCCAAGGGACTATTAGTCTTATGTTATAGAAGGGTAAATGAGAATTAAAAGTCTTTGAGAAAATCATGTAATCCCTGTGAGTGCAGCTTATGTATTGAGTATTGTTTTTTCAGGATCAATATATAAAACTTACTGCTTCTAATTCCTTGATCATTGTGTTATTATTTCATGTTGATGTTTGTTTGAGTCCCCTAGATAAATCTTATAAGGGTTTGTTGTAATGTGACATAACAAGTTGTTGTGATTGAATAAAAAATTAAGTTTTTTACTTTTCTCGCAACACTTAATGAAACCATTTCAGCGATAGTTTTAAAACTGTCTCTAGGGTCTGGTCAAGATTTATGTCCATAAGTAATACACTAATTGTCAGATGAAGGCACTGGTCTAGTGTTGATTTCTGGAACAATTCTGATATAGGTCCAAGGTCCTTAACTGAGAAGCATCTTTGAATTCTTGTGATCTCTTCCCTATTCATAATTACTAATTAGTCCTGAAGCTATTTCTTTTTTCTATAGAACAGTTTTCTCATCATTTTGTTTACAAGCATTCAGTAATAAACATTCTTAAAGGATATAAGTTTCAATAAAAGTTTTAAGGAAATTGCCATTCCTGTTAAACATTTATTCTCAAGTTTAAATTCACTATAAAGAAGCAGTCTCTGTGTGCTTGGAGATTGGGGGTACACCCGCCTAGGCCTGTGAAGCTTAGAGTGCAGGAGAATTTAGTCTTCGACCATTCCCGTTCATTGGCTAGGGCCGATTGTGGAAATAGAAAGAGAGTTGGTAGTCTCTTGTTTTCCAATCTATGGTTTTGGGCACCAACAAGGTCTAAAAGGTGGAATTACCAAGCCAATATAGGTTGGCCTTTTCCAACATGAACTAATCACCCTTTAATTTGGATGATACTCAGGAAGCCACAAAGTCTCCAAGCAATAAAAAAGAATACAACCAGTACCATTGAAGAAGCACCCCAACATGGTCCCTTTAAGAAAACATATGACACAAAACTATCACCTTGAATCTACTTGCACGAGTTTAGATTCATTGCAGGAACAATCCTTCACAATATAAATTTGGTATGGGTTCTTCTCACAATGTATATTTCAAAATTATACTCTATCCTTTACACCTCTATAAATATAGAATGTCTTCTATAGTTTGCCAACATTACAATGCACTAAATAGTAGATACTAAGAGAACCTACAACATTTAAATGACAAGACAATTCTCAAAACATATTCTCTATTACATATTTATTAGCAGTGATCCAATTTTTATTTTTTTTGTTGGAATGTGGTGTCTTATAGATCCATTCTTAGTATTGAATTGAGAAGAGTCGAACACTAGAAAATAGACAAAATTAAAGGTAAATAGGCTTATGCCTCCTACAAGGTTGCAACCATCCTTAAGTGCTTCAATTCTACATTATCGAATACCCACATTGTTGGAAAGAGACACCATTCTAGTGGACATTGATGCATGAGAAATGCTTAGGAGTTTTCATTGATGGCAACTCAGTTTAGATATCATATCCAGTGGACATAGATTTGATTTACTAGAAGTTGCATTATTCATTTGGCATAAGTCTGGAAGGTGGAATACAGTAACCGACAGAGTATGAGTTCAATGTGTAGATCTTGATTTTGGCTGCATTACATTGGTTGCGATATTAGAGTAAGATGATTCGAGGTTCAAGGTAGCTTATTCTGTAATACTAGTAATCAGTGTTGATTCATGAGCAAGATTGAATGTTCGGTATCTGATAATTCAGGTAGAATAGAGCTATTTTGGTGTAACATGTGGTCCAGAATCTTTGGGATGATTTTGGTGATTGGTTTCATGTTCAAGGAGATTGGGCCAACATATATGAAGCTTGTTATCATCTTGTTTAGGTCCACATATGGATTTGTGGATAGTTTGAGCTGACTTGTTGGTTACACATTTCATGTTACGTGTTATTGGTTTTCAAAGCCAACATGAGAATTGATTTGTTTTATTGGTGCGGATATATCAGATCATTTTGGTTGAGAATTTGGTTAGAGGATATGAGCCTAAGAAGTCTGTATGAGCGAATATACAAAGTTTGGTGAATGTGATTGAAGAGTTTGGTGCTCCGGTATATGGAAGAGCAGAAAAATAGAGCACAGAGATAGAACAGTTGCAGAAGTCAAGTTGAGCTTAACCGGAACTACTATTTGGCATTAGTAGATGCTATTCTTCAGTTCATTCATCATTTTAGTTATTTGTAATCAATTGTAGGACAATGAGTCCTCCGAGTTGTAGCCCTTTTATGTACTTGAGTAGTGAGCTTGAATGCAAGTACATTCCTCTTTTTGTAATATTATCATATTCCCGATCATAGTATAATAATATTGTGAGTTCAAATCCCATCGTGGTTTTTCCCTTTCTGGGTTTCCACATAAAAATCTTGGCGTTATGATTTTGTGGTTGATTGGTTTATGTTTATGCACTTTGCTTTCATTCTTATGCATATGGTGGTTAAAGAATCAGTTTAATAAGTTTGTAAATAGAAGAACACTGATTCACCCCCCCTCTCAATGTTAATTGATTCCAACAATTGGGATTAGAACTTAGTTCCTCAGAAGGAGCCTAACAACTTGAGGAAGATCCGGAAGATTGAATCAATGGACTCTGGTTTATAAAAGTAACTCACTGTAGCACTTGAAGATCTTGATGCAGCTATGAAAGAGAAAAAGTAGCCTAAGGAGAAATTTGGAAGCAACTAAAAATTTCATTGAATCTTTGAAAGAACAAGTGAACACATCTAGAGAGAAGAGAAAAGAACTGATGGATAAACTCAAGGAGAAAGAAGAACAAATCACTGACAATCAAGCCCTACAAGACAAGACAAGTGAATGTGAGAAGCTTGCTAGAGAGAATGAAGTCCCGAAGAATGAGATGCAATCCATTATGATGAAGCTGATAAAGGAGATTGAAGATAGAAAGAAGAATGAGGAAAATATGACTCAGTCATTGAAGGATAGATCTAATGAATGTTGCAAATTGAACTATGAGTATGATCAGTTGAGACTTGAATTGGTGCAATCCAAGAATGATGGGAAAGAACTTGAAAGGTAGATCATAATCCCGAGAGATGAACTTTCCACTGCTAATAAGTACAAAGAAAATTTCAAAGCTAGCTCAGCCAAGCTAGATGAGATGCTAGAAAGTCAGAGAAGTGGAAAAGACATGCGAGGAATTGGATATGAGAAAGGAGAATCCTCCGGTTTTGGACAAAAAAATCATTAGAAGAACAAGAGACCTCCGATAAGACAACCTAATGCTTATAAATTTAATGGTAAATGTTTTGTTTGCAATAAACTTGATCATATGGAAAGTCAATGCAAAAATAGGATGATAAATAATGGTCCTACTGCAGACACCTAAATTTGGTTAATTAATTTAATCAAATTTAAATTCTTATTCTTCTAACTAATTAATTCTTAATTAATTAATCCCTGATCCTATCCTTCTAATTAATTAATTAACCCCAAATCCATTTCCTCCTAATTAATTAACCTAGTTAATTAATCCCCTTTTTGTCATCCCATTTGATTAATTACCTTTAATTAATTAAATTTCCCTTTATCCAAAAGCCCCATGAATTAATTAATTCAATTAATTAATTAGACTCAAATCCTATTTGAGCACATGGCTCCTAATCTTAACCCCCCATCTAACCTAACCCTTGTCCTAACCCTATGGTTCTAACCAACCCTATCTATCCTAACCTCCCAACCAACCCTATCCTACCCCTCCAAACCTCCATAGGTGCACATCCTAACCACTTTCCCCCTTTTGGGAAAAATATCCTATTTTGGGCATCGGATTTGCCCAAAATGGACATGTGTCCCTAGGGACACATGTTACACCTTTCCCTCTAGTTGAGCCACTTGTCCCTTGTGAGGACAAGTGTCTCCTCTTCATCACCCCATCTCCTTCCTCTCATCTTCTATAAAAACCCTCCATTTCTTTGCAAATCCTCTTGGATCCACTTTTCATTCAATGCATCATTACTTTGCTGGAATCACTACTCACACTCACGCATCCATTATCATTTGCATTATCATCTTCATCAAATCATGGAGCACAATCGAGCATCTCAATCGACATCATGAGCACACATCAAATCTTGGAATAATCAAATCAAAGAAAGGATATTGGTTTGCATTGCTTGTCATTTGTGTTCTTCATTTTGATTTTAACATTCTTATCTTGAAGTGTTGAGTTTAATGGCTTGTTTGGTTGTTTTCTTCATTATTTCAATTGTTTAGTTTAGCATGCACATTTTCCCCTCACACATTCTAGCACGCCTGATGGGAGTCACTTCATAGGTCGTTCTAAACTTTTCTTGTTGTTTTAGTGCTTTTTCATTGCAGATTTTGAGCACTTGCAAGCAAAAAAGTGGATCTAAAAGTTGATTTCTGCCATGACGGAAGTTTATTTTCTCAATCCTGTGATTTCACGAAACAATGGGTTTGCACCCTAAAACAACGGGTTTGCACCTTGAAACAACAAGTTTGTGCCCTAAAACCGCGGGTTTGCTATTATCATTTTCATACGACAGTAGGATCGCCATAATCAGTTTTGTACAGAAGGTAAAAGTTTCATTCTAAGTTTCGGGTTTTTATAAATCATAATTGGCTTCTACCTGTGAAACAACGGGTTCGCGTTCTTACACCAATGAGTTCTCTATCTTGCACCAATGGGTTCACATCCTTGCAACAACGGGTTCACATTCTTGCACCAGTGGGTTCACTTTAACCAGCGGGGTCGCATCCTTGCACCAGCGGGTTCTCTTAAACCAGTGGGTTCGCTTTCTTGCACTAGCGGGTTCACTTAAAACAACGAATTTGCGCCACATAGTAGCAGGATCGCTAATTATCATTTATATGATTTTATTGAATGTTATTTTGGTACTAATCATCTAACTTGTGTGTTAGCATTTTAGACAAACAACGAGAACGTGTTTTAGACAACTAGCAAGTTTGCTTAAACCAGCAGGTTTATACCCTGAAACATTAGGTTTGCGCCTTGAAACAACCGATTTGCACCTTGAAACAACGAGTTTGCGCCACATAGTAGCGGGATCGCTAATTATCATTTACATGATTTTTGAGAATGTTATTTTAGTACTAATCAACTAATTTGTGTGTTGTTGGATGGTTTTGCTAACGTTTGTGCAACATTTCGATTTATAAGAAGACCCCTGAGCATTTAAACACTAACATTTGTCTTGTAGGACGGCTAAAGAAAGTGGAGTTTTGTTGGAACAAATTTTCTCATTTCATTTGTTTCATTTCCTTCTTTATTTTGTGTCTTATTGCATAATTAGGCACACTTCAATTCAATTAAGGGAATGGACATGCTATGTCTTTTGAGTAATTAGGCACACTTCAATTAAAGTAAGGGAATGAATCCCATGTCTTTTGTGTCTTGCATGCTTGTGCATCTATAGAGTGGTCCTATTGCTAACACACACTATCCTCTCCCTCTAGCTCTCGTGGTTGTAGGTGCAAGAGAAAAGTGTTAGCGACGCTTGATTTTACTTTCTAAGTAGGAGGGCTTGTCCCCTCGAGTATCCTATAAGACCGAGTGAGGGGAGAACAACCCAAGAGGTACTTTCTTTCAGTCTGCTATATAAATATTTGTGATTTTAGTGAAAGCTATAAATCAACTGGTAACGTTGTGTTATACTGATGGTTTCCCTCAGTATCATTATGCAAATACCTTTGTGGTCTTGACGCAAGTCAAAATCCCCTAGTGCTTGTTTGGTAGATACGTAAAATTTGTGTTCTACGGGCTAGGATATTTCTTAAATGAGCCAGCCACTGCATTTATGACTACTTGATTCACCCTGAAGTTCCCCCACTACGAGCAAATTGTTCTTTAGCATCCAAAAATCCTTCTATGTGTTGACTTAGGTGTTGTGATACACACATACTGAAGAAACTCCTCATGTACCCCCCAATTCAAGATAGAAAATTCATTGGGAAGTGATTACCCAGGAATTCGAAGCTTGGCATGCCCGAGAAGTGTGTGTTGAGGGTGGAGCCTGTGCTATCAATATTCTATCTATCTGGTTGGATGTGGTATTTTGGGCAACGAGATTTAACACATGATGTCATTTGACTATCCATAGGGTTGTACTTAACCAATTTTATCCATTTTATGGTCATATCTTCATGCTTGATGTTTGTGGTGTCAAGCCTTTTGTTGAAATATCAGTCTAGCGGGTTTGAAGTCAATTCTAGTAGGTCTGTGGTCTATTACAACAAGTTTGCAATCTTGTATTAGCAGGAATGTTGTCAAATTTGAGCCAAAATTGACATATTTAGCGCAGTCACTATCATTTTCTCAACCAGCGGGTTTGCATCTCAAACGAGTGGGTTTGCTCTTTGTTTTAGCGGGTTTGCTCTTTGTTCTTGCGGGTTTTCTCTAGCTATTTTGAGTCATATTCTAGTGGGTTCGGTTTTGATAGTGTCTATTGTGTTGTTCCAGCGGGTTTGCACCCTAAAATAGTTGGTTTGCACTCTGAAACAACAGGTTTGCATCCTGAAACAACGAGTTTGCATTTTTGGTGCCGTTATGTTGTCCAAACATTTTTTAGTCTTTCCTATCTTGTTCTAGCGGGTTTGCACCCTTGTCCTAGCAAGTTTGCTTCATCTTGTCCTCTTTGGTTAGTTCGATCTTGTTATGCTGTTGGATTTTTGCTTCGTTGATTTGGAATGTTACATGTCCCCAATAGTCAGCATCTATCTTTTATGATCTTAGTCTTAGACATCTATTGCATTGTCATTATGTTGTCTGCATTACATTATATACTTCTTGATATCTTGGTAGTTTGCATCTATCTTTTATGACCTTGGTCTTAGACATTGTTACGGTGTCATTACACTGTCCGCATTGAATTAGACATTTCTTGATCTTTCAGCAGTTACGACTTATCTTTCATGGTCTTGTCCTTAGAAGTCATCGCACTGTTGTTATGCTATCTGCATTGTCTTATAAACTGCTTGATCTACTAGCTTTCAAGATCTATCTTTTATGATCTTGGTATTGGACATTGTTACATTGCCATTATGCTATCCACATTGTGGTAGAAATCTTTGGATTATCAGTAGTTGATATCTTTATCTGTGTGTTTCTTTGGTCCTAGATGTCCTTGGTCTACGTGTTATGTACCCTTTGGTTCTTGGCTTTACTCGACGTTCGGTCATTGTGTCCCTTTTGCATCCAGATGCTATTGAATTTTGGTTAGATCACTTTATGTTTCATATCTCCCAACATTAGGATTATCGTCCATCATCATATCTTGTTTCCTAATTCACATCATCATTTCCTTCTTCTTAAGTCAAAGGTTGAACATAAAATTGCATCCTCTTTCCAATTCCTCCAAGTCAGTGCTCATCTCATTCTAAGCTTTGATCTATCGTCCATTCTCATCTTTCATCTCTCCAACTCATCAACTAATCATCATGTTATAATTTTATTATGATGAGTTTGGTCGTCCTTCATTTTCCTCCACGTCATCCTATGTCGATGATGACGAGGGTATGTTTCTGATTAATAAGAAAAATAGGTTTTTAGGACCCGAAATGTTTAACATAGGAGATTAAGAAGTATCATCATAGAGTATCCAGACCATAAGAAACTGCTTACAAAATGACTGGCAAAAAGCCCAGTAAACAGAAAGGACAACAAAAGATAGAAACAACAAAACAACAGAAACTAGGAAAACATTGCACAGTTAAAGAGTCTTCAGGAGGTCCTCCACCTTAATCACCAACTGGTCATAGGTGGCCGTAACAACTTTGAGTTCATCCAGGTCCTTTTTAGGCTTCTTCTCCTTCTTTTTACCTCTGGTTCTTGTTCTAGGTCCTTGAACATCTCCTGTACCTTCAGTGTCAGGGTCAATTTCCAGGATGTCCTTCTCCTCACCCAATTTGCTGATGAGAGTTTTGGTATTATCAACAAAGACCTTTAGAATGTTTAAGCTTTGCTCTGCGATACTTTTGAGACATTCCTCAATTTTACTAACGTTACTGACAGTTCCTGACATAGTTTGATCCATAGCATTAGCATTCGCTTTCCTCTCTAGCAAGTCTTTCTTGATTTGCTTGAATCTAGGGTTGAAGGAGTCTCTTATATTTTCAGCTTTAGCAACTGTATTTGTCAAATCCTTCACATAATCTGCCATAGTCTTCCCTTCACCAGTGTTGATAGTTTCTAGAATCTGGATTTTGTGGCTGAGCTTCTTGTTGTCATCCGCAACTTTCTTGTAACTGGTGATTAACCATTCCATGGTGTCCATAAAACCTTTCAAACCCTCAGGAGGAGGGTTTGAGGGGGGATCTATCTTACCGGAGTTGTCATATTCCTTATTTGGGGTGTCACCAATAGTTGCTTTATCTTCAGCCCTATGAACTTCTCCAGTGGTCACCTCCTCCAAGTTCTGATCAACATCTGAAATCTTTTTCTATTTATGTTCCTCCAGCTCCTTCATATTCTCATCCTTTCTCTTTTGTTTATTTTTGGTTTGAGTATAGGCTTTGGTTTTCTTTTTTAGAGAACCCTAGGGTTTCTCCTTCTCTGAATTTTCAGAGACCTCCTTCGAGAAGGAGGAGCTTATCTGGATAATTTTGCCTTTAGATTTCTTATCCTTTGAGGAGGAAGGCCTGGTTTTCAAATGTTTCCTCTTCTTGCCAACTTGAACTTTCGAGTCATCTGTACTCTCCTCAAAATCGCTCGTTGGATCACTATCAAAACCCTCATCCAAAGAAAAAATAGAGTCTGACCCATCCCCCTCAGACTCAGAAATAAAGGGTTGTGGGTGGGCTATTTGGTTAGCCTTGAGGTGGTCATAAATAAGAACCATTAAGCCTTGATGCATGGCAGTGTCACTCGTAGGGTTCTCTTTATAGGCCTTAATGGTGGCATTCATAGAACATAACTGAAAATTATCCAAGTCATCCCTCAATCCTACTATGATGAGTATTATCATTCCTCATTTTTTTCTACTTCACCCTATGTCAATGATGGGAAGGGTATGGTTGATCAATGCGATGACCACCTCAATCCTACATCAATGGATGTAGTAGGATTGAGGGATGACTTGGAAGAAAATATGGAATGTTAACCTTCTCAACTCCATGGATATATGACAGGGATGACTTGGATAACATTCATCCATGATAGTTCACTCGCAATAGAAGAACATATCATATGCACCACCCATTCTCCTCAATCTGATAAAGGACTCACATCTTGTTACCTGGAGAAAAAGTATCCTACCTTAAATAAAATGCTCAAAAAAATGAACTATCAATGAAAAGGATTAGGCCTACATGAGAAAGGAACTTTGGAGCTCATCCATGTCAAAGAACATCTAGGATCTCATGGTCTCGGTTACATATCCCAAGGTGCTTCAAATAAAAATGTTGGTACTGATAGTTCTAATACTTAATATAAGTACAGATCCAATAGCCAACAAGATGAGAGGGGGGGGATGAATCATACAAACTTAATCTTCCATAAAAACATCAGATTCAACCTCGGTAACATATATATCAGTAATATAACCAAAACTATTAAACATGAAAACTCAAAAGAATATGAACAATATAAACCTCATAACACCAGATTTAACGTGGAAACCCAAATAGGGAAAAACCACTGTGGGATTTCGGACCCACTAAGAAATATACTCTTCTAGAGTATGCTCGGTTAAAAGAAAATCCTGTTAAAGATTACAAACACATTGCTAGATGTGACCCAGTTAAGGGATTTCCCTCAGATCTATTAGGATCTTCACTTTTTTAGAAGTGACCTTGTTAAAGGATTTCAAACATTCAATCAAAATGTCACCTTGCTAGAAGATTTAAATATAAGACTGTTAAGTCCACTCGGTTAAGAGATTTTCTGTCACTTTCACAAAATAACAGTAATAAAAATCTATCTGCAACTTCACATCTAAAATGCTAAAGCAGATTCCTATTTGTTCAATACAATCTAGACATAGAACTAATCTTGTCTATCTGCTAGGCTTCTATACTCTGTTATTCTAACAGGTCTTCAAGCTTCTATGCTCGGTAATCACTATGTAGCATCCCTGTGCATACACTTGCCCACATACATTGTTTATCAACAGTTTCCTATTTATAAACAATTAGGTAACCGCTTAATCTCCTTGATCACATTTCCCATGATCAATCATAGCCATCAGATCTTCAATCTTGTCCAGGTTCAATGCATCTTTCGATCTGAAAATGTTTTACCCCACCTTGGAACTTGCATAATAGTCTTGGAACTTGTGCCAAGGTATTGTGGTTCAATCTGAGCTGTAGATCTTCATGCTGACTTTCCATTGCCTTAGATTCATTAACAAACTTCTTCCATGGCTTACCAATCATTTAATCCACTCCAGCTCATTAGCTTCCTTCATTAAATACTGCATGTAAACATTTAATGCATTCCATTATAGCTCGGTTACAACTCGGTAACAACTCGGTGAATACTAAACTCCACTCGGTAGACATTCTGCCTTCATTAACCGATAGTGATAACCTTAGGGTTTACCAACTAGGTTCTTTGCTTGATATCATAGTATAGTATTAACCTTTACAATTTATAACATATGTATGATGCTAAAACAATCTAAAACATCATGATCTCATCATTGTCTGACTCGATAGTAGTTGCCCATTGAATACCTTATTCATCATATTCTTTCCTGTGTCTTTTACTGACATCTTTATAATCTTCATATCATACTTCTCAAGATATGGCAACATCATACTGAATTAGAAAATAAATTTCTTGACATCAATGACAAAATAATAATATCAAGACAGTAAAACATCTTTAATCAGTTATATCCATAATCATCAACAACCTTCTCAATATCCTTAAGAAATGCCAACAATATTTCGTTGTCTATTATAATGCAATATTGCCAATAGGTACAACTAATGCAAAATCTAGGCATGCTTGCAAACCTACCATCCCATCTTCCCATTGCTCCTCCAAATCATTTATCATCATCCCCCTCCTCCACCATATAAAGATGAAACAACCATCCATCTCTGTCTTTCATCCTCTAAATCCATTTTGGGTCCCTATATCCCAAAATCTACCTTTATATATCCCTTGCATGCTAAATCCATTTTGGGCCCTTATATCCCAAAATCCCATCCTCCATCTTTTCCTACTCTTTCCCCATGCACAAATCCACTATCTCCAACACCCATCATAAACATCCTATTCCTTTCATTCCTAGCTAGGATCAACAAAGGCACATGTCCTTACATTCCATCCAACATCCTACCTCCATCACTTCACCTATATTTCCTCCATCTCCTACACCTCTACACACTCCTTCCAAGGCTACTAGCAAAAATTCAGATGCCAAATAAAAATACATAAATCTAAACATCCACATCAATATAAAGATGATCATGTCCACTCAAAAGACATGTTCCAATAATGCAAAAGTTGATACAAAAATACAATGAATCCCAAAGGTTGCAAAGACCCACTAAAGGAAAATAAAAAATGATGTGGATCCCAAAGAAAAAAGAAGCAGTGCATCTGAAAGAAGAACCTACAATGGCATTGAAAGTTGCTAGTCCACTTGCTAAAAATGCTTCCCCTCCATCTCCTAAATCTATTTTGGGTCCCTATGTCCCAAAGCTACCTATCATAATTCCTCCATCATATCCACATGCTACATCCACCTCCCCTCTACAACATGTGCCAATGTTGGTCCTAATTACATCCCCCTATCATGCTTAGTTTACCTCATTCCATCCAAACACCTTACACTACCATTCATACATTCCCCATCAAAACCATCTAATCCAATCCTTTGCATAATCCACCCTTTCCTAATAAAGTTGTACCAACATTTGGTGATCACTCCAAATGGGCTCCTACTACCTTGATATAAAAATTGATGCTTGAGTCCTCCATCCATCTCCCTTATCATGTATCTTATGAATCCATTTATCCTCATCTATTTCCATCCATGAGTTTCCTCCCAAAATTAGAAAATACAAAAAAATAAAAATAAAAAATAAAATCAAAAAAGAAGAGAAAAATTCATGCAACGATGAAAACTTGGAAAATAGATGCCTTGGAAAAGTACCATGATGAAAACCTAGTAAACAAGCGTCATGCATAATCCCCTTCATCCTTTTTCTATCCATACTTGGGGGAAAGTTATTCTAGCCATGTCACAATTTCCTCCTTTTTCTCCATCTACCTACCATATCAATTGTATCTTATCCAGTTCACTTCCTTGGATCTTAAAACAAATAAAAGGCCACCTTATATACATGCTTTGGAAACCTCTTGGCCTCCATGTCCCTATCAGGTCGGTCATTCATTCATCCTTCCTATTCACTCATCATTCCTGCTAACTGTATAATCCTTCCTCATACCTTCATGGTCCTTATCCATTTATCACCATATCTTCCATACATTCCTCAGCTTCCTATCCTCCTATCAGTCATCTTGTCACATCCTTTCATCCACCAATCCTTATCTCCTAGTTCCTCCATCCCTTCACTCATAACCTGATCCATCCACCTATCCTTGGACCTCCTACTTCCTCCATCCCTTCATCCATATTAACATGTTCCTCTCCCAATCATCCCTTCATCCCTCATCCTTTCATCTCCCAGCCACTTCCATAGTGCTTTCATCTCCATCTTTTCCATCCTACCCTTCATCCCTTCATCCCTCCTCTTATATCATTACATATACCTCTTTCATCCCTTGTCATTGGTATCTATCTCTCAGCTACCTCCCATCTGCATTTCCATTGCATCCACATCTTTTCAATGTGGTATCCCATGTTACTTGCGTTCCCTCGATCCATCTACTCCTCACAATCCATCATCTCATGAAAATCCTATCCATCTTCCTCAATTATCTAATAGCATCCATTCAATCATCCAATTGCATCCTTGGTTTTGTTCTCAATCCTTGATCGTAGTCTTCTCATCATCCTCGGGATATATCCTTCCCAATCATCATCATCAATCTCTCATCTCTTTTCCTCTTGACTGGGGAAAAATCATGCCCGTCCTGGTGTCTTTTTCCATCATCCATATCTCTTGTACATCTTGTATAAAGGTGTCACTATACATAGGTATCCGTCGGTCCTGTCCTTCAAGATCATATCCTATGAACTGCTTCTTCAACAATCATCCTAGAGCATCTTTGTCATCATGATTATATCAGATACCTTTTGTCATCCCATCATCAATCTTTTATCCTGGTGTCATTTTGAGATGTATCCTTCTCACCAACACCCATCATCTATTTGTGCAGGATGTATCCTTCCTCAAGTCAGACATCATCAAATCTTCATCCAATCAATCATCCTTTTGGCAAAATATATTTGGGCCCTCGTGTTGGCTTTGAGTCTTTTTTATCTTTGTTTATCTTTTTAATCTCCCGAGGGCTTTGTTTCCTCTTGGTTGCCATGATCTTTTATATCATGGTGCGCTAGGAATAACAAGGCTCAGGATGTGATCTTGTTGCTTTTGGTTTTTCTTGGTGTGTCTTTTGGATGTGTCCCTTGTACCCTCATGAGTTCTTTGTCATCTCATGTTACATTGGGGCATATCTTCTACTTGGGGTTCTTCTAGCACTGTTGCTTGCAGGGCCTTTGTAACTCTGTGTGGTGCTAGATTAGCCTGCGTGTTTGTATATATGTGTTAGTCCATGCATTGGCTATGAAATTCCACCATTGTTCTCTATACCTTGGTGACTTAGACATTGCTATATCAACATAAGTTCTCACTACATGGTGTTCGGTTTTGTGAGTGCTCACGCTCCATGATCATTTCATTCATATCATCCCCATATCTATCGCATCTCCTGTTGCATTTGCTCCTTCCCTTCCTTATTGGGATGTGCACACATTCCCTTGCCAATGGCTTGTCGGTCCCTTTGCCTCTTTTTCTCCCTGGCCCCCCATTCACCTTTTTGATGACTTAATTTCCATTCTTCGATGAATAAATGTATTTTGCCGGCTCGTCTGGCGGTCCCCCCTTTGTGGGATCGTAGGGAAAATTTTATTTTTCCCCACTCCTCTCTTTTCCTTATTTTCTTTTCTTTCACTTGGCTCATTGCCCGTGGGGCTGTGCTCCCACACAGGCAGGGTTGCACCCTCATGCCAATGGGATGATGCCCTTGCTCGGGCGGGGTAGTGCCCTCACACGGGTGGGATTGGGCACCTGCCCTTGTAGGGTGGTGCCCCCATGCATGCGAGGTGGTGCCCCCACCCTTGCGGGGTTGCAATTAGGTGGGGTGATTCCCCCATGCAGGTAGGGTGGTGCACCCGCCCTTGTGGGGTTGTGCCCCTGTGAGGTGGGGTGGGGCCCCCGTGCCAGGAGGGTTGCATCCCCGCTTTGACGAGGTTACGCTCCCGCTGGTCCCCTCTTCCGGCTATTCTCCAACGCCCCCTGATTTTTTCCCCCCAAACCCTAGTTTTTCTCAGAGTAGGAAATTTTTCATTAAAATTCATGAAGAATTCTTCAGATCTCCTTTTGAGGTGCAATTTTCGCCTTCTGCTTCCATTTTTCATCCCCTTTTTTTCCATTGGTTGGAGCAATGTCTTTTTCGAGACGTCGCCCAGACCTATTTTTCTCGTGCCCCCTCTCGAGGGGGCACCCTTGCCCTTGTCCTCCATTCTTAGGCGGGCTTGGGGCATTCTTTTTGCTTCCTGTCTCTTAGGTGTTCTATTTTTCTTCGCGTCAACGCTATTTTAGCGTCACCATGAAGAGGGGCAAAATGTAGATACCTAAATTTGGGTAATTAATTTAATCAAATTTAAATCCATATTCTTCTAATTAACTAATTCTTATTTAATTAATCCCCGATCCTATCCTTCTAATTAATTAATTTACCCCCAATCCATTTCCTCCTAATTAATTAATCTAGTTAATTAATCCCTTTTGGCCATCCCATTTGATTAATTACCTTTAATTAATTAAATGTCCCTTTATCCAAAACCCCCATGAATTAATTAATTAGACTCAAATCCTATTTGAGCATATGGCTCCTAACCTTAACCCCCCATCTAACCTAACCCATGTCCTAACCCTAGGGTTCTTACCAATCTTATCTATCCTAACCTCCCAACCAACCCTATCCTATCCCTCCAAACCTCCATATGTGCACATCCTAACCACTTTTTCCCCCCTTTTTGGGGAAAATATCCTATTTTGGGTGGCTTTGCCCAAAATGGAGGGACACATGTCACCCCTTTCCCTCTAGTTGAGCCACTTATCCCTTGTGAGGACAAGTGTCTCCTCTTCATCACCCCTTCTCCTTCCTCTCATCTTCTATACACTAGTACATACAGAGCTGATTTCCGATGACCGTTTGTCGTATTTTTGACGAATTTTCATCGGAGTGTTGACAAAATCCACCGTCGAAAACTCGGCGTCGGATTGGTCGATGATGCCATGCCCGTCAGAAATTTGACAATCCAATGGACTCTGCCGACGGTCAAAGAAGTCGTTGGTCGAAAGCTTGGTATTTGTCGTAATTCCGATGATGACCATTTTTATAAAAAAAAGTAATAATTTTCATCGATATAAAAAAAAAATTACCTGAGAAAAGCCCTTTTGGTTTCTAATTTGGCGTTACTATACTATTCACTTAAGCGATGGGTCCATTTATCATAAAAGTGTTCTCCCTTGTCATTTACCTAGGCGGTCCCTTTAAATATTTTATTCTTGTTCACTTTTAATCTGCCTTTTCTAATGTCCGTCAGACCTTATAAGTATCATGTGATTTTCTGTTGATCTGATGGCCTGCATTGATTTGCGACCAAAAAGTGCTCGAAACTTAGTTTCCACAAAGTAGCGAAAGGAGAAGGTGGACTCAACATATAGGTTTGGACCAAAGCTAAACACCAATCGAGTTTCATCTAATCGGACGGACAGTGTGGTTTCGTGAGATCAAGCTGAATGTGTTTTAACCTTCGTGAAGTGGCGAAAGGGTTTGGCAGGTCCCAGAGATAAGCAGTCTTCTTTGGTTAAAGAATGATCAGGTTGGAAAAAGATCAATGGCTTCTCATTGTTTCATGGCCGGGAGATGCACAAGCTATACCTTCAGCGAAATAGCGAAAAGGTGGAGGGTCCAGCTAAGAGTGGTAACCCCAGTTGGCGATGACATGGTGGTGACAAGGCACTGAGTTGGCGGTATGTAGTGGGTCCGGGCAAGGCTGTCATAAAAAGAGTAAACAATGAGAAAGTTCTTGAGATCTAACTACTTGCGTGAATCCGCGAAGATAAGATGCTAGCAAGTTAGTCATTGCGAAGTAGCGAAAAGGCCGATGGGCCCAAGGGATAGGCATGGCATGAAGTTAAAAGGAGATCAGGTTTGTTTTGATCTAACGGTTCTCATGGTTTCATGGCTTCAAGCCAAACGAAGAATAATGTTCATGAAGTCACGAAAGACAGGTGGAAATCACACAGAGGAGTGACATGGCATAACAACTGCCGCTTTTTGTAGAGCTTGGAAAAAGATCAATGGCTTCTCGTTGTTTCGTGGCCGAGAGATGCATGAGCTATACCTTTAGAAAAATAGCGAAAAGGTGGAGGGTCCCACTAAGAGTGGTAGTAAATGTGGTAACCCTAGTTGGCAATGACATGGCAGTGACAAGGCACTGAGTTGACAGTATGCAGTGGGTCCGGGCAAGGTTGTCATAAAAAGAGTAAACAACGAGCAAGTTCTTGAGATCTAATGGCTCACGTGAATTTGCAAAGATAAGATGCTAGCAAGTTAGTCATTGTGAAGTAGCAAAAAGGCCGATGGGCCCAAGGGACAGGCATGATATGAAGTTAAAAGTAGATCAGGTCTGTTTTGATCTAACGGTTCTCGTGGTTTTGTGGCTGCAAGCCAAATGAAGAATAATGTTCGTGAAGTCACGAAAGACAGGTGGAAATCACACAGAGGAGTGAGATGACATGTGGTTTAAAAAAGTGGTTGAGGGCCCGCCTAGGTGTAACTGACAGTTATGTGGGAATAGTAAAAGGGAACACGTGGCAGATTAAGGGTGGAACCAAAGGAGTTTCCAAGGCTAATGGCCGACTGCCATGTGGCATTTATTAACCAGATAACAAGTGGGGTAAGTAATTCCCAGATAAAGGGCCCACTTAAAAGGCATTCATCTCAAGATTGATCCAACACTTCTCGTTGTTTCGTGACCCGAAGATGCCCGCAGCTTAACCTTAGTGAAATGGCAAAAACCGTTAGCCGTCAAGATGAGGCGCGGTTAGTTAAAAGGATTGACGGTCCCAGTTGGAGTTAAAGGTCGGGTGATTTGAGTTTGATCTAACACTTGGTGCAGCCTCGCGAAGGAAAAGTGCACGACTGTTAAACTCCGTGAAGTGACGAAAAGGAGGTAGGGCCTGACACTTAAGCAAAGAGATTAAATAGAGATAAAGGCGATGTAAGTTCTTGAGATCCAACAGCCAGTGTTGTTTCGTGAAAGAAAAGATCACGGGTTTTATGTTCTACGAAGTAGCAAAAGAGTGAAAGAGAGGAAAGACTTAGAGAAGTATTGACCCGTTGGAGCCAGTTTTGAATTCGATTTGGCGAATTTAATTCTGAAAAGAAAGCCGAAGCATGCGGAGTTAATTTCTAAAAACTTAAATGCCAACTTACCCTTTTCAGTTCGCATCAACTTGATTGCTAAGTATTGTTTCATCGAAGTTTGTTGCAGAGCGAATTGTTGTAGAGTGATTTTCTTTAGGTGACTAATCAGGTTTCTTGTGCTTTTCTTGATAACTCTTGGTTTGTTCTCAAATAGTGCTATGTGAATTACTTCATTAGAGGTCTGTGCTAGCTTCTAGTGGTATAATTGTTTGACCAGAATGGCACCCAGAAGAGAATTTACAGGGAAAGTGAATTACCAGGACCAAAATATCTGTGATGATTTTTTAGAGCAATTAACCATGTCCACCAATGCTGGGGCTAAGGCCAAAGAGCTAGTACCTAAGAATCCTCATCTAAAAATTGGAGATGGCCTTTATGATAAGGGTAATTGGTTGAGGGACCCTGAAATAGGATTGTCAGGCTTAGGACTCTTCAAAGTCAGTTTTGGGCAGAGGAATTCCCCAGCTCCTTTGAATGACATATGGGAGCAGGATGTAGGAAAGCTTGTGGTCCCAGGTGTTTTTGTGGATGTAGATCTGTTAGCCCTGATTGCACAGAATTATGATTTTGTGGCAAGATGCATCAGGAACATAAAGGGATCAATCTTGATTGAGAAAAATGAAGAATTCAGGAAAGTGTTTAAACTCAGTGAGTCCTCCAATTTGTTAGAACCTATTGACTTTGAGTCGTTAGCCCAGGTTTACAACACAGAAAGGGATCATCTTAGAAGTGGCCCATTGAAAGAATTCTTTGTAAAGATAGGGGGGTTAACAGTTGTAGGCCCAAACACAATGGAACCATTCTCTCTCAACCTATTCACTCTGAGAGCTAAGGGTATGTATTGGGTATTATGCCATATTTTTGGAGAGGATGCTGAAAAGAATATACCAACCCATTATATGTTAATGATTGCACAAATTCTAAACCCCTCCCTAGCAATAACATTTGATTATACCTCATACCTTGCTGATGCAATTCATAAAGGGCTAGTAGGAATAAAAAATGGTAAGGTGGATAGGCCATTTGGATGGTACTCCATGTTAATGCATATGTTTTTGTTGAAAGGGGTTGATTATTTTGGAAAGGAGATGGACCTGATTAAGGTCAAGGATAAAGAGGAGATGCCAGTGCAATTTTGGAGTACTGTTCTATCTTGGGATAGAGAAGATGCAAGTTGCAGAGGATATCAAGATTGTTCACAATTGGGGAGACATATATTTGTACCCTGTGCCTACTATTTTTAGAGTGTTTGGATTTAGAGGCACCCCCTTTTTACTACCCTATCAGGTCCCATTGAAGATAGGGATTGTAGAAGTCTCGAGACAAATTGGGGGAGTACAAGAAGCAGAGCTAACCAATAGAGGTAAATGGACTATTTTCCCAACTATTACCATGGCTCACCATTTTGTGATCACTAAGGGTGGATGGATATTTTTTGAAGAATTCTTTAAGCCATATAGGCTATCTACTACAGTGTCAAGATGTGCAAACCCTGAGGATTTTTTCAATGGCATGTTCAGAAAAAGAGTAGTGTGCAGAGGTAGGCCACATGAATTTCAGTTCCCAGAAGATCTGATTAGAAATGAATTCAGCTTAGATGAGCAAGAACTGAGGAAGGAGAAGTGGGTGGCATATAAGAAAGCCCTTGATTTTATCCCTCAATTTGACACTGGCTATGATCCCCTTTCTAGCTTCAATCCATTTGAGGAGAAAATAAAATTCCTGATTCTTTATTTTGAAGATCTCATGTAGACCTTAAAAGAAAAGAGGGAGGCCGTAATGAAAAATGAGCCTAATAAGGCTAAGATGGTATTGGCTAAGCTTGCCTTTGCTAGAGATATCCCACTTGGTGACCATGTAATGCACAAAAGGTCAAAGTACACTGTGATAATGCCAGTGACAGGTGAGCCTTCCACTTCAAAAGGAAAGAGGAAAATTGAAGATGTCATTGACATCCAGGATTCCCCTAAGAAGAAGAGAGTGGGAAAGGAAATTGAAATTGATGAGCCTCAATATTCTCCATCTCAGTCTCCTATCCACATTGGAGATGAACAAGCCGTGGCTGAACAATTATTGCAGTTAGGGAGTCTCGGTGAGATTGCCTATACCTATGAGGAGACCCAAGAGGGGATGCCTGAAGAGCCACATAATGCTGAAATGGATTTGACTGATGGGGAGTTAAATGGCCAAGAAATGGGCCTTACTGTTAAGCAAGCTAGTGAAGAATTCCTGGCTAATAGTAATTTTGTCACATCAGGAGATTTTATACAATTTCTATGGAAGCAAAATATTGATCAATTCAAGACTAGATGTGAATAGAGGAAAAGTGAACAACCTCTTAAAATTACAACTCAGGTAGAAGAAGAGGTTAAGCAAGAAATGATGGAGGAGTTCAAAGAAATCACCCCTGAGAAAGGAAGAGAAATGGTAGAAAAGGCTGGTGTGTTGATTCTCCTTGAACGGGATATAGCTGATGCCTTAGTGCTTGATGGAGTGAGGAAAGAAACAAAGCCTATGGAAGGAGTGACATTTAGCAAAGATAATGTTGCTCTTGTCATGTGGTCTTTAAAGAAGGATGAAAACAAAAGAAGGAAGGATGCATCAGATTCTAGCCTCTTAGGAGGCATGATAGTTAAAAGAGTCCAAGACACAGGGGTAGTGGAAGCTACAAGCCCAGTCCTAGAGACTACAAAATTTAGTGTTGCGGTGGCAGAGAAAGAGGCACAAGAAAAGGCTAATCTCCAATTGAAGTTGGAGACTATTTTAAAAGCTTACAATGATGCTAAAGAAGGAATAGCCAACAAAGACAACATAATTGCTAGACTCCAGAGTCAACTGGCAGGTCAATATCATCCCGGTGAATCTTCTACACTCATGATAGCCTCCTCTCCAGCAAGACCCCCTCCTACTAGTCCCATCATTTAATATCCCCCTTCTCCTATGCCTTCTAGTTCCCAATTACTTGAAAATGTCCAACATGAGTTGGAAAAATTGAAACAAGCTCAGACATTGTATGCAAACAAATATGAGGAGAAGGTGAAAGCCACCATCTTGAAGTTTGCCAACTCAGTCAAAGCCTCCAATGTATACATAAATATGAAGAGGATTCTTGAGATTTTGATCAAATTGAGAGAAGAAGAAGCCACTTTGGAACCAATCCTGAATAAGTGGGTGCCTAGAGGTAAAGAGTTAGAGCTCATGTGTTCTTCCCATGCAAATGCAGAAGAGAATGACAATCTAAGGTCCACATGTGAGTTTTTAAAAGAGATGAATATTCTTTCAGTGGAAGGAGCATGTATAAAAAGAAAAGCCTAACTTTATAGGAAAGAATATGAAAATCATAAATTTGAAATGTTTCGAGGAGGTTTCATTGGTCTTGTCCAACTAAAGGAAGAGAAGACTTGGTTAAAGGAGGTGGACCACAATTTGTCCCTAAGGATCAATCAGATTATTAGTACTGATGACACATCCTTATTTGTCCAAAAAATTGAGGAAATTGAAAAAGTGAAATCTCATTATGGTTTCATAGAAACAGAGATTGGGCATGTACGAGTCACTTGGAAGCGGCTAGAAGATATGAAATAGAAGATTGCTAGTTTTACTTGGCCTAGTGATGATGTGTATTAGGAGTGGAAAGATAAGTATATGGGACAAAAAGAAGATGCTCGGGAGCAGTTACAGGAGGTTGCAACAGAACAACAAGCAGAGGAAGCCACAAATGCTAAAAAGGACTTATAATCGCTTCTTGAAAATGACCGGTTGTTTGTAACAAACTTTCTTTTGAAGGGTCCAAAGCTTGTATGCATCCATACTATTATAAATGGATACCAGGACTCCTAAAAAAATGATCGCAAGTAATTGTAAGAAAATGCTGCAGAAATTTATCTGAGCTTTTTTCTAGCCTTATGGAGAATACTCTGAGTTTTGTAATATTTTCTCCAAATTAATATCAATATACAGACTAGAAATAGTTTATATACATAAATGTGCATAGCAGTCATAGGGAAACTCATGTCAAATGTGCAACTCAATACAATAAATAATCTTAGTTTGTAGCCCTATAGCATCATAATGCAGTCCTTGACCAAGTATGCATACAAGAAACATCTATTTCTATTAAGGCACAAGCATCAAAGTCAGAGGTTATGACAACTAGTGAAAAACATCAAGAACAAAAAGTTTAGTCTCAAGAATTAGGAGTTGTAATAAAAAAACTTACAAGGATGAGGCATATTCATAACTTTTGTAGTCCCACCTTGGATATCAACACTAGAAGCAACTCATATTGTTCATGTAAAGACAAGACAATATGGGAGTTCATTATACCTAGCAACTTGTGGTGTTGTTGTTCGTGTTGGCTTTGTTGGACCTTGCAATTAAGATTCAATATACATTATTCAATAAGATTAACTGTGCAACATAATGAAATATTGAAAAGTGTGTTACCTTGTTGAGTTTCGCTTGGTTTCGAGAATAGTTTAATATTCTCTACTTAACAGGGCCAACCACGTGAAGGTGAAAGCTCATTTGTGCCCCCCCCCCCCCTAACATCACTCTAAATTCCCCATTAACATCTTATAACATTCATTCATTAATTCTTTCTACCATTAATAAAATATAGCACTCGTTCATTAATATCACATAATATTCATTAACACATAACATTGATTAACATTAATTAACACGCAACATTCATCAATATTAATTAACACATATCATCCATAACCATTAATTAGCACATAATTACACTCACTAACACATAAAAAACAGTCATTATCAAATAAGTTAGATTACAATCATTTCTTTCTTTTTTTTTTCTTTGAAGCTATGAAAAGACTAAGTGGAACATCGGTGTCTTCATCATTTCCCCCCTCTGTAGATGTTCCGCCAACTGCTCATGATCTTAATGTATGCCTAGTCCTATACTGAGGATGAGGACACTGAAGCAAAGGGGGGTCCTCTGCAATAACAAAGAAATGGGTTAAATTCAAAAAAAAAAAATTACTATTACAAGTATTTCATTAATTTAGAGAACATAATTGTTGTGCTCTTTACTTGATGGGGCCACATCATTTTGTGTAGCCTCAACATCAACATGTTGAACACCACGGTCCTCTTCACCTGAGTGGGGAACATCATATTCTTGAGGTTGTGTACCCAGATCATGCTCCACTTGCTCACCACTGACTACATGCTCTAAAATATTAACAAGAAAGGTTACATTAATTACTACTCTAATTACAAATTAAGATGTTTAATTGTATTAATAGCTAAATAAATAAATTTGAATAGCAAATGAATACCTCCACTACTGGGATGCACATCCGGACGTTCATGTGCAGGTGGTGTTTCACAATTAGCAGGCCGCGTTCCAATGACATGCACATTGTTATCATTGCTTGCTTATTTAAAACAAATATAGTCACCTTATGTTGGAACTTAGCATCAATTAGATTATTGGCAAAGTAGTCAATTTGAAACAACTTCCATTTACCATATTTACCTGTGTGACAGATGCACTCGAATGTTGTGTATGCCCACTCAATTCTCGTAGCCGATCAGCCACGGCTGAATAGCCTTGCTGGTAGGCAATTCTCTTGTCATCTTTTGTGGGCGCTCTATTGAATTCAGAGCCCTGCATTTTTGCTTGGTACTGTGAATTTTGCTTGCATTGTTTGATAAAAAAAAAATGTTTGCAATTTATTAATATTTTGAGACAATATGGGAGTTTACATGAGATACTTACAATTCGTGTAGCAAGTTTCATGTAACCACCAGAGCCGAGTTTGTGTTGCTTGTGCTTTTCTTGCCTTGCCTTGGTTGCCTTTGACATGTCACTCAGTCTATAAAAAGTTTGAAATATGTTAGATTATATAAATATAAAGAGTAATTAATTAGTACATAATTACATTCTTAATAGTATCCCGTACCTTCTTCTAGCGTCTACTGGTGTATTTCCTTTTTTCCTTTCAATTCTCTCCTTGGCATCCAAAATCAGGTCCTTCCACTCCCTCTCTGGAATCATGGGGGGACGCTCGTACTTTAGGTTCCTCTCCAAATGGGTCTTGTCTTGTTAAATCTAGGGTTTTTGTCTACTCTGTTAAATCTAAGGAAAAAAAAAAAATTCTCGGTCCCTCTAAATTCTGTTTTTTTTCCATATCTTCTTTATCTTGACTCCATTTTCCTCCAAACTCCACCAGATTCTCCGCATTGCCATTTTCCACATTTTCTTCCTTGGGGGCCTTATCCTAAAAATCCACTTTTTGAAGCCTAAATCCCATATTTCTCTATTTTTAGGGTTTGCCATAACTTCCCCTTTTATCCAATCACCTCCAAATTTTTCCCATATTATCCATCTCCAACTTTTGCTTCTTTGCCCCTCTTTGACAAATTTTCCCATTCCTTCATCTCTCCTCCAAAATCCCCATTTTTCGCTTACCTATCCCTTGGAAAGTGGCAAAAACCTAGTCAAACCCCATTTAACCATCAAAGCTTTCTTCAAATCCACATTTGTCATTAGTAAAAAAGTTTTTATTCATGTTTTTCTATTCATTCTCAAAATTAATATTTTTGTCAATTTGTTGTTTTTTGCAGGACGCTTGTTGAAGACTCTATTTTTCCAAACTAATCAAATTGTTTTGTAGGACGCTTGTTGAAGACTCCATTTTTTTCAAACTACTAATCAAGTTGTTTTGCAGGACGCTTGTTGAAGACTCCATTTTTCAAAACTACTAATCAAGTTGTTTTGTAGGTTGCCTAGCCGATCCAACCAAATCTTGTGCATTTATTTAAACTAGGCACCTATATATTAATTAAAATGGAATGAACCATTATCTTATGTGTCTTTAAGAAAAGTGTAAAGGTAGGAGAGTATGCTCTCCTCTTACTAGATGATCAGAAATCCAGACCCTCCTACCTTTTCTTGTTTGATTGTGTGTTTACCTCTAGCGGGCCTGCCCTCCCAACTTGCTCTTTGAGAAGGTAAGAGGGGAATGACCCAAGTGAGTACACCCGGACCTGGGGTTCCCAACTCACTATAATAAATAGGCCATTGAATACGAAAGGGTTAGTGGTTGGGGCTATATGAGAGATCTCAATCATGCTTGTGTGACTACTAAGTTCTTGGTGCTTCGTTGGGCTATAGGCCTCAATTGTGCTTGTGCAACTTGGAAGGGTAGCTCCTAACGGGAAGACTTACTAAACACCTTGTTCATAGTGGCAAAAAACCTTCTAGTCATTGGTGTAGGAGGTTAGACCTCTGAAGCAGCCCATATTCTTACAGCCCTTAGTAGAGACACAAAGTTCAGCATAAGGAGTTTTCATGGGAATTGATGCTTGGCTGCCCCGAGAGGTGAGCGCCATGGAGGGGAGCCAGTGGGGTCAAGCATCTAAGTGTCTGCTTTGGGTAAGCGTAGATGGGAAACCAATTGGGATTCAATGACTATTGTCCTTGCCAGCATTAAGAATGTTGTATATGAGCATGAGTGTCTTTGATATAATATGTATTTGATCACTGTGTTTGCTTTGTTTGATACATACTTGCCAAGAGTAGACTAAAAACACATCACTATCCCCAAACACTTTGCAAAAACATTTGTCAAGACACAAACAATTGTCCATGTCATTACCCACACAGTCCAAAATTGCGTCAAAACTCTGTCCGTCCCATTTTTCATAAGCCCAAGAGAGAAGCTAAGAGTTTATCCTCTACGTCAACATTCAAGTTTTTCCTTTGAAACACCTATTATCATCCAAATCAGGGTGTTCATATCCCTTCATACAACTTGCCATTCAAATCGATCATCCATTAAGTCGTATTCATGTCAAAGACAACCTAGTTATCAAGTTTTGTCTAAACCATCACTACCATACCTTCTTCATCAATCATCCTCAAATTTCTTAAATCCTTTCATCCTCAATTTTCTTAAATCCTTTCATCACAAATTTCTCAAGTCCTTTCATCACAAATTTCTTAAGTCCTTTCATCCTCAAATTTCTTAAATCCTTTCATCACAAATTTCTTAAGTCCTTTCATCACATTTTTCCTAAGTCTTTTCATCACAAATATCGTGTATGGTCGCAACTCGACCCCAAAAGAAAAAGATGGCTGAACAAAAATATGGCATGCCAGACATTGGTGTCCTATATGAAGATCCCACGCAAGATCATATACAAAGTGGGCAACCTAGCGATCAAGATCAAAGTCAAAATCTTGACATGGTTAACCTAGATGAACTTTGTCCGGAAGTGCAAACTTTCCTAGCAGATTCTTATAACCAATAGATGATGGAAAAGTTAATTAAACACAATCCTACTGCACTTCTGA
The DNA here is from genome assembly GCF_030272615.1 of Cryptomeria japonica. Taxonomy (NCBI): domain Eukaryota; kingdom Viridiplantae; phylum Streptophyta; class Pinopsida; order Cupressales; family Cupressaceae; genus Cryptomeria; species Cryptomeria japonica. The sequence continues at coordinate 518,425,610 of NC_081408.1, read as the reverse complement.
AAACTCTCCTTGAACATGGAGCTCAACTTCCACCTGAATTTAATACATCCGCTCTCACCCAACAACCACAAGGAGACCTCGCTCCCACACAAAGTGCTGCACCTACTATTCAAACTCAATCAATTGCAGCCCCATCAATCATCCAGGCTCAACTAATGCCACCCACGGTACCTCCCACCGTGGTCTCCATCCCACCTTCTTCCTCCTTACCATCCATACCACCATCAAATCTGATCTCATCCATTCTCCAACAAACTTCTATACCACCTCCTTCTATTCAACCACAAATTTCTATTCCACAAACTTCCCTTCCTCCCAACAATGTCGCAAATTTTATCCGGGCCGTATTCAATCCCGTCACAATAGTTGACGGACCGCAACCAACTATCCCTCAAACCCTAGTGACATCGGTCATCACATCCCACGTTCCCACCTCCTCATCATATCAATATATTGGTGGTGGTGCACCTTCTTTGGTTCATCCAATTCTTGGGGCAAATACACTTCATCATTATCAAAGCCCACAACATGACCTCATCAAGGAAATTCAAGACATAGAGAATATCATCAAGGACATGAAACAAAGGACTAATAAAAGGAAAACTTACTCATTCGAAGAGTTTTTCCCTTGTCCTTATGATCCATCTATATCAGTTGCACCATATCCCTCGGGATTTGAGATTCCTAAATTCACCAAGTATGAAGGCAAAGAAGACCCCCGCGATCATATTCGAGAATTCCACATCTTATGCCAAGAAGTCTCCTATAGTGACCTTTATCTTCGTAGACTCTTTCCCAAGAGTCTCATGGGAGATGCCTTGGCATGGTTCTCATCTTTACCATGAGGTTCCTGTTACTACTTATCAAGTTGCCATTAGTTTTATATTCAAAGTCATACTATATGTTCTAGTCAGTTAGCACTACCGAATCATGCTGTCGGTATATACACAGAGAAGTCGGTATGCACAGTCTAGTTAGTTACAGAAGAAAGCAGTTACAGAACATAGTATACACTGAGCTGTCTACTGAGTATCTTTTTGAGACTACCGAGCAGTAAAGATGACACACCGAGTGAAACGTGTTACTAGATACATTGAACCTGGACATGCATATGAAAATGTGTTACAAGATCGAGACACATCTAATCGTTATTACATTGAAAATTGCACCAGAAGATTGTGTATGATTACAAGGACAATCTAACAAATGAAATATTTTGTTTAGTTATTCATTCGAGGAATCTTGTTTGTAAGATCGAAGCAATGAATTGGATCACCGTTTTAAGAGATCTATTTATACAACATGAGTTAAGAGCAAGGTGTGTGCATGTATGAATGAAGGAAGACTATTACAGAGACACAGAGGTCACCGAGAAGGTTTTAGAGAACAGTCGAAGAACAGAGTAAATAGAAGGGTTTACTGAGTTACTATATGGGTTACCGAGGCATGCTATATTCAAGGTAATCTTATTCTGAGCACATAGAATCTGCTATAACATTTTAGATGTAAAGTTGTAGATATTTGTAATGATTTTATTGTAATATTGTGAAGATTGAAAGAGAAACCTTTAACAAGGTAAAAGACTCTAATCAAGTCTATAAATTGTAAAGCCTCTAACCAGGTACAACATTCTGAATAAATGTTGTAAAATCCTTTAGCAAGGTAGATCTAACAAATCTTGTTACTCCTAACAGGGTAAGCTATTAGAAATAGATAAATGTAGCTCTAACTGAGCATTCTTTATTATTGCAGTAGTGAAGTTGTGGGTGCCATCCCCACCACAGTTTTTCTCTCTAACTAAGAGTTTCTGCGTAACCAAAATATATGTGTTATGGAGTGAATCATGTATGTTTGTTATCTATCTATTTTAACTTTATTTTATGTTACTGTACTATTCTATTTATGCATAACAATATGGTTATTATTCAAGAAAAGTTTTGGAGTACTGATTCACCCCTCCCTTCTCAGTACATTAGCTTTCCATATTGGGCCTAACAATTGGTATCAGAGCTTGAATCTTGGAAAATGGTTTAACTACCTAAAGAGAAAGATCTTATCAATGGAAGGCTATAAACAATCTCGAAGGATTGTGTATCTGCAAGAAGAGTTAGATCATACAAATCAAGTGATTGCGGACATGCAAAGGCAAATGCAAAAATCTCTGAAAGTAAGAAGAAGATTATCTGATGACTTGCAGGATTCTCAAGAGTTAGTGGAACAAATTGAGACATCATCTGAGAACAGTATATCTGAAGAAACTGAAGAAATGATTGGAGTGTTGAAAGAAAAGAACAAAGTATTGGCTGATCAACTAAAAGCAATGAAAAGAGAACATGAACATTTAAGCACACAGATGACTGAAAATCTAGATGCATTAAGGATAGCTGAGGATAAAGCAAGAGATCTACAAAGAGAGAAACAACAACTTGAAGTCTTAGTATCTGATAAGAATGATGAAATCATAAGGTTGACTGGGATTCAACAAAATATGATAGATCAACTGAGTTATGCACATCATGAAGCAATTCTGAAGAATGATGAGAATCAAACATTGAGACTTGAAGTATCAAGGTTGACCGATGAACTTGAAATAGAGAAGAAATCCAAAGAAACATTGAAGAAGAGTTATGAAGCATCAAAGATGTTGGATGAGCAACTGAATACAAGGAGACCCAACAAAGTTGCAGGACTCGATTACAAAGGAATTCATACTACCAAGAGAAGAGAATCATCAAAGCAAGCTAGAAACAGGAATAAAATCAAAAGGAAGAAGCCTATTTGCTACTACTATGAAAATCAAAGTCATATTGCCAACATATGCCAGTTTAGAAAAGGTAAGCAACTGAATATCACTAAGTCAAATGATTATTGTTACAATTGCAATAAATATGGTCACACATCTAATCAATGTAGGACAAAGTCTGTTAACAACTATTAGAAGGCAAAATTCAAAGGGTTTTGTAAAAACTGCAATAGATATGGACATAGTACTGAGAAGTGCTGGCTTAAGCAAAAGAACCACATGTGGCCTGCACACCAAGCAAACACTAGAGGTTACCGAACTCACACAGATCCTTACCGACAATATGCAGCAGTACCATGGGATTACAATACAAGGATATGGTGTGAATGTTGTGGAAGATATGGACACATCAGTGCCAACTATTTTATAAGGTTTGGAATGAACAACCGAAGATCATGGAGAAATCCTGGTATGGCATGTTTTCATTGTCACAAAGCTGGACATTTAGCAGGAGATTGTAGAGATCAACCTAGAGGAGACACTAAAGAGATGAAAGAAAAATTCAAGATGATTTGGAAAAAGAAGGAAATCATGTCAGATGAAGAAAGCACCTTACCTACCGAGTTAGGTGCACCTATTCCATATTAATCAGAAAAGGTATGAAGGGACTACATTCTTTGAAGGTTAAAATCATAATAGTTCCTATTCTAGTATGTACTAAATTCAAAATCTGCATAGTTAAGATGCATTAGTAGGTTTGAAATTCTATCAAAAGTACTTTACAGGAAACCTGTCAAGTCAGTGAATACAGGAAACCTGTCAAGTCGGTAAATAAAGGAAATTTGGTTACTCAGTTAAAATGAAAGAAATGAGAGTAAATCAATTAAAGGTAAACTGAGTGCATTTAATGTTTTGACCTAACCCGCACGGAGCCCAATAAGGTATTTTGTGTACTTGTATTTTCGTGGTCATTTTCATTCACCAAGTTTTCAAGAGAGCAGAGCAGAGCGAATCAAGGCGATCAAACTTCATTCAGAGCGAATCCAAGGTGTTTACATCAAATCTCATCACACTGTAAAGCTGGTTTTCCGATCTTGTCAAATTGCTATTATCTACCAAGTGTGAAGCATCTGCCATTTGTAAACCGTCAAACCCTAAGGATAGTTTGCTAAGTTTTATCTAAAATTTACAAATGGCACCCAAGATCCAAGATCCCATAGTTGTCAAGAATGTGGAGAAGCCCTCACTGAAATACACTTTGACACCTAAAGTTGCCTCTGAATCGGATGACAAAACTACCTTTTCACTCATCTCGGATCAAGTCTTGTTAGTCGAAGATGTTAGATTCTTCACCAAATTCCGTTTTGAAGAACTCGGTCATGTTGAGATTAGTGACACATATGATGAGCTATGTACTGATGGAAAAATGGATAGCAAGTTCGAGCATATCAAAATCAAGGGATTAACTGAAGCCCTAGCCTATCCCCGTGTGTTCAAACCCCAGTGGGTTAAGTTTGTTTTAAGAAGAGTTCATGATGATTTTATGTGGCTAGAGGAGCAACCATTCAAAATCACTAAGGAAATCATTCATGTGATCACTAGGTATCCTATCTATGATCATGCACGAGCACAGAAAATGATATCACAGAAGGAGTTAATCAGTTTAACTGGAGTTGAATTTGATTACCGAGGGATGAAACTAAATAATGTCACTGATGCAGAACTTAAGTTTGCAATTAGAGTAATTGGTTACTATTTCTTCCAATCAGCAAGGGAAAATAGTGTACCCTGTGTAGCAGTTGACTTAGCCTACAAAATAGTGAAAAAGGGAATGAAAGTAGATTTATGTGAAGTGTTATTGAAAAACTTGTTTGAGAACCTGAACACAATAAGGAAGCCGAAGAAGAACAACTTGGCAAATACACTGAAGTTTGGTTCACTTCTTGTATGCATGTTTTTCTACTTTGAAAAGTTCTTTCCCTCAGTCGGTAAAGTAGTTTGGGAGGTACACCGACCAATCACCCATCAAATTAATGATTTTATTAAGAAATTAGGAGATAATTTTAATGATATCATGGATGACTACTTCAACAAATTTCAAAAAAAGATGCACAACAGGTACCGGATTCCACCACAGCTGGTAGAGAAATATAAGGATGATATATGTTTTGAGGTAAACATCGACTACTGCTATGTGAATGTTGTAGAACCAAGGACTCAATCTTTGCCACCAATGGGTTATGAGATTGACTATGATATCACACAATAGCATATTGATGCATATCTCACATTACCAAGGCATGCTACTAAGCTAAGATATGTAACTTATGAAGAAGTTAAGGAAAAAGTAAAAATGAGCATTGTAGTACCTAAAGCTACAAGAAAGGCTACAAAGATGATAAAGGTTTTAACTAAGAAATTCGGAGAAGAATCCTCCTCTACACCTGTCAAAGGCACTCTTGCCATTACCGAAGAGGAATCTAAAGCTCAAGAGGCAACAATAACATTGAGTACCGAGTTGCCTAAGGGTAAAGTGTTAAAAAGAAAGAAACTGGACACTTCAAAGGCCCTACCGACTCCACCAACAAAGAGACCTAACACTAGAGCATCTGCTGCATCACCGAGTAAGAAACAAAAGAGTGTTACTATTCCCAAGGTAACCAAGACCTACAAGAAATCTACTCGGAGACTCATTTTGGCAAAAGAGTCTAGTGATACAAAATCCGATGATGCAAACAAATTCCAGATTGTAAAAAGCAAGAAGGTAAATATTCATAATGTTGAAAACTTTTGTGCCAATCTTAAAGAATATGGTGGATTTGCAGGATTTAGATATGTCAAGTATGAGACTAGGAATAATGATGAGAAGTGACAAATTGAAGAAGTTGTCATTTCTACACTTCTAAAGTTTTGGCTAGCTCCATTAGAACTAGTAAAGTCACTTCCAAATGAACTTTACTTGCATATTGATAATAGGCGGAAATATGCAATGGACTCAGAGAAACAAATTAGAGAAAGAAGTCTAGTCCATCTATTTCTTGATATGTCTGTAGTAGAAATAAAGGAGCATTTGACAACCTACAATTCAAAATTTCTTGTCAAACAAAGATTCTTAAAATTGATGAATGGGCTATACATTGATGTAGAAAATGAGACAAAAGCCATGTGGCAAGAAATCTTCAAACTAAAGGATGTCAATGAACAATCTCATGTTGAAATTGTTGATGTCACCGAGCAAGAGCTTGATGTCACTAAGCAAGGTCCTGATGCTACCAAGCAAGACCCAGCTGACACTATTCAAATTGATGAAGATGTCATGGATGCAGAAGCACCGGAGTAGGAAATGATAGAAGACACTACCTATGCAAAACTTGTATCTAGTGAATCTGTGATAGTACAAGTTCAGCCTTATCTGCTGGTCAAGCCACCTGTCTCTACCGAAGCACCTAAAGATACAACACAAGGCACCGAAGGTCACCAGTCTGAAGCAGTAGAAGGTACAACTCAAGAAACAACCTCTCAATCACCATCAAGCACTGAGAATGTAGCAGCTAAGACCCCCAGTACCAAGACACCCAAGGACACCATAATGGCTACAGGAATAGACCAACGTGTTGCATCTATTGAGCAACCTATCGAGGGTCAGCAAGCCTCACAAGCAATTATCTTGGTCCAACTGACCAAAGGTAAAGAGAAGAAAGTGAAAAAGCATAGTTTTAAAGTTGACTTGACTAAACTGATAGTGTTGCCCAATGTGGATATCATAAATTAAAGGGGCAAGCACTTATTGATTTCGGTGAACTATGCAAAGCAAAGGCTAAACAGGAAAAACATATGGCCATTCAAAAGAAGAATAAAGTACTACAGAAGGTGAAGACACTGCTAACAGAAATGCTACCATCAGCAACAGTGTCAACCGATGCAGCCATCCACATTCAACTGGATGAACTCCTTAATCAAATAGAAACATCTGGAGTTGATGCATCTGAGTACTTGAGCAAGCTAAAAGACAAAGAGCTTACTGCAAAAATGATTGAAGAGGTACAAAAAGCTCTAGCTATAGGAAAAGTCAAGCTTGTCAAATTCATTGCTGAGTTGTCCCCTCAACTCAAGCATATTCTTTATTTATTTAAGAAACTTTGTACATTTTACTTATTCATTAAAGATATCAAGAATAAAACTGATGCAATTGAGAAAGAGATCACCGATCTCTCCACTAAATTGACCACAGAGCCAAATTTAGTTCAAAATTTTTACACCAAGCTACAACAGCTCATGGCTCAACAGTTAGAACTCAGAAATGAAGAACATAAGATTAGGATGGATATAATGACCCTCCAAACATTATTCCTTCCTCATCTCTCATCAGTTCAGGAATAGATTAACCGAGCTACACGCCTATCTACTACACAAGAGGGAAGCACTCTTGATGGCTTAATATCACTATTGGCTGATATTCAAGCACAAAATTCTTTAATGGAAAGTGTAAAGGATGCACTCTCTGTCGCACTCATTGATGCTCAGAAGAAGTATAAATCTATTTTTGATCAGTTTCTGCCCTCGGATGGAAATTAAGTTTTTGATGTTTGTCAAAAAAGGGGAGTAATACTACATAAGGGGAGTACTATACTATATTTAGGGAGTGATATAGTTTTGATAATACAGTTTTGAGTATTGTAGACAAGGGAGTATACCGAGCAGAGTATACAGAGTATGCAGAGCAAGCAGAGCACACAAGCACAAAACCGAGCATACAAAATTAGATTTATGTACAAAACAATGATAAGGGGAGTATATCTGAATATACTATTTCATTGACTATTGTATATATTGTCAAGTATAGTCATTTTGCAAGTATATAGATTTTTGAGTTATGACTTTGAAAGTAGTTTTTGTCAAACATCTCAACTAATGTCAAAAGGGGAGATTGTTACTACTTATCAAGTTGCCATTAGTTTTATATTGAAAGTCATACTATACATTCTAGTTGGTTAGCACTATCGAATCATGCAGTCGGTATATACACAAAGAAGTCGGTATGCATAGTCTAGTTGGTTACAGAAGAAAGCAATTACAGAACGCAGTATACACTGAGTTGTCTACCGAGTATCTTTTGAGACTACCGAGTAGTAAATATGACACAACGAGTTGACATACACCGAGTGAAATGTGTTACCAGATACATTGAACCTGGACATGCATATGAAAACGTGTTACAAGATCAAGGCACATCTAACTGTTATTACATTGGAAATTGCACCAGAAGATTATGTATGATTACAAGGACAATCTAACCAATGAAATATTTTGTTTAGTTATTCATTCGAGGAATCTTGTTTGTAAGATTGAAGCAATGAATTGGATCACTGTTTTAAGAGATCTATTTATACAACATGAGTTAAGAGCAAGGTGTGTGCATGTATGAATGAAGGAAGACTGTTACAGAGATGCAAAGGTCACCGAGAAGGTTTTAGAGAATAGTCGAAGAATAGAGTAAACAAAAGGGTTTACCGAGTTACTATATGGGTTACCGAGGTATGCTATATGCAAGGTAATCTTATTCTGAGCACATAGAATCTGCTATAACATTTCAGATGTAAAGTTGCATATATTTGTAATGATTTTATTGTAATATTGTGAAGATTGAAAGAGAAACCTTTAACAGGGTAAAAGACTCTAATCAAGTCCATAAATTGTAAAGCCTCTAACCAGGTGCAACATTCAAAATAAATGTTGTAAAATCCTTTAGCAAGGTAGATCTAATAGATCTTGTTACTCCTAAGAGGGTAAGCTATCATAAATAGCTAAATGTAGCTCTAACTGAGCATTCTTTATTATTGCAGTAGTGAAGTTGTGGGTGCCATCCCCACTGCAGTTTTTCTCTCTAACCAAGAGTTTCTGCGTAGCCAAAATATATGTGTTATGGAGTGAATCATGTATGATTGTTATCTATCTATTTTAACTTTATTTTATGTTACTGCACTATTCTATTTATGCATAACAATATGGTTATTATTCAAGAAAAGTTCTGGAGTACTGATTCACCCCTCCCCTCTCAGTACATTAGCTTTCCATATTGGGCCTAAAAGTTCCATTGTCTCTTTTCCAGACTTGGCAGAAAAATTTGTGGCCCACTATGCATACAACATGGGTAATGATGTTTCTATGATGGACTTATGTAATACAAAACAAAGGCCTAGAGAAACCTTCACCAATTTCCTACAAAGATGGCGACATCTTATCAAGAAATTCCAATGGGACATGCCAGAACAACATCAAATTGAGCTATTCCAAAAGAACTTGGTGCCTGAACTTTCAAGACCTTTAATATCTCAATGTATCAAATCCTTCCAAAAATTGATAGATAAGGGCCTTGCCCTCGAACATGTCTTGTTGGAGGAAGGAACCTTGAAACATTACTAGAAATCAACAAAAAGTTCTTCCTCTTATTATAGCGACAAGCCAAAATTCTGGTCCAAAAACAAAAATGTGGTCAATGATGGTATAACTGATGCAAAGCGGGTCCAAACTGTGGCCGCTCCCCCAAAATCCACCACCAAAAATCATCAATTCAACAACCAAAATCAATTCCAAAAACCTCACAACAATGTCTCAATCCAAGGATGACCACCCCAATCGAATAACAGGACTCCAAGAGATTTCACTCCTCTGGCTGAGCCTATTGAAGTGGTGTTTCAAAAACTTGTCCAAGCAGGTATAGTGGTTTTTCCAATCACTCGCCCGTTTGACCCCAATCAACCTAAACCAAGAGGGTATAATGAAAATGAGTATTGTGAATACCATCGTATCAAGGGACATGATACACAAAAGTGTATGAAACTGAAGATCTACACACAAGATCTCATTGACAGAGGTGAGATTGAGATAGCAAATACAAAACTTGGTAATAACAATGACAAACTCAAAATGTACCAGGAATCCTTCCCAAAGCATGATAAAGGAAAAGTCTCATCATCTAACGCAATGGGTTATGACTATGCTAATCACGTAATCGGTTTTGATTTTTTGGTAGGTCGCATTGAACCTGCAGACAATAATGTCAATGTCATAACTATCAAAGGAGTCAATTCTCCTTCTTCCCAAAGCAGACCAAATCCTGCTAGGATAGTCATTCAAGGTGCCACGCCTTCCACCTCCCATTTCTAGAATGACTGCAATGCAACTACACACCGAGGAAGAGTCACCATCCAAGGAGTTCCTCCCCCACCAAACCCCCCACCCATGTCTTCCACCCGCCGATATGACTTCCTTGATCAACTTGGGAAGACACCCGCGCAGATCTCCATTTTGGAACTTGTCAAGACCTCCGCGGTCCATAAAGAAATTTTGGAACAAGCCCTTCTCCAATCACACGTTCCAGATAACATCAACACCACCTAATTCCAATCCCTCATTGGAAACCTTGTTGCCCAATAGCACATTGTATTTAACTCCAAAGATGCTCCTGCAGATGAAGACCATAACAAACCTTTGCACATTGAAGCTCTTATCCACAAGCACAAGGTCAAACATATCCTAATAGACGGTGGATCCAGGCTTAATATGTGTACATACAAATTAATAAAACAATTGGGACATTCTAAGGATCTGATAGACACATCAGGAAGGATCACAATAAAGGTATATGATGATGTAGAAAGAATTTCAAAGGGCATGGCCACCTTACCTCTTCAAGTGGGCCCCATTACAATTGAAACCCCTTGCCAAATACTAGATCTTGACCTCCCCTACAACATTCTCCTCAGGAGGCCATGGATTCATTCCTTGTAGGCCATACCCTCCACCTATCACCAATGCATCAAATTCCCCTATAACGGAAGAGAGATCACTATCAAAGGTGATCCCCAACCTTTTCAATATTGCAAACTATTAGAGGGGAAGCATCCGTATCATTGCCCACTAAATAGACCATCGCCAATGCCTCCATCTGACACATCAAATGTTGCCTCCACATTATCCCAACCAGATAATCAAATCAAGATCTTGGACAATGGCTGTGGAGAATACAAATTGGAGGATGTCTTATTAATAGGCAGCCTCCCTCTCTCTCCTAAGTCATTTGGCAAACCAAAAGAGATAAAAAAGGACCCAAAACCAGTCATGCAATGCCAAAACACTAACTTCCAACAATGGGGCCCACTTGATAATGAGAGCCTTGAAGAAAATATCTCTTCATGGCTGTATCGGGAAGAAGATGAAGATCCAACAAGAATATCCAAAGAAATGTACCCAAAAGCATCTGCCATAGTTGAAAAAATGGGTTCCAAAGGACATGGCCTGGGACTAGAGGAGAAAGGAAGAAAAACACCCATAAATCCTATTTCCTATAGATACAACAAAGGCTTGGGGCACACCCCGGTGCCTAAGATTACTATCGCTGGTGCCCCTTCTAGTCCTTCTTTGGATATCGAAAGCACTAACGAAGAGGAATTCTATGAAATGTCTTATGAATATGAGAAAGATATCTTCTTGGATGCTTACATCAATACCATCACCCCCGTAACCCCTCCCACTTCACATGAGCTACATCTTGTCCATCCTGAACTCATTGACTGGGGCCAACGAGACAAACCCACCTTAGATATTTTTACCAATGATAATGCTCTCATTGCTCTCCTAACAACGCAAAATATGGAAGATTGTAGCCGAATCGAGGGTATTCAACTACACAAAAAGAGATACTTTGGTAGTCAAGTCAATGCCCTTAGCAGCAAAAAAGATAATAAAAGAAAAATATATGATTCCCTAGGTGAAAACCTCCCTGAGGTGCCTTTGGATGAATAAGAAATAAAAACAAAGGGCGTATTTGAAAGTGAAAACCTGGAAAAGGCACTTGAAGATGAGGGATTTGACCTCCCTACCATTGGTTACCTTCCACAGGACAAATCAAATTTGTTGATAGAAGAAACAGACAACATCAACATGGGCACTGAGGTCATTCTGAAAAATGTGATCATTGCCAAATCCCTCATAGAAATCGAGAAACAAGACTTCATCAACTTCCTTACAGAGGTAAAAATCAATTTTGCATGGTCCTATTCCGATATGCCAGGGTTGGACCCTACCTTGGTGGTTCACAATCTCGCCGTTCGCCCAGATGCAAAACCCGTAAAACAAAAATTGCATAAAATGCACCCACATATTGCACTCCTGGTCAAGGCGGAACTCCAAAAGTTGTTAGATGCAAAATTTATCAAACCAATAGATTATGCTGAATGGGTCTCCAACATTGTACCTGTCGGCAAACCTGCTGGGGGCATCCGCATCTGCATAGATTTTCGAGATCTAAATATAGCTTGTCCTAAAGATGATTTCCCACTCCCCAATATAGACATGATTGTGGACCTTACAACAGGACATGAAATGTTATCACTAATGGATGGGTTTTTTGGATATAACCAAATCAGAATAGCAGATGAGGATCAACATAAAACTGCATTCACAACACCATGGGCTACCTTCTGTTACCGGGTCATGCCTTTTGGCCTTAAAAATGCTGGAGCTACGTATCAACGGGCAATGATGATAATTTTTTATGACCTCTTGCACAAAATTATGGAGGACTACATGGATGATCTGCTAGGAAAATTCAAGACAAGACAAGAACACATCCCCATTCTAAAACAAATCTTCGAAAGATTGGAAAAATACAAGTTGCGCCTAAATCCCAAAAAGTGTGTGTTTGGCGTCACATCGGGAAAACTACTAGGATTCATTGTGTCCCACAGAGGCATCGAGGTTGATCCCACAAAGGTAAAAGCTATTATGGAAATGCCTCCACCAAAAACTCTCAAACAACTACGCAGTCTCCAGGGAAAACTCCAGTCTGTCAGGCATTTCATTTCACAGCTAGCAAACAAGTGCCATTCATTTGTACACCTATTGCGTAAAGACACAAATTTAAATTGGATTGCCTATGTCAAAAGGCATTTGAGAAATTAAAAGAATATCTAGCATCACCTCCCATATTGATGCCTTTTGCTCCTGGAAAACCCCTTATTTTGTATATATGTGCTACTACAGTGGCATTGGGGGCATTATTGGCACAAATAGATGATCAAGGGAAGGAACATGCCATTTACTACATCAGTCGGACGTTGGTAGGATATGAACTCAATTACACCCCCATTGAAAGAGAATGTTTGGCATTAGTGTTCAGCACATAGAAACTACGACACTATATGCTAAATAATAAGACAAAATTAATTGCTAAAATTGATCCACTTAAATATCTCGTCCAAAGCTACTCTCACTGGCAGAACCACCAAATGGGTCATGCTCTTAAGCGAGTTTAACATTGAATATATGGACAGAAAGGCAATCAAGGGACAAGTCATTGCAGATTAGTTGGCTGAAGCTCCACTTCCAATCGACCATCCTCTTCTCATAGAATTACCAGATGAGTTCATTATGACTGTTACCACATCCTCCACATGGAAATTGTATTTTGATGGCTCCTACACTCAAAATGGATCGGGGGCAGGAATATTATTGGTCACACTTCAAGGAGATGGCATCCCAAAATCATACAAGATAGCCTTTGCATGTACCAATAACATAGTAGAATACGAGACCCTCATCATAGGTTTACGCTTGGCTATCCACTAGAAAATAAAGGAATTACAAGTCTATGGCAATTCCCAACTCATCATAAAACAAGTCAATGATGAATACTAGACAAAAGATGATAAACTCCTACCCTACCATACCATGGTTGAAGATCTTAAGCAACATTTCACGACAATCAAGTTTGACCAAATCCCACGAACAAACAACAGGGCTGCAGATGCAATGGCCACCATTGGGTCCCTCCTTCAAATGCTAGCACATAGTCAGAAGTGCAAGTTCTTGGTCAAGCAATTGTTTATACCAGCATACAACCTACCAGAGTCTGAAATGGTGTGTGTTCTCATTGGTCCCGAGTCCCCTTGGTACCAAGAAACCTTCACTTTCCTCAAAGACAACACCATTCCCCCACACCTCACCAAAACCCAACAACAAACCTTCATCCACCGATGTGCCCGTTACACCATCCTTGCAGACACCTTGCTCAGAAGGCATTTTGATGGTTCCCTCCTAAGGTGTTTAGATAAACAAGAAGCAGAATAGGCATTACACAAAGTACACGAGGGTGTCTGTGGGGCACACTCAAGTGGATTCACATTGGCTAAAAAACTTTTGAGAATAGGATACTATTGGCCTAAAATGGAAGAAGATGCATACAATTATGTGAAGAAATGCATCCCTTGCCAGCAGCATGGCGATAAGATTCATGCACTGTCACAAGAATTGTAGCCATTAATTACACCATGGCCCTTCTTGCAGTGGGGGCTTGATCTCATTGGGAAAATCCACCCTTCATCTTCCAATGGACATAAATTCATTATCACCACCACCGAATACTTCACCAAGTGGGTAGAGGCTATCCCTCTTACTTTCACCACTGGCAAGCAAATATCCAAATTCATCTTGAACTACCTAATCTGCCAATATGGCATCCCAAAAGTTATCATCACAGATAATGGTAAACAATTTAAGAACCAGGATGTCAAAGAACTCTACAAAAAATTCAACATCCAACACTGCTTCTCCACTCCATATTACCCCCAAGGCAATGGCCAAGCTGAGGCTTCTAATAAAACCCTAATAAAAATCCTCAAAAAGACAGTCAATGAAACAGGCCGTGATTGACACCTCCAAATCCATCCTGCATTATGGGCCTACCGCACCTCCATCCACACCCACACAGGTGCCACTCCTTATTCCCTAGTATTTGGTTATGAAGCCATCCTTCCCCTTGAGATCGAGATCCCCTCTCTAAGGGTATTGCTGCAAAACATCCTACCAGAGGAAGAATACAGAATTACCCGCTTACAAGAGCTAGAATTGTTAGATGAAAGGGTCCTCAAGGCCTTGAATCATCTCTAGGTATATCAAAACTGTCTACGCATGAGTTATCATAAAAAAGTCAGAACCTGGGAATTCCAAGTTAGTGATCTTGTCCTCATGGAAAATCAGAAAAATCTACAAGAAAGAGAAAAGAAAGGCAAGTTCGAGCTTAATTGGCTTGGACCATATGTAATCATAGCAAAATATGGATCAAGAGCTTATCAGTTGGCTACTTCTAAAGGTGATCCTTTGGATGATCCAATGAATATCATGCACCTCAAAAGATTTTATGCTTAGTCCTCAGAAAGTCTTAAATGGTCACAAAAAAAAAATTTATTAAAAAATTGGAAAAAGAAAGAAAAAAACAATTCGTCCATTAGTGAAAACCACTTGGTGGCGCTATGGACAAGTACCTTTGTGAAAACCTTTGTGCAGACACCAAGGTAAATAACCGGATCCACTATCCATCATGTTGATACTACAAATCATCTGCCATCCAGCCCACCCATGCGCAACATTCCTTCTTTTCCGCCTCCCAATAAAACATGCGTATGATGATGAAGTCTTCGCCTGAGTCATGAACAAGGAATGTCCCATTGAAATTGAGATTTTATGCTTCTGTGTGTAAGCTTCAAGAAGTCTTGAGAAACAATCCCAAGTCCATCCTAGTTCTACTCTTGGCAAGAGGTATCATGTGGTCGCAAGGAGGAGACTTGTTAGATTTTGTTAGATCTTTTCATATAGGCTTGCATCTTTTGCCTTACGACTGCCACTATTTACGACTGCCTAGGTTCTTCCATATCCAGATACGTTATGATAGGTGCATACTAGGGCATATTTCATAGTATGGCATGTTTTGGATCCTTCTTATATAAATTGGTGACCTGGTACTAGTGTTTATCAACACTTACTTTCTCATGTACAAGAGGTATCGGTGTGTTTGAGGGTTTCCTTGCATGAACCCACAACTTTGTATTAGTGTTTCTTAATACTTGCATTGTTGTGTGCAAGAAATTCCCGTTTGTCTATAGAGTCAGTCCACGCCCTGTGTTTCTCATGGCATCCTGATTTCTATAATCAATGGTGCAAGTCACTCAGGGCAACATCAAACTAGGTTGGCTCTCCACATTTGTTGTGTACAAAATCTCACCATCATTCCATCAAATCCTAAACTCAATAATCCCATGGAGTTCTCAATTGCCCCCATTTTCCTCCGTGGTCTCGCATCTTGTATTCTTCTTTCCAAATACCTCACGACTGCTTCATATTTGTTCCTCATCTATCCCTTCCACCTTAATTTTTCTTCCTCTATTTTTTTTCCTCACATAATCAATTCTGATTCTGATTCATGTCTTATACAAGATGTATCCTTCCTGAAACTAGACACTCTGATCATGTCTTATATAGGATGAATCCTTCTTGAAATGAGATGTTGTGATCAATCATGTTTTATATAGGATGAATCCTTCTTGAAACCAGATGTTGTGATCTGATCATGTCTTATACAGGATGAATCTTTCCTAAAACCAGACATTGTGATCTGATCATGTCTTATACAGGATGAATCCTTCCTGAAACCAGACATTGTGATCTGATCATGTCTTATATAGGATGAATCCTTCCTAAAACCAGACGTTGTGATTAGTCATGTCTTATACAGGATGTATCCTTCCTGAAACTAGAGACTTCAATCATGTCTTATACAGGATGAATCCTTCCTGAAACCAGACGTTGTGATCTGATCATGTCTTATACAGGATGAATCCTTCCTGAAACCAAACATTGTGATCAATCATGTCTTATACAGGATGAATCCTTCCTAAAACTAGACATTGTGATATGATCATGTCTTATACAGGATGAATCCTTCCTGAAACCAGATGTTGTGATTAGTCATGTCTTATACAGGATGTATCCTTCCTGAAACCAGACACTCCAATCATGTCTTATACAGGATGAATCCTTCCTGAAACCAGATGTTGTGATATGATCATGTCTTATACAGGATGAATCCTTCCTGAAACTAGACATTGTGATCAGTCATGTCTTATATAGGATGTATCCTTCTTGAAACCAAACACTCCGATCATGTCTTATATAGGATGAATCCTTCCTAAAACCAGACGTTGTGATCAGTCATGTCTTATATAGGATGTATCCTTCCTGAAACCAGACACTCCGATCATGTCTTCTATAGGATGAATCCTTCCTAAAACCAGATATTGTGATCAATCATGTCTTATACAGGATGAATCCTTCCTGAAACTAGACACTTTGATCATCTTTGTCTTATACAGGATGAATTCTTCTTGAAACCAGACTGAATCTAGATCTTATCAATTGAATCAAATCAAATCTATCAGGATATCAATTTTGCAAAACTCCAAAGATCAAATACCTCAATTGATCTCTTGAGGGGGCATCACCATACCATAATCTATCAATCAAGAGCCGGGGCATCCTATCAAACCAATATTAGCATCAAAACAAGATTATTCTTTGAATCAATGTGTCATCACACCTCGCTTCAAAGAGGGGCAAAATGTAGACACTTAAAAATAATTATTTTAATTATTTTTAATTCCTCGCATAATTAATTAATTAATTATGTTAATTCAAATTCCTCTCAATATTAATTAAATATAATTAATATTGTCACTATAGCATATGATTGATTTATTTAATAAATCAATCCCTTTCTTTATTCTTCTAAAAATATCAAATCCTCACAAATCTTCCTCTTAGCTAATTAATTTCAATTAATTAGTTAACCTACATGATTCCTACAAATCATCTTCTTAATTCATTCTTCTAGAAACTCCCTAAACTCACTTAACATTATTCTTCTAATTTTTTATTTCCTCCACTCATTCTCTCTCCTAGTCAAATTCTCCCACAAATATTAATCCCACCTAACATTTCCTCTAATCCCCCTCCTAATGAGTCATTAATGGTTAATCATCATGATTAGTCACGAAGTCAACTCTTTGTCCTTTTCATCCAACCATTAGCTTTAAATGCTCTTTTCCTAGGTGAATGTAATATTTTTGAAATCACACATTCCTCTAGGCATCCCCTCTCCCAAGGAATTTTTAAATCCTTTTTATTCCTCCAATCCCATGATATCCTTTTTTGGAGAATTTTTAATTCCTCCAATGCACCTTGTGGAGTGTGGAGATACGAAATGCCTTTAAGGCATATTTCTTGGTCTCCACACCCTCTCTTGGAGCTTGTGTGAGCTCACAAGTAAATCTTAGCCCTTCATCTCAAATCCAACCTAGCCATCCATTTTTCTTTCCTCTTCCTATAAATAAAGGGCTCCACCCCTTCATTTGAACATCTTGAAATCTAGTAAGTTTATGCTACCCTTTTGAGCCTAGGAAATCATCTTGGCAACTTGATCATTTCATCCTTATCATTTTTCAAATCCATTCCATTTGTGCACAACATTGGAGAGCCATCCACATCCAACAATCAAAGGAGCACATCAAGTGGAGCATTATCAAGGGGAGCCTTCACTTCATCAAGCTCAATCCGAAGGAGAAGGTAAAATAGAAAGGTGAAATGGTCTTTTAATGATATTTTAGCATTCTGCATGTTTATTTCATTATGTTTTGATCATTTGACCTTCAAATCTATTTCCCCCTCTTCAGTCTTATACAATAATTCCACACTCTGTTGTATCTCATCAGTGGTACGATGTACGGTTGCCAAAGCAACACTCTATTTTCTAATTTTTATAAGAGGCATTTTAAAGAATTTCACAAGGTCTGTGGGATCTTCAAGGTCATCATTGCTTAACCCTAATGATTCCACATCCATAGAAAGGTGCTCAGGTACTGCAACTCCCTTTCCCTTTCCCCGAACATCCGTCTATGTCAAGAATATCATTAACAATTACAAAATTAGTATAAATCACTAAAAAAAAGAACATAATAATGTAACAGTTTGCTTCTACCTAATTTGTACAATTATAATGAGGTTTACCTGCTTAGTATAAGTGTTGCAAGGTACATCTTTGTCTACGATATGTGATGGATCCATGTCGGCCTGTGACAAAGAAAAAATATAAAAAATGTTAGCGAAATTACATCATACACAACATGAACAACATGAACTTTGTAGACAAAAAGAGTATTAAATAATAAAAAGATGTTGTCATAAAAATCATTGTAAATTTTATAATTCCTTACCTTTACATTATGTATACTATGAAAGATCCTCAACTAAATGGTCACATAAATAGTCACATAGCTAATAAACAATCCAATTTCCATAAATAAACACAGTTTAAAAATTGTCACATAAATAGTCACACCCCCTATCTCCATCTCCATATTAAAAGGTGCATCATGAATTAATTATGTAATGGCATTAGAATTCAAAATAGAATGAATTAATTATGTAAAAAAAATTCTATCAAGAAGTCAATATTCAATAGATAATATACTAATCACATTCCTCATACATTTCATTCCTCATCATCATGAACATCAAGGTCATCATCATCATCATCATCATCATCATCATCATCATCATCATCATCATCATCATCATCATCATCCTCATCATCCTCGTCGTCGTCGTCATCATCATCATCATCATCATCAACATCTTCACCATCATCATCACCATCATCAGCATCATCATCATCATCATCATCATCATCATCATCATCATCTTCTTCTTCTTCTTCTTCTTCTTCTTCTTCTTCATCGTCATTGTGAAACTGTTGATCATGATCATCATCCACTTCATTTTCCTTCTTCTTCGGTATCTTTTTCTTCCATCACATTATACTTTATCGGCCTTCCTCTTGGATCATGTCTAACAACAAATGACCAACCTGGTTTATGTGAAACCTCAGAGTAAACTACTTGCTCACATTGGCTTGGAAGAACATAGGGCTCATCCCCAATTGGTTCACATGACCTTGTATTTAGCATTATAAAACCATTATCATGTTGGATAATAGTTTTATCAGGATCATTTTATTCAATCGTAGCCTGTACCATTTGACGATGAACAAAACTAATTTGAAGGAATTAAAGTCACACTCAAGTATATCATCCAAAATGCCATAGTATCGATTTTGAGACTGTTGAGGATGAATTTCATTTCTTGATCAAATATTTGTCACCTCAAAGACTGCAGTGATGCCAGAATCACAAGTTTTCTTCGTGTCATCCAACTTTTTTATGCAAAATTTATGACCATTGCAGCACATAGTGTTGTGGTGTTTGACCTATGATATGTCAAACATGTAAAATTTATTGCATTGTGAGTTGATAAACATATGGGTGATTAATAAATTTATACGCACCTGTTTATCTCTTAAACCATATGCTAAATAAATTTCCATTTGTGTAACATTGGAATCTCCATTATGATGTGCTTCTTTAACCAATGAAGCCACACCTTCCCATGTTAACGTGCGTCCAGAATGTTGACAACATTCAATCCATACCATCATCCAATCAAGATTGTTTGCAATATACAAATGTAGTGCATCCCACTCTTGACCAACTATACAAAAAATAAATAGACGTCTTACAATTGATTTATTTTGAAGATTAAGAATTAATTAACTACAATAACATCTTATAATTACCTCTCATTTCCCTTAATCTACCTTTCCCCATCAAGTACTCCCCTTCGAATTTGTTAATGGTGTTGGGATCCCAAATGCGATCCACGTGGATCTTTGCTGCAAACTTAGGAAGGTATTCAGAAATGTACACCATAGTCTGGTATACCATATATCCCTCCACCATAGAACCCTCAGGATGTGCTCTTTGTCGAACCAAAGCCTTCGAAAATTTCAAGTGCCTCTCAACCATCCACATTGACCTAGTGTGTATAGGTCCACACAATTCAATCTCCTCAACTTGGTGTATGAGGTAGTGTTCTTGTGCATTGAAAAAAGCTGGAGGTAGACACTTTTGCATTTCACACATTAAATGAGGAATTTTTCTCTTCCAATATTTTATATCATCTTTATGGATTTATTTACATGACAACCACCTACAAAGTATTCAAGACGCAAAAAAATATATTACATAAGAAGTAAAACAAATCACAAATATAATATCTATACAACGAACTAAACAAATATCACTACTTACCTTATGTATTTTCGAAGATCATATATGACTTGCTTGACATTATTGTTGAAGTCTTCTGGGAGAGATAGAGGTAGAACGTACTACAACAATTATAAAATTATCTTTTCATTTTTTTGTAACATAATGAAAAGTACACGTACGCTCAGTACTTAAATACATACTAAAAACACAAGAACATGAATTACCTTAATGAAGGTATGCCAATCATGCATTTTCATCCCTGGCCCAAATTCACTTTTCTTTGATATGAGATTGTTTATGTTCGCAACAAATCCTATGGGAAATTGAATTTTTCGTATGACTTCTTTTATAGCATTGCTTTGCTGGTCCGTTAATAACCAAGGAAGCTCACTTATATTAATCTGGTCTCCATGGCTATTTGATTGAATGACATTTATCATTGCATGATTGGAATCCTAAATGTCACTACATATTTTGACAATTTTTTCTTTGTCATGCCTTCCATCCAATATTTTCCATAATGTCTCTGTTATATTCTTTCCAATATGCATACTATCAAACAAATGAACAATTTGTAACTGCTCGTAGTAGGGCAACCTACTAAATTGTCGGGGATAACTTTTTATTCCCTTAGGAAGGTGGTCACTTATGCCTTCATGACCATCATGACCATCAATCACATCATCAGTAAACAAAACAAAATAGAAAAGATGTTTTATGACAAACCAATAGATGGAATGGCATTACCTTGATGATTAATTCTATTATATTCCAACTTCCACAGGTGAGGTGTCATTCTTCGTGGCTTTGATGTATTCTCTTCTTTCCCATTGAAAAGATGTTTTTCAGTATTTCGATACTTATGATTTTTGTGGAGAAAGTGCCTATACTCATCAAACACTTTCTTTCCTAAACTTTTTGAATGATGAGATTTCATCTTTGGACCACAAACAGGACATGCAAATTTTCCCTTTGTTTGAAGACCTACAAGATAATGTATAATTGGATTAAATATGATAATTTTTTGAATTATAATGTTCATGCACAACTTAAACACTATAACATACCACAAAAATGTGTTAGCCCCGGGGCATCGTGTATTGTCCATAGAAGCATCACATGGAATTGAAATTGTCTTTGTCCTATTGGTCTAGAGACATCATACATAGTGACACCATTCCATAACTCCAGCAACTTGTCGATAAGAGGCTCGATATATACATTCATATCTTTAACTTGGTACTTACCTAATTGAATGAACAAAAACATTACATAATTATTATGACCATTTTACTACAATATTTATAATTAAATTTAGATGACTATATTTAAATGATAAAATACCTGGAACAATCATTGCCAACACTATGTGTTCCCTGTTTATTGACATCCATGGAGGAATGTTATTGTTGATAACAAAAACAGGCCACACTGAGTAAACAGATCTTATCTCTCGAAATGGATTGACACCATTCGCTGCCAATGAAAGCCTGAGATTACGAGGTTCTTCTTTAAAGTGTGGCCACTTTTCCTCTATGTCCATAAATGCTGAACCATCCGTAGGCATTCGAATAATGTCATCTTGACTTCTATTGCGTGCATGGTAATCCATAAATTGTGCCAAGGTAGTGCACTTGAATAATCGTTGCATACGTGGAATAATGGGAATATAGCAAAGAACCTTGCAAGGAACCCTTTTTGTTATTTGATCTATTTGATATCTACTGATATGACATTCAGGGCATTCAGTTCAAAATTCATGTTGTTTGTGATATATAATATGATCATTGGGACAAGCATCTATTGCTTGATACTCCATTCCAATATCTTTCATAATGACAGATAATTCTTGGTATAAGCGAGGTAGAATATTTGATGGTGGTAACAAAAACTCGCCTATCAATCTATAGCAACAAAATATAATTTGTTATAATAAAGAATATTAATGGTACAACATGATTCACAATTTATTATGACATATATGACATGCCTTAACATACGTGACATTGTTATGTTGGATAAACCATTTATAACCTTCAAGTTCACCAACAACAATACATCGGAGAGAAGAGTTGCCTATGAGACTTCATAAAGGGCCTTAGATGCCTTCTCAAGTAGAGGGACATCATGAACAACATCAAGGTCATCTTCATAATCATGATCAACTGTGCGAGTACTAAATGAGTCATGGATCAATGTATTTGTACCATCATCTTCAATTGTGTTTTTTGGCTCATGATCATCATCTTCCATGGGATCATTATCTTCAACTTCGATATTCACACCTCCATGTTCGTCCACTTCAAAAATCATATTCTCAGGGTTGTGTTGATGCATACCATGTGCTCTGAGGTGCTCAACCTATAAAAAATTGATATACATAAATAAACCGTGATCATGATCTCATCATCACATGATTTATTATG
The DNA here is from genome assembly GCF_030272615.1 of Cryptomeria japonica. Lineage (NCBI taxonomy): Eukaryota > Viridiplantae > Streptophyta > Pinopsida > Cupressales > Cupressaceae > Cryptomeria > Cryptomeria japonica. Next base: position 518,402,445 of record NC_081408.1, on the reverse strand, counting down.
TATATAAATTATCAAAATGATATAATGAAAAACTTACAAATGGATGATAATTATGTCCACCTTCAATGTGACCATGCAGCCTACGATGTTTCTTCACTGTTTTGATTAGAAGTCTTCTAGTCTTTAACCCCTTACAAATTTTGCACGGACAATAACGTTTTCCATCACCTTTTCTTTTCAAGTTAGACCACAATCTAGCAATTGTCTCCTTATTTTGTTGTTCATTGATATTGTCTGACATGGTCTTTCTTCACAGGAAAGAAAATAGAAATTATTGTCTGACATGGTCTTTCCCTCAGGAGCTAGCAGATCCTGCTTCCATACTTTAATTCTATTTTCTCAAAGGACAATCCTAAAAATCCATGCATTGAAAACAACTTTATACACCTTTGTTGATTGTGGTGGCGTCACAGAGAGTTTACATCAATAAATGAAGAACATGCCAATGCTTTTAATGCAGGAGTAGAAGTCTATCTCTTATTGAATATCTCTAGTGAAACCCCCATGATCTTTTGTTGGAGTAGAATTTGTTATATTCTAGAAAGGGTCTTGTCCTTTGCTGATGGGATATTCATCTACCTCAAGAAATAACTGTTTGTATCTCCAACAAGAAGTGGAACTAAATGAAGATCTAACACCATGAAATTAATCCTCAAAAGGATTACTATAGTTAGTTTTGGTAGATAATGATCTGGGTAAAATACTAATGAGGCTTTATGAAACATTATGTACTATCTTAGCATACTCTAACAACTTTGGTGCGACATGCTCCATCCAATTAAGTCTCCATCAGTATCTCTATTGTGTTTATGGATTGGGATTCATTGTACTCTTTTTATACACAAATTTTACTTTCAACTGAGGAGGTTTGTATGTACTTACTTGTCTTTCGATTGTATCCCTATTTCAATAATTTCTTCTATCAACAAATCATTTGTTGTAAGTTGTACAAGTGGAAGCTTGAACATGCCTTCCATGCTAGCCTTGTTGATACGTTCAACACCATCTTGTGCAACAAATATTTAGAACTCCATTTTTACAAATTAAAGAGTGATTAGTAGGGACAATCTAGGACACTTACAGAGGTTTTGTAAGAGAGATAAATAGACCTAAATATTATGGCTTAATAATGATCAATAGGTAAACAGATAAAAAACTCTCAATATCAAAGTGACTTTCTCAATTGTCTTTACTAGAAATGGATAGATCTGCTAATAATGGCTTTATGACTGTATGTCAACTTTAGACTCAATCCAAGAAGAGCTATAACTAATATGCGACATCTAGATTTATGATCTCTATAATATAACAATCCAATAATTATGTTTCCATGCATCTATACCACAACACAAACATCATGCTAGTGTTCAGCCATAGCAATTGATATCCTAATTATAGAATGTGAAATATGCACATAACTATGAATAAAGATTAAGAAAAACAAAGAAAGATGCTTATTGCAAACATAAATGACTAATGGACAAGAATTGAATTCATTTTAGATAGTTTTGAATATCAAATTCACTTATTTGTTTGCATTTAGTAACTCATGTACTTGTGGCCAACCATTTATCTCTTTCATAAATTAAACACTTATTAATAACATTAAATGGCTAAGTAATTATGTTTTAGTAGAAATTGAAAATAAATATTTTATTTCAGGACAACTCACACTATTTCCTATCACATTTTAGACTCTCAGTTTTGTTAGTAGTGGTTTGATGTCTTTGGAGCTGATCATTGCATTTCTTTAGTTACGTTTGCCAGCCTACTCCCAGCCTGTGCCAAAATGGGAGCTTTGGAACAGGGTATGGACATCCATCAAAGCATAAAAGATAGAGGAATTTTGTCAGATGTAGTTGCAACTGCACAAAATGGATTTGTTGAGAAGGCTTTAGAAACTTTCAAGCAAATGCAATCGGCAGGTGTAAAGCCAAATTCCATGACCATTGCTACTATCCTCCCTGCCTGTGCTAAATTGGGAGATTTGGAACAGGGTATGGACATTCATCGAAGCATAAAGGATAGAGAAATTTTGTCAGATGCTGTAGTTGTAACTACCTTGGTAGACATGTATGAAAAATGTGGAAGCATAGACAAGGCACATGAACTATTTGATAGAATGCCTAAAAGAAATGTTGTCTTGTGGATTGCAATGATTGTTGGATATTCACAAAATGGATTTGTCGAAAAGGCTTTAGACACTTTCAAGCAAATGAAATTGGAAGGCATAAAGCCAAGTTCCACAATCTTTGCCAGCATCCTCCCTATCTGTGCAAAAATGGGAGCTTTGGAATAGGGTATGGACATCCATCAAAGCATAATGGATAGAGGAATTTTGTTAGGTGTTGTACTTGCAAATGCCTTGCTTGACATGAATGCAAAATGTGGAAACATGGATAAGGCTCGTGAATTGTTTGATACGATGTCGCAAAGAGATGTGATCTCATGTGAACAATCAACACACGCGTATACGGGAGGAAGGGATTGCTGATACAAAATTGAAAGCTCACTCCTCAATCACAGTATAATGGTTTTACAAGATTAAACTAGGACAATTAACCACCACATGTATATTTTTTGCAACATGAAATTAAAAACTAGGGCAATTTGAATCTACCTCCTACGTGGGATTGCCTTCGATGCAGGTTTGATGTTCTTGGGTGTTGAAGTCACCATGGACGTCTACATGGGATTGCAATTCACAAATGAATTCCCCACCTCTTTTTTTATTTTTGTAATGGCCGCTGTCATCGGAATTATGATGAACTCAAGCACTTTTTTGAAAAAATTGAAAATTCTCATTGCTAATGCCTTCTTTGTCGAAACCAAATGGGTAATTTCCATCGGAATTATGATGAATGTGGGCATTTTTTCAAAAAAAAATCAAATTTGTCCACAATATACCTTCTCCATCAGAAACCTCAGTCGAAAATCTAGTCCAAATGTATTAGTGATATAAACCCTCTATTTCCTTGCAAATCCTCTCGGATCCACTTTTCATTCAACACATCGTGACTTTGTCGAAATCACTACTCACACTCACACATCAATTATCATTTGCATTATCATCTTCATCAAATCATGGAGCACAATCAAGCATCCGAATCGTTGTCATGAGCACACATCAAATCCTGGAATAATCAAATCAAAGTGAGGATATTTGTTTGCATTGCTTGTCATTTGTGTTCTTCATTTTGATTTTAACATTCTTATCTCGAAGTGTTGAGTTTAATGCCTTGTTTGGTTGTTTTCTTTGTTATTTCAATTGTTTAGTTTAGCACGCATATTTTCCCCTCACACACCTCCCTTTATTAGCCAATGTTTCAAATGCAACAATTTTGGTCAGACGTCAAACATGTGTAGAGCAATGATGAATAAATTCCAAAATAAGACATGTTATGCTTGTGGAATGTTTGGACACATTTCTAACCAATGCAGGATGAGACAAAATTAGATGAACTTTAGGCCTATGCAAGGAAATGTTGTTTGCTATGCATGCAAAATATCCGGTCACATTGCAAAATATTGCAGAAGTAAGAATGTGAGCAGGAATGCTCCGGTAGACAAGAACAGATCAGATGAAAAGGGCAAAGTAAAGATTGAAGAAGTCAAAGAGCAGCATAAGAATATGTGGGTTAAGAAGGAAGATTCAAATGTTCAGAATGGCTCCACACCTGATTCTGATGTTGGAATCTCTTTTGGTAACTAAGGCATTTTGGCCGTAGGGGGAAGCCTTTCATGAAAATACATAGAAACCCCTTTTGAAGATTTGTAACCAGTAGAGGAAGGTTGTAGATGATGGAGATTAGATGTGCAGTTGATATCTGGAAGAGTACATGCCTATTTGAGTATCCAGTGATGAAACCTTGGAGAAACAGGGTATCCATAAAGCCTTTAGGGTTGTGCATTTATTACAACTTGAAGTTAGTTTTTTGATGGATAAAAAGGGCATTCTATAATTCATTCTTCACATTATGAATGAAGAGAAGAGCACAAGAGCAAGGCGAACAAGATTAAGTAGCAAAAATTGATCTTGAAGCAATCCAAAAATGATTCATAACATCTAGTTGAATTTGAAAAGGTATTCATCCGTTTTCGAGCTATCTTTTTATAACCCTATTTTTAAAATGACATCTGCATCTAGTGTAGCAACTTTGTTGGTAGTTGAAATCATAGAAAGGGCAAGGCCAGTGTTTAAGAAACATCCATTCAAATCGATTGAAGATGATCCAGAAGGAGCATTTTCCTCTGTACTGTATGGCATCTTGCACAATGAGGATAATAGGGCATACATTCAATGTAATATTGAAGAGCTTGGTAATGTAGATATGTTATCACTAGACACCAAGCATATGATGGATGAAATGGGAAATTTGAAGCCCGAATTCAAATCATTGCAAGACAAGGGTTTTGTCCAATTTGTTCTCTTTCCGATGTTCGATGAACCTGAATGTGTCAGGTATATCCTGAGCCGAATCCATGATGAGTTTATATGGCTGGATAGACCTCACAAGATCACAAAGAAAGACATTCAAGTGGTAACCTATTTGAATGCAACCAGTGAGATCCCTGGTCTGAGAAATGTCAAGAACACAACAGTGACAATGGTTATTGGATCCCAGCATGACGGTCGGTCTATGACAATAAGTGATATCATTGAACATGACGTGATATTTGCCTCAATGGTAACATGATACAAGGTGTACTAGTCCAACAAACAAAATTCAGTAGTTGGTACTACAATATTCGCAGCCTATTAGATGCTCGAGGAGGACAAAAGATATGATCTATGTGGAGTACTTCTCACTGAACTAATGAGAAATTTGAAGAAGATCAAGCAAGATAAGAAATATATTTTCAAGTTTGGTTCTCTGATTGTTTGTTTGACACTTTACTTTTTGAAGGAAATCCCCAATATAGGAAAAGTTCAGTGGGCTTATGATAAACCAGTGGCAATCCAAATTAAGGAAGGTTTGCAAGGATTAGGTGATGTAGTGACTCAAAAAATTTCTTTGTGGGGTTACTTCGAATCATTTAAGGCAATTTTGCAAAGTAGAGAGAAAATCCCAAAAGACATTGTTGAAAAATATGAAAATATCGTCTGTTTCATGGTAGACAAAGATCAATGCCACATGGAGGCAGCATAACCTAGAACTATTTGATCATGCCCATGGGGTATGAGGTAGATGGAAACACATGATGCATATGCTCAACACCTGTTAAGTAAATTGGTAGATGATAAGGAAGAGAGTTTTGGTACCTACAAGGAGAAGGACCTAGACCTACACAAGAAATTCACTAAGCCTGCAAGGAAGAGGAAGGTCAAAAAAGAGTTTGAAGAGATCGTAAAACAAATGGGTCTAACCAAAGAAGTCGTTCAAAGGGCCAGGGAGAAAAATATAATGAAGGAGGAGGACATGGTAAAGCCTAAGAAGTCAAAACTGGTCTCCACTCCTCCCAAGCCAACCATGCAAAGGCAAGCCCAGTCTACTCCTACCTCTGATGCTAATAAGCCTATCCCTCCACCCAAGACACAAGCCAAGTCAACTGCTGGAGTTGAGAAAAGGAAGAAGGAGAAGCCATGAATGGAATATGTTGTAGCCAGTGCTGCTCGGATATAGAAACTGAATTTGATAAAGCAGTGAAAGAGGTGAAGAAGACAACTACCTATACTAGGGTAGTAAGGAAGCCTCAATCTGGTGGATCCCAGCCAACCAAGAAGCCAAGGGTAGAAGATGAGCCATCTGGTAGAGCTAGAGAAAGAATGAAATAAAAATCTAAATTGGATGAAGCTCTGAAGTCCAGAAAATTTGAAGGTACTTATGATGTTTTGCCCCCAATGACATTAAATGAAATAATTGATTGAATGCTAAAGGAAGGTAATTTGAATAATGTACCTATATATTATAAAAATTGTGATGGTAATGATCAAAGGGATATAGAAGAAGTAGTTGTATAGTATATGAATACTTATAGAAAAGCATTAATAGAATTATAATCCATGATATCCAAGAGCCTATATGATATTTTGGATGCAAGGAGACATACAACTAGTTTGGAAGATGAAAGGATAAAGGAATATGTATTAGTAAGTTTGAGTTCTATAATCTCTAAAGTTGAAGTTGATATATTGTTAAAGATTGCTAAGGATAGATTCAGAAGCAAGAAGAGAGTCAATAAAATCATGCTTGGTAAAATAGATGAAGTAACTAAAGAAATCGAAGCAATTTTGAGACAATTTTTGAAAGAACACATATATGATGTTAATCTGACACATGATGACACTCAATCGAAAAATAAGTCACAAGATATGTCCATTTTGGAAATGCATACAATAGTTCCTGATGAGTAGAAATATCAATCAATTGAGAAAGCCACTCCAACAGTGTAGACAAATGAACAAACCATTAATACTGCTAAGGTTGATAACTTTGGTGAAGCTGGACAAGATCCTTCAGTGATAAGTGTTGACTCTAGAAAGGTAGATGATGACATTGGTAAAGCGGATGAAGAAAAGGGAGAGGTTTAAGTTGAGAAGAGTGAAAAGGATGCAAGTGCAAAGGTGACAAAGAAGGAGAAAGGAGAAGAGAAGGATGATCAGGCTCCAGTGCCAGTGGCAAGAGACACTATAGATGACAAAGGTAAACAAGTTGTCATAGACTCTGGTGATTTTTCTCAAGGACCTATTGACCTTAGTTATCTATCTCCTATTCAAGCATTGAAGCTTGCAACTCTTGCATAAGAAAAACCCAATGAGGACTTACTCAAGTCCCACATTGAAGATAAAGAGTTGATAACATTAGCGGTAGATGTATTGGAGAAATTTTTGCCTTCATTTAAACCGGATATAACTGATATTCCTTTTGGTAAGCTTATAAGTATGTTTAATGCAGCAGAATCTCATTTTGTGTCTTTGGAAAAAGTGACAGATGCTAGAATTTTGACCTAGTTTAATGCTATGAGACTGAAAACATTTTTGAAGAAGATTGAGGGAGATAGGGTGAGCTTGATAACTTATATGGAGAGCATTCAAGATGCATTAGATGAAGGTGACCAAATATACAAGTCATGTCTAATTTTGCCAAAGTTTACAGTTGACATTGACAAGAAAATAAGAGAATGTGAAGGTTAGCTTGCTAACATATCTCAATCATATGCACCTCAATCAGTTTCAAATAGGAATTTTGAAGGTCAATTTATGAGTATATTGGATAAGATTAAGAGTTTAAACTAGGAAAAGGACAAAATTTTGGGCAGAGTGGGAGAAGTAAGAAGCATTTCACTCCCCAGATAGATTCACTAATGAGAAGTATGCAAGATGCAAAGGATTCTCTGAACAAGAGTGTTTTGGAAAATAGAAGAGGAGTAGAGAAGAACACATATATTTTTAGTGGGATAATCAATATTTTGGAGAGTTTGAAGAAGGGTTGGGATAACCACTTATTGAGCCTAAAGACAATTTTTGTAGATATCTTCAAATTTTTGTAAGTCGTTGTATATATCCCTGTATATAAATTTTGGCAGATTCGTATCTTTGGTATTGTTGTCAAAGGGGGAGAGAACATAGTGAAAAATGGTGCAAATACTCAGGGGGAGCTTATTGAGCTTGTTGAATCTTGTTGAGTTTTGGAGATTCTTGAAGTTTTGAATTTTCAAAGTTTTGTAGTCTTGAGTGTATAGTTAATTTTCATAGTGTTGCCATAAATACCAAAGGGGGAGATTGTTGGCAAGAGACATTACTCTAGTGAAAGTAGATGCATGAGAAATGCTTAGGAGTTGTCATTAATGAAAACTCAGTTCAAATATCATATCCGGTGTACGTAGATTTGATTTACTGAAAGTTGCATTATTCATTTGGCATAAGTCTGGAAGGTGGAATACAGTAATAGACAGAGTATGAGTTCAATGTGGATCTTGATTTTGGTTGCATTACTCTAGTTGCATTATTAGAGGTAGATGATTCAAGGTTTGAGGCAGCTTACTCTGTAATACTAGTAATCAGTGTTGATTCATAGAGAAAGATTGAAGGTCCAGTATCCAATAATTCAGGTAGACCAAAGCTATTTTGGTGTAACATGTGGTCTGAAATATTTGGGATGATTTTGGTGATTGGTTTCATGTTTGAGGATATTGGGCCAACATATATGAAGCCTATTATCATCTCGTTTAAGTCCGCATATGTGTTGGCAACAACAATGAAGGAAAACTAAGAGGGGGGGTGAATCAGTTTTCATTGGATTAGACCAATTAAGCACAATCTTAGATTTCAATCAACTGCAGCAAGAATAAATATAGACACAATAACAACAACACACATAACACCAAGATTTTGATGTGGAAAACCCGATTAAGGGAAAAACCATGGTGGGAACCTACCCACAATAAGATGATACTTTGCAGTTTTGTGTGTAAATATTACAATGGGGAATGCACATGCATTCAAGCACACTGCTAAGAGCTCACTTCTCAAGATATAATGACCCAAAAGGCCTCAACCCTTAAGGAAGGTTCACTACCTTACAATAATGATCGGACTACAATCTGGATTACATGAACTGGAAAAATAACATATGTTAATGCTTGATGATAGTTTTGGTTAAGCTCATTTGTCTACTCTACAACAATATTTGCTCAATACACCATAATGAGGGATAAATTTGCTTATGCGCACATAAAAACTCTTTGATAATGCAGACACAACTTTCACATCTAAATTACATGAATCTAACACCTATTTATACAATTCATCAACCTTGATTACAAGGTTGACCAAACCGCCAACCCTTAATTACAAAATTACATCACATGATACTTAAATATACCACCGAACCAATATAATGTCATAGATGTTATAGCATGGACCTAAACAAAATCTCCAAACACTCATCACCACTAGAAATCTCGCCAAGAAATACCACATAATACATTTCACCACCAGAAATACCGCATAACATGAAGAATATCACCATATCAACAAAAACACCAATACCATGCACAAGGATCAATGTGGACCACCAAAACAAATAGGAAATGATTAGGAAACACCAACAAGAACATTAGAACCATCTGCAATAGCTGCACCAATACCACCTATTCAAATCTACATCGATCAACATGCTAACTCACAAGAACACTCATCAACAATAATTCAGACTAGAAAGATGACTTGTAGAGAACCAAATCATGAACCATCTAAAATGAAGCTACAAATGAATATTCAAAACATTCTCCCAAACCCACAACCAAGGATATGATCATATCAGAGCACAATGGACCAAATACCAAAATTTGCCAACCACTAAACAAAAAGTCTAAACTTCAAATCGGATCAAATAATATGATCAAGTAAACTTCCGGATCACTAAAAACAATAAGAAATGAAGTATTTTAGCATCCCAAATAGATAAACCAACCAAATAAAATCAATGCAATCACCGGAACACCAAACAACTCTCTGCAAAACCAAAACACATGAATATGTTGACATCAACGACAACAACATATCCTAGTAGCAACAATATCTAACAATCTCCCCCTTTGGCATTGATGAAAACATATGATTGTGAAAAATAATCAATGGAAAGGAATAGATCAACACCAACAATATGCAACAAACTCCCCTAAGATCATGCATAAAAAGATCTAAAGATAAAGCAATTTTTACATGCCTCTCTCCCCATTTGACAACAATGCCAAAGACAGAATACATATAATGCTTTTCTCCCCCAATAACTCATCCTATAAGAAGGAAAATCTCCCCCTTAGGATAAACTGACAACTGATCATCAAAATCACAAACTGACTACTGCGGCTGAGTAGCAACACCAACACATCAACCTAGATGAAAAGATAAGACTATAAAGTTCACCAGATTGATGCAACTCCATGCATCTAGTTCTCATCAGGAGGGGAAAATACCCTTAACTTGTCTCTTAAATAGATGAATGTATCTATAGACAAAGGTTTGTGAAAATATCTACAATTTGACCCTTTGTAGATACATATTCCAATATGACTTCCTCATCATTGACTTTCTCCCTCAAGAAATGATACTTAATTGATACATGCTTTGTTTTAGAATGCAACACCGAATTCTTGGAAATATTGATAGCACTTGAATTATCACAATAAATAACAGTAGGCTCAACATAAATCACTCTAATATCCTTCAACATTTGCTTCATCCAAACTACCTAAGTACAATTGCTAGCAACGACAATGTATTCAGCTTCAGCAGTAGATAGATATACAACATCTTGCTTCTTATTGGACCATGAAATCAACTTCTTTCCCAAAATGAAAACTCCATTGGTAGTGCTCTTCCGATCATCGACATAATCTGCCCAATCAACATTAGTATAGGCACACAATAGGAAGTCATCAATTTTTGGATACCACAAACCATAGTCAATAATCTGTTAGGTCCCGGAGACAACTAAGAGGGGGGGTGAATCAGTTTTGTAGTCACATAAATCTATCCAGCTTAATTAAATGAATATTCCCTATTTATTTGATTAAAATCCACTAAGCCATCACTTAATTAAATTAATATTTAATTAATTCATCTTCAAACATTCTCCTATTAATTAAAAAAAAATTTCAATTTATTTTAATTATTTCATTAAACCAAATTCACAATCAATTAAATGAATAAATCATATTTATTCATTTTAATCCCCTTTTCCTCTTTTAAATAAATTAAATAAAACATTTATTTAAATCATAAATCCCCCCACTTGCATTTTCCTACAAATGCAACTTTCACACATTTATTGAAATAAATTAATGTATTTTAAATAAAAATCCTATTTTCCCTCACCCACCAAATCCACTTGCATTCCTAAACCCCCTTCTAGATTCTTCTAACCCTTTCCTAATTAGCCTAATCCATCCCCTAATTATTGTCACATTCCTAAGCAACTTGGAGTCACTTCTCAAAGACTTCAAAGTCTTTGAAAAGCATTTAATGCTTTGTGTGTTCAACAATTTAACCTCCAAAGTCTTCCAAAACCACTAATGGCTCTTACATGACCATTTATGGCTCTTACATAACCATTTATGGTTATTTCAACTTGCACTCATGTGTCCCCTCAAGCATTTATTACTTTGACCATGGTTATCCCTTTTGTCTTTGCACAAGAGTTTATCCATTGGATAAAAGCTTTATTCTTTGAATAAAGAATTTATTCACTCAACCCAGCCTTGACCTTGACCCCCAAGTTAACCTTCAGGTCATGTCAATCATTTAATGCTTATTCTCTCTCCTCTCAACCCATCTCATATTGACACTTGTCATCCTGGGATTGGGTTGAAAACCCTCACATGGATTGAATTTCATTCAATCCTGGCCCTTGTTGAGATTACTCAATCTCAACCATCCATTGCTCCATTTTACCTATAAATAGAGCTCACATTCCTCATTTTAAAATCCTCAAGCATTTAGCATTCATAGTCATAATCCTGAAAACTTGTATGCATCTAAGTTATAGAGAATTTTAGAGAGCATTTAGTATAAATCACTAATATCTTATCACTTTGGTTTAAAACAAATAATTTTAGCATCATCGCATCTAGTATTAGCTTTTTATTCACATTTAGAGCAAATATTTCAATCTCAAACCTCCATAAGCATCCATAGTGGAAAATGTTGTTGAGTTCTACACTAGTTTGGAACTTGGAGAGGAGAGGAACAAAGGAGAAGGAGCTAAGAGCATGTTAGGAGGTATTTGGAGATGCCTCATCATATTTACTTTCTTAGTTAAATATTCTCTCATGCTTTTAGTATCTCTTTTGACATGCCTGTTTAGAATAATATTTTGTGGCTAACACTAATGTTTTGCTCTTGTGTGTGTGTGTTGTCCTCAAACAAATTTTCTAACCTTTTTTGCAGAGCATCATTTGGTGAACCTGACATGAATCCAAACACCCAAAAACATTTTTAAAAAGACAACTAACTTATTTGCATGTTGAACTTGACACATAGGTTGCGCTTTAGCGCTTTTGATCACGTTGTAGCGCTATTGCAACTTGACATTCTAGCGCTGTTGTTTTTATAATAGCGCTATTGTCTCAAGTTTGGCGCTATTGACCTTTACTTAGCACTTTTGTGATTGTTTTGGCGTATTTGCGATTGTTTCAGCGCTTTTGTCTTTACTGGCATAATTTTTCTTTTAGCGTTGTTGTCTTCGTATTAGTGCGTTTGTGTTAAATAGTGCTTCTGTTTGCACACAAAATGACGCTATTGTAACAGAACGTTGTAAAAAAGACCTTGTAATCGAAAAAGTGATTTTTCTTAGGCTTGTGGAAGCCCCCCTAGATTTGGATTTTACTAACTATTTGTTCCTTGTGCAGATCTAAACTAACTTCTTTAAAAAGTAAAAATTTGTTTTTGGTGCTCTAAAATTGAACAAAAACAATTTTTCATTTCTTGCAAGTTAGGATAAATTTGTTTTTGGTGCTCTAAAATTGAACAAAAAAAAACTTTCATTTCCTTGCAAGTTAGGATCACTTCCTTTTGGTGCTATAAAATTCACAAAAACAAACTTTGTTTTCTTGCAAGTTAGGCTCAATTTGCTTTTGGTGCTTAAAATCAACAAGACAAAATTATTTCTTGCATCAAACTAAAAATTCACAATCAACACTTCCATTTTGGTGCAAATAAAAAAAATTCACAATCAACTTGTCTCATTTTGCAAGTGATTTTACTTCAAGCAAAAATGTGTTTTTCAATTCAGTTGACCAGGATTTCAAGTTCCTAGTTTACAAACACATTTTGCCTTTGAAAGTTAAAAAGAGCACCATGATTGTTGGAGCAACATCTCCAAATACTTAGATCACATTGCAATGAAAATTAGTTAAAAGGAACAAGTGCTTTTCGTGATTGGCACACTTGTGCAAAGTTTGTCGAGTGGTCCTACTTCTAACACACACTATCCTCTCCCTTAGCTTTCATGGTCCTAGGTGCAAGAGAAAAGTGTTAGTAACACTCAAGTTTTATCTTTTTAAGAGAGGCCTGCCATGAGACACATCACTCTTGGGAATGACCTCGCATGGTAAATCCTTCGAGCCGCTATAGAAATCAGGTGAGAGAGAAAGCTGTAGCCTTGGGTATAGCTATTCGTATAGTGTAACTTGCCGAAAGGACAAATGGGTCCCACCACAAGTTACAAGGCTCTTAAGTGAGTCACTACACAATGAACTTATGTCCAAAGACATAAAAAATTACTAAACACCTTTAAGTAGTAGCCCACCCGTTCTATTGATTGAGGATATTTGTGATATAATTCAATGCAAGAGCATAGATGGTTTTGCTCTCAAGATACTCACCATACATATTTCCTTGAGTAGAAACATAGCTTTTTGAAAAGTCACTTGTGGCTTGATGAAAGTGGTGACTCCTCCATCATAGGGATCATCTATTTTTTATTCTCATACAAGACTTAGTATATCACATCCTTACCTGCCATAACGGGATTCATAAGGTATGTAGTACCAAAGTCGAAGAAATATCAAGATGTGGGCTGAATTTATCGCAACTGGCCATTTGACCTTAGGGATAAAAAGTGTTTGAAGTGTTTTTGTTTTAGTCAACACCAAGTGCAAATTGAGCCAACTTCAGGCTTTGGAAAGAAAAACACCTAAAATACACTTAAAGAAAAGGGTCATAAAAAGTCTAAGGATTGGGTTGATCTAGACCCATACTCATTTGTGCCTTTTAGGCAACATTCTTGTGTTTATGTGCTTGATTTGTTTTCTTGTCAAAGAAACATCATAAAATCCAAAAATCAGAACAAGTATTCATCCAACCAAACATTTTTCAAAACAACCAAAAGATCAAAAATAAAGAGAAGAGTATCAAACTATATGACCATTCTTCACGTGTTGAGAAAGAAGAATCTTCATCAACACATCAACTTGAAAAGAAGACCATGGAGCTCAAAGGCTTTGATCAAAAGGAGGAAATTATTCTATCTAAATAGACAAATCTTTGTCTCTCATAGAGTTTTTCTACGTCAAATGCGTCTTTATCTTTAAGGAAAATCAAATGAATTTGATCATGAGTCATTAAACCGCCGAGCTTTTATGCAATATAGAGCTTTAAGTTATCACAAAAACCAAGGAGGAAAGATCAATCCCAACTCTTCCCAGACATTTGTATCACATACAACATAGCTTGAGAAATGCCACCAACACCCGAAAGAGAAGAGGTAGAATTTGTTCCATTTATGACACAACTTTTATTGAAGTTAAACATTTCATCCATTTCTCACCTTCATATCATCACTTCATTTCAACTCTCAAAACATTAAGAGGTTCTTGTCGTAAGTTCTTTTTTGGATATTGCTTGAATCAAACACAAATCACTTTTTAGATTGTTTCTACATCTAGGATAAGCTCATCCTAAGAGACATATCTATGCATGTTAAAACTAGTTTATGAGTGAATCCTCTCATTACTAGGTAGTTAAGTCTATAACACATCTTAGATTTCTCTACACCTTATCACATCAAACCTTATCAAAACACAACAAGCAATTCAAAGAAAGAATTTTGGTCACATCTACCTTTAAGTGCTAGAGGTCCACATGCAAAATAACACCACACCAACCATAAATCTTTCATTTCATCCACAACTCATCATCATTTTCACCCAACTTCAAAAAAAGCTTGTAAAACAAAATGGCTCATACCAGGTCATGATCTAGACAACAAGAAATTGAAGAGGAAGAGGAGGAAATATCAATGAGTTCCAAGAAGCCCTTGGAGGAAACATTTATGATGACAATCCAGAGACTCCTACTCCTGCAGCAATAGAGAGGGCACAACACAAACCTCTCTTCAATAGGATTTTTGATGAGATACTCAAGAGTAATGTTGATGCTCACTTTTTAAAACTTGCTCAAGAAGGAGCCAAACTACCCTTTTACTTTGATGTTGCACAACTAAGACAAGCATCAGAACATCAAAGTCGTAATGAGGATGAAAGAGGTAGAGAACACATTAGATACAACCTTCATCAAGGTAATCCACCACCTCCTCCTCCAAATGACATAGAGATGTTGCAACAACAAGTTGAAAATCTCACCCAACAACTTCGTAGTGGTGTGAAGACTAATCAATTTTCATTCAATGATATTTGTCCCTATCCCTTTGATAGGAATCTTTATATGCCACCTTTTCCACGAGGGTTCGAAACACCCAAGTTTGAAAAATATAGAGGAAAAGGAGATCCTCGCGATCATGTCAAAGAATTATATTCGGCTTGCCTCGAAGTGGCATATGAGGATACATACCTAATGCACCTTTTTCCCCAAAGCTTAGGAGGAACAACCACATCATGGTTATCCTGACTACCAGGTGGAATTAGGACATTTGAAGAGTTAGTCCAGAAATTCTTGGCACATTACTCACACAATATTGAATGTGATATCACCATGGCTGATCTATGTAACACTAAACAAAAACCAAGTGAACTATTTTCAGTCTTTCTGCAACGATGGCATCAAATGTCTAGCAAACATTCTCTTCAGTTACCTGAACAAGAACTAGTGGAAATATTTATTTCCAACTTAAATGAAGAAATGGAATTTCACCTAGATGTAAAAGACACAGACTCTTTCAATGACATGATCACCAAAGGCTTAAAATGTGAGTGGGCCCTCATCAAGAAAGGACTTATCAAAATCTATAATGAGCCAAAGGATGGTCCTCACCCATGCTTCAATAGTAACAAACCAAGCTTCTGGAAAAAAAACAAAAATGTTGTCAATGGTGGGGTTGTGGATGCAAGAACTATCAAAAGTGCACAACTTGTAGTTCGATTTGTAGGACAAAATTCCTCACCTTAGACTAACACAGTTGCTCCTCCAAATCAAGGCTACATCATATCTCAAGATGAACCCAGACCACGTCAACAAAAACCAAAGTGAACATACACCCCCTTAGGGGAACCCATCGAAACAATATTATGACAACTGGTTTCTCAAAATCTGGTAACCCTACCCAAAACATCAAATTATGAACCTCAAGTCAAACCTTCATGGTGGAGGGATACTGAACATTGTGATTTCCATCAAGGGAGAGGGCATAAGACAAGAAATTGTCACAGATTGAAAGATCTTATTCAGGATCTTATTGAACGAGGTGAAATTGAAATCGAAGGACATGACCCAAAGTCAACAAACAATGATCATCTTATGTTTAAAAATCTGCTTCCATCACAAGATCAAAGGGGTCCTTCTACTTCAGGGAGAAACACCGATGCCACCAATTATACGCAAGCTGTGTATAATTATACTGTGAATCACCTATACGATACCAGTGAACAAAATGCAACTATAACCATAAAAAATCCTAGCTCCACTTGCAATGTTGTTACACGTTGCAACAAGATTACTATAAAAGTAGCTCCACAAGGCACCCCATCTATCCCAAAGTAGTATAATCTTGTGGAACAGTTAGAAAAAATGCCCACACTAATATATATCTTAGAGCTATTGCACCTATCTCCATCTCATAAAACAATCTTGGATCAAGCTCTCCAAGAGGTGTCAGTCCCTGCAAACCTAAATACAAATCAGTTCCAAGCCATGGTTAGAAATATAAGGTCATCACCCTTTCTCACTTTCTGTGAAAGTGACAACACATCCTTCCAACAACCTCATAATGCCTCACTCTGCATTGAAGGGTTTATCAACTAGCATAGGATCAAGTGAGTCTTGATCAATAATGGAGCAGGCCTGAATATTTGTACTCTATAATTAGTCATAGCTTTGGGATATGCAATTGAATCAGTGGATCTCTGCAAGAAGATCACAATCAAAGCCTATGATGATGCAGAGTGTTCATCCAAAGGGGTTGTGGTACTACCAATCCGAGTGGGCCCGGTGATGAAACACATCATTTTTCAAGTTCTGGACCTTCCTCTTCCATACAATCTATTGTTAGGAAGACCTTGGATACACGCCATGCAAGCTGTTCCATCCACCTACCATTAGTGTATCAAGTTCCCACATAATAGTCTAGAAATTACAATCCTGGGCGATACAAACCCCTTTGCATATTGTCATAATATAAGTCATCAACCACAGATTATCGTTCCCAAAAATAGAGAAGCCATCTCCTCCACCTTATATGTAAGTCCAGCCTCTCTTGCTAGTTAAAACACCACTATACCTAAGAAAGAAAAGATCAAGATAAAAATAGTAGAGGAAGGTCTTGGGGAATACAATTTGAGCCAACTCTTTTGTGTGGGACAAATGCCTACTTCTCCTAGAACACATTGTAAACCTCAATAGTTACTTCAAACACCACTGATCAAGCCAACATGTACTTTAATGCCTTTTATCCTACAGAAGAGTCAAGAAGAAGAAACCAAAGATGAGGACTTAGCAGAATGGATCTATAAAGATCCCATCACCACCGATATGCTGCAAGATAAGCTTCCCACAAATCAGTATAGCAAAGGCCTTCTCATTATGCAAAGAATGGGTTATGATGGTCAGAGTGCTTTGGGACCTTGCAAACAAGGAAGACATGAACCTCTGCAACTGGAATTAAAGCCTAAGGAAAATATAGGCCTAGGCTTTCAAAAAAAAATCCTTCCTAAGCTTAGATTCAAAGGAAAACCCAACAAACCACTATATCAGCCTATTACAAAGAGGACACCTTTGATTATAAAAGTAGCATCCAACACCATCACAACTACCCCAATAAGGCTAAAAATCCCAGCACAACCATCTACAAAACCCGTCCTCCCACTAATCGAACCAACAATCCCACTAGTTGTAGCCACAACATCAATAGCACCATTAGCAGTAGCAACTGTGTCAGAACCCACAACAATATCTACAACATCAGTAGTTCTAGCAGAAGCAAGAGAGTCAACACTATTGATACTCCCTATATCAGATTCATTGATCCCCATGATCCTTCCTATAGCGCCACTTATTTCATCTACATAGGTACATCAATCGATCACACCTGCAATGTTTAACTCAAAGGACATCCCAGTATGGTATATGTTAGGTCCCGGAGACAACTAAGAGGGGGGGGTGAATCAGTTGTCAAATAAATTCAAACCAAAAACAACTTAACCAACTTAATTCTTAATACCAGTAAACTAGTTAAGTATGTCGGTAGACAGTTTTAACAGTTAATTGCTATACTGGTAAAGATTAATGCATGAAACATAAACACAAAGTCATCCACAACACATGACACCAATATTTGTACGTAGAAACCCTGTAAGGGGAAAAACCACGATGGGAAACCTTACCCACAATCAGATGATACTACTGCAGATAGTAAGTGTACATAAATGGGGTTTGCACATGCAGAAAGGCCAATAGCCTAGAGCTCAATACTCAATCACAAAATGGGAGTCACACTGACTACAGTTGGATGGTTAAATCCAATAAGAATGTACTGCACAAAATAGCATCTTCATATGCTGGATTTAGTACCAGTGTAATGTTGATATGATTTCACAAAAACCTAACTTCACCTTCAAATGATGTCTACGTGTATTGCACTGCTTAATCTCGCATATACCTTCACACAATTCTTTTTGGAATCTTCACACTTGCTCTTACAAATAAGATCTTACCTTTATACCATAACCTAAGACCAATTTTAGTAGGTCAGCTCTACAAGATATTACAATAAAAACATTTTACAAATAATATAATATCCAATGCAATAACTGATTGAACATTTTGGCTTAATGCATTTACAACAATAATTAATCATTTCCATAGCATGCCATGCTGATTTGGAAAAGATAAACCTATCGGTGTAACCCTACGTAACCCTTGACCTATTTGCCAGTAAAATAAAATATGCAAATATGAATATACCAATGATTAATTCATTAAGATAAGATGTCCACATGATGTCTTTGATATTACCAAGTGTCTTTCATATCATTTCAAGTGCCGGTGATCATTATATCTTGCCGGTGAACCATATACCAGTAACTGTGCAATAGTTACTTGCTTGCTAGTGAATGCTGCTGGATCTCCAAAGTGCTAGTGTTTTAGTAGGTGTTGACATCAATGACAAAACCATACCAAAATACCAACAATCTCCCCCTTTGGCATTGATGGCAATAGAAGATGGAAAAACCATCAAAGTGCCAAAACATAAATGCCAAAAAAAAAACAACAATCTCCAAAAAGATCATAACCAGAATACAGAGAGTAATAGTCTCTCCCAAACAACAATCTCTCCCCCTGGGAGCAACATGTGTTTCCAAATTTTCCATACCAATCTCTCCAAAAGATAATGTGTTTTTCCATATATATCTCTCCCCCTTTGACATCAAATGCCAAAGTTATAATAAAACCAAGTTCATATACAAAATACCAATCAATTTAATATACCAACTACTCCCCCTAAGAAGTAGCTTCCTCATCAAAGACCGAAGTAAAAGATTTGTCTTTTAATTTTGCCGGCTGATGACAATCATCAACTGTCTAAGTCTCTACTGGTGGTGGTATGACTCCACGCTGATCTCTGAGATATTCAAAAGTTTCCTTAGGCAAAGGTTTTGTGAAAATATCTGCAAGCTGTTCTTTAGTATTCACATAAACCAATTTTATCTCCTTTTCTTCAACTTTTTCCCTTAGAAAATTCAATTTGATAGAAACATGTTTTGTTTTAGAATGTAGAACTGGATTCTTAGATATATCAATTGCTGCAGTGTTATCACAATATATGGTAATAGGTTCCTTGCATTTTACCTTTATGTCTTTCAATGTTTGCTTAAGCCATAGTATCTATGTACAGTTAGTTGTTGCTGCAACATATTCTGATTCTGCTGTTGATAAAGATGTACAACTCTGTTTCTTACTCAACCAAGAAACTAGTCCGTTTCCAAGAAAGAATGCTCCGTCGATGGTTCTTTTTCTATCATCCACATATCCTGCCCAATTTGAATCTGTGTATGCACATAATTCCAAGTTTTTATCTCTAGGATACCATAATCCAAGATTTATAGTGCCTTGTAAGTACCAAAAAATCCTTTTTGCTACCGATTCATGATTTTCTCTAGGATTACTTTGAAATATAGAAACAATACATACTGCATTCATAATATTAGGTTTGGTTTGTGTTAAATACAGTAAACATCCTATCATAGATTTGTATCTAGTTGGATTAACAGGTGTAGATTCATCCCTTTGAGATAATTTGTCATTTGTAGTCATAGGTGTGCTTACCGGTTTAGAGTTCTCCATTCTAAATTTTTTAGTAACTCTTTCAAGTATTTGGATTGACTCAAGAATATACCTTTATCAGTCTGTGAAATTTGCAATCCTAATTTTTTTTTTATTTCTCCAATCATAGACATTTCAAATTCTTGCTACATTTTAGTAGAAAATTCCTTACATAAACCATCTTCTCCTCCAAAGATTATATCATCAACAAATACTTCTATAATCAAAATGTCATCATTAGTTATTTTGTAATATAAATTGCTGTCTGCATTTCCTGTAAAACCAATCTTTAAAAGATACTTATCCAATCTTGCATACCAAGCTCTTGGAGCTTGTTTTAATCCATACAAAGCTTTTCTTAACCTGCAAACCATATCATT
Source organism: Cryptomeria japonica (assembly GCF_030272615.1). Classification (NCBI taxonomy): domain Eukaryota; kingdom Viridiplantae; phylum Streptophyta; class Pinopsida; order Cupressales; family Cupressaceae; genus Cryptomeria; species Cryptomeria japonica. The sequence goes on along the minus strand of NC_081408.1, from coordinate 518,381,847 downwards.
GTCATCTATCAAAGAAAATCCATCAGGTTGTTCGATGTATACTTCCTCTTCAAGATCTCCATTCAAAAATGCACATTTAATATCCATTTGATAAACTTTGTAGTTCTTGTGTGCTGCAAAAGCCAAGAATAATCTGACTACCTCAATTCTAGTTACTGGTGTAAAGGTTTCATTGTAATCAACTCCTTCTTTCTGAGAATATCCCTTACACACTAGTCTTTCTTTATTTCTGACAACCTTACCCACTTCATTAAGTTTGTTTCTGAATATCCATTTGGTTCCAATTACATTTTTATCTTTAGGTCGGGGAACTAATGTCCAAGTGTTATTTTTATCAATTTGTTCTAATTCTTCTTCCATAGCTTTAATCCAAAATTTATCTTCACATGCCTCATTAACAGATGATGGTTCAATTTTAGAAATAAGACATACCTCTTCATTTGCCAATTTTCCTCTTGTCATAACTCCTTTAAATTTATTTCCAATTATCTGATCTTCAGAATGATTCAATCTTACATACCGGGGTGTCTTTGTTTGCTGTCATTCTTCAATTATTGTGGAATCCTCAGATGGTACCAGGGTAACTAGATCTTCATTCTGTACTGGTGGATTTAGTGTAGGTTCATTTGTCACAATTTCTGTTGCCAGTTCAAAGTCTATATACCTTGAAGTTCCTCTGAATTGTTCATCGACAATTTTTACATTTGTACTCTCAACAATTTTCTGCAAACTCTTGTTAAAACATCTATATGCCTTTCTCTTAGATGAATAACCAAGAAATATTCCTTTATCACTTGTAGGATCAAATTTGCCAATATACTCATCTCTTCTGATATAACATTTACTTCCAAAAATTCTGAAATATTTAAGAGTAGGAGTATTACCAAACCATAGTTCATGAGGGGTCTTACTAGTTTCACCTTTGATGTGAACTTTGTTGAATGTATAGATTGCTGTGCTACTGCTTCTCTCCAATACACATGTGGTAAATTTGGTTTTGATAACATACTTCTTGCTGCATCCAAGATAGTTTTGTTTTTCCTTTCAATAACTCCATTTTGCTATGGTGTCCGAGGTGTTGATAGCTCTCTTCTAATTCCATTCACTTCATAGGATGTATTAAAGTCCTTAGATGTGAATTCTCCTCTTTGATCTGATCTTAAGCATTTGATTTTCTTACCAGTTTCATTTTCAACCATTGCTTTGAATAGTTTGAACTTTCCAAGTGCTTCTGATTTTTCTCTAAGAAAAGTAACCCAACACATTCTAGAATAGTCTTCAATGATTAGCATGAAATATCTGTCACGTTGTAAGCTTTTAGTTCTAGCTAGACCACATAAATCAGTGTGAATCAAATCAAGAGCATTATTGGATTTTTCTAGAATACTTTTGAAACTAGCTCTAACTTGTTTTCCAAATTGACATTCCTTACATATTGTATTCTAAGGTTTGACAATTTTAGGTAGATCTCTAACTGCCTTAGTAGTACTGACCTTTACCATGCAATCAAAGTTTACATGACAAAGTCTCTTATGCCATAACCAACTTTCATCTATATGTGCAATCAAGCATGTCTTTTCACTATTATTCAAATGAAAGATATTACCTCTAGTTTGATTACCGGTTGCAATTTCAAACTAGTTCTATTCATGATTTTGCATTTTCCATTTTTAAATTGTAGTTGAAATCCTTTCTCAACTAATTGACCAACACTTAAAAGATTATTCTTTAATCCTTCAACATAGTAAACATTGTTAGTGTTATGCTTACCATCAAGAGATATTGTACCCTTACCTTTGATTGAATAGGCTTTGTCATCTCCAAATCTTACTAAACCTCCATTGTATTCTTGAAAGTTCAAGAATTTACCTTTGTCTCCTATCATATGATGTGAGCATCCCGAGTCAATGATCCATTCATCCTTTACTTCAACTTTAGCTGCTAGGGCTTGTTCTACCGGTTGAACAGTAGGGGCTGATTGATCTTCTGTTATAGCAACAAAAACCCATCCATTGTCTATCGGATCCTCATCAGAATCCTTAGTCACACCTTCATTAGCAATGTAACAAGATTTGTCTTTGTTCTTCCCAAATCTGTATCTCTGATATTCAGGATTAGGCTTGTATGTTCTTCTAACTTCTTCTCTTAGTCTAGCATGTCTATCAGGGAATCTCGAAGCCATATGACCAATCTTATTGCAGTTAAAACATTCAAAGGGTGCTTTACCTTCATACTTACTTCCAATTTGACCTTTAGGCATTTTCCTTCCAAATAGTGCTTCAAGTTCTTCAAGTTCTTCATTTTCTTTCCCGCCTTCTTCAAGTTCTCTTGCATAAAAGGTTTTCCAATCAAATTTGTCAAATGATGGAGTAGATGATGTTGATGCTTTAAAGGCTAAATCTGTCTTAATAGAAGCATCAGGACCAAATTCTTCAATTTCAAAAGCTGAAAGTTTCCCAATCAATGTGTCCCTAGTTACTGATGTATTAAGCATTGTTCTTAACTCATTTATAGCAGCAACCTTCGTTTTATATGCCGGTGGCAATCCTCTTAAAATTTTTGAAACAATTTCATCCTCACTTAAGGTTCCTCCACAACATTTAATACCCAAAACAATTTCATTTACTCTTTCCATAAAAGTAGAAATCCTTTCATCTTCTTCCATTTTTAGATGTTCATACCTGACCCAGAAGCTTTCAATTTTTGCAATTTTGACTATGGAATCTCCTTCATTCAGTGTTTCCAAATGATTCCAAATAACTTTAGCAATAGACCTATCTAATAATCCCATGATTTGTTGATCTAATAATATGGTCAAAAGTGCTTCTCTTGCTTTGCAATCATTTTCCTCATCTTTAGCCAAGGTAGTTGGACTGGGCTGACCAGGTACAACAGTAGTGTAACCTTTCTTTGTAACTTCCTAGATGTCTTTACCAATGTAGTTTAGATATGTCTCCATTCTGATCTTCCATATACCATAGTTGGTTCCATCAATTTTAGGACTGTCCTTCTTGAAATAATTAGTAGACATTGGATCTCCTCAATTTGTTAAACTTCTGCAAAAGAGGACTAGGATCTGATACCAATTGTTAGGTCCCAGAGACAACTGAGAGGGGGGGGGGGGGTGAATTAGTTGTCAAATCAACTCAAACCAAAAGCAACTTAACCAACTTAATGCTTAATACCGGTAAACCAGTTGAGTATGTCGGTAGATAGTTTTAACAGTTAATTGCTGTACCGGTAAAGATTAATGCATGAAACATAAACACAAAGTCATCCACAACACATGACACCAATATTTGTACATGGAAACCCTGTAAGGGGAAAAACCACTGTGGGAAACCTTACCCACAATCAGATGATACTACAATAGATAGTAAGTGTACATAAATGGGGTCTGCATATGCAGAAAGGCCAACAGCCTAGAGCTCACTGCTCAATCACAAAATGGGAGTCTCACTGACTACAGTTAGATGGTTAAATCCAATAAGAATGTACTACACAAAATATCATCTTCATATGCTGGATTCAGTACCGGTGTAATGCTGATATGATTTCACAAAAACCTAGCTTCACCTTCAAATGATGTTTGTGTGTATTGCATTGCTTAATCTCACATATACCTTCACACAATTCTTTTTCACATCTTCACACTTGATCTTACAAATAAGATCTTACCTTTATACCATAACCTAAGACCAATTTTAGTAGGTCGGCTCTACAAGATATTACAATAAAAACATTTTACAAATAATATAATATCCGATGCAATAACCGATTGAACATGTCGGCTTAATGCATTTGCAATAATAATTAATCATTTTCATAGCGTGCCATGCTGATCTGGAAAAGACAAACCTACCAGTGTAACCCTACGTAACCCTGGACCTATTTGCCGGTAAAAGAAAATATGCAAATATGAATATACCAATGATTAATTCATTAAGATAAGATGTCCACACAATGTCTTCGATATTACCAAGTGTCTTCCATATCATTTCAAGTGTCGGTGATCATTATATCTTGTCGGTGAACCATACACCAGTAACTGTGCAATAGTTACTTGCTTGTCGGTGAATGCTGCTGAATCTCCAAAGTGCTAGTGTTTTAGTAGGTGTTGACATCAATGATAAAACCATACCAAAATACCAACAGGATAGTAATCGGATACTAGAAAGTGACTCAGAGACTGACTCACATGAATGGGAGTTTGATTCCCTCCAGCTAATCACTTCAGAGGAGAAAAACACATCACTACCTCCACCTTGCAAAGACATCCCTATTTATAGAGAAGCACATATAAAGACCTCTTGGGTTCCTGAGTTGGAAACATCTTCCACAGACCCTACATCCCATCCTATGCCTGATTCTGACAGGGAGAGTACCATCAACGACCTTTACCACAATGTCTTAACCCTCACTGACACATCTAACGAACTTAACCTAATCGATGAGGTAATGCCCATTATCCATCCCGAACTCATCGAATGGAACCAACCTAATCCCTTATGTCTTGACCATTTCCAAAATGATGAGGCAATCATTGACTTTTTGGAACTACGGGATAACATTCCAAGCGGGGATCACAAAGCTAGATTTCCATAGAACTTAATAGCACAACATACTTTGGGGCAGATGGCAAACCTTTCAGCTGCAAAAATATAACACTCAAACATGGATCTTCTAGTGAAAACCACACCATGGCACTGTTTGATCCAACAAAAGTAAAAAGAAAGAGCGTATCTAATGGTGAAAACCTCTCTAAGGCATCGGCGGATGAAAGGTTTGACATTCTCCTTGCTAGTACACAATAGGAATGATCAACAATTCTCATCAAATAAACAAAAGAATACAACATGGGGACTCCTGAAACTCCCCACCACATACATCTGGCATCTCTTCTAACTCTAGAGGAATAGCCTAAATTTGTAGAGTTCTTTCAAAAGCATCAGATGAACTTTGCATGGTCATATGCAGACATGTCTGGGCTTGATCCTGATTTAGTCATGCATCACCTCACCATAGCAGAAGGAGCCAAACCTGTCAAGCAAAAGCTTCGCAAGATGCATCCTCAGATTGCAGTACTAGTCAAAGTAGAACTCAAGAAACTCCTAGATGTTGGTTTTATTAGACCAATTGATTATGCAGATTGGATATCCAATATTATGCCTATTGGCAAACCAAATGGGGGCATCCATATTTGTACTAACTTTAGAGATCTGAATAAGGCCTATCCTAAGGATGACTTCCCCCTACCAAACATCGACATCATAGTAGACCTAACAGCAGGACATGCCATGCTTTCACTCATGGATGGCTTTTCAGGATACAATCAGATAAAGATTGCACCAGATGATCAACATAAGATAGCCTTCACATGTCCGTGGGGCACATACTACTGGAATGTAATGCCTTTTGGTCTCAAGAATGCAAGAGTGACCTATCAACGAGAAATGACCACCATATTCCATGACATGATGCATACTATAATGGAATATTATGTTGATGACTTACTAGCAAAATCACTCACCAGAGAAGGTCATCTAGACATATTAGATAAAATCTTTGATAGACTGGAACAATATCATGTTCGATTCAACCCAAAGAAATGTGTCTTTGGAGTAACCTTAGGGAAGCTTCTAGGATACATTATCTCAAGCAAAGGCATTGAGGTCGATCGAGAAAAAGTCAAGGCAATCATGGACATGCCACCTCCAAAGAACATCAGTTAGCTAAGGACATTACAAGGATGGCTACAATCCATCCGAAGATTCATTGCACAATTGGAAGATAAGTGTCACCCCTTTTCACATCTGCTACACAAAAACATCCACTTTCAATGGGATGCCAGATGCCAACAAGCATTCTAGATTCTTAAAGACTATCTCATGAATACACCGTTGTTGATCCCACCAAATCCAAGTAGACCTCTATTACTCTATATATCAGCAACAAATATGGCATTGGGTGTACTATTGGCACAACTCAATGTAGAAGGGAAAGAGTGCATTGTTTACTACATCTCTTGCACACTGGTTGGCTATGAACTCAACTACACACCTATTGAGTGAGCTTGCCTAGCAGTAATCTTGGCAGCCACTAAACTGAGGCACTATCTTTTAACACACATTGTACATCTCATTACAAAGATTGATCCACTCAAATACTTACTCAGTAAAGAAGCATTGACAGGCCGCTTGGCCAAATGGGTGATGATTCTTAGTGAATTTGACATCGAGTATGTAGACCGTAAAGCTATTAAGGGTCAAGTCATTGTAGATCAGTTGGCTGATGTACCACTCATTAGTAATCATCCTCTCATTTCCAATTTTTCAGATGAAGAGATATTCATGATCACAACAGCACAACCATGGAAGCTATACTTTGATGGTTCATACACTAGGGATGGCTTGGGGGTAGGCATTCTGTTTATCACACCTCAAGGTGACAACATCTTGAAGTCTTACATGCTCACCTTTCCATGCACAAACAACATAGCTGAATATGAGGCCTTGATCACGGGACTCAGGGTAGCCGTACAATGGAAATTAGAAGAACTACAAGTATATGGTGACTCTTAATTGGTCATTCAACAAGCAACTGATGAATATCATACTAAAGATGACAAACTCATGCCATACAAACAAATGGTGGAGAAATTAAAGGCATCATTCACTACTATCACCTTTGAGCAGATACCAAGAGATCAGAATCGAGCTACTAACGCTATGGCTACCATTGCATCTCTCCTAGATCTTCCACAGAATTCAACATGCTACGAGTTCTTGGTATAACAACTTTGGATTTCCGCTTATGATATCCCCGAATCCGAGATGATCTGTCGCCTTATCAGTTCCGAATCCCCATGGTACGGTGAATTCTACACCTACCTCCGTGATCACACCCTTCCTCCTAACCAATTGAATAACCAATGTAAAACTTTCATTTGCCAAACTACTCAATATACCATTATTGCTGAGACCCTATACCGACACAGTCTCGATGGTACTCTCCTTCGATGTCTGGAACAGGATGAGATAACAAAGGCCTTGGAAGAGGTACATGAAGGAATTTGTGGAACTCATGCAAGCGGTCTGTCACTCACCAAGAAACTCCTACACACTGGATACTATTGGCCATCTATGGAAAAAGACTCCTACTACTTTGTCAGAAAGTGCAAGAAATGCCAAGTTCATGGAGACCTGATACATGCACTGGCACAGGAATTGCAACCAATCACAACACCATGGCCTTTTTGTCAATGGGGCCTTGACCTTGTGGGTAAAATTCATCCATCTTCATCCAACGGCCACAAATTCATTATTACCACCACCGAATACTTCACAAAGTGGATTGAAGCTGTTCCACTTACCCAAGTCACCAGCAAGCAGATCGCCTCAGTCATCCTCAATTACATCATCTGCTGGTATGGTGTACCCATGTCCATCATCATAGATAACGGTCTTCCTTTCAAAAATCAGGATGTCCGTGAACTCTGTGAGAAATTTCACATCCAACATCATTTTCCCACTCCCTATTACCCATAAGGCAATGGTCAGGCTGAAGCATCAAACAAAAACATATTAAGAATCCTTAAGAAGATAGTCAATGATGCCGATCGTGATTGGCATGTTCAATTGAATCCAGCACTATGGGCATATCGAACTAGCATTCGAACCCCTACAGGCGCAACTCCCTACTCATTGGTCTATGGTGCAGAAGCTATTCTACCTATTGAGATTGAGATACCATCACTACGGGTTTCCTTGCATAATCTCATCGATGATGAAGCATACAGAGTATCCTGTCTCTGAAACTTAGAGCTACTTGATGAGAAGCAACAAGCTGCATACAATCACCTCAAGACTTATCAACAGCGCATGAGTAGAAGCTATAATCATCAAGTTAGACCTCATACGTTCAAGGTAGGTGATCTTTTTCTTTGAGAAAATCCTCATAACCAACCAAATTGAGAACATCAGGGAAAGTTTGAATCAAATTGGCTGGGTCCATATGTTATCACTATTGTATTTGGGTCTGGGGCATATCAGTTGGCTACTTCAGAAGGAGAACCGGTAGCAGATCTGATCAACAACATGCACCTCAAACAGTTTTATACATAAGTTGCACAGAGCATCAGGCTCCCATGCATACTAACAAAAATACCAAAAACATCCAGATAAAGGTCTAGAAGAAACATATAAAAACATCAAAATAGTAAAGAAAAATCATGCATCCAAACAGTGAACAACCACTCCAGTGGCACCTTGGGTAAGTGAGATGGTGAAAACCTGGCAAACAGGTGCCACTCGTAGCAGCTATGGCTCCATTGTCTTTTAGGCTTGTTGTGATCACATCCACTACATTCATTCATCCATCTGCCCAAACCATGGCTCATTATTGATCTGCAAATAAGGATAGTACTTCATGCATCTTGCATCCCACTTTTTCATAGTCATGTCTAAACTAGGGGCAATGCCCTTAACTTATTGATGGAAGTGGATTCTACATTGTTTTGTGATTCATTAAGTTCAACATTCAAAACTATCTTGCAAAATCCAAAAACATTCAAAAAAATCATCAAAATACCAAAAACATTCAAAACTATCTCGCAAAATCCAAAAACATCAGAAAACATCAAAAATCACACAAAAACATGGCAACACATTGTACATACTCATCCAAGCAGATACCAAACAAGCATTGAAAAATACTTGCACGATGATCACTTCTCAAAATCAACCAAACAATCAACATCAACACTCAAACTGTCTTCAACAAGGATGCATCCTTCCTTACCAAACCAAAGACAAAATGAGGTTTTCTTTGACAAGAAAATTTTGTTTAAGCTATCAAATACTTGGTTGATTTGTGGATTATTTATTCCTATCAGGTTCCTATAGCATTGTTTGTGTATCTTCTGTGAATTATTTTGATGAAGTTCGGGGGCATGTACTAATGGTGTCTATGTGGGAAGTTCACTAAGCTACATGATCTTATGCAAAATGCAGTCATAGATCACTACGGCTTGTTGACTATAGCATATAACACGACCATATGAGCATGAACCATTACCAAGGATCCATATTCTTTATTCTTTATGTACATACTATTTTCTTACAAGAAAAATGCTCCTTCTCTGGTTCCTCCTACCTCATCCAATTTGGATAAAGGTCTTTGTCTCTTATTAAGGTATGAAGTTGTCTCAGGATATGATCAACCCAAGATCAAGGAGGACAATCCAAGTCATGCATGAACAAAGATGATCCTTGTCTATTCCGCAAGAAATATTCTGGTCAACTTGACCCATTATATCAAGTTGTTTGTATTAACTTGCTATATCAAACTCCATGTAAGAAATACTCCGGTCATCTTGAATCATTATGTCAAGTTGCTTGTATTTTCTTACAACATTTTAAAGCTCGATGATGAAAACTAAAGCAGTATGGATCGTCATTTCATCTCAGCTATTTATATTGCATTCCGTAGCATACTGTCCATCCATCTACTCACTTATTTACATAATTTTGCATGCGAGTGTGTACAAAGTTAAAAATGAGCAGTTCTGCAAAAAATTGAGCTAGTTTTTGGATACAATCATGACTGAGTACTTTGATACATCATCAGTGCATCATGCAAAGTATAAACAACCTTGCATTCATCTATCATGATCATATCATCATCATTACATTTAGTTGCATATTGCATCAAGTACATTTCATATCATTTTAGTTGTTTAAAATGCATATAGTTCATTATCATTTATTAACATTAGTCTTCTTATATCATTTCATCATTGCATAATCATGATGTTTAGATTCATTCATATAAATCCAATCATCCTTGATTGTATTAGCCATTTACAATGCATTCATTTAGTGTCAGTTATCAATTATCATTTTATCATCCTTTATTATCCTTTATCATTTATTGTTGCATACATTCATTTATCTATTCATTAGTTAAAAAGTGCATTCATTCATCCATTATTAGTGTCTTATTATACTCATTTTTAGGATTCATTTAAATTGCATTCATTATCCCTTTTTAATTGCATTAAGGTGTAGTTATTAACCATAAGTTGCATTATCATCACATTGTCATTTTACTTAAATCATCTTTGGGCATTTGGAATCATAAAAACCTTTTGTTTCCAACATTGGTTCGTACATTATAAACATATGCATTCATATAGAAATAATCATTTAAACATTTGTACTTTACATTTGTTTATCCATGTTACATTCATTTTTCAACTAGATAGATACATATCCATAAAAAGAATCATTCATTCAAAGCATTGCATTAACATCATTGCATATCATTATCTCATCCTTGTATTAATATAAAGTACAAGATACTATCATAATCATCATTTTATTATGAATACATCATCATCATGACATTACATACATAAAGCAATACATCAAAGAAAGCATGCACACATATATAAACCTGCATTCATATGTTAGTATCCAACATGCATATAGACATCATGTAAGCATAAATCATCATAAAAACATGCATATAGGAATCATCTCATAAATGCATACATATACAAGTATCCATCTACGGTATAAACTCCATACATATCAAAATGTATATCATAAAAAACATGGGATCTCCTCATATATATATCATCTCATGTATCAGAGTACAACGAAGTCCAAAAAATCGGCTACCAAGAGCCATCCAAGACATAGTCCAAAATGACAATATCAAAATACATACAAAATGCTCTCTCAGATGCCACTCTAACTAGATGCTGCATCACCATCACCACCTTCTCCCCCACTAGTCCCTGCACCATTTGATCTATCTCTCTTTGGAGGCCCCATCAAACCCCCACTAGCTCCTGCATCACATGACCTATCTCTCCGTAGAGGACCCATCACACCCCCACTGCTCTGCATCCTCTAAGACCACTCTGACCTAGTCTGTCGCATCTATGAATAGCTCAGTGCTCACTGACTAGCTGGCACCACCTACTCATATAATCCCCACCAATACTCTATCTTAGCCTGTGCACATCCAAACTGTCTCATCACCTCCCCAGTAGGACCCTGTGCTCCTACTCCAACCCGGACTCTCTCCTATAGTTCTGCTAATCTCTCCACCGCACTATCCCTCTCTTGCAGAACTACAATCAACTCTGACTCTCATGCAAATAGCTGCACATCTCTCACTGCCACCTCTGCCTCCAGATCCTCTACCTATGTCTCAGCTACTGTCAGTCAAGTCTGCAAATGTAATAGCATATGATCCCATAGATCACCACCCCCTATCGCTCCCTCCCCTCTATCCATCGGTATCTCCCTCTCCATACCTCAGCCACCTAATTTGACTCCTCTCGGCATCAACGGTCCCTATGATATCCATAGTGGCAATCTGCCTCTCCCTCTCCGCTGGACCCGACCACCTAAGCCACCTCCTCTGCCACCTCCAACACCTAAGCCACCTCTTCCACCACCTGCACCATCTCCCCCTCCTCCTCCTCCACTATCCCCCCTCCTCCTCCTCCTCCACCACCATCCCCCCTCCCTCATCCACCTATCATCAGTCCTCGACCTCCTCCTCTCCTTCGTCTTCATCCCCTCTCCTCAAAATTGAGAATTGGCTATACCGGATTTGATATCCGAGGAATTGGATGAGCCGCCATATACTGTGTATACTCCTTTGACACTCTTGCATCTACCACCCTCAGTCGTATGTCCCATGGTCTCACCTCAAGCATCCGGAACTCTACCAATGCCTGATCATAAGGAAGTACTGGCCCCCATGCATATCTCTCTCAGACCACTCTGGTGTACTCCCCTAATCCCCTCGGCAATCCTTGCTGATGTCCAAATTGTCTCATCACTCTGCCCGACACCTATCTCTCTACATCATAACATGTCCTCCCAATGAGGAATCAAGTCATGAATACATATGGTAATGCCTCTGTATCATCCTCCTTGGGCTCGTACTCTATGTACGGTCTCCAAATAAATTCATCCATGTCATCCAGTGCCCGCCGCCACCACTTTAACTTCCCCAGGTGGGGCTGACTCATCATACTGCTGTACATGAATATATAGGGCTGGTCAACTGCCCGAAATCTAAGACTCACTGGTTGCATAACTAGTAAGTTCTCTCATGCCCATCTATGTAGGCAGTGTCACTCCCACTGCCAAGGAGCCTCTCCCGCAATACACTACCTCATGCAGCTCCTGATATATGTGCGCTAACACACACGGTCCCCAAGCAAATTGGGTCCCCTCTATCATCATCTGCTCTATCACCTGCCCCCGACCAATGGCCAGACCATGTGATTGTCTATCCGGACACAGTAGCCCTCTCAAGCTCCTAGACAAAACTGCTGGTAATGGCTCGTACAAGGCTGTGATATCCTCCCAGGCTATCGAACCATCATCAATATACATGTCCTCCTTGAAGAATCTCTGCACCACTAGAGTCCCCCATGACCTATCATATGTGACCAGCTCACCCCGAATGGGAATATGCAGGATGCACCACACATCCTCTAGTGTCATAGTCATCTCCCCCTGTGCTAAGTGAAACATGCAGGTCTCACTGTGCCAACGCTCTGCCAAGGCTGTAATCAAATCGTGATTCATTTGAATCACGGGCATATGCATCATATCATACAACCCAGTCAGTGCAATGCAATCAATCTTGACCTCTATCAGTCGATCATGTAGCCCCTGTATAGCCAGATGTCTCTCGTGCAACTCTAAGACGTGTAGATCCTCCTGCACACGTGCATCGATCAATCATCATCAGTTGTTTTATTTCAAACTTTCTAAAAGTTTAAACCTAGACTATCAACAGTTACTTTGATAAAGTATCTTCGGGTCTCAACAGGCAAGCAATCAGGGCACACCTAGACTTCAACAGGCATTTATCCTAATGACCTAAGTCTCATTAGGGCTACTATGGTTCAAAACAACTCTCACTTCACATCCCTATCCATCCATCATTGGCATCAAGAGATTTTTATTCACACAAACTTGGGCATCTATTTTCCTAAACAAAAGCGCTATCTTGCAAACAATAGCACTTTTTTTTAAACAATAGCGCTAATACCCTAACCAAAGTGCTTAATCAACCATACAAAAGCACTCAAATTACAAAAGCGCTACACAAGCTACACAATAGTTAACATCACAAGCGCTCAATTGACCCCTCAAGAGTGCTAAACAGACAATAACGCTCAAACATCCATACAATAGCACTCATATTTATACAAACACTCAAACAATAGCACAATAACGCCATTACGGCACAAAAATGCTAATTAATTGGAAAACAATGCCAAAACATAGTTTCAATGCTATTGTCCTAACTCAACTTGGACTCAACAAAAAACATGTCAAAAATGCATAAAATTCAAAATTTCAAATTTGCATACCACTGCTCCGTAGTCCTCTGGCCGCTGGAATCGATGGACTCACTCAAATCAGTGCTCTGCAATGGGTACCGGCATCCTGATTGCTGCTTGCTCCTCCAAAATGTCACTATCAGAGCTTCGAATTCACTATGGTCGCAGTAACAAATGACCCTGTTTTCACCCCTTTCTCCCCATATAAACCCTTCACCGTACCCCTAACTTTCCCCCGCTCACCGTCATGGTCGCCGTGAACTTCCTGAGCCTCCCATTTCTCCATTTTATCTCCAATTTCTTCTATTTTTCACTAGTATTGTTAAATTTTTCTCTTCTATCACCCTACCAATTTTCATGTTTTTTCAAGAGATCACTTGATTTTTCAAAATTTATCCGCCCATCCCTCGAGGGGGCATACCACCCACTAAATTAACATTTATGGAGCTTTTCTTCGCACTTATTTTTCTTTCTTTGAAACAACACGATAAACCACACTGTCTCAAACAGGGGCAAATGTAGTCACATAAATCTGTCTAGCTTAATTAAATGAATATTCCCTATTTATTTGATTAAAAATCCACTAAGCCATTAGTTAATTAAATTAATATTTAATTAATTCATCTTCAAACATTCTCCTATTAATTAAATAAATTATTCAATTTATTTTAATTCATTCATTAAACCAAATTCACAATCAATTAAATGAATAAATCATATTTATTCATTTTAATCCCCTTTTCCTCTTTTAAATAAATTAAATAAAACATTTATTTAAATCATAAATCCCCCCACTTGCATTTTCTTACAAATGCAACTTGCACACATTTATTGAAATAAATTAATGTATTTGTGTGCAAGTTTGGAACCCCATACGCATCCATAGTGCAAAAAGCTATTGAGAGCTACACTTCAATCTCAAACCTCCATAAGCATCCATAGTGCAAAAAGTTGTTGAGAGCTACACTAGTTTGGAACTTGGAGAGGAGAGGAACAAAGGAGAAGGAGCTAAGAGCATGTTAGGAGGTATTTGAAGATGCCTCATCATATTTACTCTCCTAGTTAAATATTCTTTCATGATTTTAGTATCTCTTTTGATATGCCTGTTTAGAATAACCTTTTGTGGCTAACACTAATGTTTTGCTCTTGTGTGTGTGTGTGTTGTCCTCAAATAGATTTTCTAACCCTTTTTGCAGAGCATCAAGTTGTCTAACAAATTCAAACCAAAAACAATTAAACCAATTTAAAGTTTAATACCGGTAAACCATTCTAATATGCCGGTAGACAGTTTTATTAGTTAATTGTAATACTGTTTAGGATTAATGCAAGAAACAAAATGACAAAGTCATCCACAACACACAACACCAATATTTGTACGTGGAAACCCTATAAGGGGAAAAACCATGGTGGGAAACCTTAACCACAAAAGATGATACTACTACAGATAGTAAGTGTATACAAATGGGGTCTACACATGCAGAAAGGCCAAGCGCCTATAACTCACTGCTCAAACACAAAATGGGAGTCACACTAACTACAACTAAATGGTTAAATCCAATAAGAATGTACTGCTCAAAATAGCATCTTCATATGCTGGATTCAGTACCGGTGTAGTTCTAATATGCTTTCATAAAAACCTTCCTTCATCTTCAAATGATGTCTGCATGTATAGCTCTGCTTATTCTCGCATATACCTTCACACAATCCTTTTTCAAATTCCACATTCGATCTTACAAATAAGATCTTACATTTATACCATACCCTAAGACCAATTTTAGTAGGTCGGCTCTAAAGGATAATATAATAAAATCATTTTACAAATAAATTAATACCCAATGCAATAATCGATTCACCATGTCGGCTTAATGCAATTACAACAATAATAAGTCATCTTCATAGCGTGCCATGCTGATCTAGAAAAGATAAACCTGTTGGTGTATAACCTGGACCTATTTGCCAGTAACAACAAATATGCAAATATGAATATGCCAATTAACAAAACTCCAAGACAAGGTGTCCACATGACGTCTTCAACATAACCAAGTGTTTTCGATGCCCTTCCAAGTGTTGGTGTTCATTATATCCTGCCGGTGTACCAGATACCGGTGACTGTGCATAAGTCACTTGCTTGTCGGTGAATGTTGCTGATTCTCCAAAGTGCCAGAGTTGAGACGTGTTTAGTAGGTGTTGACATTAATGACAAAACCATACCAAAATACCAACACAATCCCCTTCAAACATCTGGAAATTCTCTTCACAACAATAATATGAGTCTCTTTAGGATCAGCTTGAAATCTGGCACAAAGACAAACAACATGCATAATATCTAGTCTAGTATGAGTTAAGTACAACAATCCACCAACCATAGATCTATACAAAGTCTAATTAACTTTCCAAGATTCATCATTCTTAGATAGCTTGCATCTAATCACCATAGGAGTTCCAACAGGTTTAGAATGAGCTAATCCACATGTTTTCAACAATTCCTTCACATACTTAGATTAAGAAATGAAAATATGTTTGCCAGTCTAAGTAATCTACAATCTTAAGAAGAATTTCATTTCACCAATCATAGACATCTCAAATTCCTTTTGCATATCATCAACAAAACTCATACTCAAATCATCATCTCCTCCAAAAATGATATCATAAACAAAGACTTCAACAATCAAAATGTTATCATTATCAACCTTAAAGTATAAGTTACTGTCAGGAGTACCTTTATAGAAACCCAATTTCAACAAATACTTATCCAATCTAGCATACCAGGCTCTAGGGGCTTTCTTAAGTCCATACAATACTTTCTTCAATTTGCATACCATTTCTCCTTCATCTGATAAAGAAAATCCATCTGGTTGCTCAATGTAGACTTCTTCTTCAAGATCACCATTAAAAAAGGCTGACTTGACATCCATCCGATATACCTTGAAGTTAGTATAAGCAACATATGCAAGCAACAATCTAACAACTTTAATTTTAGCCACATGAGCAAAGGTCTCCTCATAATCAATTCCTTCCATTTGAGAAAACCCTTTACATACCAATCTTGCTTTGTTTCTGACGACTTCACCAGCTTCATTCAGTTTATTCTGAAACACCCATTTAGTACCAATTAGATTCTTGTCTTTAGGTCTCAGAACAAGCTCTCAATTGTTATTCTTTTTAGTCTGATTCAACTCTTCTTCCATTTCTTTTATCCAATTCTCATCTTTACATTCTTATGCAACATCTTTAGGCTCAATATTTGAAATAAAGCACATCTCTTCAACAACAATCCTTCTCCTAGTCATCACACCTTTATTATTATCACCAATAATATGATTTTTTGAATGATTCAATCTTACATACCTCAGAGTCTTTTGATTGTTCTGATTCTGAGGCTCTTGCACTTCTTCACCGACAACATCAATATCCAGATTAATTGTCTCCACCAGATCATTTTGCTTCAAGATCTCAGTCTGCATAAGCTTAGGAAAAATATCTTCATCATCAAAATCACAACCGCATGCTCTTATATGTTTTCCAAGACATTCATCAGCCTTCACATTTGCACTCTCCACTATCATCTTAGCCTATTATTGTAACACCTGTAGGCCTTTCTCTTAGTAGAATACCCCCAAAATATTCCTTCATCACATCTTGCATCAAACTTTCCTATATCCTCATCTCTCTTGATATAACATTTACTTCCAAAAACTTTGAAATATCTAACTGTAGGAACATGACCAAACCATAGCTCATAAGGAGTCTTACTGGAATCACGTTTAATATGCACTCAGTTGAATGTGTAAACAATAGTGCTAACAACTTCTCTCCAAAAAGTCTATGAAATATTTCCTTCAATCAACATAGTTCTGCCAACATCCAAAATAGTTCTTTTCTTCCTTTCAACAACTCCATTCTGCTGAGGGGTTCTAGCCTCTAGAAGTAGATAATTGTCTTCTAATTCCATTCCTCTCACAGAATGTATCAAACTCTCCTAATGTAAGTTATCCTCTATCAAATCTCAGGCATTTAAGCTTCAACCCTATCTTAGTCTCCACTTTGACTTTGAATATCATGAATTTCTCCAACACTTTTGATTTCTCCCTTAGAAAGGTAACCCACATCATCCTAGAACAATCATCAATCAACAACATGAAATATATGTCATCTTGCATGCTTATCACTCTTGTAGGACCACATAAGTTAGTATGCATTAGATCTTACAATCCATTAGATGAATACAACTTACTCTTAAATGAAGTTCTTGTTTGTTTTCCCATCTAACATTCCTTACATACCGGATTAGCACATTTCACAATTGTAGGCAAATCTCTAAAAAATTGAGTAGAACTTATCCTTACCATGAAATAAAAATTAACATGACATATCCTCCTATGACATAACCAACTTTCATCAATCCGAGCAATCAAACAACTTTTCTCACTAGCATTCAAGTCAAAGATATTACCTTTAGTCTTAGTCCCTAATACAATCTCTACACTGGAGGCATTTAGGATCTTACATTTACCATTCTTGAATTGAAAATCATATCCCTTGTCAACCATCTATCCAACACTCAAAATATTATGCTTCAAACCTTCAACATACAAGACATCATCAGTATTATGTTTACCATTAAAAGATATAGAACCTCTACCACGAATCACACAAGCTTTATCATCTCCAAATCTCACTATTCCACCATTATACCTTCCATACTCACAAATTTGCTTTTATCATGTGTCATATGATGTGAACAACCATTGACAATTACCTATTAATCTTTCTCTTCAATATTAGCAGCCAAATTGTTTTCCTCAATAATGTAGCTTGTAGGATTCACTGGTACTGGATCATCTTCCTTGATAGAAATAAATATAAATTCATCTTCTAAATTCCCATTCTCTAATTCTTGATCTGTTACACCTTTATTAGCAACATAATAGCATCTCTTTTGATTTCTGTACTCCTGGTAGGACTTATAGGGCTTATCATTCTTATCATGCTTCTCATATCTATCATACTTGTCAGATCTATCATGTCTCTCAAATTTATCATGCTTATCATATCTAGACATCCTCTTAGGGCACCTAGAATAAAAAAATCCTATCTTATTACAAGAGAAAAATTTCAAAGGTAACTTTCTATCATACTTATTGGCTCCTTTAGGCAATCTCCCAGCAATAAGGGATTCAAGATCATCCACTTCTCTTTCTTGCTCTTCCATCTCTCTCTTTTCTCTTTCATATCTAGATACCCAACATGAACGTTCTCCCAAATTATACTTCTGCTTCTCGGATACAGAGGCTCTGAATGCAGTCTTGAGTTTACCATGTGATTCTCCAAATTCACTCAAGTCAAATGCATTGAGCTTTCCAACCAACATATCTCTGGTCACTATAGTCATACTCTGGATTTCATCAATAGTAGCTACTTTATGTTTGTAAGTAGGAGGCAATGATCTCAACACCTTAGCAATAATCTCATCTTCTTCAAGAGTTCCACTGGTGCATTTGATGTTCATGACAAGCTCATTCACCTTAGCCATAAAGGATGTTATGTTTTCATCTTCTCCCATCTTCAATGCTTCATATTTCCCTTTCAAGCTCTGCAACTTAGCAACTTGAACTTGCACATATCCTTCATACAAGGTTTCTAGCTTCTTCCATATCTCATGTGTAGTATTCAAGCACATCACATTTGTCATCTTTGAATCGGTCAAGGCACTCAACAATGCTTCCTTAGCTCTTATGTTATGTTCACCATCCTTGATCTCAACAGTAGTAACCGGTCCATTCTAAGGAACATTATAGATATTCTTTGTAATCTTCCAATACTCATCTCCAAGACACTTGAAATGAACTTCCATCCAATATAATTGTTTCCATCAAGTCTCAAACTCTCCTTCTTGAACACATAAGTTTCCATCACGGATCTCCTCAAGCGGTTAAACTTCTTCTGGAGGATTTATCTCTGATACAAATTGTTGGAAACAACAATGAAGGAAAACTGAGAGAGGGGGTGAATCATTTTTCACCGGATTAGACCAATTAAGCACAATCTCAGATTTCAATCAACTATAGCAAGAATAAAGATAGACATAATAACAACAACACACATAACACCAAGATTCTGACATGGAAAAATTGGTTAAGGGAAAAACCACGGTGGGAACCTACCCACAATAAGATGATACTCTATAGTAGTATGTGTAAATATTACAATGGGGAATGTACATGCATTCAGGCACACTAACCTTAGCTCACTACTTAAGATATAATAACCCAGAAGAATCCAACCCTCAGGGAAGGTTCACTACCTTACAATAATGATTGGACTATACTCTGGATTACATGAATTGCAAAAATAGCATCTGCTAATGCTTGATGATAGTTTCGGTTAAGCTCATTTGTCTGCTCTGCAACAATCTTTGCTCAATACACCATACTGAAGGATAAATTTTCTTATGTGAACATACACCACTCTATTGGCATTGTGTTTTCATTGATGTCAACCGGTATAGAAAGAAAACTGGTATGCGAATATTGTTGACATGCAACCATTGATGTCAACTAGTGTTGCAGGTCACTGGTAAAGAAAAGTATGTCATTCAGAGGAATGACCACTAGAGTTGTCAGTACACAAGTTAGTGTATGACTTGTGTGTGGATGAAATGGATAATTTATTGGTACAGTCTAACATCGGTAAGTAAAGGATGTCAACTTGTAAGAGTTGTGTTGACAGTGAGAACTTGCCAACTGGCAAGCATGTGCCTAACATATTAGCAAAAGGCTAGCCATTGAAGAAGGGTATACCGACATAAAGGGTGAAGTCATCCAATAGGACTCCCACCCGAAGGAGTTTAGACTGCTACAAGATAGTGAGGTAGAAAAAGGGGCTATCTATTGGGTTTTGTGTAGGATATGTATATGCTCACACAAGATGATCACACTTGTGCAATGCCAGTAGTGGATGTTAAGTGTGTGGTGGTTTACACCGGATCTACTGGTGAATCACTAAGATACCATAGGCGAATAAAATCAAAGATATGCACCAGATCAGAAAGTGTAGGCATGGTGTACTGTTGGGACAAAGGAAGGATCGTTGAGTTGATGATTTTGTCACTCTGACAAACCGGTGAGGATGTGACTCAATCAAATGATGCTTGAGGCTTTGCAGTAACACACATGGAATTATAAGGATGTAGATTGAAAAAGGCATCGCCTTAGTACATTATGTTGAAGAATAATGGCATGGAGTCATATAGGTGGTTACCAGTATGCAAAGAAGTGCAAAAGAAAAAGGCCCTCATTAGCTAATGATGAACATGATGCATGTAGTGAACCAACATGTTTGGATGACCAGGCAAAGGTACTACACTGGCAAGACCAAAAAGTCATTGGCAAGAAGGTTAACCAGTAAGGTGATTTGTGCCTATAGGTTTAGTGGACTGGTAAATGTATACCAGTTAAGTATGTGGTTAGTGACTAAGCATGAACCAAATCAATGAGCAGAGGTGGATACCAATAGTGATTCCACGTGGAGATGAAGTAGAAAACATACACGAATTGGTGGATGGAACATGCATAGGTCGGTGAAGTGAGGTCGGTAAGGTAGTTAGCGGTTGGTCTGATATTAATGGTGACTATGAAGCTCAAGGATTCACGACAGATGTTTTTGGCTCAAGATAAAATTGACAGTAGAGATCCAAGGCACATTGATTGTGCAGGTCAGGTTGGTAAAGGAAACAACTAAGCCATTTATGGCATTTGACCAAGGGATGAACCGACAGATTGAATGCAGAATGTCAAACATATAAAGCATGTTCTAGAAGGCATGAAAAATGGTGGATATGTGTAGGCAGACATATCTAAGTTGTGATCTGATCATATTTGATTGGATTTGATGTGCCTCGTGATTAGTGGAGAAAACCCTAAGGCACCAAGTTTGAATGTGGCTTTTGGTGGGAAGACTGGGCTATAAATATGCAAGCCAAAGATATTGTTAAGAGCTACTGGATAGGAGAAGATATAGCTGCTGGGAAGTAATTGAGTGTGGCATGAAAAAAGTTAGATCAGTCAAAGTAAAAATAGTAGAAGATAATAGTGATTGAGTGAGTGAAGGTTAAACTGGTGATAAGGTTTAACAAAGGGTTTAACTGGTATGGTTTGAGCAACTGGTAAAGCATCTAGATTGCATCAAAGAAGATAACCGGTAGGTGCTCGTACCGTCAGGAAGATAGTAGGGGGTGTTGAAGTGTAGAACAGTGAAGGAGAGATCTGCAAAAGAAGATGTAGAGCAAGGTAACCGGTAGAGTGTAAACCAGTAAAGAAACAACATAGAGAAGTGAACCAATGTAGCAGAGAAGGTGTCTCACCTGTAGAGTGAAGTATATGAAATGGTTACAAGATTCACTTGTAATAGTATGACTACTTTTGTATTTGATGCTATCATTATGATCACTGAGTTGTAGTTCAGTGTAGGGGTCGTAGATCCTTTGAGTTGGTGCCCATAAACTAGTAGGGGTTGTATCTTCTTTGTGTTGTAGCCCATAAATCAGTCAAGGGTTGGTGCTCCTTGGGTTGGTGCCCTAAATTAGGGGTTGTAGCTCCTTGGGTTGGTGCCCTAAACTTTGTAATAGATTTCATTGTGAGGCTGCATTGGAGCAGTAGACTCCAGCAACATTGCTCGCCAAGGTTTTTCCCATCTTGGGTTTTCCTCGTACATACTGGTGTTATGTGATGTCCCTTTGTGTATGTTTACCTTTGTGGTGGTCTCTCCTCTAATTGGTAAGTCTACATTTAGTTAGAATCTGAGAACTCGTATGCTCACCTAGAATAGTTAAAGGGAAAAGTTATAGAACCACTGATTCACCCCCCTCTCAGTGGTGCATTGTGTCTAACAATTGGTATCAGAAAATAGTTATCGTGTTTATCAAGCTTTCTCTTGCTTGGGTAGATCTTGTCTAGGACACAATGGTTAAGTGTGAGTCAATCCCTACTCTTGTGTTTAATGGATCAAACTATGCCATTCTGAGTTGCAGAATGGAAGTCTACCTGTCCTCCCTAGGTTATGTTGTTTGGATGGTGGTTGTTAATGGTCTCCCTAGGAATGTCAGTCCTCCCACCGGTCTTGAAGAAAAAAGAAGATCCTTGTACAATGATGAAGCCATGAAGGTTATTTTTAGTGGAATAACCGGTGATGTTCCCTCATAGGTGGATAAGTGCAGATCAACAAAGAGTCTATGGGATATATTAAAGAAGCTTTATGGAAATGAACCCTACACCACTAGATCATCTTGTGAGAGTGAGAAGAGAAATGCAACTGACACATGTACAAATGATAGAGGAAAATTAGATTGTTGCAGTAGCAATGGTGATGAAAAGACTCATCTCTTCATGGCCCATGAGATAGATATTGAGTACCACAAATAAAAAGGGGATAATACATATAGATCCCACTAGTATGATGTGTTTGGCAGTAATTATGAAGAAGATGAAGAAGAAGAAGACAAGGTAGATAGATGTATCCAACAAGATCTATTTGGAAGTGATGATGATGAAGAAGATAATGCAGAAGTTGATCTTGAAGAACTTGTAGGTGCACTTGAGGAGCTTAGTAGAGTTAGAAATGAATACAAACAATTCAAGAATGTTGCGGTTGTTGAGCGAAACCGGTTGATCAAATATCTTGAAGATTTTGAGAAATGTATCTCAGAGTCAAATTTTCAACAAGAAGACACCATGAAGTGCAGGTGCAAAGATCTAGAGGCTAAACTAGAAGCAAAGGATAAAGAGCATCAACAAACAATAGGTGAAATTGAGTCTCTTAGAAAAGACCTTGAGAAATGTCAAGAAGAGCACAAGGTGAGGATCCGGTATGATAGTGGCATAGATGCCTTGGACAAGATGCTTAGTCAGAAAAAGCACTACAAGGATGCCAGAGGATTGGGATGTGGTACCGGTGAATGTTTAGCAAGCAAGGATATCCCCCAAAAGAATACTGAGTTTGTCTGCTTAAATGGAAAAGGCAAGGGACAAACCTTCACTATTAGATATGATCCAAAGAAAAGGATTGATTTGACCACAACTAGTGAGGACATGAGGCTAAGTATGAAGACAGATGTTGCAAGAAGAAACAATGCAGATCCCAAAGGAAAGGGAAAGATAGGAGAAGAGAGCCTCACCAGAAGTGAGAACATGAGAAGACAACCTAGAAGACCTCCTACCAGAAGAAGACAAGGAGATGTTGTTGTCCACAAATCAAGACAAGTATGGAAGAATAAGGGATCTAATGGAAGACCTGCAGAGATGGAGATGCCAAACTAGTAAGATCACCTCATGTTTGGAATAATAATTTTTTAAGTAATAAGCCTCTTTTCTATAGTTATTGTATTGCATGTAAATATTATTGCCATAGGGAAAAAGAATGCAAATTGAGGTCTAGGAATAGACAAAGTGTTCTTCCTAGGAATAATAAATCAGGTGGCTATAGATTTCATGCATATAAGTAGAATGTTTCACAAAGAAGAAACATGCATTTTCCCTTTCCTGGTTATGCTAACAAGAATCCATGTGCTACTCCTAAAAATGTAAATATTGTGTTATAAGTTCAATGGATTAGGTCATAGAAGTTATGAATGTGGGAAGAAGAATATGCATTCCTATGGCAACCGGTGGATCAATCATGCTCAGTGTGAGAGCAGTTACATGGGATATGAGGAGAAATGTACCTGCACAATCAAGGAATTCAAGGAAATAGGTAACCAGCCATAATGGCATGATTAGAAAAGGAAGAGAAAAATAGTATGTTAGAAGGTTTCATAATTATGAGATTGGCATGGATGTTGTATGCCACTATAGCACTATCTGCATAGAGAACCAATGAGGAGAAGAAGGTCAATGCTGCTCCCAAGACTACAGATGTGGAAAGGAAAGAAATCAAGCAGACATGGAGGAAGAAGTTGGAAGATAAGAGCATGGACCGACATTATGCATTCAATGCACAAGTGATATCTCCTATGGCTTAAAGGAGATGCAGGACTCAGGGGTGGTTACATATTGACCTAATCATTCACCCCTTGGTTGAAAGGAACAAAGGAGACGAACAAGCTACTGCCAGTAAGAGGAAGAAAATGAGATGGCAGTGTGTGTGTAGTTACCGCCTTGACTACACATGGAAGATGGTCTACTGTTGTAGGTTAAATGAATAGTAGCAAAGGTAATTGGCACCAGGAGATAGAGGTTAAGAGGAAGGTGTCCTGGTAGAAATAAGAGATTGGTATGTGCAACATGTTACCGGCATGGATGTTGATCAGTGTTGCAGGCTATGTAAGTCAATGAGTTGAGGGATCATTGTAGTAACTCTGGTAGCCTGGATGGATGAGGTTATGTCTCAGGTGATATTGGAAGGGACTTGAATGACATGTGTTGGTCTGATAGCTGACCTTATGTGCATACATATTTATGGGTCAATCGGTTGGATATGTGACCTGCAGTTGGCATTGTGGTCAAGATGGTAGATGTCATAGGTATAGATGTGAGTGTCAGTTTAGGACCTAACTAAATAGATGAAGATCAGAGGTCTATGTTTAAGGGGGACTTTAGGGCCATATTTTTAGATTGATATTAGATATACTAAACATAGAAGAAGATGAAGTAGATGCTTGATAATACTAGTACGATTGTGTTTTAGAGTTGTGAGTATTCAATTTGTTTATAAAACTCACAATCCATATGCTCGGGAGAGAATTTGAATAGGAAAAGAAATTGCTCATCTGACTATGGGTCATCAGCTGAAAGTAAGAGAAGTCTAGCAAACTGGTAGGACCATATGCACAAGAGAAGAAATTCATTTCCTCAACTGGTTCTAAGCAAAAGAAGGAGAGAGATCGGTGTATGTTGTTAAGGGTTGTTTAGTGCTTGAGATTTCCACCTCAAGTGTTGATGATTGAGATGATGTTGTGCATAATATTCAAAGGGGGAGATGCACCCGATAAAAAGGGGGAGAAAGAAAGCTGCAACATACCAGATTTCATAGACCCTTTGCCATTGTTGTCAAAGGGGGAGAAAGAAAGTTGTAGTATCCCAGATACTACAAGTGTTGACATCAATTCCAAAGGGGGAGATTGTTGGTATTGTGTTGTCATTGATGTCAACTGGTATAGAAGGAAAACTGGTATGAGAGTATTGTTGACATGCAACCATTGATGTCAACTAGTATTGCAGGTCACCGGTAAAGAAGAGTATGCCATTCAGAGGAATGACCACTGGAGTCACCAGTACACAAGTTAGTGTTTGACCTGTGTGTCAATGAAATGGACGGGTTATCAGTACAGTCTAACACCGGTAAGGAAAGGATGTCAACTTGTAAGAGTTGTTTTGACAGTGAGCACTTGCCAACTAGCAAGCATGTGCCCGACATGTTAGCAAAAGGCTAGCCATTGAAGAAGGGTATACGGACATAAAGGGTGAATTAATCCAACAATA
Organism: Cryptomeria japonica; assembly: GCF_030272615.1. Taxonomy (NCBI): domain Eukaryota; kingdom Viridiplantae; phylum Streptophyta; class Pinopsida; order Cupressales; family Cupressaceae; genus Cryptomeria; species Cryptomeria japonica. Next base: position 518,355,993 of record NC_081408.1, on the reverse strand, counting down.
CTCCCACCGAAAGAAGATGATATCATAGGTTGGAGTTTGGACTACTGGAAGATAGTGAGGTAGAAAAAGGGGATGTCTATTGGGTTCTATGTAGGAGATGCATATGCTAACACAAGGTGGTCACACTTGTGCAATGCTAGTAGTGGATGGTAAGTGTGTGGTGGTTTACACCAGATCTACTGGTAAATCACTAAGATACCATAGGTGCATGAAATCAAAGATATGCACTGGATTAGAAAGTGTAGGCATGGTGTGCTACCGAGACAAAGGAAGGAGAGTTGAGTTGATGAGTTTGTCACTCTGAAAAACCAATGAAGATGTGACTTATTCAAATGATGCTTGAGGCTCTACAGTAACACATGGAGTTATTAGGATGTAGATTGAAAAAGGTGTTGCCTCAGTACATTATGTTGAAGAATGATGACATGGAGTCATCTAGGTGGTTACTAGTATGCAAAGATGTGCATAAGCAAAAGACCCTCATCAACTGATGATGAACATGATGCATGTGGTCAACCAATATGTTTGGATGACCAGACAAAGGTACTACACCAACAAGACCAAGAAGTCATTGGCAAGAAGATTAACCAGCAAGGTGATTTGTGCCGGTAGGTTTAGTGGACTAGTAGATGTATACCGGTTAAGTGTGTGGTCAGTGACTAAGCATGAACCAACTCAATGAGCAGAGGTAGATATCGATAGTGATGCCACATGGAGATGAAGTGGAAAACATACATGAATTGGCGGATGGAACATGCACAAGTCGGTGAAGTGAGCTTAGTAAGGTAGTTGGTGGTTGGTCCAACATTAATGGTGACTGTGAAGCTCGAGGATTCACAATAGAGATCTAGGACATATTGATTATGCAGGTTGGGTTGGCAAAGGAAATAGCTAAGCCATTTATGGCATTTGACCAAGGGATGAACCGATAGATTGAATGCAGAATGCCAAACATAGAAAGCATGTTCTAGGAGGCATGAAAATGGTAGATGTGTGTAAGAAGACATCTCTGAGTTGTGATCTCATTAGAATTGATTGGATTTGATGTGCCTTGTGATCAGTGGAGAAAACCCTAAGGCACCAATTTTGAATGTGGCTTTTGGCAAGAAGATTGGGATATAAATATGCAAGCCAAAGATATTGTTAAGAGCTACTGGATAGGAGAAGATATAGTTGCTGCTAAGTAATTGAGTGCGACATGAGAAAATTTAGATCAGGCAGAGTAAAAATAGCAGAAGATAACAGTGACTCAGTGAGTGAAGGTTAAATTGGTGATAAGGTTTAACAGAGGGTTTAATTGGTATAGTTTGAGCAACCGGTAAAGCAACTAGATTGCATCAAAGAAGATAACTGGTAGCTGCTTGTATCGCTAGGAAGACAGTAGGGCGTGCTGAAGTGCAGAACAATAAAGGAGAGATCCAGAAAAGTAGATGCAGAGAAAGGTAACCGGTAGAGTGTAAACCAGTAAAGAAACAACAAAGAGAAGTGAAACAGTGTAGCAGAGAAGGTGTCTCACCTGCAGAGTGAATTATATGAAATGGTTACAAGATTTACTTGTAATAGTATGACTACTTTTGTATTTGGTTCTATCATTGTGATCACTGAGTTGTAGCTTGGTGTAGGGGTTGTAGCTCCTTTGAGTTGGTGCCCATAAACTAGCAGGGGTTGTAGCTCCTTTGTGTTGTAGCCCATAAATCAGTTAGGGGTTGGTTCTCCTTGGGTTGGTGCCCTAAATTAGGGGTTGTAGCTCCTTGGGTGGGTACCCTAAACTTTGTAACATATTTCATTGTGAGGCTGCATTGGAGTAGTAGACTCCACCAATATTGATCACCAAGGTTTTTACCATCTTGGGTTTTCCTCATACATACTAGTGTTATGTGATGTCCCTTTGTGTGTGTTTTCCTTTGTGGTTGTCTCTCCTCTAATTGATAAGTCTACATTGAGTTAGAATCTGAGAACCGGTATGCTCACCTAGAATAGTTAAGGGGAAAAGTTTGAGAACCATTGATTCACCCCCCTCTTAGTGGTGCATTGTGTCTAACATACTCTTTTATAATGTAAACACAACTTTCACATTTAAATTACATGAATCTAACAACTATTTATACCATTCATCAACCTTGACTACAAGGTCGGCCAAACCCTCATCCCTTAATTACAAAATTACATTACATGATACATAAATATACCACCGGACCAATATAATGCCATAGATGACATAGCATGGACCGAAACAAATCTCCAAACATGTATCACCACCGAAAAGTTTGCCAAGATCAACCACAACACATTTCACCACTAGAAATACCACATAACATGAAGAATATCACTCGATGAACAAAAACACCAATACTGCACACAAGGATCAATGTGGACCACCAAAGCAATCAGGACATGATCAAGAAACACCAAAAAACACATTAGAACCATCCACAATAGCTACACCAACACCGCTTATTCAAATCTACATTGATCAACACACTAACTCACAAGAACACTCATCAGCAACAATTCAGACTAGAAAGATGACTTGCGGAGCACCAAATCACAAACCATCTAAAATGAAGCTACACATGAATATCCAAAACATTCTCCCAAATCCGCAACCAAAGATATGATCATACCAGAGCACAATGGATCAAATACCAAAATTTTCCAACCACTGAATAGAAAGACTAAACTTCAAACCGGATCAAATAATATGATCAAGTAAACTTCTAGATCACTGAAACCAATAAGGAATGAAGTATTTCAACATCCCAAATAGATAAACCAACAAGATCAACTCAATGAAATCACCAAAATACCAAATAGCTCTTTGGAACACCAAAACACAAGAATATGTTGACATCAATGACAACATATCGTAGTAGCAACAATATGGATTTGTGGACAGTTTGAGCTGACTAGTTGGTTACATGTTTCATGTTGCGTGTTATGCGGTTTTGGAAGCCGACATGAGAATTGATTTTTTTTATTGGTGAGGATATATAATATCAATTTGGTTGATAATTTTGGTAGAGGATATGAGTGTGAGAATTCTGTATGAGCGAATATGTGACGTTTGGTGGATGTGATTGAAGAGTTTGGTGCTTTGGTATATGATAGAGTAGGAAAATAGAGCAGAGAGACAAAACAGTTGCAGAAGTCCTATTGAGCTTAACTAGAACTGTTATTTGGTATTAGTAGATGCTATTCTTTAGTTCATTCTTCATTGTAATAAATTGTAATCAATTGTAGGACAGTGAGTCCTCTAGGTTCTAGCCCTTTTATGTACTTGAGCAGTGAGCTCTAGGCAATGAGCCTAAATTAAAGTGCATTCCTCTTTTTGTAATATTATCATACTCTTGATTAGAGTATAATAATATTGTGGGTTCAAATCCCACCACGGTTTTTCCCTTTCCGAGTTTCCACGTAAAAATCTCAGTGTTATGATTTTTTGGTTGATTGATTTATGTTTCTGCACTTTGCTTTCATTATTATGCATCTATTGGTTAAAAAATTAGTTTAATAAGTTTATAGATAGTAGAACACTACTTCACCCCCCTCTCAGTGTTCATTGATTCCAACACACATAATGTCCAACATTACTCTCTATGCACTACCATAGAGATCTCCTATACATTAGATCATTATGCTACTCTAATGCCAAATGACAAATGATGGTAACAACTTGATTGAGATAAATGTTGAATTGAACAACTTTTTATTCTTGTAAGTTATTAGCTCTCACCTGCTCCCACGTGATGGAGATTTTGAACCTGCTCCCCTAGATGCTCACCTGGACACTCCCCTATGGTTGATGATCTCCCGACTGACATGGATGGAGGTAGATGCTCCCTTGTTGTTGTTGATCTCTTGATTGACATGGATGGAGCTACTAATGGTGGTCCCTCCTGGGCGTCAGTGATCGTTGGGGGCCCCCACCTAGACTTTTCCCAAATTCCTGAAAGGGTCCCCCCTTCATCTTCACGCAGAGGGGATGGAAGAGGGTTTCTCCCTGTCTCCTGCACCATCTCTGTTAATGTGAATAAGGAGTCTGAACAGTTAATAGAGAACAATGTGAAGGTTTTCACAGAGCACAGTGCTATCTACAGATTCAAGGGTATCTGGCCTAGCCTCTTGGAGTTGCATAAATGGATTTCCCAACTCTGGGATCCCCTCATTTCTGGTATAGTTCACATATACCCTATGGCTAAAGGTTTATTTATTTCTAAATTTGAGGATGTTGATGATAGAAGAAAAATCCTATGTGAAAGATTTTTCTATGAGAAAGATAACATGTCGCTCTTGGCCAAACCTTGGCACTCTGATTTTAACCCCCTTTCAAAGGAGTTCAACAAAATCCCAGTTTGGGTTAGGCTTCCTAACCTTCCTCTCCACTTGTGGGATGATTCTCTCTTTGAGGAAATCAGTGATGCCATTGGGAGCTTCATTATGGTTGATAATGACTTTGATGGGCTTTATCATACTACTTTTGCTCGTATTTTGGTTGAGCTAGATGTTTCTAAGGGACTACCAGCTGAAATCGCCATTAATTCCTCTTTTGGCAGCTGGTTCCAAACTTTGGATTACAAAGGTATTCCTTTCAAATGTCATAGATGCTTCAAAACCGGCCATGTGGCCGGGAATTGTGGGCTTGAGAAGAAAAATTTTGTGGCCTCATGGTGGTTAGTGGCCTCACACCAGAATTATACTGTTAGGAAACCATTGGACTCTTCTAAAGAGTCATTGGTTGCTAGGGTTTCTACTTTATCTGACTGAAATTCTTTATTGACGATGAAAGATTCTTCAACTGCCACTACGGATGTTTCTGAGACTAAAGATGTTGTGATACATGATGTTGTTGTCCCCTCTACTGAAAATGGATTGATGTCTCTTACCCCATTGGCTACTTCACCATGTGTTGACACAACTTTTCCCCCATCTACTGGTTGTGGTCCTGTGTCTACGATAGTTGTTTCTCCATATTCTAATGCTCTTTCTCCCAATCAAGTAAGATCGGTGTTGGGCCCATTAGACTGGTCAGTTGCAGCTGCTAAAGTTGAAGAAGGGTGGATTACTGTTATGGGGAAGCATTCAAATATGTCCAAGCCTTCTTTTGATATGACTCTTCATTCCCACAAGGCCAATTGTAAATCTTGAGGGCCCTTGTTGGTGGTTGTTTGGGCTGGCTTTCCCGGCCCTGTCTTTGGTTGAGCTTCCTACTATCTTTAGAGGTAGTCTCTTCTTTTTGGGTTGTGGCTCTCTCCTATTGGCTAAGTGGTCTAGTCCCTTGGTTGTCTTGTAAAGGGTTTTGGGTCCCTTCAAAACCCATTTTCATTTAATAAAAAATAAATTGATTGATATTATTGAATGTACATCTATACATATTTATAATATTATAATATGGTTAATGTATGGATAGTTGCAACAACTACCACTAACTATCACTGTAATAGATAATGATTGTGCTTACCCTAGCATTACATAGTTACACCAACAATAAGTTGGACAATATTTTCTTAATACTATGAAAGTTTCATTTATCTACATAAGCCATAGAGTGTATGAGACTACCAACTACCATGATAATACCATGAATATGCACTCTCTTGAATTTTACAACATAAGCCTACAAGATCAAACAATAAACAAAAACACCTTCCACAAACGAGATTTGCACCAAAGAATACTATATTGCTCAAAAGCAAAGAATATAGAATGAATTATAATTATACAAAGAGGCGCTTGTACAAAAATCACAAAGATTCTCTAAGATAAATTTAGGAGAACTAAAGTGCAGCATGAGGAGGTAAATAAAGCTCAGCTCTAGCTAAACTAGATGCACAAAAGCTAAATTAGAAGCAAGCACTCCTAAGTGAACTTAAGCAAAAAAAGAAAAAAAAACATAACTAGTTGTAAAAAAGAACCTAATAGCTAAATATGCTCTAACACACTCCCTTATGAAACTTACGGTGAGTAGAAAAAGTCTAAATGTATGAATGTAGAAATGGGTCCTAGCAACAAAAGGCCTGATTAGGTACCCATGTACAAACCAATGAGTTCTCTCCAAGCAGAGAAAAGGAGAAAAAACACATAGGAAAAAAAGCCTCTCCAAAAGTGAGAGATGCAATAAATGAAAATAAACATGAATTACTAAAAAAAGGAAAGAAGGCCTTAGATAGACCCCCCAAGGACAACTTCCTTCACAAAAGAAGAATCAAGATTCTCCACATAGGAGAGAAAAGAAGAGACGATGTATCCCTCCACAAGAGAGAAGCTTCAATGCCAAAGATGAAGTCTCAAGGACAAATGCTAAAGATTATTCAAGAGCGAAAAACCACATCTCCCCTTAGGAAAAAACAAATCCACTGGCCAAGGCTGAAGAAACTCCATGAAAGGAGATGGAAGGAATAGTCTCTAAATGTGTGCCATGGAAGACTACTCAATTGTCCACATGTTTGAATCATGATGTTCTCAATCAATTGAAGAAAATCCAAATAACTGTGAAGATGCTTGATGAACAACCTTTGAAGGTATTGAATATGGGATGACATAAATGCTCAAACTACCATCAAAGAGAGAGTCAAGATCCTCAAATATGTCCCCAATATAGATGCAATTTTTGACTCAACAAATAGCCCTACATTATTTGGTAAGAAGTCATCCCACAAAGTTGAAATTGGAAGGGAACAATCAACCCATTGAATTGAAGCAAATGGGGCTATGCATGATCCAATACCAATCTAATCAGGAACAATTGAAGATGATGAAGGTAGAGATGGTGTCTCAATATGAGGAGTGACATCTAAGATACAAGACATGGATCCATCAAAATAAGAAAGACTTTTGATATAATCAAGCATCTCAAAAGTACCGTAATCATAGGGTATGCAATGTACATTTGCAAGGCAAATAACACAATTTGCTGCAAGATCATCTGAAAATGGAGAGATATGAGGGTCTCCATAGATCTCCCAAAGGCGAGTCCAAAGTGTTTGGGGACATTCAATATCCATAAAAGAACACATAGTGTCAAGATCAACACTAGAACCAATCACTCCGACAACATGGTCATTAATTATCCTCCAGGCATACAAAAACTGCTCTATGAATCTAGTTGAGGGACGAGTCCATATAGATAGGGAAAAAAATCAAGCCACCTAAGATTTGTCAAGATGTGCCTTCGATAACTTATAATTTCCCTTTGTCGGGATAATAACAAAAGGGTGAATAGAAAAACCCATGATACTCCCTCAAATATAAAACTTAGACCCTAATAATCTCAACATATGTAAATCACATTAAATAGAGAAACCTCCAACAATAAAACCATCTCAAGAGCAAAAACATCCAAGATATTAACCAAATAGTGAAAACATAGAAATATGAATAAAATGTACTTGGAGCACAATCTGCAATAGATAGCAACAAATCTAGATGTTGATTATATTGTAGCGGTGGTTGGAATCCATGGGCCTACACAAATAACACAAAGCTTGTGATTATATTGATAATATTATTATTATATTATCAACTATGAGATAATATAATTTTGTTATGTTATATTATAATTATTATATTATTAATTTTGATAATAATAACTATTGTTATAATAATTAATAATATAATAATATAATAATATATTAATATTATAATAATATATAATCATTAATATTTAATTATTTAATATTTTAATAAAGTATGGTGTTCCTTGGTGGAAGGACACCTCTTGCATATATATTATGAGATGTGTGATCTCATTGAGGTAGAAGATAGTAATAATAATAATAAAAAAAATATAGGCATACCTGAGACTTCAACATGGTATCAGAGCCAAGCAATTAGGAAAATGTTAGGATCAACCTTTAATTGTGGAGGCAATAATCCAAGTTTTGAAGATGGTCAAGAAGGTACCAAAATAAGTAATGGATAGGAAGGGACCAAAATGAATCAAGGAGAGAAGACTATGTTGCAACATATTCTTAAAAGGGAGAGCTACCACCCTTTGTTGAATGAGATAGTGAAAGATATGTTAAAATTGGAGAATCAGTTGCCACTCCGGGTTTTGGAAGAAATCAGGCTAGCACTTGGGAGGCACTGGGAAGCTAACTGATTTGAATCTGGACTGAAAAACTTATCTCATGTTGAGGTAAGGGAGGAAGCTGACAGCCAGACATACAAGAACATAATTCATATCTTGCAGTTGCTCAGTGAATATATGGTCGATGAGAAAGCAGGCCCATATCCTACTACACACCAAAGAGAAGAGGCCGACCATAGAGAATTCCTACCTAGTTTTACAAGGCAACATAGAGAACGAAACCACAAGAAGCAATTCACATATATGATTATTGTGCTAAGGAGCGTAGTTTTAGTTATACTTTTTCTTCTTCTTTCCCTTGTTTTAATCTTATGGTTTATATGGTTACTCATTTGGTCAATGTGGGAATTGCATCAAACTTATGTGTGGGGTAGTGTAGAGGAGGATGACCATCATGTTCCAACTATAGACGAGTTTCATAGAATAGGAGTGAAATTCAAGAAATTGGAGGGCTAGGGAATTAGCCATATAAGGTTCAATGAGTGCAACTCAACACTATACCTACCCAAGATCATAGTTGATGATAGGTCAGAGGTAATATTGAGAAACCTTCTGGTGATGGAGACGTAATGGGAGGATAAAGAGAAAATAATATCAAGGTACGCGGTGTTTATGAATGACCTTATTAACACTAGTGTGGACGTGGCTCAGTTGAGAGGACAAGGGATCATCGCTAATAATCTTGAAAGTGATGATGATTTCGCTCGGCTATGGAACTCTCTAACTGTTTTGACAACCAACATACTCTATTATGAATATATTGACAACATCTCAAAATATCTAAATGCTTACCAAAGAAAATGGTGGAGGGTTCTGTGGGCTCAATTTTGGAAAGTCCACTATGCTAGGCCATGGTTAGTCACTTTTCTTCTTGGAGGAATCACCCTTCTCACACTTATGTTCATGCAAGTTGTTTTCTTATTTCACAATTGCCAAAAGATAGGATCTCATGTATCATAGTCAAGGAGAATGTAATCCCGGTTGGCAAAGATAAAGAGATTGCCATCAGATGAGAGATAGAGAAAGGGATACCAATTGTTATCCTTGGCATCGATGGTCTAGACTAGAAATGAGAGCTGGAAGAATCCTTCCTCGGGTCGATGCTTGGGCACAAATTCATAACTAGTTGATCTGCGGCCACCCATGACGATGAACTAGTTGTCTGGGAGAATCTGATCGGAAGCATACCAACATGGAGAGGGCAGCTGAGTCTAAGATTCTATCCAGTCCCATGACTTGTTGGACCATGGTGTGAAGTAGCGGGTAATCTAGTTGCCAGTGTTCCTCCTGTCAATTTGAACAAGCATACCATTGCTGACAAACAAGCTCAGTGAACACCAGGTGTCGGTATCTAAATGCAATGATTAATATAAACAAGCAACGATTAATGAATATTATATGTCGAGTCAATGGAGTTTGAATACTATCCAATGTTCTTGAAGATCGTTTTGTTTTGATGAATACATGTTTTGCATGTGCATGGGATAGTCGAGTGAGGTACAGTTTCCTCTTTCCTTGATAGCAAGTCATGTGCAACATTTTGTGAAGACTTCATTTGTGGTCATAGTTGTAAGGGAACAAATTGGAATGCTCTATGTTTTACGAAACTCTTTGTTTAAGAAAAGTAGTCTTTAGTGTAAAATCTCTTCAAGCAGCACCTCTATTTTTCTTCGACTTATTTGATAAATGAAGTAATCAGCAAGTCAGTGATCAAAGAAAATTAAGAGATTTTGATTTGTGCCAGTGGGGTGACAAATTCTATCCCTTGTAGTTTGGTTTAGTTTCGTGTCGATGATGATAGTTCATTCGATAGCAGTAGGGCCAAGTTGGTCATCAAGATAATCTATCTAGGTTGGTCCTTAACTTCCCCCGTGGGGGCACTATTGCTAGGATATAGTAAGGCTAGTCGGTGAGGGATGACATTTACCCATATCTCTCTCTTTGGTAATTTTATTTTTTGGCATTAACTTGATCAAGATCCGCATGATTGATGTCTGCTCCTTATTCATGTTGTGTTTCCATTATTATATAGTTTCCCTTTTCTTTTTTAGCCGCACGCATCTGCAACTTGATTGGCCATCACCAGACTCTACATAGGGGGTAACCTATTCAATCTTCGTGTATCTTTGAGACCCTTGGCAAGAGTTCCAACACTCAAAGAAGGTTGGCATGTCTCAGACTTAAAGGATGATGTTCGTGGACTAAGTATCTTAGTGGATGAAAAGTTTCAGACACAATTTCAAGACTAGCTTATAAGAGAAGTATTTTTATGGTTGATTAATGTTCATGAATTTTTCATGTTGTTATTAATTCATGCTATGAAGTAATATCCTTAAATTCCATAATGGTGGATATCATGAGACATGATATCTATGGACAAGCCATAATGGTGGATATTATATTATGTGGTTATGGTAGATATCACATGACGTGATATTTGTGGATACACCATAACCTCTGATATCACAGTGAGGTGATATATTTCTCTCACACACTAAATGGAGCTATTGTATTTACTATAAGGTGTTATTACTTATTGAAGGATAGTAGGATTTCTCACTAGCTAAGAGGGAGTGTTGATTTTATTGTAGTTGTGGTCGGAATCCATATGCCTACATAAATAACACAAAGCTTGTGATTATATTGATAATATAATTATTATATTATTAGTTGTGAGATAATATAATTTTATTATGTTATATTATAATTATTATATTATTAATTGAGTGTTTGTATGTGTTTTGTTTTGTTGCTTGTTGTTTCTTTTTGCTTTTCTGTTCGGTATGGGGTGTTCCCTTGTTTTGTTGTTGGTTTCTGTTGGTTGGTTGATGGCCAGTTTCTATAAAACTCTTGGTTGCGGGTCCATGTAAAACCCGTTTATCTTTATCAAAAACTATTGTTATAATTATTAATATTTAATTATTTAATATTATAATAAAGTATGGTGTCCCTTGTTGGAAGGACACCTCTTGCATATATATTATGAGATGTGTGATCTCATTGAGGTAGAAGATAGTAATAATAATAATAATAATAATAATAATAATAAATATATAGGCATACCTAGGACTTCAACACTAGATAGGCGACTCTGTGAGCTTTTTGACTATATTTGGTTTTTGAAAATGGAGTTCAGATGTGCAAGATATGGCCTCAAAAGAGCAAAATTGAAGGTTGACTGTGGAGGCCTAATATAAAAAATTGGCAGTATCTAACAAAACCACTACCAGATTCAATTTTGTGCTAGAATTAGCTTCTGACAATATCTTGTTTGCCCAATTTTGACTATGTATGATGAAGTTATGGCCAAAAAACCATCTGCATGTCAATTAGGGCTTGGAAGGCTTGAAGGGTTCCAAAAAATGAAATATTTCTAATTTTTTTTTTGAAAAATAGAAGGTTTCCAAAAATAGAAAATTTTCAAAAATAAAAAGTTTCTAAAAATGGAAACCTTCTAACTTTTTTTGCAAATAATTCCTTATTCTCCAATTTCGATAAATTGATAGACAATTTTAGGGTTCTCAGGTCTCTATTTTGCTCCAAACTAACCAATTTTTTCAGCTACCTCTAGAACTCACCTTGAAAAATGTGCACTTAGCCAAATTGACCTCAAATTTCAATTGCTCGGATTTTGACAAAATGATAGTCAATATTAGGGTTTTTCGATGCTACAGATAGAGTGGTGATGTCTATTTTTTTCCAAAATTGATAAAAAAAAATTTCCCACCGCTAGATCCACTAAAAAGCAAATCTGTGACCCTGTAACACTTTTGAGAAAAAACAACTCTCAGAAGTTGAGAAGGGATTTTCCGAATCCGTGCTATTATCCCATGTTGAATTTTGCAACACAAGCCTAGAAGATCAAATAACAAACAAAAACACCTTCCATAAATGGGAGTTGCACAAATGAATGCTATATTACTCAAAAACAAAGAATACAAAATGAATTACAATTGTACAATGAGGTGCTTATAAATATAACATAAAGATACACTAAGCTAAATTAGGAGAAATAAAGTGCAAGCATGAAGAGGTAAATAAAGATCAACTCTAGCTATAAAATAGATGCACAAAAGATAAATTATAAGCATGTACTCCTAAGTGAACTTAAGCAATAAAAAACATAATTAGTTGTAAAAAAAAAACTAATAGCTAAATATGTTCTAACATACTCTTGGTTTGCAACTGACAACATTAAAGGATTTTTTATGTAATAGCTTTTTATGTTTAAATAGCTAACAAGATGACACTTTAATTAAAACTACTAGTGTGTGTTTGATCTTGAGGACCATAGGTATAACCCTCCAACAATGAAAAGAGTACAAATTTTCAGAAACGAAGAGGTTATCAATGTCACTTAATTGCATAGATGGTGTATGGTAGACTAGATGTCACAATTATAATTTATAATGAAATGCCTCATGTTACTCTTAAAGGTGAATTTTACCATGGATTGAATGACATGAGCAATGAGCCACAAGATCAGTTTTCTCCAATTCTTTCTATTGAATGTGCAAACTATAAATAAAGTCCTTTTCTAATAGATTTGAGTGTCAACACAATAATGGAGATGTTGAACACACCACAAAACTAAGAGGGGGTGAGTCAATCTTGATCAAACACTTGAACTTTATAGAACAATTAAATGCTAACTTAACCTTAATATTATCAACAACAATGAAAGATAAAACAATGAACACCATGCACCAGAGAATACTAGATTTACGTGGGAAACTCAAACAGGGAAAAACCACAGTGAGAGTCAAATCACAATATATGAATAAGATTACAATATAATTATAGGCTCACTATCAAGGAAGCACACTGCTCCTTGAAGGACTTGCAAGTTGAGGTGTACTACCCTAGGGCAAGATGCAAGGGACTTGTAGGCTGAGACACATTGCCTTAGGGACAAGATACAAAACTTATCTGAGAGGTACAAGAATATGAATCAAGATTTATAGGCTTTTAGCAATACTGCATCCAACAATCTCCAAGTATGAAGTTATTCTTGAACCTTTGTCTCAAGCAACTAATTTCAAAGAAATCACCACACACTTCTTCTACCCCAACTTCACGTCACTGACTTTGCAAATGATATTATCATGTAAGTGCAACATTCATATTGATCTACACACACATCCACACCATCAACACCAATTTGATCTTATATATATACCATCTTCTTCATTGCAAACATCAATTAGGCTAGCCAAAGAAAAGGACAAATATAAGTCCTATTAAGACACCCACCAAAACCTAATTGTGGTGAAAGTGGTCCAATACCTATTGAGTGATTCAGATGTGTAGCTAATGTTATAAGATTATATTTCATGGATCTAGATGTGAAATCATAAAAGGAGACTAATGATAATGTTTACTATGTGAAGGACAATAATAAAGACAATTATTTACTATCACAAGTTTGTAATCAGATTGAGGATGTACCTATGACTAAAGTTGCCCTTGCTACAGTAATAGAGATGAATGCCTTGGAAGGTAAAATTTGGGCAAAGATGTGAGAAGAAGAATTGAATCTAATAGATGAAAGCCAGACATTGGAACCAATACCTAACCCTATAGACAAGAATCTAATAGAAGAGAAGTGGGAGCTCATAAAGAAGCTAAATCAGGCTGGTAGAGGAAAGGTCATGGATGAAGTAAGGAATTCCAAACAAAATGGTTTCCCTTAGATCTAGAACAAGAAAGTGTTTAGGAGGTTTCATGCTTCTCTTACTCAAATTAGGTACTCATCAACCTTCAATGGTAACTATTTTTTATGCAATAAGTTTGGACATAGAGCTAAATTGCAGAAATCATATAAGATATCAACTATTTAATGGTAAGTGTTACAATTGTAACAAGGTTGGACATAGGGCTAATGAGTCTATAAGTAGGATGACGTGGAATTTAAATGGTAGGAAACTTTAGTCATTCAATGGACAATGTCATACTTGCAACAATTTTATTCATAAGCTTGTTGAGTGCAAAAGTGATATCAAAAGAAATGGAAATATCAAAAGAGATAGAAATGTTAGAACAAATGGAAATGATTCTCAACAAGGTATGGTATGTTACAATTGTAACAAAATTGGACACATTTTCAAATTATATAGAGGAAGACATGGGAAGAATGGTTTGGTAAAGAAGATTGATGTCAAAAGAGAAGATGCAAAATATGTGGGTGAAGGAATCAGAAGAAAAGGTGGAAGAAAAATGTGAGGATGGGTTTGCACCCTCTGGTGGTTCTTGTTACAAGGTATGCACCATTGGTCTCTTTGTGTTGTACAATGCAGCGCTCGGGTTTATGACATGGCTTAACTGCCTCTTGTGGATTCTATAAGTCTAGTGGTTGTATCTGACATTAACATGTCAATCTTTTGGTGTGATGATAACCACACTTGTAACAAGTGGTATTAGAGCTTGGTTAGAGGTTCAAACCCCTCGCTTGTGCTTGGGGGATTGTTGCAAGGTGTGCGCCCTTGGTCTCCTTGTGTTGTGCAGGATAGCGCTCATGTTTGTGACATGGCTTCTAGTGGTTGTATTGGGCATTAACATGTCAATATTTTGGTACAACAACAACCACACTTGTAACAGTTTTGATGTTGAAGATGTTTTCAACATGGTAGAGATTCTAGTGTCTACCTCATCATCGGTGAAGATCTAGAACTCTAGAAAGGATTGATTATAAATATAGATGAAGTTGTTGAAATTGTAATATTTTTGGGCTCCTATAAGTTTTTGTGTTGGAGCAGGTTCATAATCCAATTCTAATAATGCAGAGGAAGAAATTACTAAAGATAATGTTGCTAGAACAATCCTAGATGATTCAAGAAGAGACAAGAAAAATGAAATAATAGAAAGAATATAAGTGGTGGTGCATTTGTCTAGGGGGAGCTATTTAGGCCTTGATGTTGCTTCCCAGATTGATGTTGTTGATGTCCTTAGGGGAACAAATAAGGATGAGGCTTTCTAAAAATTATTACATCCCTGTTAGGGGGAGTATTGTAGTCTCTTGTGATATTTTCAAGTTACCGTCTAATGTGATGCATTCATTGGGAGAAAGAGTTCAATTGAAGGTACAACTATTCAAATTTATGTTCATTGTCCTTGATGTAAAAGGGGGAGAATTATGTTGAGTTTGAGTTATACAAGTTGAATTCAATTGGCTTTACTATTGGTGGTACACATGTGCTGCCATCATTGACCAAGGGGGAGAATGTCAGAAACTTGAGTTGTTGTACTTTGTTGTCATTGGTGTCAACCTGTCCTATGTTTTCATTGATATCAACCTCTTGTGTTGTCATTGATGTTGAAGTAAGAATAATGTAGTGGAATTTTCAATATGTAAGAAAGAGTATTTATGTGCTCTAGTATTATTGCTTGTGGTGTCATTAATATTAATGTAAAGATGGTGTAGTGGAAGCTTCAATATGTAGGAAATAATATTTATGTGTTTTGATATTGTTGAACTATCTTGTGGAGATGTTGAAGTATTTTTGGAAGGGTGGTATAGTAGAAGTTTCAATATGTAGAAAACTATTTAATGTCCTTGTAGAAGAATGCCTCACATTCCTCCCGTATGTGAAGATTAAGTGTTGTAGTTCTGAATATGATGTCTATGTTCTATGTATATTGAACTATTATATTTTTAGGTCATCTACTCCTTATTTGGTAGAGTTGGTTGGTGCTTTTTTGATATGAGGTTGTCTATCAGAATAGGTATAGAGAATGCCTGGTGGCTTTCGAATATGTGAATTCAAGTGTTGTAGTTTGGAGGACATGTTCATGTGGTCTATTTAGTGTTCTAGTTTATTTTTTAGGTGATAAATTGATTGAAAAGTGGAGTTACATGATGTTTTGAGTTCTATGTTGTTAGCTAGTCTATTTTTCAGCTCACTGTGATGATGTATCCTACTTGGATCATAATATTTTGGTTAGTGTTTTCTTTGGAAGATGAGTATGGTCGGTGTTTTGGGTCTCACCATGGCCTACGTAGATCCACATTAGGTAATTTTCATTGGAGATTTTTTTTTTGGCTTGACTAAGCTAGCATGCTTTAATACTTATCTACATGTTTCATTTGATGGCGACTTTGGAAGATGTATTAGTGTGTGTGGTTCATTGGAATCATTGGAAAGGATGTGTTATGATAATTTTGGGTCCTCTTTATCTTCTAGAGTGGACCACAATGGTTGTTATTGGTCTAAGTGGCCAAATTTATGTAATATTATTTAATTTATCTATGGTTGACCTAGTCAAGGGTTTTAATTATTAATCTTGTATATAAAGGAGTACAGATGTATGTAATGTGTGTGAATTGATCTGTAGTGGATGTGAATGATTTGGAAGTAGATTTGGTATTAGAGATGTGCAAAACATAGTTGTAAAGAGCTTTGATGATGATATCTTCAGTGTGACAGTATTCTGAGAAAGTGTTTGAAGTCAGATGTGTTTGGCATGATATTGGATGCCTGCCACAATTGTTCAAGGATAATTTCATGATCAAGAGATCTTGTTCATTTCAATTCAACTATTCCTTTCTCTACCTAAAGATAGTGAGTCTCTTGGCAAAATTTTGTATCTTTCCTTGAGATAGTGTGTTTTAGTTTTGCAAGTCATTTTTATCTTGTCGTAAGGTTGTGTGCCTTAGTTATGCAAGTCCTCTTAGGAGAGATGGGTTTCAAAGGCAACATTGTAACAAATTATATTTATATTGTGTTTGATTCTCACTATGGTTTTTTCCTTCTTATATTTTCCACATAAATCTGGTGTTCATGTGTTTTTTGTTGTCTTTCATAATATCTACCCTTTCTTACATGAGGACCATAATTTGTGTTGGCCATTTGGAGGAATTGATTGTGTTACATTGATGTTTTGTCATTGATGTCAACACTAGCTACTTTGGTTGTTTATCGATATCCTTTTGGTCTCGATAGGATGTTTGGTTTCTGGTTGGTAAGATCATGATGATTCGACATGCTTCAAAATGCTTTGGCTTATAGAATTGGCTTAGATATGCTATTCATGCTACTTAGATACATGTTCAGTCAGTTGGTTTTGATTTGGTGATCGGATGCTTTCTTATATGCTGGTAAGCCTAGTTTGTTGATTTGGTGAAGGTTTCATCGACAGAGCTTGATTGATGATCTTTTGATATTATGCATAAGTGGTGTTGGAGCGGGTTCTAGTAGAGTTTCAGGATGTTGATGGTTATCATGCTTGTGTTCTAGTTGATTGGTGGTGTTGCATTTAGAACCAGACCTATTCTGTTCTATCTAGGTTTTGGACTGACTTAATATAACGTGTTGATTGGTCTTCTCGATGTGTTTTTGGGATGACTTATGGGCTGGATATTATTTGTTTGGTCTCAGGCCGACATGTTTTATAATTATGTAATATGTTTTATTGTCTGGTGGCTGACCTAATTGTTTAAGGTTGAGGGTTTGTATATATATGTGTATGATCTCATTGTAGATCATGGTATGGAATGGTATGCAAGTGAATAATATAATAATCATTTATGTAGAGGATTTGGTCAATCATTGGTGATAGAGATGGGTTTATGTAAGAGGATTAAGTCCTCTAGTATTGAGCTTAACCGAAACTGTACTCAGGCATAGGAGATGCTATTATTGCAGTTCATTCTTCCTTCCAGATTGTAGTTTGGATTTTTATGTAGTCAATGAGACTCCTTTTGTAATGGGAAGTGTGCTTTAGGTTGTTGGCTTTCCTGCAAGTGCAAGCCCCTCAATTTAGAATCACATACTTACTGCAGAAGTATTATCAGACTGTGGGTAGGCTTCCCACCATGGTTTTTCCCTCTACCAGGTTTTCCACATACAAATCTTCGTGTCATGTGGATGGTATTTATTCTCTAATTGTTGGTTGTGCTTAATTGATATATCTTCTATCTCTGTAATTGGTTTATGTATTTTGATATTGATATTATGTGTTCTAGTAACCATGTTTTAATTGCCTAAGGTTCCAGTAATCCAGTGACAACTGATTCACCCCCCTCTCAGTTGTCTTCCAATTATTTAAACTATCTAACAATTGGTATCAGAGCTCTGGTCCTCTCTGCAAAATATTAACCGCTTGAGGAAGATCCTATGGTGTCTATCAGTTCAAGCTCATCTAGTTCATCTACAGCTATCTTTCAGAGAGAAATTCCTAGGCTTGATGGAACAAATTATAGAGTATGGAAGATTCAGATGGAGACTCATCCGAGATGTCTTGGTAAGGAAATTTGGGAAATCATAGAGAATGGTGTAACTCTTTTTAATCTGGCATCTTGCGATCCTCCTTCGGAAAACTTTGACAAGGAGCTTGAGAATGATTGTAGAGCTAGAGAATCCCTCTTGTGTGCACTTTTTGATTAGAAAATAATGGGATTGACTGACAAATCATCAACATAGGCTATATGGGACAAGTTGGAGACTCTTAATGAAGGTGACCCTACTGTTAAGATTACTAAACTTGATGGTTACCGGGTGAGATATGAAAACTTGAATATGGAAGAAGATGAAAGGATTACTGCATTTATGGAAAGGGTAAATGAAATTATCATGGGAATTCAATGTTGTGGTGGATCTCTGAGTGAAGATGAAATAGTTTCTAAAGTTTTGAGAGATTTACCATCAGATTATAAGATGAATGCTACTGTAATTAATGAATTGAGAACAATGGCAAATACTTCTATTAATAGGGATACCTTGGTTGGGAAATTATCTGCTTTTGAGCTTGAAGAATTTGGACCTTCTGGAGCTATGAATTCTGAACCCACTTTTCATGCATTTACATCATCAACTGGCAAGCAAGATAGGAAATCTTTCTATGGGAAGGAATTGGATGATATGAAGAGAGAAGATGAATAATTTGAGAAACTTGAAGCCCTATTTGCTAGAAGAGTACCTAAAGGACCAATAGGAAGTAAGTATGAAGGGAAATCACCTTTTAAATGTTTTGCATGTAATAAGATAGGTCATTTGGCATCTAGATGTCCTGAAAGGAATTCAAGATTTGAAGAAAGAGCTAGAAGATCTTTTAAGCCTAACCTTGGATATCAGAACAAGCATAAGTACAGGAAAAATAGGATAAATCATGTTACTTTGCAGATGAGGAAGGTGTGACTGATTTTGATGATGAACCGACACAAGACTCTGCTAGTGTTTCTGGTAATGCAAAGGAATGGGTGTTCCTGGCTATCAAGGAAGATCATCCAGCACTAGAAGAGAATGTACCTGAAGAAAAGGCCCTTGCCACTAAAATTGAAGATAAGGATGAATGGGTAATTGACAGTGGATGTTCACATCATATGACTACAGATAAAATGAAGTTTCAATCTTTGCAAGAATTTGATGGCGGTCTGGTTAGATTTGGAGATGACAAAGCATGCATGATCAAAGGAAAAGGAACTATATCATTAGATGTTAAGAACAATACTGATAATGTTTACTATGTTGAAGGTTTAAGGCATAATATTTTGAGTGTAGGACAATTGGTGGATAAAGGATTTCAATTACAATTCAAGGATGGAAAATGCAAGATCATTAATAGATCTAGATTGGAGATTGCAACCAGTACTCAGAAAAAAGGTAATTTATTTCATTTGAATTCTCGTGAGAAGACATGTTTGATTGCACAAATTGATGAGAGTTGTCTTTGGCATAAAAGGCTATGTCATGTGAATTTTGATTGCATGGTAAAGATTAGTTCAACTAAGGCAGTTAGAGATATACCTAAGATTGTAAAGCCCTATAATCCGGTATGTAAAGAATGTCAAATGGGAAAACATGTCAGAGCCTCTTTTAAGAGTATACAAGACAAATCTAATAATGTTCTTGATCTTATTCATACTGATTTGAGTGGTCCTGCTAGAATCAAAAGTTTTCAAGGTGATAGATATTTTATGCTAATCATTGATGATTATTCTAGAATAATGTTGGTTACTTTTCTAAGGGAGAAATCTGAGGATTTTGAAAAGTTTAAAATATTTAAAACTAAAGTTGAAACTGAGGTAGGATTGAAGATTAAGTGCTTAAGGTCAGATCATGGTGGAGAATTCACATATGGTGAGTTTAATAACTTTTATGAGAAGTATGGCATAAGGAGACAATTTTCTGCTCCCCAGACACCTCAGCAGAATGGAGATATGGAAAGAAAAAACAAAACTATCTTGGATGCTGCTAGAACCATGATGATGGAAGATAATCTACCCCATATCTACTAGAGAGAAGCAGTGAGCCCAACAGTTTATACATTCAATAGAGTTCGTATCAAATGAGAAACCAGTAAGACACCTTATGAATTATGGTTTGGTAATACACCTATAGTTAAGTACTTCAAAATCTTTGGTAGTAAATGTTATATCAAGAGAGATGATTTCATTGACAAGTTTGATCCTAGATGTGATGAAGGAATATTTCTTGGTTATTCTAATGAAAGCAAAGAATATAGATGTTATAATAGGAGATTGCAAAGAATTGTGGAAAACACTAATGTCAAGGTGGATGAGAAAAATATAATTCAAATCAGAATTTATGAGCAAGAACCAGTAGTGGAAATGATCATAATTGAGCCGGTAACACCTTTACCGGAACAAAATGCTAAACCAGTTACTCCGATAGTATCAGAAAATTCAATAGTAGCTAAAGATCAGGAAAGAGGAACAAAGAATCAAAAGACTCCTGGGTATGTAAGGTTGAATAATTCAGAAGATTGGATCATTGGGGATAAGAACAATGGAGTGATGCCAAGAAGAAGATTGGCAACTAATGAGGTATGTTTAATTTCTCAAGTTGTACCAATATCAATAACTAAAGAATGTAAAGATGAATGTTGGATGAAAGCTATGGAAGAAGAATTAGATCAGATAGAAAAGAATAACACATGAATTTTAGTTCCCTGGTCTAAAATTAAGAATGTTATTGGAACTAAATGGGTTTTTAGGAATAAACTAAATAAAGATGGATAATTTATGAGGAATAAAGCTAGACTGGTTTGTAAAGGATATTCTCAGAAGGAAGGAATTGATTATGGTGAAACTTTTGCACCTGTAGCTAGGATTGAAGCTGTAAGATTATTTCTTGCCTATGTTGCACATAAAAACTACAAGGTTTATTAGATGGATGTCAAGTGTACTTTTTTGAATGAGGATCTTGATGAGGAAGTTTATATTGAGCAACTTGATGGATTTTCACTTTTAGATGATAAAAACATGGTTTGCAGGTTAAAGAAATCTTTATATGGATTGAAACAAGCAGCTAGAGCTTGGTATGGAAGGTTGGACAAATATCTTTTAAAGCTTGGTTTCACTAAAGGTAACGATGATAGTAATCTATATTATAAAGTCACTGATAATGATATATTGATTATTAAGGTCTTTGTTGATGACATCATTTTTGGAGGTGAAGATAAGTTGTGCATGGAATTTTCTAAAAATATGGAGAATCAATTTGAAATGTCTATGATTGGGGAAATGAAATTTTTCTTAGGTTTGCAGATTACTCAAACTGATAAAGGTATTTTCATCTATCAAATTAAGTATGCTAGGGAGATGTTGAAGAAATTTGGTATGGAAAATTCTAAACTGAGTTAGTACTGCTATAGTTACAAGTGAGTAATTGACAAAGAAAGATGAACCAGTTTTGGTAAATCCTATAAGATACAAGTCTATGATTGGAGATCTGCTATATTTGACTTAGACTAGACCAGACATAATGAATGCAGTTTGTATTGCATCAAGATATCAAAGTGATCCTAGAGAAAATCATGAGAGTGAGGTGTAAAGGATTTTTAGATACTTACAAGGAACATCTGAATATGGTTTGTGGTACCCTAAAGATGATGACTGTACTTTATGTGCATATACAGATGCAGATTGGGTAGGCGATGTTGATGACCGAAAGAGTACTTTCGGTGGATCTTTCTTTCTTGGAAAGAAACTTGTTTCATGGATCAACAAGAAACAATCATGTACTTATTTATCTACTGCTAAAGCTGAGTATGTTGTTGCTGCTACTAACTATACACAAGTCCTATGGATGAAGAAAATGTTAAAGGACATAAAAGTGCATTGCAATGAACCGGTAGTTATTCACTGTGATAAATCTGCTTCTATAGACATATCAAAGAATCCGATATTCCACTCTAAGAAAAAGCACATATCTATCAAGTATAACTTTTTGAAGGAGAAGGTGAAAGAAAATGAAGCTAGATTGGTTTATGTGAACACTGAAGAGCAGATTGCAGACATCTTCACTAAACCTTTTCTTAAAGAATCATTTGAGTACCTCAGAGACAAATTAGGGGTTTATGTCCCTCCGACATAAAACTGATTGATTCTATTTGGCATCAGTCCGGTATGCATTATCAGATATATTATTTATTCCTGATTGATGTGGTGATGCTACTACTCAGGGGGAGTAGTTAGTCTTGTGATTCAGTGGTTTATGTTTTTGCTTTGATATTTATGTCAGATCTCTGGCATTGATGTAAAAGGGGGAGAGATATTCATGTGGAAAACTTAAGGGTTATATACATTAGGTGGAGAAATTTGTAGAATGTAACTATGATATCATCTACATGGAGAGTGTGGATCATAACTTCATTGCTATATTCTTGTGTGGGAGATTTGTTTGGAATTTCTTGGCACTTGGATGTTTTTCACATCTAGTGTTGCCATCAATGCCAAAGGGGGAGATTGTTGGCCATTTGGAGGAATTGATTATGTGTTGCATTGATGTTTTGTCATTGATGACAACATTAGCTACTTTGGCTATTTACCGGTATCCTTTTGGTCCTAGTAGGATGTTTGGTTTTTGGTTGGTAAGATCATGATGATCCGATGTGCTCTGGTATGCTTTGGCTTATGTAATTGGTTTAGATCTTCTATTCATGCTACTCAGATACATGTTTAGTCAGTTGGTTTTGAATTGGTGATCAAATGCTTTCTTATATGTTGGTAAGCTTGGTTTGTTGATCTGGTGAGGGTTTCACCGATAGAGCTTGATTGAAGATCTTTTGATATTATACATAAGTGGTGTTGGTGAGACTTCTAGTAGAGTTTTAGGATGCTAATGGTTATCATGTTCATGTTCCAGTTGATTGGTGGTAATGCATTTAGAACCAAACCTATTCTGTTCTATCTAGGTTTTGGACGAGCTTAATGTAAGTTGTTGATTGGTCTTCTCGATGTGTTTCTGAGATGACTTATGGGTTGGATATTATTTGTTTGGTCTCAGGCCGACATGTTTTATAATTATGTAATATGTTTTATTTTTTGGTGGCTGACCTATTTGTTTAAGGTTGAGGGTTTGTATATATATGTGTATGATCTCATTGTAGATCATGGTATGGAATGGTATGCAAGCGAATAATGTAATAATTATTCATGCATAGGATTTGGTCGATCATTGGTGATCGAGTTGGGGTTATGTAAGAGGATTAATTCCTTTGGTATTGAGCTTAACCAAAATTGTACTTAGGCATAGGAGATGATATTATTGCAGTTCATTCTTCCTTCTAGATTGTAGTCTAGATTTTTATATAGTCAATGAGACTCATTTTGTAATGAGAAGTGTGCTCTAGGCTGTTGGCCTTCCTGCAAGTGCAAGCCCCTCAATTTTTAATCACATACTTATTGCAAAAGTATTATCTGACTGTGGGTAGGCTTCCCACCATGGTTTTTCCCTTTACTGGGTTTTCCACGTACAAATCTCATGTGGATGGTATTTATTCTCTAATTGTTGGTTGTGCTTAATTGATATATCTTCTATTTTGATAATTGGTTTATGTATTCTGGTATTGATCTTATGTGTTCTGATAATAATGTTTAAATTGCTTAAGGTTCCAATAATCTGGTGACAATTGATTCACCCCACCTCCTCTCAGTTGTCTTCTGGTTATTTGAATTTTCTAACAAATTGTTATATATTATATATTTATGGAATGGGAAGTACATAAATCTGGTGTTCATGTTTTCATGATTCACTCCCCCTATCCTCTCAATTGTTCTTTATGTTTTCATGATTCATTACTACTATGATTATATGGTTGTTGTTTAATGTTTTAAGGTAAAAAATTAAATACTTTTGAGGTCTGGACTAATTCACCCCCTCCTCTTAGTCATGTGGTGTGTTCAACAATATATACATACATCCACGTGCACACACACACACACACACACACATATATGCATATGTATATGTATATGTATGTATGTATGCATGTATGCATGTATGTATGTATGTATGTATATGTATATATGTGTGTATATGTATATATACATACACACAAATATATATGTGTGTGTGTATGTGTATGTGTATATATGTATATGTAAATGCATATATGTATATGTATATATATGTATATATATACAAATATATACATATGCATACATATATATATATACATATATATAAAAATGTATATATGTATATATATATATATATACATATATAAAAATGTATATATGTATATATACATATATACACACACATATATATATCTATAGATGTATATGTATATACGCACACACATATATATCTATAGATGTATATGTATTCATACATACATATATACATATACATATATGTAGATATATATACATATATATATACACATATACATATATACATATATATATATATGTATATATATGTATGTATACATATATGTATATATGTATGTGTATATATATATGTATACATACATATATACATTTATGTATATATGTATATGTATATGTATGTATGTATATATATCTATATATATATATGTATGTGTGTGTGTGTACACACACACACACATATGTATACATACATACATACATACATATGTATGTCTGTATATATACATATATATACACACACATATATATATATATGTATATATGTATATATATGTGTGTGTGTGTATGAATATTTTTACATGTATATATGTATGTATGTATTTATATATGTATGTGTATGTGTATGTATATACACATACACACTCACTCACACACATACACATAGACATAGACACACACATATATATTTGTATATATGTGTATATATATATACATATATATACACACACACACACATATATATACATATATATAAATACATATACATATACATATAAATAGATACACATATATATATAATGTTTATATATACACATATATATGTATGTACATATACATATGTATGTGTATACACACACACACACATATATATATTAGGCACACATCTCAATGCAATAACATTGACAATTGACATGTTTAGAGATCCTTATCTCGAACATGTGGGTGGTCCATAGTCATTGCAAGCCATAAATGCACCATATACACATAAAAATAGAACATAGAGTAATCACTTACAAGTAAAACACAACCACAAATTATGCATCCTTGGATGTACATAGTCAAACTAGTACCAAGATCGACTCATCTCCAAGTTGCAAATGGAAGGGAATTACAATGGCTTTCCCCTAAGCATATGGAATGAATGCCTAAGACTCACTACTAAAAACATAAATACATCGATGAGAAATTTAACATGACCATTGTAAAAGAAAAATCAATGTCAAAAATCATGATGTCATCTCATGGCAGGAACACATAGGTAGAGTATACGATGGTGATCAAAAGGTTGCCAAAAATATAATATCATCCTAAAAGTTTAAAAATTCAACGTAAATTTTTGACATTGAAAGTTTTTTTTTGCATGAACCCTATAGATAATTAATGGTTATTGAACATTGTATGAGGCCATAAAAGCATGGATCTTTATAATTGTATGAATTTTTATAACTATATGAAAATTGGTTAATGAAAAATTTCAACCCACAAAAAAATCACCCAAATTTTCTTCTTTGATTTTCACATTTTTGATAGGTGATTTATAAGTTTTTGAGCCTTTTGAACATAATGAAGAGGCTTATTCAACCCCAAAGCACACTAAAAATTACCCAAATCTAAATCCCACAAAGGAAGAGTTGTAGATGCTAGACCTTGAGCCTCTATCATGCCTCTTGAGAAAAACCCCCAACCCAAAGCACACTAAAAAATTACCCAAATCTAGATCCCATAAAGGAAGAGTTGTAGATGCTAGACCTTGAGCATCTATCATTCCTCTTGGGAAAAACCCTCGGGAAATGAGTTGGAGTTTGTTGAATCCACACTTTGATACCATTTTGAAGATGACAAACAAGCAATAAAGCATGATTAAGAGATGCAAAGAAGATATTTTGTATTGCTAAAGTGCAAAAATGATTAAAGAATGATTGAAAAAAATATCTTGCTTTATGTGCTAGGATACAAAAACCTTAAAAAATATTTAAGTGAGCTTAAGAAACTATAATAAAGTGTAATTAATTAAATAAATAGACTAACTAATATTAATTGCTCATTTTGGTATGGGAATTTTTCAGTCTTTTGGGTAGTTGTGGGAACAAATTTCATCCTATAATCAATTGTCTTTTGTAACTGACGAAGCTAATTGGTAATGATATTTTTCAGGGATTATTTTTAGCCACTAGTTGATGAGGTTTCTACATGCAAGGTGTGGGAAAATTGGAAGCCCTTCTTGGTCCATTTTCATATTTAAAATAAGAAATTCATCATATAGAGGCTATCGCAAGTTTTATCTTTTGATCTCATCAAGCTTATTGCTTATGTTTCTTTAGTGGTTGCTCAACCATTATAGATGGAGGCTTATGGATTGGATGCTAATATATTTTTGGTAATCTCAATATGGGAGGCCTTGCATTAAAACATGTAATCGCATCTAGAGATTACACTTGCTTAGAAATATTTTGTAGTGGTTTCAATGTTTTAATCTATAAGATTTGTTAGAGCAATCTTTAGTGTTCCAGGTTTGGGTTTGGCTTTTTTTGTTTATTTTGTTGTAGGAATAGCTATAGTTATCCATCAATTGGCTACACATACCATCTTCTAGGTGCGAAGATCATATTGTGCAGGTTTGAGGGGTTTGTAATTCTCTTTTAGGCTTTTTGGGTGCCCTAGACTTAGTGGAATTGTCCAGTTTGGAGTTGATTTGTAGTAGGAACTTATAAATTATTGTAGTTTAGTTGTTTTACATGGTAAATATCTATAACATCCATATTTTTTAACTAATTCTAAAATTAATAATATTTTTTAGTTTGTAATGTTTTGGAGCAATTCAAGTTTCAATCTCATTATACTACATCCACTATTTGATAAATTTGATAGAATTTTCAATTGAATGTTTAATAAAATTACTTTTAGATATGACCTTTTCATCATGAGGGAAATTACATCAAGCAAATATAAGTCAATATTAATATAATCTATATGGTCTATCACACACCAAAGGTCAATTTTCTAAACCAAAGTATACACTAGAACTCTAAAATCAACTTCCTTTGTGACGCAAAATATCATAGCAACTTCCACAATTCCACAACAAACCTCTAGAAATCCATAAACTGAGATTTCACGATGCCAAAGAAGATCTACAAGAAATCACAAATAGAGATTGATGCCCACAAAGACACTTAGAATTAGAATTTGGAAATTCAAACCAATACGCTAACGTTATGATAACATGTTAAAATGAAGTCAAGAAAAATAGAATGTAAAACTAATATTAAGAATCAACCAAATACTCAGTGTTGTAGATTGAATTAATATATTGCATTAATCAAGTGATGGATATATAAATAATTTGAGAAATAACTACCTCTCTAACAAACTCTCCCCTAAGAAATATCAACCTACATAAGCTAAAATCAAACTTGTTAATGAAGGTGATATAAGAATTTTACACCACGAACAAATGGGAATGTCATCTTAAATATTTAGTAATTAGATTTGAAGTTTCTTTTTTCTCTTTTTTTTTGTATGCTTTATTCTTTTGTGTTTTCTTTCTTTAATTATTTTCCTTTGTTACATTTAAATTTATTTTAAATTGTCAAATTATGCATTTAGTGACACTTGGTATTGACTACCTATAAGAAATTCAAGATCAAAGTAGTCACAATGTATTGCCTCTACTAGACTCACATTTTTATTTATGCATCGATAGACCTATTTAGACTTATGGTTGATGTTTGATAATTAATTATAACTCTATTTTCCATTTAAATGATGCTAGACATTTTATATGGACATGTGCTATTTGGTGAGTCATGTGATTGATGATACATTTTGTTGCATATTGTTGGCATATGGGGAGATCGTTGGATATTGTTAGCATATGATGAACCGATATGTTGATATGATAATAATGTATGTTGTCATTGATGTTAATAAAGTTCAAGTGAACCGGTATGAAGAGGTATGAAGAGATGCAGTGAACCAGTGTCAGGGTTTCATTAAGTGTGACTACCGATTGGCAGTCTCAGCTCTATGGTTATCAGTTTGGAGATCTAGCTTGTGCAATGCAATCGGTGATACTCTATGATGAGTTAACTAAGAGATATAAATGAGATCGAGGTGCCACATCAGCCTTGTGCGTGTGAAGGATTGAGATATGAGAAGATCGACTGCATTTGAAGTCTACCTCGGGAATGATCATTCTTCTTAGTGGTATGAGAAAAGCGTGATGGGTTACTGATTCCCATGAGCAGTGATAAATGAATGATGCAGATTGTCTTGTGATCTATTTGAAATTGTAATACTCTATGCAATGTGTTTGGACGGTCAGGATTGGACTACCTGTTTTGTAAACCTAAGATACTTAGGGTTTAGAGTTTATGCTATCGACCTATCTGTTGTCTATAAGGTCAATGATGTTTTTAATTCAAAAGTTGTTGGCAAATAATTGTCTATGTATCCAAGTGATGAGATACTTGTCAGACCAGTAAGAGGAAAATTACAGAGTGTGATTGCAGAGTAGAGGAAATGAAAAGGATCTACCTTGGCATGTAATGCTATTATCAGATCATAAGTTTTTCCTGTTTTCTTCTAATCATTTCAACAGATGGAAAATCCCTTTACTGGGTAGCTTTAACAGGCGTATTATAAAACCTGTAACCAGTTGACTCAAGATCATTGAGTTCTTCAAATCCTCTAGCGAGGTAACCTCTAACAGGATTTCAACCTTTAAGAGGGTATATAGCCATCCCTTAACTAAGTGATCTCTAACATGATTGGTTCCTAGTAGAACCTTATTGTAAAGTCTTTAACCGGACTAGGCTCCCAACAGGGCGAGCTTCAAAAGAGTTCAAAAACAAGCTTGTGGGTATTCATCCCCATCGTGGTTTTTCCCATTTGGTTTTCCATGTGAAAAATTTGTGTATTATGTGTTAAGCATTTTTCATGTGATGTTTATGAAGTATTTGGTTGAAAGATTATGCATACAGAGTTAATAGGTTATGGTATTTCTAGTATACCACATGTATATGTTTATGGGTTAAGTTGATATCTAGTATTAATCATATTTAAAGTGATCAGACTTATCAGTTTATGGTATTTGATGTCTTACTATGTTTAACCGGTGTTTCCATGGTTAAGTTTAGTAATGGTGACAACCAGTTGGTATTGCGTTAACTAGATAAGTTGTTGAGAAAGTTTTTTTTGCTTCTACTGATTCACCCCCCCCTCTTAGTACCGGTTGGGGTATCTGTTGTTCATCATTATTCATCTGTTGGTATCAGAGCACCTCCAGGTCCTTTGTGATATAAGCTTAACCGCTTAAGGTAAAAGATCCTACTATAATGATGAAGAGGGAAGGTCCTAAGTTCAATAGAGACAACTTTAAGATATGGAAGGACAGAATGAAGATTTACATCAAGAGTATGGGTGCTCAACACTAGAGGTATGTTGAGAATGCCTATGTGACTCCCACTGGCACTCTGATTGATGATCAGAAGAGAGAGATCCAAGAAAATGGGTAGGTCATCGAAGCCCTTATCAGTAGCCTATCAGATATTGATTTCATTGATGTACAAGACAAGGACACACCTAAGGATGTATGGGATGCACTGGAAAACATCTATGGTGGTGATGAGCATGTAAAGAAAGCTGAGGAAGAGAGCCTTAGAGGTAAATTTGAGGATATGATGATGGTTGAAGGTGAGACCATTCAACAATATGGCATTAGGATTAAGACTATGGTTGGAGATATCAAAAGCGCTAGTGGAACTATTGATGACACCACTGTTGTTAGTAAAATCCTTAGATCATTGTTACTAATCTATGCAATCAAAGTTGCTACTATCTAGGAACTAAGGTCTATTGATAAAACCAAGGTATCCTTAGATCCTATCATTGCAAAGTTAACTGCATATGAGTTGAATAGCTATGATGGTAGTGTTTAGAAGACTAAGTCAGCCTTTAAAGCATCTACTGTACCATCCAGAAAAGGAAAAGAAACTAGTACCAGTTATGAATCCAGACAATGCAGAGATATGGATGATGAAGAGATTCTAATGGAGTTTGAAGCTCTTCTTGATAAAAGACTTCTGAAGGGAACTAGAAAATATAGAGGTAAACTTCCTTTGAAACCTTTTTCCTGCAACAAGATAGGACATATAGCTATTAATTGTCCTAACAATGACAATAAGGATAAACCAAAGAGGTTTAGAAAGTATAAAGGAGGAAACAGAAGAAATTGTCTAGTTGTTATGGATGAAGGTGTCACTGATGAAGAATCAGAAGATGAAGAAAATGAAGACACAGTGTTTGTAGTAGTAAAGGAAGAAGTGTCTGACAAGAAAGCTCTTGTCTCTTCCATTGACAACTCGAATGAGTAGATAATTGATAGTGGTTGTTCTCACCACATGACTGGTGACCGAAGAAAGTTTCTGTCTCTAGAGGAATGTGATGGAGGCATTGTTAGATTTGGCAATGATGCACCATGCTTGGTGAAAGGTAAAGGATCCATCTCACTGAACGGAAAGAGCAGTGTAGATGATGTCTACTGGGTAGAAGGTCTTAAGCACAACCTATTGAGTGTTGCTTAGTTGAATGACAAAGGACTAGTTTTGGAATTCGAAGGTGGAGTTTGCAGTATAATTGGGAAGAGTGGTGAACTTATTGCCACCGGTAAGTAGGCCAGAGGCAACCTATTTTAGTTGAATGCCAAGATAAGTCGGTGTCTAATGGATAAGTTTGATGATAGTTGGATATGACATATGAGACTCTGTCATATGAACTTTGACAATATTGTTAAAGCCAGTAAGATCAAGGCAGTAAGAGGACTACCTTTGCTGAACAAACCTGAGAATTCTCTGTGCAGAGAATGTCAACTTGGGAAGATGTCTTCCTCAACTTTTAAAGGCAATTCTTTCTCAATAGAAGATTTATTTGATCTTGTGCATACTGATTTATGTGGTCCTATGAAAACTAGAAGTATTCAGGGAGATAGGTATTTTATGATTCTTACTGATGACTGCTCAAGAATGATGTGGGTCACATTCTTGAAAGACAAGTCTGAAGCATTTGGAAAGTTCAAAGCTTTTAGAGCATTAGTAGAAAAAGAAAGTGGTAAAAAGATAAAATGTCTGAGAATTGATCAAGGAGGAGAATTCACTTCTGATGAATTCAATAAGTATTGTGAAGATAACAGTATCAAGAGGCAATTTTCTACTCGAAGGACACCACAACAGAATGGCATAGCAGAAAGAAACAACAATACTATAGCTGAAGGGACTAGAACAATGTTGATCCAAGGAAAGGTTGCTCACACCTTTTGGAGAGAAGCGGTGAGCGCTGCAGTCTATACTATGAACCGAGTACTCATCAAGAAAGGTAAAGATAAAACCCCTTATGAGTATTGGACTAGGAAAACTCCCACTGTGAGTTACTTTAAAGTGTTTGGTAGTAAGTTCTATATCAAGAGAGGTGAGCATTTGAACAAATTTGATGCAAAATGTGATGAAGGAATATTTCTAGGATATTCCACTAAGAGCAAAGCTCTTAAGTGCCACAACAATAGAACTCAGAAAATTGTTGAAAGTATCAATGTGAGGGTTGATGAATCCCCTAAGGAACCTGAGGATTCATGCAGCGAAGAAGTGGAAGATGAACCAGGTATAGCTTCTACGAACCAGTTACGAAAGAAACTTGTAAAGATCTCAGTGTTCCTGTACTGGTAGAAGCTGCAGTAAGTGAAGAAGAGGTTAGTGAAGAAGAAGAAGAAAAGATAGTAGATCAAGATAGAATCATTCCTAGATATGTGAATCTGCATCATGATCCGAAGCAAATCATAGGAGATAAAGATGCAGAGATACTCACAAGAAGAAAAGTAAAGGAGAACTCTTGCATGATTTCTGAATTTGAACCCAAGACTTCCAGAGAAGCTCTTATAGATAAAGACTGGATTAAAGCAATGGAAGAGGAGCTAGACCAGATAGAAAAGAATGCAACATGGTCTCTGGTGCCCAGACCAGAACATAAAAATGTCATAGGTACCAAATGGGTCTTCAGGAATAAGCTAAATGAAGAAGGAATAGTTGTAAGGAACAAGGCTAGGCTTGTATGCAAGGGATATGCTCAAGAGGAGGGAGAAGCCTATGGGGAAACCTGATGAATACTAAGAAGGGGGGGTGAATTAGTATACCAAAAAATACTATACTTAAACACTTTAATAGTCTAGGAGTAAACCGGTAAAAAAGTTTAGCAAACAAACCGGTTAACACACATGCAAACCAAATAGAAAATAATGCATTCACCCACAGAAGCACAATCACCATAACAAAAGAGATTTTGACATGGAAACCCAAATGGGAAAAACCATGGTGAGATGAAACTTAGAAGTAACTATCTGCAGAATAGTAACCAAACCGGTTAAGGTCATACAATGTTCTTTACCAGAACATACCCTGTTAGGAATCTCAATCTCTGTTAGGAGATAAGTCCAATTAAAGACTACCTTGTGAGAGGATTTTAGATCCACAGATGTGAACCACCTTGTTAGAGGATTTACAAAGGCTTTTCTAGGCCTACCTAGTTAAGTGTTTCTAACTTGTCAAAGATGTGAGTAAGTGAATGATCTACAAATGGAACAGTCTGCTTGATTAGATCCATTGTAGCTCATAGCTAATGCATTTTAGCATTACTTCAGTCTTCAGTAACTCCTTACTCTGTTACAACTCACAGACTTGATCTTCTTAGTTAAGATCACACATTCAAGAGGTATTTCAACCGCTACAAAACCTCACAGCTATATTTGCATACTCTCTCTATATAACAAAACCCTAGACATGATGTCCTTAAAAGGAATCTGATTTCATGTCAGTCCAATAGGATTTCATTACAAGTTCCTCAGTTCATTGTATCTAGACACATTTGATAACACGACACAAAAATACCATCAAAGTGTCGATGGATGGTAGCTCATCACAAAAATATACCAGTTGGTAACTCATCATAGAGTATTACCGATTTGTCCAACTTTCCAGTTACCGGTTGGTGACTCAGAGTAATACCGGTTTAACGGATTACCGGTTGACACAAATTGAAGACTGGGAAAAAGATAACTGCCACTTTTGGCACCTTTGCTCTGCTCCGCTTGAGATCCTTAAACCACTTGATCTCTCTATGTCACTTGGGTCTTTATACCACTTGAGATCGATAAACACTTTCTGCATAACAACAGTAGTCTAAAGACTACAACATGATACCAGTTTGGAACAATTACCGGTTGAGCATAATTCATACATTCTCAGAGTGATCTCATAGCAAGTGTGTGTCCATCAATGACCATCACAACATAATCATAAAAATGCCAACAGTCTCCCTCTTTGGCATTGATGGCAACACTTAGGAAATTTTTTTTTGACTTCTAAGTGTTTTACAACAAAACTATGCCATAAGTAAAATTACTCCCCCTAAGTATATACACTATCCCTTTTGCAGATAAAACAATGTATACTACTTTCTTACAGAGATAGACATGAAAGTATACATAGCATGCATCAAAAATTTAAATACATAATACTACTCCCCCTTTCCCAACAATGACAAAGTATAGTTGAAAAACCCCTGTTCCATTAGCATTAAAAACTTATTTAAAAAGTTTATGACAATAAAGAGTGAAACTTGTCAAAAACTAATTTAAAAGCTTGCATAAATGTCTTCATGGATAAAGACCATGATTCAATCAATGAGGTAGCAACCTCATTCTCCATTTGCATTTGATAAACCTACTCCTTCATGGCATCCATGGTACTCATCTCTTAAGTAACTGTTAGGGCATCTATATTGATGTAGCATTTCTGGAGAATTTGTAGTCTTGGCAGTAGGACCAGTTGAAGTTCCTACAAATTATGTGTTTGGTTGCTTATCTTTGCCTCTATTCTTGTAGACTGAAGTTGAAACTGGTGAGTAGTTTGTCCATATGTGGAGAAGGAATCATATGGCATCTTGAAGGTGCTGATAAATGACTGCATATCAGATTGCAGTTTGTCCTTCTGAGTGAGCACATCATCACAGAATAAATGAGGTTGAAAAATCTTGTTGAGTAGTAGATTTCCCTCATCCATTGCATCTCTGATGTCCTTTTGTGCCTTCTAAAGTTTTGACCGAAGCTCATTCAACTTCTTCACCAAGGAAATGTTCAGAGCCTTTTCATGCTCCTTCTTGGCATTTGTTTCTATGACTTCTTCCAAGCTTTGGACCTGGTCTTCCATAACTATACATAGAAGCTTTAATTGGGTAAGTGAGGAATCAGTACTGAGGAGGTTTGTACCAGGTATCAAATTGGTGAGTGTTTCCACCGCAGTTTGGATAACATCTTCCTCCTTTTTCCTCCTTAGAGCATCCAATCGCTCTTGAGCAAGCTTAATGCTTTGTAGTAGCTCTGATTCATTTGCAGACTGGAGGTCAATAGGATTGGTAATATCAGCCAGTTTGGCTTGACTACTGGTTGCCTTTGGAATCTCCATCTAAGTGCTCTGTGCCGCTTCTTCTTTCTCTTTGGCTCTTTTCTTGCCTTCTTCTGCCTTCTTTTTCTCTTCTTTTTTCTTCTCTTCCTCTTCATCCTTCTTCTTCTTCTCTTCTTCCCGCTTCTTCTTCTCTTGCTCCTTTTTCTTCTCCTCTTCCTTTCTCTTCTCCTCTTCCTTTTTCTTCTCCTCTTCCTTTTCCACTTCCTTCTTCTCCTTCTCATCCTCTTGTTTCTTATTCTCCTCTTCTTTTCTCTTTTCTTCTTCTTTCTTTTTCTTCTCACCCTCTTTCTTCTTTTCTTGTTCTGTTTGTTTTGTCTTTTCTTTCTCCTGTTTCTTCTTCTCTTCCTCTACCTATTTTCTCTTGTCTTCCTTCTATTTCTCCTGACCTTTTGTTTCTACTGGTGCATCTGGAGTAATATTGTCACCGTTTAAGGCATCAAAATCAATTGGTTCCATTTGAGTGGTGACTAGTTCTCATTCACTGTTGTATACTTCATCCGATTGAGTGATTTCTGGTTCTTGCTCTACTTTCTTGTTGGCTTCAGCCACTTCATGCACTCTTAAAGATGATTGAGCAAGGGAGTGGGTATCTTTGACCACTTCCGGAACTTTTCCTTCCAATAACAGGAGTCTTCTTCTTCTCATGAAGAAGAGGCCCTTATATCTCTCCACCACTTCATATGGTTATGTTTTAGGCACATCAGGAAAGTATTGTTCAAATACTTCCTCTCTTATTTCTTGTTCCTTTTCTATGGCAATGTGCCACTTGTTGTCTAGAGAATTATACAAAGAATCAAGCGTCTTAGATTTAATTTCTAATGGCCACCGGTCATTAATACATAAATAATTGATAACTTCCTATTCAACTTCTTTCTTTTCATCATCATTAAAATCATCAAAGCACTCTTTCAAATCACCAAGTACTTTTCTTCTAATATTCTTAATTGTTCTTTGACAATGTGTCAAAGGTTTGTAAGAGGAAATATCAATATTTACCGGCGCCGATGTTGCCGGTTCATTCTTTGTCTTTTTTCTCGTTTGCCTAGTCTTCTTAGGTTGTTCATCAGACATAGTGTCCTCTGAGTCTAGTGTATTTCTTTTTGTCTTCCGCTTCCTCTTGAAGACTTTGGCAAGTGCCTCTTCCAGTTTCTTCTTTATTGGTGACTGCTTGGTCACTTTGGGACTTGTTGGAGTAACTGGTGCCGATGCTGAAGACACTGCCTTTCCCTTCTTTATTGAGGGTTCTTGAACCAGTGTAACCCTTTCTAGATAGGTACCAATTCTCTTTTCCTTTGGATCGAGGGGTGAGGTGATTAGGGTAGAGGCATACCCGTCCAACATATCATACATTACCTCATATCCCATTGGCTCTACTTCTTCCTGTCTAGGCTCAACCACCTTCATTATGCACTCATCAACTTTGACGGTGAAGCAGATATCCTCCTCATACTTTTTGACAATATCACCAGATATTCTTACTCTTTGGTTCATTTTGCATCTGAACTCATCAAAATATTTGTTCAACACTTTCAGATAACTGTTTCCAACCACTTGTAGGCTTTCCTTGATTTGCTTTGTCATCGGTTGGTCATCAGACCACTGAATATCACCTACTCTTGGAAAATAGCCTTGGAAGTAGAAGAACAACCCAACCAATAGTTGTCCAAACTTAAATTTCAGGGCATTATCTTGTTTGATCGGCTTGAGGTTCAACAGAAGTTGTCTTTGCATACCAGTGCACAGATCAAATGATGCATCTTCCTTGATCATCCTGTAGGCGACATTTACTGCTGCAGTAGAGACAGAGTTGATTCTACTGGCATGGAACGTCCGGTATCCTATCACCATACACACATATTTGTCCAGATTGTCCTTGATGGAATTGACAGTCATTCCCCATGAATTACTCACAAAACCGGTGAGCTTGGTCATTTCTATCTTGCTAATCTTCCTTAGGGCTAGTACTACACAGACGTTGCAGAAACCGGTGATAGCATGAATCACTTCTGGTGTGATATCATGCGTCCACTCTAAGTACATTGTATCACCGTGTGCTCTGCTCAGAATAATTTGAATGTGATCATCCAAAAATTCTTCAAGAAATTAGGCTGCATGGTGAAGTTTCTTCTTCTCTAGAATGCTGAATTCCAATTTAATCTTCGTATCCTTTCCGCAGAATAGACTAAACTGGGAATGGATCATCAGAGATCCTAGGTCTTCAATCTTGTAGTTAATGAAATCTGAAATGCCTTCTTCCACTATGACACCAGCAGGTATTTGAGATAGGGCATTGTATTTTTCCTTCCATTGAATGAAGTCTACAAAATCAATGGGTGCACTAGAGCTAGCATGTGATGCCGAAGCCATGATAAACAAAGAATTTTGAAAAATACCTTCGTAGATCAAAATTTAGGGCTTCACAATTTGAACTTTTCTACACACTCCTTCGGTTGTTGAAATACTAATTTGTGTTCTACACTTCTCCAACAGATGTTTGCTTCAGATTCTTCTTCAGAATTTTGATAAATTCTTTGAATCACAATGTAAATCGCTTTTCTTCGCTCTGCACTTGAAAACTTCTTTTTCTCAAAAAATGATAGTGAGAAATGATTTGAAAATTCCTTTTAAACAGATTCTCCACCTACCATAAAAAATGCTCTACTATTAGGGCGTAAACCCTAATTTTGCCTTATACTATTTCTGGTCTTCAGCCAATCTGACAGGTATCTCATACCGGTTAAGGTCTTTTACCGGTGTCAACCGGGGGTTCGAGATATTTCACCATTTGCTCCCCCTAAGCTTTTCTAATGCTTTGTTTGCCAGTTCAACGACTTCCACACTCGGTGCAAAAACCGGTTCTTCTTGAATCACTTCTTCTAGCTTCTTCTTCCAGGTTTTCTTCATATCTTCTTGAACAATTTCAACATCAATTTTTCCTTCAGGAGTGACTGGTATATCATCCAATATACTGTTTCTACTTCTGCAGAATCTTGCAGAATGACCTGATTTGTTGCAATGATAGCAAAACATTCCAAGTGCTCTCCAAGGTTCATTATTCATGTTTCCATTCTTCCTTCTGCATGTTGCAACAGTGTGACCATGACCATGGAAAATCATACAGATTGCTCTCCATCCAGTTGCCGCTTGATAGCCACCACTACCTGACTGATGACTATAGGTATTAAACTGGTTTGGGTTTCGGTTCCCAGAGGGTTCAGGAAAAACTCCTTGATTCCTTTGAGGATACCTTCGGGTATTGTGCATGAAAAACCTGCATTCAAATGCTCTATGCCCAAACTTGTTGCATGCATAATAATTACCATTGAATCTATTGGATCTAGGCTTATTGTTTAGAAAATAAGGAAAATTATTGTAAGCCTTCCTTCTACATACATTAGCAATGTGTCCTTCCTTGAGACAGTTAAAGCAAATAGGTTTGAAATTTTTCTTACCTTTATCCTTTGATATCGGTTGTTTCTTTGATGCTCCACTTTTTGTTCCAGAGGTCTCACCTTCCTCATATTTAGAGAAACCAAGTCCATTGGTATTCTTTACCGGTTTAGCTGATTCAAGCTTCTACTCTAGCTTGACAGAGCTCTTATGGAATTTGGCAAGTATTTCCTTTGACTCAGTGAGTTCTTTGGAAATGGCAGTATTGGATTCCTTTATGGTTGCATTCTCAAAGATAGCCATGTTTAGTTCACCTTGCACTTCTTCTTTTTCCATTTTTCTTCTATGAAAACGAGCGGTAAGTGCACTAGTCTCTTGCTTCAGCTTGGAGATCTCATGATCTTTGTCTTTTACCAGATCTTCATCTTTCCTCTAGTTCTCAAGCTCTTGACACATTCTGATAGTTAGGCCTTTAAGTTCCCTTCTTAGGTTGGCATTGGACTCATTCAATTTTTCAACTTCTTGAATTAGGGCTTCCATGTCTGCTTCATTAGAAGAACTATTTTCAGTTAGCTCCATCTATTTTTCAGCATGCTCTCTTCTTTTTGCCTGAGAGGCCTTATATTTGACCATGAGTTCATCATAGGCTTGCTCAGACTGAGTGAGCTGATAAGTAAGTTCCCTCATAGTGTATTCCCCCATATCTCTTTCCAAGTGGTTAGAGTTATAGAAAGGTTTGCTCTAATACCAATTAATGAATACTAAGAGGGGGGGTGAATTAGTATACCAAAAAATACTGTACTTAAACACTTTAATAATTTAGCAGTAAATCGGTAAAACAGTTTAGAAAACAAACCAGTTAACACACATGCAAACCAAATAGCAAATAATGCATTCACCCACAGAAGCACAATCACCATAACACAAGAGATTTTGATGTGGAAACCCAAATCGGAAAAACCATGGTGAGATGAAACTCACAAGTAACTATCTGCAAAATAGTAACCAGACCGGTTAAGGTCATACAATGTTCTTTACTAGAACAGATCTTGTTAGTAATCTCAATCTCTGTTAGGAGATAAGTTCAATTAAAGACTACCTTGTGAGAGGATTTCAGATCCATAGATGTGAACCACCTTGTTAGAGGATTTACAAAGGCTTTTCTAGGCCTACCTGATTAAGGGTTTCTAACTTATCAAATATGTGAGTAATTAACAAGTGAATGATCTAGCAAATGGCACAATCTGCTTGATTAGATCCATTGTAGCTCATAGTTGATGCATTTCAGCATTACTTTAGTCTTCAGTAACTCCTTACTTTGTTACAACTCATAGACTTGATCTTCTTAGTTAAGATCACACATTCAAGAGGTATTTCAACCACTACAAAACCTCACAGCTATATTTGCATACTCTCTCTATATATCAAAGCCCTAGACATGATGTACTTAAAAGGAATCTGATTTCATGTTGGTCCAATAGGATTTCATTACAAGTTCCTAGGTTCATTGTATCTAGACACATTTGATAACATGGCACAAAAACACCATCAAAGTGTCGATGGATGGTAACTCATCACAAAAATATACCGGTTGGTAACTCATCATAGAGTATTACCAGTTTGTCCGACTTTCCAGTTACCAGTTGGTGACTTAGAGTAATACTAGTTTAATAGATTACCGGTTGATAAAAATTGAAGACTGGAAAAAAGATAACTGTTGCTTCTGGCTCCTTTGCTCTGCTCTGCTTGAGATCCTTAAACTGCTTGACCTCTCTATGTTGCTTGGGTCTTTATACCACTTGAGATCGGTAAACACTTTCTGCATAACAACAGTAGTCTAAAGACTACAACATGATACCGGTTTGGAACAATTACCGGTTGAGCATAATTCATACATTCTCAAAGTGATCCCATAGCAAGTGTGTGTCCATCAATGACAATCACAACATAATCATCAAAATGCCAACAAAACCTTTGCTCCTATGGCTAGACTAGAAGGTGTTCAAATGCTACTTGCATTTGCAGCATTTAAGGGATTTAAGGTTTATCAGATGGATGTGAAGTCTGCCTTTCTGAATGGAATCCTAGAAGAGGAAGTGTATATAGAGCAACCAGAAGGGTTTGCCTTATCAAAAGATAGTGACATAGTTTGTAGGTTACAGAAAGCCCTATATGGACTAAAACAGGAACCTAGGGCATGGTATGAAAGACTACACTCTCATCTTGTGAAGATTGGATTTCAGTGAACAAGTGAAGATTGCAACATCTACTTGAAATCAGAAGGTGATTAGATTCTGATCTATGAAGTGTTTGTGGATGACATAATCTTTGGAGGAGATGATAAAATGAGTCATGCGTTTGCAGATGAAATGAAGAAAGATTTTGAGATGTCTTTGATAGGAGAAATAAAGTTCTTCATTGGTTTATAGATTCAACAAATGAAAGAGGGTATCTTTATTACCCAGTCCAAATATGTCAAAGAGGTATTGAAGAATTTTGGTATGGAGGAAAGCAAACCGATTGGTACACTGATGGTGACTGGTTGTAAACTGACTAAGGAAGATGATTTAGTACTAGTAAATGAGAAGGAGTATCGGTCAATTATTGGTAAACTGCACTATGTGGTGCACAACAGACCAAATATTGCTCATGCAGTGGGCATAGTAGCTCGTTTTCAGAAATGTCCAAGAGAATCCCACTTGGTAGCTATCAAAAGGGTTCTTAGATATATGAAAGGAACAGTTGATTATGGGTTGTGGTATCCATATAAGGGTGACTATAATCTCAAGGTATATACCGATGTTGATTGGGGAAGTAATGTGGATGACTAGAAAAGCACAACCAGTGGAGCGTTCTTTCTCGGTGGAAGATTAGTATCATGGACAAGTAAGAAGTAGAGCTGTATTTCCCAATCTACAGCTGAAGTAGAATATGTGGCAGCATTTATGAACTGCACTCAAGCAATTTGGATGAAGCATGTATTGGAAGGTTTTAAAGTACTTGTATCTGAACCAGTGAATATATTTTGTGATAACACAAGTGCAATAAATATTTCCAAGAATCCGGTATTACATGCTAGAACTAAGCACATTGAGCTTAAATATCACTTCTTGAGAGAGAAAGTTTAGAATAAGGAGGTTGTACTACAACATGTTTCCAGTAAGGAGTAGTTAGCAAATATATTCACTAAGCCCTTACCGAATACTACATTTACCTATTTGAGAGGTGAATTAGGGGTTCTGCCCCATCATGAAATCAGTTAAGGATGTGTGCTCCACATCGGTCAAGTACTACAATGACAAATCTTTTAGGATTGATGTGTTAAAGGATGGTACTCCTTAGGGGGAGCAACATAGTAGATTTTGAAAGGTTGTGCTTCCACTTTGGCATTGTTTTCAAAGGGGGAGAAGATATCTAATGCATGGGGGAGAAGATATCTAATGTATGGAGGAGAAGATATATGATGTTGAAGATACACTGGTCTATGAGGTTTTCAGTTGCAATGCTACATTGAGTATTGCCATCAATGCCAAAGGGGGATATTGTTGGATATTGTTGGCAGATGGGGAGATTGTTGGATATTGTTAGCATATGATGAACCAGTATGTTGATATGATGATAATGTATGTTGTCATTGATGTCAATAAAGTTCAAGTGAACTAGTGTTAGGGTTTCACTAAGTGTGACTACCGGTTGGCAGTCTCAGCTCTATGGTTATTAGTTTGGTGATCTAGCTTGTGCGATGCAACCGGTGATACTCTGTGATGAGTTAGCTAAGAGATATGAATGAGATCGAGGTGCCATGTCAGCCTTATGTGCGTGAAGGATTGAGATATGAGAAGATCGACTGCATTTGAAGTCTACCTCAGGAATGATCATTCTTCTTAGTGGTATGAGAAGAAAGCGTGATGGGTTACTGATTCCCATGAGCAGTGATGAATGAACAATGCAGATTGTCTTGTGATCTATTTGAAATTGTAATACTCTATGCAATGTGTTTGGATGGTCAGGATTGGACCACCTGTTTTGTAAACCTAAGATACTTAGGGTTTAGGGTTTATGCTACCAACCTATCTGTTGTCTATAAGGTCGATGATGTTTGTTATTGAAAAGTTGTTGGCAAATAATTGTGTGTGTATCCAAGTGATGAGATACTTGCCAGACCAGTAAGAGGAAAACTGCAAAGTGTGATTGTAGAGTAGAGGAAATGAAAAGGATCTGCCTTGGCATGTAGTGTTGTTATCAGATCAGAAGTTTTTCTTGTTGTCTTCTAATCATTTCAACAGATGGAAAATCCCTTTACCGGGTAGCTTTAACAGGCTTATTATAAAACTTGTAACCAGGTGACTCAAGATCATTGAGTTCTTCAAATCTTCTAGCGAGGTAACCTCTAACAGGGTTTCAACCTTTAACAGGGTATATAGCCATCCCTTAACCAGGTGATCTCTAACAGGATTGGTTCCTAGCAGAACCTTATTGTAAAGTCTTTAACCGGACTAGGCTCCTAACAAGGCGAGCTTCAAAATAGTTCAAAAACAAGCTTGTGGGTATTCATCCCCATTGCCGTTTTTCCCATTTGGTTTTCCATGTGAAAAATTTGTGTGTTATGTGTTATGCAATTTTCATGTGATGTTTATGAAATATTTGGTTGAAAGATTATGCATACAGAGCTAATAGGTTATGGTATTTCTAGTATACCACATGCACATGTTTATGGGTTAAGTTGATTTCTAGTATTGATCATATTTGAAGTGATCAGACTTATCAGTTTATGGTATCTGATGTCTTACTATGTTTAATCGGTGTTGCCATGGTTAAGTTCAGTAATGGTGACAACCAGTTGGTATTGCGTTAACTAGATAAGTTGTTGAGAAAGTTTTTTTTGCTTGTACTAATTCACACCCCCCCTCTTAGTACTAGTTGGGGTATCTGTTGTTCATCATTATTCATCAGTTGGTATCAGAGCACCTCCAGGTTCTAACCCCTATTTGGTAATTATGGTTTCATACAATGTATTGATGTTGTTATTGTGTGATTGTCTTCGTGAAAGGGAAGATGCCTTATCACTCATTGTGAGCATGATAAGGTGTTGCGATTCTATTTTCACTTGCCTGTTTATCATGATGGATATATGTTCTATACGTATTGTATTGTGGTTGCAGGATTGCATGTACTAGGCATCGACTCCACTTGGTCTTACAGGTCTAAGCATGTCCTATCCCAATGGCAAGTTGTTGGAGATGGCATGAGTTTATTTACTCACTTTAGGCTTAGTTGTTCACCTTGTCAGTTTTGTTGTGGCATAAGTTGGTGGTTAGTCTTGTGTCAATGTTCCCCTTTCGTTGGGTTGCTTGAAGTGATGTGAGTGTATGTTTATTATTTGATTAATTAATGGGATAAGATAATTTATTAATGTTTAAATCAATTTATCCTATAGTATGACTATTCTTTATTTTTTTGGTTAATTAATTATTTGATAAATTATTGATCGATGAGGTTTGTATTTATTTAATTGAGATTAATTTAATTAATCTATTTGATTTATTTGATTTACTTGATTTGTTGTTTAATGATTTATTTATTTATTTATTGTTTGATTTATTGATGATTAAATTTATTGTTGAGATTAATTTATTTGATTTAATATAATTACATTATTTATTTACTGTTTTAATATTGATTTATTATCTAATTTGACTATTTAATTATTTATCATTGTTTAATAATCTATTTGCAATTATATTGTTACATTAGTATTTTTTGTATAAAAAGATATAAAGTTTACCTACCCTTCTATTTGATTGGTTATTTTTGAATGGGTAAGTGAATAATATTATTAAATAATACTTGCCTTAGAACTATACACGGTAGGTATAATATACTATTTCTTCAAATTTTCTGATTGGTTGGAATTTCTCTATAGTTTCGAGTTTAATTTTTATTTATTTAGCATTCTGTAAATGCTATCGGGTTACCATCCGGAAGTTTTTGATTTTCATTTTGGTTCTTGAATTCAATTGGGAGCTTGGATTCAAGATTGGCATGCTTGGATTATTGGATTTTCTTTTCTTCGAATCTACCTTTGTTGGATTGTGATTTCCAGGTTGGCTTCTTCATCTTTTGCATTTGATTTTTGGAAAGAAAACTCTATTTGCATTGTGTCTTTTGCAAAGATTGTATTTGGGATTTCTATTAGATATTGTTTTGGGATTAGGATTGATATTTAAATGATTTATCTTGGTTTGGGGAGAGATTTGGGAAAAATAGATTTGCATTTGATTGATTTCAAAATTTAGGGAATAATGAATGTCGGGA
This sequence comes from Cryptomeria japonica, assembly GCF_030272615.1. Classification (NCBI taxonomy): domain Eukaryota; kingdom Viridiplantae; phylum Streptophyta; class Pinopsida; order Cupressales; family Cupressaceae; genus Cryptomeria; species Cryptomeria japonica. The sequence continues at coordinate 518,311,337 of NC_081408.1, read as the reverse complement.
AGGTGTTTATTCTGCATTTCTCTTTAATGACTTGGTGTTTCTCTTCCTTGCATCTTTATGGAGTTTTATTATGCTTTTGAAATGCTTTGGTATTCTCCTATGTATTTTCTCCAAGTTTTTTGCATGAGTGCAAGTTGTGACTTTCTGTGCTTTGCCTGAAATTGGTCGTTCGGGTTGATTTGTATAGATGTCCCTTGGATCTATTTAATTCATACTATTTTGTGTTTTTTTGGGCTTTATAATGCTTTAGGAGGATAGTTTTGAACCTACCTTTGCTAGTTTGTGTCTCCCCTAGTTGCTATGCAAGTTTGGTGAGTTTCTGAGCACTTTCGAGAGAAGTTATGGTTATGAATCCTTGTTGAATCTTCTTGGAATGATTATAAACCTTTATTTTGATATTAATTAGTATTATTTCATTCTCCCACACCTTTTTGGAGTAAGTTTGAGTCATTCCTCAAATCTATGTTCAATTCTAGGTGCACCCATTACCTGCACACTTCATAACTCTTTATTTTTGCTTCTTGGCTTAAATGTGCTATTGTTTGCCTTAGATGTGCTAATGTATGGGGTGTATGCACTATTTTTTGATGAATATTTACCATTATGCACCCCCAATGTGCCAATTTGCATTTTATATGCATTATTCTATTCTAGATTGTGGGTTTTGTCAGTTTTGAGCCCTGTAATGGATTTTTCCAATTAAGGGCACTCTCCAGAGGATTTTGATGTATGCATTGAGTTTATTGGAATTTTTTTGATGTCACTTTGATCTGCATATATTTTTTTCTTTCTCAAGTAAGAGGGTTTGTGCCCTACCGTTAAGGAGTTTGTATACTTGTTGTTTTGCTCCAACGAGAGGGAGAATGCCTCATTTTTAAGGGATGTTTATCATAGCTCCAGTATGATGTGTAATGCCTCACTATTGAGGATTGATATTGTCTTGGATTATTCTTGAATCATGTTAATTCTTTGGTCCATGAGTTGCTTCTCTTTGGTGAAATCTCTTGCCTTGTATGTGGCCTTATGTATCCTACTATGTTCAGCATGTTCTCAGAGATGCGATGACTATTTTTATGTCATTTGTGAGCCATTATTATGTGGCTATGATGCTATTATGATGTATGTTTCACTCTAAGGTCTCAACATATGGATAGGGGTAGTGGGATTTCATGTGATGACCAAGGTCAAGTGAGATAGGTTGCTTGGAACTTAGACCGTCGGGGCACATTGGAAGTTTCCTTGATATAAACAAGTGATAACATTATCAATTAATTGATTGGGTTGGGAATTCACCTAATAAAATAATAATAATTGGTTTGAGGCCATTGAGATGACAAGCTAATCTCCCTTATTCTCACATGGGTTGAGATGGCTCCACATGTCAATCGGAGATTGATTTCACCCTTCTATGTGAAAGTAGCTTGTATATATAGCAGGAGTATGGTTTACTCTTCTATGTGAGGATAACATGCATAACTACTATGGTTGTGGATTTACCTTCTTTGTGAGGATATCACATAGTGATGTGACTATCATGGTTTGGATTTGTTCCTTTCTATGTGAGGATAGCATGTGATGACACTCCACTCCTACATATGACCATGGTCCTTATGCCTTGATTTGTTGTTATGCCTCTGGGAGAGTTTATTGTTTTTATTTTAGCCATGTGATGTGATTTGGCTATTGATATGTTGTATACCTTTATAATTTCATGTTGATTCACTTGGTTGTTAGGTGTCAATCTAGGTCTTGAGTGAGAGTTGGAACCTCATTTCATCCCCTAGCATGGGGGGTGGTTCCTATTGTGAGGCCCTACCCCGAGCCCATCATAGCACTTCATTTATTTTCATGATAGACTTATTATTTGATACACTATTTTGATACATTATGGATTTAGATACTATTTGATAGGTGATTTGATATCATTGGATATGATGTATTCCATCTTATGTTGATTTTAGTACTTATGATTGATGATGATATGATACATTTGTGTGTGTCTTATGGAGAGTTGATTTATATGATGCTTGTGATGATGCAATTGAGTAACTGATTACATATGGATTTGCTAGAAAAAAATGTTAATTGGATACTATCTCTATTGTTCTTTGACTTGGATCAATCTACGAGATGTTGTGAAATTGATGCTATGTGTCTAATGTGTATTTCCTTTCATATACTTATATATGAAAGTGGTTTTGGACTACCGATGTGTGAAATGAGATGTGCAGGAAATTAATCCATGTGACCATGAAAATACATAGAGAACTAAGGCCAAACCTATGTGCGATAGTAAAGCCAAGGGTTGTCTATTTGGAGAGACTAGCTTGTATGTGATGTGTTTTAATTTCGTATTAGTGAATGCTTGAGTGTATGTTCAAAATTGTATTTATAATTTTAATTGTTTCCTAAAAAGGACATGCCAAGTGTATTTTATGGTGTCACTTGACACTTGTGATGTGTTGTGAGTTGGCATATGACATGTCCTTAGGAGGTAAATTGTAAAACCCAATGCATTTTCATATATCTTGTTGTGGTCCCAAAAGATAACTTGGTTAGAGAGCCGCAACTTTGGTCAAATCAAGTTTGACCCGTAGACAAACTTTAGGTGGGTTTTTGGGGGGCCAAACTAACTCTTATAGTTGAGGTTAGGTCACTTTTGAAGGCCCACTTGATATACCTATGGATAAGAGACATTTTTAGCCATGTAACCACTCACGTGTGATTTCCAAGATGGACGAAAATTCAGCTTTTTGAAGATTGACCCTTGGTAAGACAACCTTCCATTTCAGTGATTGTTTCTCTTCCCCACTTTCACTTACCTTTTTTGTTTCCATCTTTAGAAACCATGTAAGAGGTTAGGAAGACCAGCCTATGGGATCTCACATCCTTTCCAAGGAAATTGGAAAATGTGAGGAGAGCCTACTTAGGGAAGAAATTCAAACTTGAAATTTTGATCACCCACTCTCCAATCTTGGAGACTAACTTTTTGAGTAGGAATTTAGTTGAACAAAGAAATTTTGGCTAAGTAAGGAGACTTGTAAGAGGAATTGGGAAGCTCATCTACAACACACATACCATTGGTAGGAGTGAAGGTTAGTGTTAATCCTTCTATAGCTTAGATGCATTCATGTTGTTGTATGTAAATCTTTTTTTTTTTTTTTATGTGTTGAGTGTGCTTCTAAATCTATGAACTATGTTTTTGAGTTGTTAGTTTATTTCCATTTGGGATTTCTTGTATTTATGTTCATGACAGTCAAGACTAAACTCACCCTTGGGAGGGAAGAGTAGTCTTGGGGTGAAGGGTTTTGGGACAATCTTTGGGTGTAGAGTCTCTCTTCTTGGAAGAGAGGGATAAACAAGGATCTGAGATCCTTGCTACTATTTTTATATAAAAATTTGGGGGTCATAAGTTATGTTTTAGTCATGTGAGAGACCTAGTAGTAGGTTATTTTAGTCTTGTGAAGGCATTTGAATGTAATGGATTTTTTGCAAATCTCCCCTTAGATTTTGGTCCACCTTCACCCCTTGTTTGAGTCACTTGGTGACTATGTGCTAGCCTAGGGTTGGAAGTTAAGTGTGAATATGTTCTCCTTGTTTAATCTGAAAGTGTGAATGTGTTTGAGTATGTTTGTATCCCATTTGGTTCTTGGTTCTCCTAGCTCGGGGGTGGCCTCCATGGTCACCTACACAAAATTTTTATATGCAAGTCTGCATAATGGATTCTAGGAGATGAAGAAAAAGTCACTACCTATGTTGCAGATTTGAGGGGTTTTGTACAATATGCATCTTAATGTAATTGCAGAATGTGCATAATTCAAGTTATAAGAAAATTGAACAAGTTGTAATTAAAGTCATTTCTTTTTCTTCATACCTAAGTGATCCTATTTGGTTAAAAAAAAAGAAAGCTTTAGAATGGTTATTTGTTTTATTTCATACTAAATTTGCAAAGAAAGGAAGTGGATTAAAGCATTTCGTTGTGCTCTCTTCTCTACCTTATATATTCTGCATTTGATTACAAAACTGAAAGAAAAAGAGAGTTTAATAAGGTTGGTTTCTAAAAAAATAGTCATGATGATTTATTTCAAAATATAATTCTTTTCAAAAGTTGTATCCATCCATTAACTATTAACTTGAAAAGCAATGTATATTTCTATAGAATCTAGTTGAATAAGTATGGTTCTTTGAATAGGAGATGTTACAGATTTGTAGTAAGCATGTATTAAAAAAAATAGAATGAAAATATGCATATATTTAGAGTGATTAGATCAATAAATATTGTAACTATTGTTATGTTTTGTGTAAATAGACTCTTGAATATATATATATATATATATAAAATATACTTTCTACATTATAGAGATTAAATTAGAAAATAAACTTCATTCTATAAAGCATTTATTTAAGAAAATATAAATATATGTGCATATATATATATAATTCAAAACATACATATAAATAAAAGAACATCATTTAACCCTACTGATATTTGAAAATCCTATTAAAACTTCACATTTAAAAACATGTATATATCAAGAATACACTGAGCTTATCCCTATATATATTATATGACAAAATAAATGTGTTGTTAAAATAAATAAACCGATTTTAGAATATCTTTGTTTATACACAGAGAGTGTACACACACACACACACACACACACACACACACACACACACACACACACACATTGATCAAACAAATCGCATTAAATGAAATAAATTGGTTCTAAAAAAATTAAAAAGAAAAAATATATTGTATCATGGAACGGCGAGGAGGGGAAGCCAGGCTCAACCCCATCCCCGCCGCTATGGGGAGTACCCCATAGGATGGTGTGACTGCCACTGTGGGCCGCGACCCATAGGGTGGCTCGCCTCCCCCCATTCTTTAAAACCCTGCAACACTTCAAAAAACGGCCACCATGGAAACCTTTGACCCTACAATAAAAAATTTGACCTGCATAATACGTAAAAGAAAATAAAAATCCCTAACTACGATTAGGGTTTGAAATGAATATGAAAGCAGCTAATTTATAAAGAAGATTCCTTAACAAATTTAAAAGTTAGGGCATATTAAAAAATAAAGGGAATTTACTTTTCTAATAAAGTAAATATATTAAGCTATATAAAAATATAAACGTGAGTGTATTTATATACATATAAAAGGTAGGTTATATATGTATATAAGTACATTAACATATTATTAATATATTTAGTGAATATGTTAGGGGTATTTTATCTAAGGCATTTTGGGATACGAATAAGAATATGAGTTTATATATGTGTGTGTGTGTGTGTGTGAATAAATTAACCTTATATATATACGTGCATATTCTCATCAAACATTTGGGTTGAAAATATTTCACAGGCACCTTAGTGTAGGTTTTTAAGTGATTAATTGAGGTGAAGAAATACTAGGGTTGGTAGAATAATACTTATGATTTTTAAATCATTAATAATATAAAGAAATAATATTAAAACAAACATAGTTAAAATTGAAGGTTTCAATTGGATGATCTAATTAATATTAAAGTTGTATTGTCATTATTAGAATATTTTAATCAACTTTAATTAACAATGAAAATTATTAATAAATTATAAGAAATTGCAATATAATTTATTAAGAATTATATTTAAGATAGATTGAAAGGCTTTCAACACTTAGTTAAAATTTAAATAATTTAATTATTAGATTGCTTATGGACTTGGGAAAAGTTCTAAAGTCCCCGTTTTGTTAAGAGATTAATAAATATTTTATCGCTCACATTAGACATCTAATTTAGTTGACACTTAAGATTTCTAATTAGTGAAACTAAGTGAACTATCACATCTAACTTTACGTGGATCACAAGTAATTAAGCGTTATTAAAAAAAAATGTTGTGTTTTTGCCCAAAACTTTGGGCACTACATTTTGGTATTAGAGCAAGGTTTCCAACACTAGGAACTTGTCTCCATTATGCTTCACTTAAAATTATTTTTTAATTTTATTTTATTCATTTATTTTATTACTCATGTAGGATGCCTTCGACTACGTGACAAGCTCGTAGATGCAGAAGGGGTCCTAGACATGCTTGCATGGCATGTGAAGACATTGGGTAGGAAGAGTTGTGCTTCCTGAAGGGAATCGGGAAGCTTCTCCTGAACAACCTATTCACCCAAACCAAGACATTTTGAATGCACTGCAGACAGTGATAACTTTAAGAAACCCCTCTCAAAAAATTGTATAAAATCTTGGCGAATTTTTAATTTTTTAATTAAAAAATAATAATTTTTATTGGCGAATCTTTCCTTTATTAAAAGAAAAATATTAATTTTATTGGAAAAAAAATTTATATCAAATTTTTTTGGTACAAAATATTGGTGAATCTCGGAAAATAATAAGACTGCATTAATTACTACTGCAAATCTTTTTATTTAAAAAAATAGTTTTTTATAGAAAAGTAGAGGCCTAGAAGTGGAAATCATTAATAAGTTTAAGGGGTAGACTCTACTTTATTTACCTTTTACCATTAATTTAAAATAATGTAATATCCCTCTTTGTATTTTGTAAGATAAAATCTACCAACAATTTGTAATACTCATGGGGCCAAAAATTGCTTTTAGACCATTGATTTTCATTGAGGTCAACATTTCAAAAGCAATTTCAACCCCCATGAGCATTACAACTTGTAGGCACAATTTACCTCATGGAATACAATGAAGGTCATTAGATTATATTTTAAATCAATGGTGGAAACTAAAGATTCTTGATATAACCCTAAAATCACTAATAATTATGATATATTATTGACGAATTAATTTAGATTTCTAAAATAAATTATAAAATGTTGGCGAATTTGATCCAATCATGTATCAAATATTGTGGTGAATCTTTGAAATAAAAAAATTAATAAAATAAATTCTTTGGCGATTTAAATAACACTAAAATAAAAATTTGTAAAAATGTGACGATTCGGGTCACCTTAAAAGTTGAACTTATTAGCCAAATTGTGATTCCCAAATTTCAAAAAATAGCCAATTGGTGAATATTAGCCACTAAAAAAATCACTGACTGCAGAACATGGTAGGGATAGTACAGGACATACTTCCTTCAATAGGTCATCAGGTAGAACATCAGGTTTCTGAGAGTCATAGATCAACAACTAGGGAACGGAGTAGGAGTCCACCTCCTTGCCATGTAGAGGGACATACTAAGAATGAGCCTGAGTCAATTCACCAACCTGTGCCACCACCAATTATAGCACTAGTGGTTGTAGAGAGAGCACCCTGTGATCCAAGAGATAAAATTAGAGAGCTTCTATGCCCACAACCACCTTTATTTGTAGGATCTACCGATGGGGTAGAAGCTGAGTGATGGCTCTTGAGCTTAGAGAGGTGCTTCGGATTGCATCCCTATGAGAGCAATATGAAAGCATGGTTTGATATTCATCTTCTAAGAGTGTCAGCTTCCCCATGGTGGAGGCAAGAGGAATATAAGAATGACATAGTTGTTGACATCATCACTTGGGGTACCTTCTTGGAGAGGTTTAGAGATAGATACTTGTCAGAGCACTATAGACAGTGTCGAATTGATGAGTTTCATGACCTTCAGTAGAAGGGACTCATAGTATCACAGTATGAGAGCAAGTTCTTTGAGCTCCTAATGTGGATTACATGAAGGGTGAGAAGTTTCTAGTTAACCATTTTATCAGAGGGCTGAATGTTAGGATAGCAAGACCCGTACTCATGGTAACTCCTGGAAGCCTTCGGGTTGTCGTGGAGAAGGCCTTATTAGAAGAGGAGATCTAGGGTAAACCACATGATACATGAGATCAGTTTTAGAACCAAAACCTTGCACCTAAATCATTTAGGTTTCAAAAACCCCATTGGAAGGGCAATCATAGACATTATTCGAGGTCCTACAAACCCCCTCACCTTTAGCAGCAGTCTCAACAAAATCTAAGGCAAAGGACTCCATAGAGACAATAGGGATTTAAGCCCAAACAGTGGTAGACACAGAGTCCTAGATGTGATCAGCGACCATGGGTTCCATAAACACCTCTAACTTGGACTCAGCAGTCCACTAGAGGTGGTTATAGTGGATCTAGTAGGACAAGAGGACAACAATATTCTAGGCCACAAGGTGTTCAGATTCAGACACGTGGCACTTGCTTAACTTGTGGAGACATAGGGCACATGGTGAGAGAGTGCCCATAGGGACAGATGGTAGGTATTTAGTGTATGCCAAGTTTAGAACCTACAGTTGGGGACATGGGTAAGTCCCACAAAGTTTTCGCAATGGTTGACAACCGACAAGCTAAGCATTAGGCCACAATTATAGAGGCCACAGGTATGATCATAGGTATAGTGTTACTATCCTATTTGACTCAGGAGCTATGGATTCTTTTATTTCTCCATTGGTTGTGGAGCGTTGCAGGCTACTGGCAACTAGGCAAGATGTTAGTTGGGAAGTTGTGTTAGCTTCAGGAGCTAGAGTATCCATTGAATCTATGGTTGGATTGTTAGCTTCAGATTAGGAGTATGACTACCAAAGCAGACATTTGAGTTACACCACTAGGATCTTATGGCATTGTTCTTGGCATGGATTAGCTATATGCCCATAGAGCGAAGATGGATTGTCAATAGAAGAAGATAGAGTGTGTGGATGATCATGGTACTTCCACTATGATTTCAGGAGTTCAAAGACCCATATCACTTCATATGATCTCTGCTATACAGCTTAAGAGGATATTGTGAAAGGGATGTCAATTATTCACCATCACTATTAGTTACAGAGAAGAAGAGGATGAGAAGGAACCCTCACTTGGCAATCATCCTATTCTTAAGTAATTTGCAGATGTTTTTCCTTCTGAGTTACTTGGGATGCCACCTCATAGAGAGATTGATTTTCATATAGATCTTGTACCAAAAGTTGAGCTAGTTTTGAGAGAACCATATAGAATGACCACTAATGAGCTTAATAAGCTTAAGATGCAGCTTGAAGAACTTTTAGAGAATGGGCACATTAGTTTGAGTGTCTCCCTTGGGGTGCACCAGTTCTTAAAGAAGAAGGATGAATCCCTACGGTTATGTATGGACTACTGACAGTTAAAAAAAGTTACCATTAAGAACTGATATCCATTGCCTAGGATCGATGACTTATTTGATCAGTTATAGGGTGCCAAAGTGTTTTCAAAGATAGATATGAAGTCAAGATATCATCAGTTGAGGATAGTGGAGAGTGATATTCACAAAACCACTTTCTGAACTAGATATTGCCACTATGAGTTCACCATAGTACCTTTTGGCCTTACGAATGCTCCAGTAGCATTCATGAGTCTCATGAATGGTGTATTCCACACCTTCCTAGATAGATTCGTGACTGTGTTCCTTGAAGATATATTGATATATTCTAGGAATAAGGAAGAGCATGAAGAGCACTTGCATCAGGTATTGCAATGTTTGAGAAAGAATCAATTGTATGGAAACTTGTCTAAGTGTTTCTTCTTCCATACAGAGGTCTGATATTTGGGACATGTTATATCAAGAGATGGGATCTCAGTTGACCCATCAAAAAATTAGAGCTATCATGGATAGGCCAGTGCCAACTAGTGTGACAAAGGGCAAGAGTTTCATGGGCTTAGCAGGGTATTATAGACACTTTGTTGAGGGGTTCTCTAGGGTTGTACACCCTAACACATCTCTTCAGCGAAATGGAAAGAAATTTGAGTGGACAGAAAAGTGTGAGAGGGTCTTTTAGGAACTCAAAAGGGCACTTATTGGCGCACCTATTCTTGTTGTTCTAGATCCCTTAGCCTATTTTATGGTATGTACAGATGCTTCCTTGGATAATTTGGGAGCATTACTTATGTAGGGTGGTCAATATATTGCATACAAGTCTAGGATACTTAAGACTCATGAGCTTAACTACCCTACTCATGACCTAGAGCTTGCAGTAGTGGTGCACACACTAGTGAGATGGAGACATTTTCTTTTAGGACATTGCTTTGAACTTCATTTTGATCATTAGAGCTTGTAGTACATATTTACTCAGCCTAACCTTAATGCTCATCAGAGGAGATGGATGGAGTTCTTGTGTGAGTATGATTTTGATGTTCACTACAACAAGGGGAAGTAGAACGTAGTTGTAGATGATTTGAGTAGGAGAGGTTATGAGATACTCCATGTCTATAAATACAGATTTGAGAGATCACATATTGCAGCACTTGCCTAAGGATGAGTGATATTTAGAGGTATGTAAGGTAGTGCATGTTAGGATAACCGGTGAAAAACTGAGGGGGGGGGTGAATTAATTGTTAACATATTATAAATTTTAATCCACAATACAACCTTAAAACAAATCAAGTACCAATAAAGCACATACAGATGTCGGTAGGAACAAATATTGGTAAACAATGCAACTTAACAATTAAACAGATAATCAATGCAAAGAAAACATACCACATAACACCATGATTTGTATGTGGAAAACCTAGAAAGGGAAAAACCACGGTGGGAATCCTACCCATAGTCAAATAATACTTCTACAGAAAGTATGTTTTACAATGAGGGGCCTACACTTGCAGGAAGGCACACTACCTAGAGCAAACCTGCTCATTACAAAAGAGTCTCGCTGACTACAAAGAGGCTACAACCATCTCAAGATAAATGGACAACAATCCAATAGAGTGAACTGCTAGAAATAACATCTACCATGCCTGATTACAGTCCCGGTTAAGCTCAATGTCAGAGCACTAAATCCTCTTTTGAATCTAATTCAATCACAAATGATCGACCAACTCCTCTACCTGAATGATATTACAATATTTGCACATTACATTCCTTGACCATGACCTTTTCTATAACCATGATACTCTACAAAGAGTTTCTACCTCATATTTATACAAACCCTAAGGCCTAAACCAATTAGGTTAGCCACCTAAAAGATATTACAATAATATTATTACATGATCCTTATTACAATGATATACCATGTTGGCTTAAGACCAAATCAATAATAACAAATGCATAAATCATCTTGAAACATCCTGGTAACGTGTAGAGTACACGTTAGCATGATACCAGTCCATAACCTAGATAGGTACCAGACCTATTCTGGGTCCACCATGCCAAAGAAATGTCTTCAAGTAGTTGAAGCACAATCAAAGAACATCTTCAGCATCCTGAAATCCATGTAGATGCTGCACCAACACCACTTATCCATCCTGTCAAGATTCCTTACTGAAAGCTCTGCCGGTAGAGCCTTAAACCAATGCTAGTAAGGGTTTACCAGAATGTATGATAGCATTTGATTACCAAGTCAACACCAACTAACCAAAACATTCTCATGGAGTAGATAACACATGTAATCAAACATGCTTCACTGTCCAAACATGCTAGAAGTGTCCAACATATAGTCTCTTCTACCGGTAACACTAGATCTTCTATCGGTAACCAAAACTTGTCTACTGGTAACCAACCATAACAACTAGTGTTGACATCAATGACAAAACATCAATTCAACACATAATCAATTCATCCATAATGCCAATAATCTCCCCCTTTGGCATTGATGGCAACACTAGATGTGAAAAACATCTACGTACCAAAAAAAAATGCCAAAAAAGTCTCCCCCTATGGAAGACAACCAAAAATCTATGTGAACAATATCTTTGTAGAGTTCTAAGTAAATATCTCCCCCTAATGTATACAACTCCTCCTTTATTTTTATTTTCACATCAATATCTCTCCCCCTTTGACATTGATGCCAGAAATTTGACAAAAATATCAAAGCAATAATGTAAACCTCTAACACTCTGAGTTGACTACTCCCCTTGAGTAGTAGCATGACTCATCAGTGTCGGAATGAATAATGTCTCTGGTAATGCTTGTCAGACTGATGACAAAATTCATCAATCAAGTCTTTGTCGGAGGGGCGGAAACCCCTTACCTGTTTCTCAAATACTGAAATGATTCCTTAGATAGTGGTTTAGTGAATATATCTAAAATCTATTCTTTAGTGTTAACATAAACCAATTTGACTTCCTTTTCTTCTACCTTGTCCTTCAAAAAGTTATACTTTATTGAAATATGCTTAGTCTTAGAGTGAAATACCAGATTCTTAGACATGTCAATAGTTGCAGAGTTATCATAGTAGATAACTACCAATTCACTACAATTTACCCTAATATCCTTCAACATTTGCTTCATCCACAAGACTTGAGTGCAATTAGTTGTTGCTGCAACATACTCAGCTTCTATAGTAGATAAATAAATGCATGACTATTTTTTGTTGATCCATGAAACCAGTTTATTTCCAAGAAAGAAAGCTCCACTAGAAGTGCTCTTCTTGTCATCAATATCTCCTACCCAATCTGAGTCAGTATATTCACATAAATCATTTTTAGAATACCATAAACCATATTTTGTTGTTCCTTGCAAATACCGAAATATCCTCTTTACTGCACATTCTTGATTTTATTTAGGATTAATTTGATATCTTGAAATAATACTTACTGCATTCATAATATCAAGTCTAGCCTGAGTTAGATATAACAAACCACCAATCATAGACTTATACCTTGTCGGATCTACCGGTGTAGAAGTATCCTTGATAGATAATTTCTCACTTGTCACCATAGGGGTACTTACCACTTTGGAATTATCCATACCAAACTTCTTCAACAATTCCTTCAGATACTTAATTTTACAGATAAAAATCCCTTTGTCAGTTTGAGTAATTTGCAAACCTAAGAAAAATTTCATCTCACCAATCATGGACATTTCAAATTCATTCTTCGTGTTGTTAGCAAATTCCATACACAATTTATCTTCTCCTCCAAAAATGATATCATCAAAAAATACTTCAATAATAAGAATATCATTATCTATGATCTTATAATATAAATTACTATCAGCGCCACCTTTAGTAAAACCAAGCTTCAAAAGATATTTATCCAACTTTGCATACCAAGCTGTAGGAGCCTGTTTCAATCCATATAAAGCTTTCTTCAATCTGCAAACCATATCTTTATTATCTGTCAGTAAAAATCCATTAGGTTGCTCAATGTAAACTTCTTCCTCAAGTTCACCATTCAAAAATGCACATTTAACATCCATTTGATAAACCTTATAGTTTTTAAAAGCTGCATAGGCAAGAAATAGTCTAACAACTTCAATTCTAGCTACAGGTGCAAATGTCTCACCATAATCAATTCCTTCCATTTGAGAATATCCTATACAAACCAATCTATCCTTGTTTCTTACAACTTGACCATCCTCATTTAGTTTATTCCTAAAAACCCATTTATTTCCAATAACATTCTTATTTTTAGGCTGGGAACTAAAGACCGAGTCTCATTTTTCTCTATCTAATCTAATTCGTCTTCTATAGCTTTTAACCAATGTTTATCCTTACAAGCTTCAATAATAGTTGCTAGTTCAACTTGAGAAATAAGTGTTGGTATTTTTGTTGTTTATGTTGTGATTGTCATTGATGGACACACACTTGTATTGAGATCCCCTTTTTATGTATGAGCTCATGTTCAACCGGTATTTGTTCCAACCGGTATGTTGTATACTAGTCTCTAGACTAGTGATTTTGAGAATGTGTTTCCCGGTCTGAAGCAGCATGTCAACCCCAAGTGGTACAAGGGAGAAAAGCAGCGCAACACATTCTTACCAGTCTTCATTTTTGTCAAACTGGCAACCGTTATTTTGTATGAACCGGTAATACTCTATGATGAGTAACCAACCGACATTTTGTGATGAGTTACCAATCCACTGATTGTTTGATGGTGCCGACACATTGACGGTGCTTTTTGTGTCATGTTACTGAGTATGTCTAGATTCATTGAACCTAGGAAATTATAATGTAATGCTATTGGACCAACATGAAATTAGATTCCTTTAAAAGGACATCATGTCTAGGGTTTTAAGTTGTTGCTGAAAGGGTTAATGTTGAGCTAGGGTTTGAGGTGGAAGTTGAGTTGTTGTGAGAATGATCTTATCTGAGAAGATCAAGTTGTAACTGTGTGAGAGAGAGAGAGAAGACTGAAGTAATGCTAGAATGCATTAGCTGTGAGCAATACTAGATCTAACCAAGTAGTTTGTGCTATTAGATAGATCAAACACTTGTTGATTACTCACATCTTTGACAAGTCTGTAGCCCTTAACCGAGTAGGCCTCAAAGCCTTTGTAAAATCCTCTAACAAGGTGGTTCACACATGTGAATCTAAAATCCTCTAACAAGGTAGTCTTTAATCGGACTTATCTCCTAACAGAGATTGAGATTCCTAACAGGATCTATTCTGGTGAAGAACATTGTAAGACCTTAACTGGTCTAGTTTCTATTATGTAGATAGTGACTTGTGAGTTCCATCTCACTGTGGTTTTTCCTAGTTGGGTTTTCCACGTAAAATATCTTGTGTTATGGTTGTATTGCTTTTGTGGGTGAATGCTTTATTCACATTTTGGTTTGCATGTGTGGTAACCAGTTTGACTGTCGGACTGCATACCGGTTTATCTTTAGACTGTGTAAGTGTTTTAGTGCAGTAGTTTTTGGCATACTAATTCACCCCCCCCTCTTAGTATTCATCAATAAGACATACCTCTTCATTTTCTAGTTTTCTTCTTGTCATAAATCCCTTGTTCCTATCTCCAATAATTTGATCTTCAGAATGATTTAATCTTACATACCTTGGTGTCTTCTAAACTTCAGGGTCACTACTCTGATCATCAGTCACAGTTGAATTTTTTGATTATGCCGGTGTAACTGTTTCAATTTCCTGTACCAATTGAGGCATTGGTGGTAAAGTTATGATCATTTTCACTGTCGGTTCCCTATCATATGATATAGAATGATTTTTGTACTACTCATCCACTTTCACATTAGCACTTTCCACAATTTTCTGCAATCTTTTGTTATAACATCTATATGCCTTGCTTTGAATTGAATCACTTAGAAATATCCCTTCATCACATCTAGGATTAAAATTTCCAATTGAATCATCTCTTTTGATATAGCATTTACTTCCAAAATTTTTGAAATATTTAATAGTAGGTGTATGTCCAAACCATAGTTCATAAGGGGTCTTATCGGTTTCACCTTTGATGTGAACTTTGTTGAGTATGTTGACTATTGTACTCACTGCTTCTCTCCAGTAGATATGAGGCAATTTGGCTTCCATCATCATAGATCTTGCTACATCCAAAATGGTTATGTTATTTCTTTCCACTACTCCATTCTGCTGAGGAGTCCTAGGTGTAGATAGTTGTCTCTTGATTCCATTTGTCTCACAATAACTGTTAAATTCATGAGAAGTAAACTCACTGCCATGATCTAATCTTAGACATTTGATTTTCAATCCAATTTTTGTTACAACATTTTCTTTAAAGATCATGAATTTCTCAAAAGCTTCAGACTTCTCCCTTAGAAAAGTCACCCACATCATTCTAGAATAGTCATCAATAATCAACATGAAATACCTATCACCTTGAAAGCTTTTAGTCCTTGTTGGACCACATGAATCAGTGTGAATCAAATCAAGTACATCATTAGATTTATCATGTATGCTCTTGAAATAACTTCTAACTTTCTTTCCCAATTGATATTCCTTACATACCGGATTACGAGGCTTCATAATCTTAGGTATATCTCTAATTGCCTTAGTTGAACTGATCTTAACAATACAATCAAAATTAACATGACACAAACTCTTATGCCATAACCAACTCTCATCAATATGAGCAATTAAACATGTCTTATTACTAGTGTTCAAGTGGAAGATATTACCTCCTATCTTAATACTGGTTGCAATCTCCAAACCAGTCTTGTTAATGATTTTGCATTTTCTATCTTTGAACTGAAGTTGAAAACCCTTATCAACCAATTGACCAAAACTCAAAAGATTATATTTTAAACCTTCTACATAATAGACATTATCAGTATTATGCTTACCATTTAGAGAAATAATACCTCTACCTTTGATCATACATGCTTTGTCATCTCCAAATCTGACTTGACCGCCATTATATTCTAGCTAAGACAAAAATTTCCTTTTATCTCCAGTCATATGATGTGAGCATCCACTATCAATTACCCATTCATCCTTATCTTCAACTTTTTCTGCCAAGGCATTTTCTTCATTCTTGATAGCCAGTTCCAGTTCATCTTCCTTCGAAGCATAGAATACCCATTCCTTTCCATTGCTGAATCCACTAGTAGAATCTTCTATTGGTTCATCTCTAGAGTCATCAGTTACTCCTTCCTCATCTGCTATGAAGCATTGTTTACTTTTCTTGAATCTATATCTGTTCTGGTTAGGCTTAAAATATTTCTTTACTCTTTCCTCAAACCTTGCATTCCTTTCAGGACATCTAGATGCAAAATGACCAATCTTGTTACATGCAAAATATTTGAAAGGTGTTTTTCGTTCATACTTACTTCCAGTTGGTTTTTTAGGTACTCTTCTAGCAAATAAGGCTTCAAGTTGCTCAAGTTCTTCATCTTCTTTCCTCATTTCTTCCAATTCTTTTGCATATAGGGCTCTCCAATCACTTTTGCTGGTAGATGATGATGATGATGCATGAAAAGAAGGTGCAGACTTTATAGCTCCAGAAGATCCAAATTCTTCAAGCTCAAAAGCAGATAATTTCCCAATCAGAATGTCTCTGTTAACTGAAAAGTTTTCCATTGTTCTCAACTCATTAATTGTAGTTGCCTTCATCTTGTAAGCTAGTGTAAGGGCTCTCAAGAGTTTGGAAACTATTTCATCTTCACGTAGAAATCCTCCACAATATTGAATTCCCATAACAATCTCATTTTCTCTTTCCATAAACACAACAATTCTCTCATTATCTTTCATCTTTAAGTTTTCATATCTTACCCAATAACCATCAAGTTTAGCAATTTTAATAGTAGGATCACCTTTATTCACAGTTTACAATTTGTCCCACATAACCTTAGTCGATGATTTATTAGTCAATCCCATGATATGTTGATTAGTAAGTGGTCACAAGAGGGCTTCTCTAGCTCTGCAATCCCAAGATATCTAAGATGAGTCTCCATACAAATTTTTCATATCCCATAATTTGTTCCATCAAGCTTAGGGATTTCTCTTCTGAAAATAGTTGTTGGTGGATTTGAAGTGTTAGCTACCATAGGATCTACCTCAAGTGGTTAAGCTTCTGCAAAAGAGGACCAAGGATCTGATACCAATTGTTAGGATAATCGGTGAACACCTGAGAGGGAAGGGGGGGTGAATCAGTTGTTAACATATTATAACTTTTAATCCATAATACAACCTTAAAACAAATCAAGTACTGGTAAAGCACATACAGATGGCGGCAAACAATGAAACTTAACAATTAAATAGATAGTCAATGCAAAGAAACCATACCACATAACACCATGATTTGTATGTGGAAAACCTAGAAAGGGAAAAACTATAGTGGGAAGCCTACCTACAGTCAAATGATACTTTTGCAGAAAGTATGTGTTACAATGAGGGGCCTACACTTGCAGGAAGGCACATTGCCTAGAGCATACTGCTCATTACAAAAGAGTCTCACTGACTATAGAGAGGCTACAACCATCTAAGGATAAATGGACAACAATCCAATAGAGTGAACTACTAGAAATAACATCTACCATGCCTGATTACAGTCCCAGTTATGCTCAATGTCGGAGCACTAAATCCTCTTTTGAATCTAATTTGATCACAAATGATAGACCAACTCCTGTACCTAAATGATATTACAATATTTGCACATTACATTCCTTGACCATGACCTTTTCCATAACCATGATACTCTACAAATAGTTTCTACCTCATATTTATACAAACCCTAAGGCCTAAACCAATTAGGTTGGCCACCTAAAAGATATTACAATAAGATCATTACATAATTCTTTATTACAATGATATGCCTTGTCATCTTAAGACCAAATCAACAATAACAAATCCATAAATCATCTCGAAACATCCTGATAACATGTAGAGTACATGTTAGCATGATACCGGTCCATAACCTAGATAGGTACCAGACCTATTCTGGGTCCACCACGCCAAAGAAATGTCTTCAAGTAGTTTAATAATGATCAAATAACATCTTCAGCATCCTAAAATCCATGTAGAAGCTACACCACCACTTATGCATCCTGTCAAGATTCCTTAGTGAAAGCTCTGTCGGTAGAGCCTTAAACCAATGTCAGTAAGGGTTTACCAGAATGTATGATAGCATCCGATTACCAAGTCAACACCAACTAACCAAAACATGCTCATGGAGCATATAACACATGTAATCAAACATACTTCATTGATCCAAACATGGCAGAAGTGTCCAACAGATAGTCTCTTCTATCGGTAACACTAGATCTTCTACCAGTAACCAAAACCTATCTGCCGGTAACCAACCATAATAGCTAGTGTTAAAATCAATGATGAAACATCAATGCAGCACATAATCAATTCATCCATAATGCCAACAGTGTAATCTTAGAAGGCCCTAGAAGGGAAATATGCAGATTATTCATTAGAGTCTGATGGACTACTACGCCATAGTGGGTGCATTTATGTACCTTCTTCCGAGAAATTATTTGATTTCATTGTAATTGAAGCTGGAAGAGAACCTTATGTAGTACTTCCTAGGGTTAAGAAGATGCATGCGTATTTGAGATAGTTGTATCATTGGGCAGGTATGCAACAACTCATTGCAAAACTAGTAGCCCGATGCCTTGAGTGCCAGAGAGTTAAGGCAGAGAACCGCCATCCATGTGGGTTGCTGCAGTCTCATGTGATACTAGAGTGGAAGTGGAACACAATTTTGATGGATTTCATCATTGCTCTTCCTATGTCATCTCACCACCATGATGCCATCATGGTGACAGTTTACAAGTTGACCAAAGTAGCTCACTTCTCACCAGTCCGAACTACTTTTCCAGCACCAGCAATGGTACTGGTGTTCTTGCGGGATATTGTCAGACTTCATGACATTCCATGCAAGATCATTTCAGATAGGGACTCCCTCTTTACTTCTTCCTTTTGGAAGGCATTACAGGCAGTGTTGGGTACCAAACTCAACTTTATCATAGCCTATCATCCAAAAATAGATGGACAGACAGAGAGGGTGAACCAGGTATTGGAGGATATGCTCCGTATGTATGTCATGGATCATTAGACTAAATGGGAAGAGTATATTCACTTGGTAGAATTTTCCTATAACAATGGGCATCACACTTCTTTAGGGATTCCACCTTATTAGGCATTGTATGGCAGACCTTGTAGAACACCTTTGAGTTGGGACCGCATTGATGATAGAGTAGCTATTGGTCCTGAGTTAGTTCAAGAAATGGAGCAGTGGGTGGATTTGATTAGACAATTCCTTGGAGAGACTTAGGATAGTTAGAAGAAGTATGCAGATGCGAAGAGGATAGATCGTAGCTACATGGTTGGAGATAGAGTCTTCTTGAGAGTGAGACTGCATAAGAGTCCAATACATTATGGAAAGGGTTCTAATCTCGCACCTCACTTTGCTTGACCATTTGAGATCCTTGAGAGGATAGGACCAGTTGCATATCATCTAGCTTTTCCACCTAGCCTATCATGCATCGATGATGTGTTTCATAAATCTGTATTGAGGAAGTATATTTATGATGAGTCTCGTATTCTAGATTGGGTGGAGTCGGGTGGGCAGTTGGCTTTGGATCCCATTTGCATTTTGGCTCACCGGACCTTGGCTCTTCGAGGCCAAGAGCTAGACTAGGTTAGGGTCCAATGGGATTGTTATGATGAGGTTACAACATCATGGGAGGACACAACATGGATGAGATCTCAACACCCCCATCTTTGTGATGAACGTCAGCAGGAAGTTCATGCCTAGAGGGGGAGGGCGTGAGCCCTACCACGATCCTATCATAGCACTTCATTTATTTTCATGATAGACTTATTATTTGATACTATATTTTTATGCATTATGGATTTAGATACAATTTGATAGGTGATTTGATATCATTAGATATGATGTATTTCATCTTATGTTGATTTCAATACTTATGATTGATGATGATATGATACATTTATGCATGTCTTATGAAGAGTTGATTTATATTATGCTTATGATGATACAATTGAGTAATTGATTACATATGGATTTTCTAGGAAAAATGTTAATTGGATACTATCTCTATTTTTATTTTATTTGGATCAATTTATGAGATGTTGTGAAATTGATGTTATGTGTCTGATGTGTATTTCCTTTCATATACTTATATATGCAAGTGGTTTTGGACTACTGATGTGTGAAATTAGATGTACACAAAATTAATCCATGTGACCATGGAAATACATGGAGAACTAAGGCCAAACCTATGTGTGATAGTAAAGCCAAGGGTTGTCTATTGGGAATTGGGAAACTCTTCTACAACACACATACCATTGGTAGGAGTGAAGGTTGGTGTTAATCCTTCTATAGCTTAGATGCATTCATTTTGTTGTATCTAAATCTTTTTTTTTGTTTATGTGTTGAGTGTGATTCTAAATCTATGAACTATGTTTTTGAGTTGTTGTTAGTTTATTTCCATTTGGGATTACTTGTATTTATGTTCATGGGAGTCAAGACTAAACTCACCCTTGGGAGGGAAGAGTAGTCTTGGGGTGAAGGGTTTTGGGACAATCTTTGGGTGTAGAGTCTCTCTTCTTGGAAGAGAGAAATAAACAAGGATTTGGGATCCTTGTTTCTATTTTTGTATAAATATTTGGGGGTCATAAGGGGAGTTTTGGCTTGAATCCTTTGGGGGGTCATAAGTTATGTTTTGGTCATGTGAGAGACCAAGTAGGAGGTTATTTTAGCCTTGGGAATGCATTTGAATGTAATGGTTTATTTGAAGATCTCCTCTTAGATTTTGGTCCACCTTCACCCCTTGTTTGAGTCACTTGGTGACTGTGTGCTAGCCTTGGGTTGGGAGTTAAGTGTGAATATGTTTTCCTTGTTTAATCTAAAAGTGTGAATATGTTTGAGTATGTTTGTATCCCATTTGGTTCTTGGTTCTCCTAGCTTGGGGGTGGCCTCTTGTAGGCCTAGGTATGGAGGTGAGCCTCCATGGTCATCTACACAAAAAATTTATATGCAAGTCTGCATAATGGATTCTAGGAGATGAAGAAAAAGTCACTAGCTATGTTGCAGATTTGAGGAGTTTTCTACAATATGCATCCTAATGTAATTGCAAAATGTGCATCATTAAAGTTAGGAGAAAGCTGAACAAGTTGTAATTAAAGTCATTGCATTTGCTTCATACCTAAGTGATCCTATTTGGTTGAAAAAAAAGAAAGCTTTAGAATGGTTATTTGTTTTATTTCATACTAAATCTGCAAGGAAAGGAAGTGGATTAAAGCATTCTATTGTGTTGTCTTCTCTACCTTATGTATTCTGTACTTGATTACAAAACTGAAAGAAAAAGAGAGTTTAATAAGGTTCTTTTCTCAAAAAATAAAATTTATGATGATTTATTTCAGAATATAATTCTTTTCAAAAGTCGTATCCATCCATTAGCTATTAACTTGAAAAGCAATGTATATTTTTGTAGAATCTTGTTGATTTATCTAGTTGAATAAGTGTGGTTCCTTGAATAGGAGATGTTACAAATTTGTAGTAAGCTTGTATTTAAAAAAAAATAGAATGAAAATATGCATATGTTTGTGTGATTAGATCAATAAATATTGTAACTATTGTTCTGTTATGTGTAAATAGACTCTTGAATATATTTATATACATATATAGAAGATATATATATATACACATTTTTATCAAAAATATACTTTCTGCATTATAGAGATTAAATCAGAAAATCAAAGACATAAAGTAGATAACAGAAAATAAACTTCACTCTATAAAGCATTTATTTAAGCAGATAGAAATGTATGTGCATATATATATATATATATAAAATACAAACATACATATGAACAAAAGAACATCATTTAACCCTGTTGATATTTGAAAATCGTATTAAAACTTCATATTTAAAAACATGTATTTGTAAACACACACACACACATATATATATGGTTGCTAAAACTAATGTTGATGATAAATTAGCCTGCTTTAGAAAAAAAAACACAATGAGCTTATCCATGTGTGTGTGTGTGTATTATATGACAAAATAAATGTGTTAAAATAAAATAAATTGATTATGGAATATCTTTGTTTATACACAAAGAGTGTATACATCTAAACACACACACAATTTGATCAAACACATCACATTAAACGAAATAAACTAGTTCTAAAAATTTTTAAAAAAAAATATAGTATCATGGAACGACGAGGTGAGGGAGCCAGGCTCAACCCCATTCTTGCCGCTGTGGGTAGTGCCACACAGGGCGACGTGGCTGCCATTGTGGTCTGTGACTTGTAGGGATGGTCGTGGCTGCCACTATGGGCCGCAAACCACAGGGTGTCTCGCCTCTCGTTCTTTAAAACCTTGCAACACTTTGAAAAATGACCGCCATAGAAACCTTCGACCCTGCAATAAAAAAATCCGCCTTACATAATACGTAAAAGAAAACAAAAATCCCTAACAATGGTTAGGGTTTGAAATGAATATGAAAGTAGCTATTTTATAAAGAAGATGCCCTAACAAATTTAAAAGTTAGGGCATATTCAAAAATAAAGGGAATTTACTTTTCTAATAAAGTAAATATATTAAGCTATATAAAAATATAAATGCGAGTGTATTTATATACATATAAAAGGTAGGTTTAATATGTATATAAGTACATTAACAGATATTTAATATATTTAGTGAATATGTTAGGGGTGTTTTATCTAAGGTATTTTGGGATCTACAAATAAGAATATAAGTTTGTGTGTGTGTGAATAAATTAACCTCATACATACATGTGTATTCTCGTCAAACATTTGGGTTGAAAATATTTCACATGCACCTTAGTGTAGGTTTTTAAGTGATTAATTGAGGTGAAGAAATACTAGGGTTGGAAGAATAATACTTATGATTTTTAAATCATTAATAATATAAAGAAATGATATTAAAACTAATATAGTTAAAATTGAAGGTTTCAATTGGACAATTTAATTAATATTAAAGTTGTATTGTCATTATTGGAATATTTTAATCAGCTTTTAATTAACAATGGGAATTATTAATAAATTATAAGAAATTGAAATATAATTTATTAGGAATTATATTTAAGATGGATTGAAAGGCTTTCAACACTTGGTTAAAATCTAAATAATTTTAATTATTAGATTGCTTATGGACTTGGGAGAAGTTCTAAAGTCCCCCTTTTGTTAAGAGATTAATAAATATTGCATCACTCACATTAGAGACCTAATTTAGCTGACACTTAAGATTTCTAATTAGTGAAACTAAGTGAACTATCACATCTAACTTTGCGTAGATCACAAGTAATTAAGCGTTATTAAAAAATATTTGTTGTTGTGTTTTTGCCCAAAAGTTTGGGCACTACACCTATTTGGTTCCACATGGTCAGGTGGTTGGATGCCTCCTTACATTGGGATGATCTTTATTGGATGATTGCGTGTGTGGATGTGGATTCTATTGTTCTTCATTATGCAAATGATCTATGGAGATGATTTATATGTATTTGGGATAATATTGTTTTCATGGTGGCATTGTAAATATGAAAGAAGATTATGTACTCTTGTAATTTTAATATCATGTAACATGATGTTGTAAAGACTATGATCTTGGAATGTAATAAGATGATGTTATATCATATGGTTTATATTATGGAAATGTTCATTATGTTTAAGATTGGGATATACTTGTATATGTAGACCTAAATGGAATCATGTGATTAGGAAAGGTTAATACTTGTTGCTATGTTTCATGTACATGCATATGAATTGTAGTGTTGATGATATGCAATGTAATTCTTAAGGAAAGGATCTATTCCTATTCATAGAGATGGATATATAGATTCATAATGTGCTAGAGGAATGATGTAAGAATGGTAATTAGAAACATTCGGTTTGATGTTATAAAATGAACTTAGATATTAAGGATTAATGGAAAATATAATAGTATGGAGATTTTATTCATTAAGTAGTGACGTGGAGATGCCCTGGGGGAATGGATGTACGTTATGTTATCTTTATTTTCCAATTGCGTTATATGATACTATGATCATGTTTATGATGTCCTATGCATTCTTATAGAAGTAAATGATGCATTTGATATGTTTATGGTAGTGTTCATAGTCGCATATGTTGATTAGTAGATGTTTTAAATTTTTTCATCTCTATCTATAGTTAGTTTATTTCTCTAGGGTATTTTGGTTGGCATTGCACACAAAATTGTATATATATATATCTACAATGAATAATATGCTTAGCTTTGGGATGTTAATCACATAATAGAATACAAAGTTCTAGATATTATTTATTTTTCAATCAAATACTTTATTTTCAATCAATGTAAAGCTGTTGACCTTGATCAATAGTAATTTTTTTTATATGAGCAATGTTTGATGTGATCGTATAATTTTTTTTTGCATATTTTAAATTCATGACTATATGAATTATGCTACATAATGTATTGCATTCAATATCTCCATTTATCTCAGTAAGGTCTCTCAAATTTTCATTACCAAAGGTACGTCTCTCTTGGAAATAATTGTCGACTTGCCTTGTTCATAATGCATCACAAGGTATGCCAAAGCTTCTTGCAAGAAATGCTAGATAAATTTTTCTTGTAAGGTAGCATTAAAGAAGAGTTCATTAAGGAATATTGAGAAAAAAACATTTATTATGAAGTCCGTGCAAAAAATATTTATTAGTGTTGACAACATATTGTTGAACCCAAGGTAGAACTGAGAGGGGGGGTGAATCAATCAAAACCAAAATTAATTTAGCACATAAACAATTAATCAACGACACAAAAAAATATCAACACTAAGATTTCTACATAGAAAACCCAAATAGGGAAAAACCACGATGAGCACCCACCCATAAAATATATCCACTATGTATATAAGCTAACAATGAAGGAGCTCACTGCTCTAGACTTGTAGACCAAGACTAACTGCTCTTGGGGTAAGATACAAAAATGACTTGCAAACTTGATGCTAACTACAATAGGAAAGATAAAACAAATTGATTTGAAAAGAAGGATCTCTTGATCATGAAGTTGACCTTGAACTCTGCATCAAGAGACCAACATCAAATCAAACAACTTTGATCTCATCAGTCAACACACAGTCTCATATCATAGTCTTAAACAACTTGCATGCCATTTGAACACAACTGTTCTTATATTCTCTTCACTGAGTTTCACTGACTATCTCCACATCACACTCTCTCATTCATGTTAGAAAACTTAGATAACCAGAGGACAACTAAGAGGGGGGGTGAATCAATTATCACCGAATTATAAAACTTTAAGCATTCAAAACCTTATTACCCTAATGCATAAACCAAATACTAGAAGGACAGATATAGTAATTAAACATAAACATAAATCATAGAATAGTTACCATCCATCCATAACACATGACACTAAGATTTGTGCGTGGAAAACCCGGTTAAGGGAAAAACCATGGTGGGAAGCCTACCCACAGTCAAATAATACTTCTGCAATAAGTATGTGATTACAATATGAGGGTCCTGCACATGTAGGAAGACCAACAACCTAGAGCACATTGCTCATCACAAAAAGGAGCCTCACTGACTACAAAATAAATCCAGACTACAATTTGGAATGAAGATTGAACTGCAAGTATAACATCTCCTTTGTTTGAGTACAATTCTGGTTAATCTCAATACCAGAGGCCTTAAACCTCTCTTACCAACCTAATTCGATCACCTATGATTGACCAA
Organism: Cryptomeria japonica; assembly: GCF_030272615.1. Classification (NCBI taxonomy): domain Eukaryota; kingdom Viridiplantae; phylum Streptophyta; class Pinopsida; order Cupressales; family Cupressaceae; genus Cryptomeria; species Cryptomeria japonica. Next base: position 518,285,500 of record NC_081408.1, on the reverse strand, counting down.
ACATTTTGCATATGATTACAACATTATTCATTCACAGATAAACCTATAACCTACATACCATGATCTACAAAGAGATCTTACATTAGATTTATACCAACCCAGGACCTAAACAATTAGGTTGGCCACCTAAAAGATAATACAATAAATTCATAACATAAACCCGCAATCCAATGATCAACCTGTTGGAAAATGCACACTCCAATGAGAAATTGTAGGTGATTGAAGGTATTGTCATTGATGGCAACCTTGCAATCCTATGATACCAATAGGCATCGACATTGATAGACTCAACACTGGCCTACAGATCATCGACACCAAAAGAAAGATTATCGACACCCTGGCCGATAGGAATTTTGTTTAAATGTATTTTGTATTTAATTGTAAAATCTTTTGTAAGCCGACTTGGCGGATTGTAATATGACTCATATATGTATTAGATCATTGTAGATCATTTAGTAAGTAGAAGATGGAAGGATTAATGCAGACCTAATATGTGAATTGTAAGGCAAATATTGGATAAGGGTTTATGCATGTAGCAGAGCTTAAACCGATACTAAATCTATCATAGTAGATGTTGATTTGAAGCAGTACAAGACATTGGATTTATATAATCCATTTTGTAAGTTAGTGTGACTTATTTTGTAATTGAGCAGTGAGCTCTAGGCACTTGGCCTTCCTGCATGTACAGACCCCTATTGTAAATAGTAATATTCTCTTATTGGCCAGTAAGCGAATGTTGTGGGTCACAAATCCCATCAAGGTTTTTCCCACACCAGGTTTCCTCATTAAAAATATTGTGTTATGTTGTGTCTCTTATGTTGTGGTTATTGCTCTGATTTACTATATTATTTTTTGGTTTACTGATACACAGTTTTGATATGCTTTTCATTCTATAAGTCAAGAAATTTCTTATACTGGTCAGATATTGATTCACCCCCCCCCCTCTCAGTATCTTTGGGAATCCTAACAATTGGTATCAGAGCTTGGTCCTCTATTTTCAAAAGCCTAACATCTTGAGGAAGATCTTGACACCGGTAGAGATGGAAAACTTGAGAAAGCAATTGGAAATAGCTCTTTCAGACTATGATATAGAAAAAGTGAAGAATATCAAACTTGAAGATGATCTGAAGGCTGCACAGGATATTATTCGAGGACTTCAAGAAAATTTCACCATAGCAAAGAATAAGAGAAGAGAACTTTGTGAAAAGATGCAGAATGATGAAGATGAAAAAGAAACTCTTAATGATCTAGTAAACAAACTGAGACAATAAAATAGTACAATGAAGAATGAGATGCAAGATATGACTATGAGATTTTGTAAAGAAACTGAAAATCGCAAGAAGAATGAAGAGGACTTGGTTAGAAGACTAAATGATACTGGAAATGAAAACACAAGACTTAGTCATGCAAATGATATGTTGAAGACAGATTTGATGCATACACAAAATGACAGAACTGAACTCATGAGACAGAAAGGAATCTTGGAGAGTGAACTAGCTGCTACAAATCAACACAAGGAAAAATTCAAGAAAAGTTCAGAAGAACTTGATGACATATTGAAGAATTAGAAACCAAATGATGATGCCAATGGCCTTGGATTTGAAGTTGGTGAAAGCTCTAGTACTGCAAACAATCATGATCATAGCAAATCGGTAAGACAACCTAATGCTTACAAATTTAATGGGAAATGCTTTAACTGTAACAAGTATGGTCATAGAGAAAATTAGTGGAGATCTAGAAATTATCAGAACACTAATACACCCACCAGTCAATGTTCTAAATGCAACAAAGTTGGTCATAATTCATAAAATTGTAGAATGAATGTAAGATGTTATGTTTGTGGAAGATTTGGACATCTATCTATTCAATGCAGAACACAAACCGACATAGGATATGGGAAAGCTATTCAGAAAAACAATGTGACTTGTTATTCCTGTAACAAGATTGGACATATTGCTAAATTTTGTAGAAGCAAGACATCACCGACAAATAACAAAGGACCCAGCTTGAAAGGTAAAGAAAAAGTTGAAGAGGTAAAGCAAGAATTCTCAAAACAATGGATCAGAAAGTCAAATTAGAATGTTGATGGGAATACTCCTCCATCGATAGAACATAGTAACACTCCACCGGTAGGAGACTCTTCATCTAACTGAAGGAAAATCCTTTTGGGGTTTAGCAACAAACTAAAAAACATGCTAATATACCCTCGGTTGATGGTGAGAAGTTGAATTACTTCTTTACCGGCAGATGAGTTAAGTTGTGACTTAACCGACAAGCATTAAATGTGGTAGTTGGATAAAATAACATTATAAAGTAAGTGTTTTGCCTCTTTTTCATTCACCATGCATTCAAATCTTTGAGAGCATGAAAATTCCCGAGCGAAGGCATCCTTAGTGAAAAAGTGAAGCAGTTCATCCAAGCACTCATCCTTAAGGCAGCTTGAGGTATTTATAACTATGGCTTCGTCATCCACACCTAAATTTATTGCAAACCCTACTATGATTGAGGTTATCAAGCGCCCTAGACCCATATTCAAACTTGTTCCTAAAATTGTGAAGAAAGATGATACCCTAGGTGCATTTTCTCAAATTCAGGGAGTAGTATATGTTGAAGACCCTAGGATATACATACATTGTCATATTGAGGAATTAGGAGATGATGAAATCAAAAACATGTATAAGACTATGATTTGTGATGAATCTGGAAATATCAAACCAGAACATAAGATAGTGGAAACCCTAGGTTTTACTGAAATCCTTAGTATCTCGGATTTTCCCAAGGATGTTATAAGGATTGTGCTAAGCAAAGTGCATGGAAAATTCTTTTGGTTTGATTCAATTCATAAGATCACCAAAGAAGCAGTTAAGGCAGTAATAGGATTACCTTCCACCGATAGTAGGCCTGATAGAACTAAAAAGGTCTCCAATGACACAATAATGGACCTAACCGATGCAACATTTGATAAGAGATCACTTAGACTCAATGATGTGAATGACATAAATGTCAAATTTGTCAGTATGATTTTAGGCTACAAGGCTACACATGCAAATAGGTTAAACTCAGTATCTAGCCTATGTATTAAAAGTGCATATGACATGGTTAATGATAATGCTAGAATAGATGCGTGTGAATGGCTTAAAGATGAATTAATAGACAATCTAAAGAAGATCAAAGGAGATAAGAAAGGAACTTTTAGATTTGGAAATTTGCTTGTGTGTTTAATGTTGTACATTACTAAGCAAGTACCCCGTATTGGTAGGAGATATTTTGGCTTTGATATATCGGTAGGAAAGCAACATAAATGAACATTTTCAAGCACTGAAGGCTCGAATGAAGACAAGAATTAGGTTGTCCTAGGAAATTGTGGATAAATATCAAAAGGAAATATGTTTTGTAATTAAGAAAGATGAAATGAAAGATGAAATCTGGATGGAGGCAGTTGTCCCTAAGACTATTTGGGTAACTGAAATGGGATATGAAATAGATGATAACATCATTGAAACTTATGCAAAAGCCCTCCTTGAAGTGCCAAAGGAACCCTCTAAGAAAGTCTTTGGAAATGCAGAAACAATTGAGAGTGGTATTCAGTCATAGAAAAGAGTTAAGAAAGTTGAGTAAATAGTGAGGAAGGGAACTAGACAAGCTAAAGCTATTAAGGAAGATGTATTGAAGCAAATTGGTATTAAGGAAAGTGAGCTGGAAGGACTTCAATCAGAAACTCATCTTTCACTGATTGCAACTTCTTCTGAAAGTGATATATCGACAGTATTCAAAAGGGCAGAAAGGAAAAGAAAACCCTCACTGGTACCCTCACCCACACCTAGGAGAACAAGACAAAAGCAACAGGCAGTAAGGCCTCCAATTAAGAAGTTGACTCTGAAGAAGAAGAAGGTAAAACAAGACATTGCTCCACTAGATAAACTCCTTAGTGAAATAACAAAGGATAGAAAGTTGAAAAACATTAGCAAAGTGTATAACACACTTTCCACTGATGACAAAGAAAGAATAGAAAATAGTGTAATCTTACACTTGGACATCTACAAGAAATTTTTCATGGAAATTGTTGATGAAATACCCATTGATCTCTATAGGAGACTTGAAGCTAGAAGGGTAGCTATTGTTGAGCTGGATAAGAAAATAAAAATTGAGAAATTACTTGCAGTTCACCCAGTGAACTCACCTGAAGAGATTGATCAATTAATCAGTGAGGCCAACCAGACAGTATTTTGAACTAGTCACTGGCATGTAGCACTGATGGCAGGATGAATGAATGAAATTTCAGAAGAGACTGCGGACCAATGGGACATATTATTTGTTGAAAAGGAGAAACAAGAAGAACTTAAAAGACCCAAGACTATCAGAGTATATCAAAAGGATAGGGATAAGGGGAAAGGTAAGGAAGGTGGACCTTCGAACCTAAAAATAACTGATAACTTACCCCCACCTCTTTCTAATACTCCACCGATAGAATCAATTGACACACAACCGGCTACAAAGAGTATGGAGACTCCTCAAGAGGATACAAATCCTGAGTCTGAAGTTTTGTATACCATGAATATAGATACACAAGAGGTGAATATTGTGGTAGATAAAGAGACCACTAAGGTCAAGAAGAAAGATATGGCTACTGAGCCACCTGCTGTAGATGTTGGGGTTGGAGTTAGTGAGACTGAAAATATAAACACTGAAAAACCTAAAGATACAAAGAAACTGGTAGAGGACACCACTGAGAAAACATCTAAAGCATTGGTAAATGAAACTGAAAAAACAATCAGAGGTAAATACAGAGAAACCGGAAGTGCATACAGAGACTACATCTGAGAAACCGACAGTTCAGAGCTCAGAGAAATCCTTTGAGGCACCAGAATGAAAATAGGTTGAGACACAGGTTAAGAAATAGGCTGAGATTCAAAACAGAGATAGTGCCACCAGCAACAGCTGAAAATCCTAAACCTTTGCTAGTAGAAATGCAAACACAAACTGACCTACCAGAGGTTGAGACAAACAAAGTTACTACTACAACGAATAGCATGAAAATTGTGAAGACAGTTGGGCAGACATCTGGTACTTCAATGACAGAATTCAAACCAATGAACGTGATAGAGGTATTATTGGATTCTATTAAGAAGATCACTAAATGTAATGCACAAAGCCTATAAGTCTATTGATGACACAATTCCTATTCTTAAATTGATTGCACCCAAGTGCATTCTAGGAAGTAAAGATTCTTTACGTCAACTAGACACATTGTCTAAATACATCACTGATAACATTTTGACAGTTGATCAGATAAATGAGGACACATTCAAGGAGAGAATGATTAAGGAGAAAGACAAATTCTTTGAGGAAATAGTGAAGAAGAATAAGGAGAAAATAAAAACCTTATTACCGGCACTAGGAGAAACAATTTTGGATTTCAAGAAACTGTACAAAGACACCTGCAAAACAAATATTTTGATAGAGAACATAGATTCGGAAATCAACAAAGCTCAAGAAGACATTAACAATATTGTTGACAATTTAATAGGATCATCAGATTCATTTTTGGAAATTGATAAGAACATTGTAGATCTTGAAGAGAAAATTGAGAAGTTGGAAAAAGACAAAGAGAAGATAAAGGATAAGGCAAAGAACTTAAAATGCAAACTAGGTCCTAAACTAGATTACCTTATTTCTTTGAGAAAAGAAATTTATGAGGATCTGGTTCCCAGACTAGACACCAGAAGAGCAAATGCACATAGTAACCGGTACAGTTTAGAGAATAGAAGCGACATTAAAAGATAGTACAAGGTTTAGTGATAGTTAGAATTTGGTATTGGCAAATCTTTTCCAGATTGTAACCCCCCGGATACAAGGATCTAGGCAGGAACCACACTCCACTGACAGTGAATGACAACCTTTGTCATTGATGTCAAAGGGGGAGTAGTGAGATGAGAAAAATGATCAGAACAAGACATCATCATCTCAGCAAGAGCATACATTTTTGACAACACAGTTTTGGTAAGACATTTTGGCAGATTCTTTTTGGACATCATTTTTGGACACTTTTTGATTTTTCTCATGAGTGTTGCCATCAATGCCAAAGGGGGAGATTGTTGGCAAATGCAAACTCCAATGAGAAATTGTAGGTGATTGAAGGTATTGTCATTGATGGCAACCTTGCAATCCTATGATACTGACAGGCACCAGTACCGATAGACTCAACACCAACATACAGATCACCAGCACCAAAAGAAAGATTACCGACACCCTAGCCGACAGGAATTTTATTTAAATGTATTTTGTATTTAATTGTAAAATATTTTGTAAGCTGACTTGGTGGATTGTAATATGCCTCATATATTTATGAGATCATTGTAGATCATTTAGTAAGTAGAAGATGGAAGGATTAATGCAGACCTAATATGCGAATTGTAAGGCAAATATTGGATAAGGCTTTATGTATGTAGCAGAGCTTAAACCGGTATTGAATCTAGCATAGTAGATGCTGATCTGAAGCAGTACAAGACATTGGATTTATATAAACCATTTTGTAAGTCAGTGTGACTTCTTTTGTAATTGAGCAATGAGCTCTAGGCACTTGGCCTTCCTGCATGTGCAAGCCCCTATTGTAAACAGTAATATTCTCTTATTGGCTAGTAAATGAATATTGTGGGTCACAAATCCCACCAAGGTTTTTCCCACACCAAGTTTCCTCGTTAAAAATACTATGTTATGGTGTGGTTATTGCTCTTATTTACTACATTATTTTTGGTTTACCGGTACACAGTTTTGATATGCTTTTTCATGCTATAAGTCAAGAAAATTCTTATATCGGTCAGATATTGATTCACCTCCCCCTCTTAGTATCTTTGGGAATCCTAACACAACCAAGTTGGATTAAACTGAAAAAAATGTAAACCAATCATTAAATCCCGTCGGTAACACTTCAAGAACATCCTCCAACACGTTACAAAAATCAGTCCATAACCTAGATAACACCAGACCCAAAATAGGTCACCATAAACCAAATCCAACACCACTGATGAACTGGAACATGAACATGATATCCACCAGCATCTCACAAGCCATCTAGAAGCCACACCAACACCACTTATAAGTGCATCAAAATATCTTCAACAAAGCTCTGCCAGTAAAACCCTTACCGATGACCAAAGGCTTACTAGAACAAATGATAGCTCTCAAGTCATCAAATCATGAACCAATTGACCGTGATACTCAACTGAATAGCACGAATGATAGATCCAGACCAATTCCACAAACCAAAGCAAACCGGATCAATATCATAAACTAACCACTCTACCAGAACCAACCGGAAACCAATAAACAACCAAAACAATGGGTGTTGCCATAAATGCAACACATTATTAATTCATCCAAATTGCCAACAATATCCCCATTTGGTATTGATGGCAACACTAGACATGAAAAACATTGAAGTGCCAAGAAATGCCAAACAAGTCTCCCCGAATGGAAGGAAAACAACAATATCCCACAAAAGGATATAGCAATGAAGCTCTAAACCAAACTCTCTCTTTGACTAATATTATGTTAAGATTTTTTTTTCACATATATCTCTCCACCTTTGACATCAATGCCAAAGATTTGACATAAATATTAAAGAAAGATCATAAATTCTCTGATTCATGCAACTAACTACTCCCCCTAAGTACTAGCACCACCACATCAATCTAGAATGAATAATAGGTTTGATAATGCATATCAGACTGGTTCCAATCAACATCACTCGGGTCTCTACCAAAGGGGCATAAACCCCCAATCTATCTATGAAGTACTCAAATGAATCTTTAGGCAAAGGTTTAGTGAAGATGTTTGCAATCTTCTCTTTAGTGTTCACATAAACCAATCTGACTTCATTTGCTTCCACCTTCTCCTGCAAAAAGTTATACTTAATAGATATTTTCTTTGTCTTAGAATGAAATACCAAATTCTTTGATATGTCAATAGTAGCAGAGTTATCAAAGGGAATAACTATCGGTTCATTACAATCAACCTTTATATTCTTCAACATTTGCTTCATCCATGGAACTTGTGTATAGTTATTAGTAGCAACAACATACTCAGCTTTAGCAGTAGATAAAGAAGTACATGACTGCTTCTTGCTGATCCATGAAACAAGTTTCTTTCCAAGAAAGAAAGCCCCACTGAATGTGCTCTTCCAGTCATCAACATCGCCAGCCCAATTTGCATCTGTATATGCACATAATGTAAAGTCATCATTGTAGGATACCACAAACCATATTCAGTTGTTCCTTGCAAATACCTAAAAATTCTTTTCACTGCACTCTCATGACTTTCTCTAGGATAACTCTGATATCTTTATACAATACAAATTGCATTCATTATATCTGGTCTACTTTGAGTTAGATATAACAAACATCCAATCATATACTTGTACCTAGTAGGATTTACCAATGTAGATGCATATTTCTTTGTCAATTTCTCACTTGTAACCATTGGAGTACTAACCAGTTTACAATTTTCCAAACCAAATTTCTTCATTAGCTCTCTAGCATACTTAGTTTGACAGATGAAAATATCTTTATCAGTCTGAGTAATCTATAGACCTAACAAAAATCTCATCTCTCCAATCATAGACATCTCAAATTCATTCTTCATATTGTTAGAGAATTCCATACACAACTTATCTTCACCTCCCAAAATGATATCATCAACAAAGACCTTAATAACCAATATGTCATCATTAGTGATCTTATAATATAAATTACTATTGGCATTACATTTAGTGAAATCAAGCTTCAAAAGATATTTATCTAGTCTTGCATACCAAGCTCTAGGGGCTTGTTTCAATCCAAATAAAGCTTTCTTTAACCTGCAGACCATGTTTTTGTCATTTGAAAGTGAAAATCCATCAGGTTTCTCAATATAAACTTCCTCTTCAAGATCTCCATTTAGAAATGCACACAAAAGGGCTTTTCTATCTCTACAACCATTCTCAAGTTCCTTATCTAGACATGTCACAGGAGGATTGCCAGATGTTGGATTAAATGATGTAACACAATTCTCAGTGATCTCCCAAATTTCCTTTCCAAGACATCTTAGATGATTCTCCATCTGAATCTTCCATACCCTATAATTTGTGCCATCAAGCCTAGGAATTTCTCTTTGGAAAACTGTTGCAGATGTATTTGATGAACTTGAACTGCTAGATTTTTATGATCTTCCTGTGTGGGAGAAAAAGTGACACTAAGCAAGCATGCCCTAATCTCACTTTCAACCACACACTTGTGGAATACGAAAGAGCCTAGAGGTATCACACAATTGGCTACTTCTTGTGGAAGAGAGAGCCACGGGCTACCTATTAGGATTTCTATTCCTTTGTTGTATTTGAAAGATGAAATGATGCAAGTTCAATCCCTAACCCCAAAGTGCAAGTATAAACTAATAACAAGATTACAGAATTGAACTTAAATGATGGAAAGCTGTAAACACAAGGACAAGACAAGAATGCAAATGTGTACTCAGAGTTAAAATCTGACTGAAAATGTTTGGGATGGGGGTGCGGGCGCCACTGTCCTGAATCTGCCCCTGAAACTGCTCCGGAAACTGTTGTTTTGCACTTTGGAAAAAGCTGTCAAAAATGCTGAAAATGTTGTCTGTCAGGAGGACCAGGGCACCCAGTGCCCCTGTCCCAGGGACCAGGGCGCCCAGCGCCCCTGTCCTGGCAGGACCAGGGCGCCCCACGCCCCTGTCCTGGTCTTTTGCTTTGAGATTTGGTGTGTTGTTCGGTCTCCGTCTGCTTCTTCCGGATCTATAACTTGCGGTGTCGTCCGAATTTCGAAACCTACACTTATATCTGAAAAGGTGTTTGGGCGGCTATATAGGGTTTTGCCTTAGTCAAACCCCCACTTCGGTGATTTCCACCTCCACGAATAGCCAAGTTGTATTGTAAAATGTATTGTGTGTGCAGACCTAGTGTGTGTGCAAGGTCCTTAAATGCAAGAAAGCAAACTAGAGCAACCTAGAAAGTAAACCCTAATTGCTTGTAAATGATAGTGTAAATGCTCTAAATCAAGATGCAAAGTGATCTAAAGCATGAATAAAGGATATATTGAAGCTTATGCAAAGACATGAAAACAACATGAAATCATACCCAACCCTCAAGGGAGGAGTACAAGCCAATCTTCAGTCGGTAATCTCCTATTGTTCTTCAATGTCTTCCAAGCCCTAAATAGATGAATGAAATTGATAAATGCTTGATAGAAGGATGTTGAATGTTGTTGAAGTCTTCAAAGATCTGCTCTTTTGCTGCTTAGAAGGTCCTTGAAAGCCAAAAATCGGATCCCTTCAAATGAGGAAAGAGAGATTTTATATATGAAACCCTAGGTCGTAAATTCGTATTTTGGCCGACCTAGAGATTGAATATCCCACCAATTTCTTGGGGTTAAGCTTTATTTTATGATTGGATCGTGCTCCCAAAATTTTAGGAAAAGTGTCTGGGACCATGTGCACCGGGCGCCACAGTCCCAGCAACTTTTCACCAAATTTTCAGGGCCGTCAGATATGATGATTTTAGAGAGAATCCCGAAGTTACAGCTGATTTCGAGATGTTTTGACCCCCGAAATCAAGCCCCCAAGTTCAAAATAGGACCTAATTAGGGTTTTTGATTAAATGATGTATTGGAAGAATAAAATGAAAGGGGCACACTTTAATGAAAGGGCCGAACTTTATGATATGGGAGATGATAAAATAGGACCTTAGACCTAATTAATTTAATTAATTAAGTGCTAAAGGGGAAATGCAATGCAAAATACAAAATGCGCCAAGGTGGGTGCTAAACTAGGTGTGAAATTGTACCACCCTAGCAAGTGCGTACAATTTATGACACTACATTTAGCCCCCACTTTAGTGGTCATATGAACACTACGTGCATATGCAAGCTAAAGTACAGAAAAGTAAACATTATTTGAAAAAGGATATATCCATAAGTCTGTCGAACGAAGCCCCCAGTGGTATCTGCAGTACACAGTTAGGAACCGCACCCTACAAAACACACGTTAGATCACAAAATCACCTAATGCTTACTAAGGAAGGTGATGAAAATTCGAGGGTAGCTATATGCCCCCCCCTATTTTGGCTTGCTAATTTTAGTGAGTTGAAACAGGGTATCATGTTTACCACTTCAAATTGTTAAAGAAAATTGATGACAAATGCTCACAAGAAGATTTGATATGAGATCAAAAACTAATGGAGAATCATTTGGTAAGAAAGAGGACTAAATCTCAATTCCAACACAACAAAGAGTGGGAGGATTTGAGAGTTCTCTAACACAAGATGAAGGATGTAAATGGAAACAAAATGCAAAGAGAAGAAAAGAAAGGAGGAAAGCATGAATACACAAATTGGTGATCCATGAGAAGAATAGTGAGAGAGAAAACATGGACTTCTCACCCCTAGATCTTGTCTAGGTGATCCATGGGAAAAGGACATGGAAAACTAGCCCCTAGAGTCTGTCTAGGTGATCCATGTAAGGGAGGAGAGTGAGAAAGTCTAGCCTTATGCCGCTAGTTCCACTCAACCTCGTGCATGTGTGTGTAAGGGAGGTTAGAAGCACCTCATAGGAGTCTATGCCCGAGTATGCTACAACCTATATATGTATAGTACAAAAGCGTGACATCTCGCTCTAAGAGTCTGTGCTCTGGTTTCGAGAATAATCACCTTGCATAAAAGAAAAATGGAGACATCTCGCTCTAAGAGTCTGTGCTCTGGTTCCAAGAATGACCCATTGCTCAAAAAGTGTAATGTTTATGTCATAAGCGAAGTCGAACAAGGATACCTACCTTTATTACAAAAGAAGATACCCAAAAAATGCAACAATGTCATAGATCCAAGCAAGAGAGTTTTGCACTCTTTAAGCAAGGATAAGATAGTTGAAAAGGGATATCTTGTAATATGTGTAAAGGAGATCCTTAGAGGAGAAGAGATCTTTGTACAAAAAGACACCTATCCCCGAGAGGACAAATATAACATCTTCTAGAATAAGACAAAGAAGAGAATAAGAATGCAATACTTCCTTCTTTTGCGAGGTGAAAGTGATTCTTAATGAAGGATGACGCTCTTTTTAACCCAATTGGGAGAGTGAATTCATTATGGATGTAGTTTACCAAGTGCAAAAGAGGTTGTAGTCAGGGACTTACACCTCTTGTAAGAGAGAATCCTTGAAAAAACAACAACAAATGCATACAAGGAATAACATCAAGTAATAAATTTCACACCATCCACGAAATAGGAAAAAGTGGATCCTTAGATAAAAATAAGGAAAGATCATTGCTTCCCAAGGATAAGGACAATGAGAAAGACTTACACAATCTTCTAGGGAGAGATTTAGACATAAGCAAAAGAAGAGATGTATGAAATCATTCTTGTCCCCATAGGAACAAGAAAATTAGGCTATTATGTTGCTTCAAAAAATATGATTGCACTTGAAATTGTACCATCATGAATGACAATGAGCCCCCAGTAAATGAGCTACCAATGTCACATAATGATGAGCAACATAATAGCCATTAATGTTATTTAAAGACATGATAGACTAAATGAGGTATTTGAATATGACATGTTAAATGCTCAACTATAAGTGAGATCAAAAACATGTATAAAATGATAAAAATTGAAGAAGAAAAGTCACATGAAATCTTAGAAGAGGGATGAGTGTAATTTATTAGAGCCTTATCCCTAGAGGAAAGGACTTTATGTTGAATAGGAGATAAAGATTCATAAGTGGATTTAGAAATTTGAGGGGAGTCATAAAGAGATTTGTTCATCGCCAAGATTTCCTTATGAGGGGAATGAGAGTTGATAGAAGTAGAAGATGATTTAGTTGAAGTGAGATCATCATCACTACTAAATATAGCATTCACACTGAGAGATGGTCTTTTAGATGCTTTGGTACGTTTGCAGGGATTATAGCCGAGTCCAAAGGCATAATTGTGAAAATTAGTCTCTAGAGGAACTTTTATCCCTTGTTCATGAGCACCACAACCATTTCCATGATACCCATGCTTAGCAAAAATGCGAAAACCACGACCATAACGATCAGCCATTTCAAGAAGAGAAGGTGGTTTTTCATAAGACAAAGAATCAAACTCTTCATAAGTAGAGGTGTGAGGAGAAGAAGTTTGAGAAGCGGCCACAAAATTATTGCTCATAGATTCAGGTAAGACTGATTGATCTCTAGTTTCTTCCTTCTCTTTAACTTTAAGCACTCTAGGAGGAACCCTATACTCACCTACAAAGGTGGGATTAAAATCAAGAGATCCCCAATCATCTTCTGCGAGAACCTTCTCAGGATCAAAAGCTTTTTCATGTGTAAACTCAAGTCGAGAAGGATCTTCTTCAGGAGCTTTAGACTCATCCAAAGAATTTTGATTATTAGAGGGTGATGATTCATCCATAGGTATCTTGTTTAATGAGTCATCACTAGAAGAGGAAGGCTTAGAAGAACTCCCTTTGGAAGTAGATGTTTGCAAACAAGCCTGAAGTTTAGTATCACCTATCAAGGTATATGTCTTATTGTTATAAATGAATTTAACTTGTCTATGCAATGTAGAGGGGACAACTTGCATACTGTGAATCCAAGGTCTCCCTAATAACAAGTTGTATGATAGATTTCCCGACATAACATGGATAGGAGTAGGCAAAGTAACAGGTCCCACTATGATTGGTAAGGTGATAATACCTAATGAAGACTTAGCCACATTATCAAAGCCTCGAATGGGACGAGAGTCAGGCTCAATAAGGGATGTATCCACATTCATCTTATGCAATAGATTAATGCTACACAGATTAAGGCCAGAGCCATTATCTACCAGTGTTTGTCTTATAGCAGTGTCATTTATGATAACCACAATCATCAAGGGATCATATTGTTGTTGAATTTCACTAGTAGGCAACTCATCTTGGGTAAACACAATTTGAGCTTTAGGATTCATCACAGAGTTAACCAAAGATACTATATTACTAGATGAATTAGGTGGAGGAACATTCAAATCTTTCAAGGCATCTTGTAACATTCCATGATGAACGGAAGAAGTTTGGATCAAATCCCAAAGGGATATCTTAGCAGGGGTAGCTTTAAGTTGTTCAATAAGATCATAGTCCTTACTAAGCATTTGTGAAATCCGAGGAGCTTGAGGAAGAATAGGTTGGGAAGGAGGAAGCGAAGTTGGGATAACTGGAGGAGGATTAGGTTGCCTATTGTTTCTTGTGTTATAGGTATGAGCAACCGCATGATAACTCTCTCTAGTCAGTTGCTTAGCATACTCATAAGGGCTCTTAGAAGAATAACCTCCTTGCACAGTAATAATAGGTTTCTTAGGAGTGCAAAAAGAATCATTAGCATAACCACCTTGAACCACTAAGATAGGCTTACTTAAAGGTTGAGAATTTTGAGAAGGACAAGCACCTTGGATAGTGAAGATAAGTTTGTTAGGTGTCTCATTCACATGTATCAAATTGATTGAGGATGGTTTAGAGGAATGAACAAAAGTGTTGGAAGAATTATTGATAGTCTTCTCTTGCACTAAAATCTTATCACAGATTAAATCAATTTTAGGAGAGAGACAAGGGGTAGGCATTGATGTTCTAGTAGGAAGAGTAATACTAGGAAAGGTCATATCATCCTCTATCATCGAAGGATCTACATGGGGAATAAACTCTCTAGGAGAAGGATCAACATTACTCTCTAAAGTCTCACTTTTGAGAGGGAGATCTTTGAAAGAGATGTTAACCATCTTGCTTTGAACTAGGGTTTCCTTATGAGTAGAACCAAGTTGAGGAGAGGGAGATGCTTTGTTTTTAGAGGGAGAATAATTGATATTCAAGGAAGGTGAGAAACTATCAAGGGAGAGAGAATAATATACACCTTCTTCTAATGGTTCATCCCAAATAGTGAGGTTGTTGAAAGGAATGTTTGAAGTATTGTCAATTTCGGGAGAGGAGATAACATTGTTTATTAATTCCTCATCCTTAGGAGGGAGAGCATCAATAGATGTGTTAAAATCATCCTCTTTCCTCAAAATATGTTCAATATGATATTTAGGGGAGAGAGAATTAAGGAAAGTGCTTATTATTTCATCTTCTTTCTCTAAGGGATGCTTATGGGTAAGACAAACTTTAGGAGAAGGGTAAGCATTTATCATTAATTCATCATCTCTAGTGGGAATTTTGTTGGAAAAGGAAATGCCATCACTAGGAAATGTAGGGATCATGTCATCTTCTTGCACAAAAGGATCCTCATGAAGGGAGTGTTTTTTAGGAGGAACATGAACATATTTCTCCAAAGATTCATGCTTAGGAAGGAGATCTTTGAAAGAAGTGTTCATAACCTCTTGTTGCACTAACATGCCCCCATTGGAAGGACCAACTTTAGGAGAAAATAAGTCAATGTCCATCAATACCTTTTCACTTATAGAGGCTTCATGGAGGGAAGGTGAAGTAACATTAAGAAAGGTGTTTATGATATCATTCTCTTCCTCTAGGATAGCTAAATAGGAAGGGCACATTTTAGGAGAATTATCAAGATCACTCTTAAAGACTTCATCCTTAGAGCATGGGAGAGTCTCAAAGGGATTGGTAAAAACTCTTTTAGGCACTAAAATGTTGTTATAGATGGGGAGAGGTTCTTTAGGAAAAATTGAAACAAGGGAAGCTAACCCATTATCACATCTATGAAATGAATGCATCATGACAACAATTTTCCTCTTTCAAATGATAACACATGCAAAATAGAAGGAAATGTTCAATTTTAACCAATGAAAGCACTTAGAATGTAGATTTAGAAAATGAAATTTATGATTCAAATGAGTTCCTAAATCAGATTTGAAATTATTTAAGCTATCCACAAGTTCAACTTTGAATTTTAGCAAAAATTTCCTCTAAATTTTTGAATCTTGCATTAAATTAGAACTTGTAAATACAAATTTGAATTTGAAATAGCATAAACACTCAAATTTGAAAACATAAATTAGAGAAGATTGGAGTTCACGTCGGGTTCACCAAAATGTGTGGGAGAAAAAGTGACACTAAGCAAACATGCCCTAATCTCACTTTCAACCACACACTTGTGGAATACGAAAGAGCCTAGAGGTATCACACAATTGGCTACTTCTTCTTGTGGAAGAGAGAGCCACGAGCTACCTATTAGGATTTCTATTCCTTTGTTGTATTTGAAAGATGAAATGATGCAAGTTCAATCCCTAACCCCAAAGTGCAAGTATAAACTAATAACAAGATTACAGAATTGAACTTAAATGATGGAAAGCTGTAAACACAAGGACAAGACAAGAATGCAAATGCATACCTGGAGTTAAAATCTGACTGAAAATGTTCGGGACGGGAGATGATAAAATAGGACCTTAGACCTAATTAATTTAATTAATTAAGTGCTAAAGGGGAAATGCAATGCAAAATACAAAATGCGCCAAGGTGGGTTCTAAACTAGGTGTGAAATTGTACCACCCTAGCAAGTGCGTACAATTTACGATGCTACACTTCCTCAAGTGGTTAAGATTCTGTAGAGAGGACCAAGCTCTGATACCATTTGTTAGACAACTCAAATAACCAGAGGACAACTGAGAGGGGGGGTGGTGAATCAATTGTCACCAGATTATAGAACTTTAAACATTCAAAACCTTATTACCAAAACACATAAACTCAATACCGGAATGCATAAACTAAATTCTGGAATGATAGATATTGTAATTAAACATAAACATAAATCATAGAATAGTTACCATCCATTCATAACACATGACACCAATATTTCTACGTGGAAAACCCGATAAAGGGAAAAACCACGGTGGGAAGCCTACCAACAGTCAGAAAATACTTTTGCAGTAAGTATGTGATTACAATATGAGGGCCCTACACATGCAGGAAGGCCAAAATCCTAGAGCACACTGCTCATCACAAAAAGGAGCCTCACTGACTATAAAATAAATCTAGACTACAATCCAGAATGAAGATTGAACTGCAAGTATAGCATCTCTTATGCCTGGGTATAGTTACGGATAAGCTCAATATTAGAGGTCTTAAACCTCTCTTACCAACCCAATTCGATCACCTATGATTGGCCAAACCTTCTATATATGATTACAACATTATTCATTCATAGATAAACCTAAAATCCACATACCATGATCTACAAAGAGGTCTTACATCATATTTATAACAACTCGATACCTAAACAATTAGGTCGACCACCTACAAGATAATACAATAAATTCATAACATAAACTCACAATCCAATGATCAACCAAGTCATCTTAGGCTGAAAACAATATAAACCAATTGTTAAATCCTGTTGGTAACTCATTAAGAACATCCTCCAACACATTACAGAAACTGACCCATAACCTAGATAACACGGGACCCAAAATAGGTCACCATAAACCAAATCCAACACCATCGATGAAATAGAACATGAACATGATAACCAATAGAATCCCAAAAGCCATTTAGAAGTCACACCAACACCACTTATCAAGTGCATCAAAAGATCTTCAACAAAGCTCTGCTGATAAAACCCTTACTAGTGACCAAAAGGCTTACTAGAACAAATGATAGCTCCTGAGTCATCAAATCCCAAACCAACTGATTGTGATACTCAATAGAATAGTATGAATGATAGATCTAAACTAATTCCACAAGCCAAAGCATACTGGATCAATATCATAAACCAACCGGAAACTGGTAAACAACCAAAACAATCGGTGTTGCCATCAATGACAAAACATCAATGCACCACATAATCAATTTCTCCAAATGTCCAACAATTCATACTTGCACACACAACTCAATCCCATACATTATTTATATATAAGATAGATCATCAAAGCTTGAACCAATTCAACCTAAAAAATATATACCTTTTGAACTAAAAATACACAGGTTGATCCACTCTAGGAGAAAGACGGGACCAAAATACATGTTCTTAAGTCCAATCCACTGATCCACAAACACTAGAATAAAAACCTCAACATCCCAACACACTTTGTATCTATATAGACAGTTGATAGGACAAAGCATACTCTCCAATGCAAATAACTCATATTCGGATCTCCACACGCTATGGTGACACCCATAACACATCAAATTACCTTCCACAAAAAATATCTAGACCAAAAAAGGTAGGATTAACATAGAATATCACAACTGACAATAAAATATAGCACAAAATATGAAGAACACAAATATATTTCCAGACAACAAAAACTAACATATCAATAATGCCAAAAAACATAACCAAAGAAGATAACATCACCAAGCAATATCAACAACACTTCTCGGACCCGAACTCTTCTAGAATCAACCAATAGAATAACTACAACACCAATACAACAAGATATCACTGCACCATAGAATTTTTGTACCAACAACTATCCGAAATAACAAGTTTGATTTCAATGCCAACCACAACAACACATACTTCCAACAATCTCCCCCTTTGTCATTGATGGCAACACTTGACCAATTTGAACACTCAACAAATCTACAAAACATAGTGCTCTATCAAAAACTACATCAACTTTCTCTTTCTCTCCAAAGAACTATTAGAAACTGCAACAACTTTCTCTTTCTCTCCCCCTTTGCCATCAAAGAAAAAGGCCACAACACTAACACATACTTCACTGCTCCCCCTGAGAGCAGCCACATCATCAATCTAGGAAGTTTAAATAGTCATGAAAGCTCCCCCTGGAAAGATGCACCTTCATAATGCACATAGCTAGGAGAAGGGAAAATAACCCCAAGCTTCTCCCGAAGAAACTCAAAAGTATCATTTGCCAATGCCTTTGTAAAATGTTAGCAACCTGTTCTTTTGTAGAAATATATTCCAATAAAACTGCCTTCTCAACAACCTTCTCCCTTAAGTAGTGATATCTAATTAAAATGTGTTTTGTTCTTGAATGCATAACCAAATTATTTGAAATGTTTATGTTGGCATATGTGCAGAGTTTGATGACATGATGGTGTATGTTGTCATTGATGTCAATATGCTAAAGTATGAACCGATATATTGAAGTAAGGAAACTGGCAAGTGAACCGGTATGATGGTATGAACCAGCATATGCAAAAATTGAACTGTTATGTTGGAATGTGAACTGGTATATGCAAAGTTTGTATCAGGGTTTCATTTGATATGACTACCGGTTGGTAGTCTCAGCTTCAGGGTTTCTGGTTGATGCATTCCAAGTCTGTGTGATTTGACTGGCGACATCCTATGATGAGTTAGCATTGAAATGAAAATTAGATCATGTTACCATGTCAGCCTTGTGCATGTGAAGAATCTCCTTAAGGATATTGCATGAAGAAGATTGATTCTATCTACCTTGGGAATGTGAAAAATCTTAGTAAATGATGGAGAGTGCATGATGGGTTATCAGCTTCCAGAAGTGGTGAAGAATAGATGATGGAGAACATCTTGAGATTTGTTCAAGATTGTTTTACCCTATGTAATATGATTAAATGGCCAGGATTGGACCAGCTGTATTGTTAACCTAGATGCTTAGGGTTTTAGGTTTTGGCTACCGACCTAATTGTTGTCTATAAGGTCGATGATGATTTTTATTTGAAGTTGTTGGCAAATGATTGTATGTGAGGTGATTCTTTCCAAACCAGAGAAGTGAGTAGATACCTGCAGAGTGTAATTGCATATGTAAAGGAACTAAAGTGGATTTGCCTTGGCATTAAGTGTTGTTATCAGATCAATGTATTACTTGCTGACTTCTAACCATTTCAGCAGATGGAAAATCCCTTTACTGGGTAGTTTTAATAGGATTTTTGTAAATCCTTGAACAGGGTGACTCAAAATCATTGAGTTCTTAAAATCCTCTTACAAGGTAACATTTAACAGGGTTTTAACCTCTAACCAGGTATTTAGACATCCCTTAACCGGGTGATCCCTAGCAGGATCGGTTCCTAGCAAAACTTGTTGTAAAGTCTTTAACCATAATAGGCTCCTAATAGAGTGAACTTCAGAAGAGTTCAAGAACAACTTGTGGGTATTCATCCCCAACGTGGTTTTTCCTAGTTGGTTTTCCACGTGAAAAAGAAGTGTGTCATGAGTGATGCTTTAGTGTTTTCTATTAAGTGGTAATGCCACCTGGTCTAATGGTTATTGTATTTCTGATGTATTACTTGCTTAAGCATATGGGTGAAGTTGAGATGAGATATTAGGTTTTGTGAAGATCTAAGTTTTACCAGTTTATGTCTTTAACAGTCATATTGTGTTTTACCAGTATTGCCTTGATTTAGATCGGTGATATTGTTTACCAGTTAGTGCAGTCTTTGCAGTTTAAGCTACTGAAGAAATTTTTGGCCATACTGATTCACCCCCCCTCTCAGTATCTATTGGGTATTTACTGTTCATCATTATTCATCAATTGGTATCAGAGCGTCCTCCAGGTCCTCTATGTTATAAGCTTAACTACTTGAGGAAACGATCCTATTCTAATGATGAAGAGGGAAGGTCCTAAGTTCAACAGAGATAACTTTAAGATATGGAAGGACAGAATGAAGATCTACATTAAAAGCATGGGTGCTCAACACTGGAACTATGTTGAGAATACTTATGTTGTCCCTACCAATACTCTCACTGATGATCAAAGAAGAGAAATTCAAGAGAATGGGCAAGTCATGGAAGCTCTTATCAGCAGTCTATCTGATATTGAGTTTATAGATGTTCAAGACAAAGACAATCCCAAAGATGTATGGGATACTCTGGAGTCTATATATGGTGGTGATGAGCATGTGAAGCAAGCTAAGGAAGAAAGCCTTAGGGGAAAATTTGAAGACATGCGGATGGTTGAAGGAGAGATCATTCAACAATATGGGATAAGAATTAAAACTATTGTTGGAGACATCAATAGTGCAAGAGGTACAATGGATGATTCCACCATTGTTAGCAAAGTTATGAGAACCTTATTACCAGTCTATGCAATAAGGGTTGTCATTATTCAGGAGTTGAGATCTATTGACAAGACAAATGTATCCCTTGACTCCATCATTGCTAAGTTGACCACATATCTAGAAAGGGAAAAGAGGTTGGTACCAATTGTGAACCCAGACAAAATAGGGATATGGATGATGAGGAGGTCTTGATGGAGTTTGAAGCTCTTCTTGCCAAAAGACTTGCTAAGGGAACTGGAAAATACAGAGGTAAGCTCCCTTTGAAAATTTTTTCTTGCAATAGGATAGGACACATTGCTATCAACTATCCCAACAGTGATAATAAGGACAAATCGGAGAAGTTCAAAAAGTTCAAAGGAGGAAATAGGAGAAACTGTCTTGTTGCAATTGATGAAGGTGTCACTAATGATGAATCAGAAGATGAAGAAAGCGAAGACATAGTGTTTGCAGCCATTAAGGAAGATGTGTTAGACAAGAAGGCTCTTGTTTCTCACTTTGATAATTCTAATGAGTGGATTATTGACAATGGTTGTTCTCACCAAATGATTGGTGATTGGAGAAAGTTTTTGTCTCTGGAAGAGTATGATGGAGGTGTAGTCTGATTTGGTAATGATGCACCATGTATGGTAAAAGGCAAAGGGTCTATCTCTCTAAATGGAAAAAGAAGTGCTGATAATGTGTATTGGGTAGAAGGTCTCAGGCATAACCTTTTGAGTGTTGCCTAGCTAAATGATAAAGGACTCACTCTGGAATTCAAAGATGGAGTGTGCAAAATAAAAGGAAAGTGTGGTGAACTGATGGCCATCGATATGCAGACCAAAGGTAAATTATTTCAGTTAAATATAAATATCAGTCAATGTCTAATGGCTAAGTTTGATGACAATTGGATATGGAATAGGAGACTCTGCCATGTAAATTTTGATAATATTATGAAGGCCGGTAAGATCAAGGCAGTTAGAAGGTTGCCTGTGCTGAATAAACCAGAGAACCCTTTGTGCAGAGAGTGTCAACTAGGGAAAATGTCTTCCTTAACCTTCAAAGGTAAATCTTTCACAGTAGATAATTTACTTGATCTTGTACATACTGATTTGTGTGGTCCTATGAAAACTAGGAGTGTTTAGGGAGATAGGTACTTTATGATTGTTACTAATGATTTCTCTAGAATGATGTGGGTCACATTCTTGAAAGACAAGTCTGAAGCTTTTGGAAAGTTTAAAGCCTTCAAAGCACTAGTTGTATAGGAAAGTGGTAAGAGGATTAAATGCCTTAGAACTGACCAAGGAGGTGAGTTCACTTTTGGAGAATTCAAGAAGTACTGTGAAGAGAACGACATCAAGAGGCAACTGTTTGCCCCCCAGACTCCATAGTAGAATGGCCTAGCAGAAAGGAACAACCGGATTATAGTTGAAGCTACCAAAACAATGTTGATTCAAGGAAAGGTTGCTCACACGTTTTGGAGAGAAGCGGTGAGCACTACAGTCTACACTATGAACCGGGTACTCATAAAGAAAGGTAAGGATAAAACTCCTTATGAGTATTGGACAGGTAAGAATCCTATAGTAAGCTACTTTAGAGTGTTTGGTAGCAAGTGTTATATCAAGAGAAGTGAATACCAAAGCAAGTTTGATGCAAAATGTGATGAGGGAATATTCCTAGGGTATTCCACCAAGAGAAAATCTCTCAAGTGTTTTAACAATAGGACTGAGAGAATTGTTGAAAGTATCAATGTTAGAGTTGATGAAACCTTTGAGAAATATGAGGAAAATAGTAGTGAGCGAGTGGTAGATGAACCAGATGTAACCTTCTAGGAACCGGTTGCAAAACAACCAAGTACGAGTAACAGTGCTCCTACACTAGTAGATGTTGATGTAGATGAAGATGAAGATGAGGATGAAGAGGAAAAGAAAGAGGAATCCGTTAAGATCATTCCTAGGTATGTAAAGTTGCATCATGATCCTTACAAGAAGAAAGGTCAGAGAGAATTCTTGCATGATTTCTGAATTTGAGCCCAAAACATTTAAAGAGGCACACAAAGATGAAGACTAGATTAAGGCTATGGAAGAGGAACTTGACCAGATAGAAAAGAATGGTACATGGTCTTTGGTACATGCTCCTACACTAGTAGATGTTGATGTAGATGAAGATGAAGATGAGGATGAAGAGGAAAAGAAAGAGGAATCAATTAAGATCATTCCTAGGTATGTAAAGTTGCATCATGATCCTTACAAGAAGAAAGGTCAGAGAGAATTCTTGCATGATTTCTGAATTTGAGCCCAAAACATTTAAAGAGGCACACAAAGATGAAGACTAGATTAAGGCTATGGAAGAGGAACTTGACTAGATAGAAAAGAATGGTACATGGTCTTTGGTACCCAGACCTGAGCACAAAAATGTTATTGGCACAAAATGGGTTTTTAGAAACAAGTTGAATGAAGATGGCACAGTGGTAAGAAACAAAGCAAGATTGGTATGTAAGGGATATGCTCAATAAGAAGGAGAAGACTATGGAGAAACCTTTGCTCTAGTAGCTAGATTGGAAGGAGTTCAAATTCTACTTGCATATGAAACCTTCAAGGGATTAAAAGTGTATCAGATGGATGTAAAATCTGCATTCCTAAATGGAATACTTGAAGAGGAAGCGTATATGGAGCAACCGGATGGGTTTGCCCTATCAGAAGACAGTGATATGGTGTGTAGGCTACATAAAGCTTGGTATGGATTGAAGCAAGCACCTAGAGCATGGTATTAACATTTACACAATCCATCTTGTCAAGATTGGATTTGAAAGAGCAAGTGAAGATAGCAATATCTATCTGAAGATAGAAGGAGATCAGATTCTAATATGTGAAGTGTTTGTTGATGACATAATTTTTGGTGGAGATGACAAGATGAGCCATGCATTTGCAGATGAAATGAAGAAGGAATTTGAGATGTCACTAATCAGAGAGATTAAATTCTTCATTGGACTACATATTCAACAAATGAAAGATGGTATCTTTATCACTCAGTCCAAGTATGTCAAAGAGGTGTTGAAGACCTTTGGCATGGAAGACAGCAAACCAGTTGGTACACCAATGATGACTGGTTGTAAATTGTCAAAAGAAGATGACTCCGCATTGGTGAATGAGAAGGAATACCAGTCAATGATTGGTAAGTTGTACTATGTAGTACACAACAAACTGGACATTGTACATGTAGTGGGCATTGCTGCATGTTTTTTAAAAAGTCCAAGAGAATCCCACTTGGTAGCACTCAAACGGATTCTTAGATATCTAAAGGGAACTATAGATTATGGATTGTGGTATCCATACAATAATGATTTCAATCTCAAAGTGTTTACTGACGCCTCTTGGGCTAGTAATGTGGATGACTGGAAGAGCACAACCGGTGGTGCATTCTTTCTTGGTGGTAGACTAGTCTCATGGATGAGCAAAAAGTAGAGTTGTATCTCTCAGTCCACAGCAGAAGAAAAATATGTAGCAGCATTTATGAACTGCACTCAGACAATTTGGATGAAGCATGTATTAAGTGGTTTCAAAGTCCCTGTATCTGAACCGGTGAGTATATTTTGTGATAGCACTAGTGCAATTAATATTTCCAAGAATCTAGTATTGCATGCTAGAACCAAGCACTTCAAGCTCAAGTATCATTTCTTGAGAGAGAAAGTTCATAACAAAGAGGTTGTATTGGAACATGTTTCCAGTAAGGAGCAGTTAGTAGATATTTTCACCAAGCCTCTACCGAAGGCTACATTTACCTATTTAAGAGGTGAATTAGGGGTGCTACCCCATGAAGAGGTGAACTAAAGGTATGTGCTCCACATCAATCAAGTATTGTTTTGTCAAACATTTTTAGGATTGATGTGTTGAAGGATGCTACTACTCAGGGGGAGCAACATAGTAGATCATGGATGCTTGTGCCTCCACTTTGGCATTGTTATCAAAGGGGGAGAAGATGTGATGCAGAGAGGATATCTATAGTATTGAAGACATATGTGAAGCAGATAAGTAAATTGGAAAAAGATGTAGAGATATCCTTGTGTATTGCCATCAATGCCAAATGGGAAGATTGTTGGCATATGTGCAGAGTTTGATGACATGATGGTGTATGTTGTCATTGATGTCAATATGTTGAAGTATGAACTGGTATATTGAAGTAAGCAAACTAGCAAGTGAACCGGTATGATGGTATGAAGTGAATCAGTATGATGGTATGAATCGGTAAATGTAAAAAGTGAACCAGTATGTTGGAATGTGAACCGGTATATGCAAAGTTTGTATCGGGGTTTCATTTGATATGACTACCGATTGGTAGGCTCAACTTCAGGGTTTCTAGTTGATGCATTCCAAGTCTGTTTGATTCAGTCGATGACATCCTATGATGAGTTAGCATTGAAATGAAGATTAGATCGCGTTACCACGTCAGCCTTGTGCACGTGAAGAATATCCTTGAGGATCTTGCATGAAGAAGATTGATTCTATCTACCTCGAGAATGTGCAAAATTTTAGTAAATGATGGAGAGAGCGTGATGGGTTATCAGCTTCCAGAAGCGGTGAAGAACGGACGATGGAGAACATCTTGAGATTTTATCAAGATTATTTTACCTTATGTAATGTGATTAAACATATAGGATTGGACCAACTATATTGTTAACCTAGATGCTTAGGATTTTAGGTTTTGGCTACTGACCTAGTTGTTGTCTGTAAGGTCGATGGTGATTTTTATTTGAATTTGTTGGCAAATTATTGTATGTGAGGTGATTCTTGCCAGACCAGAGAAGTGAGTAGATACCTGCAGAGTGTAATTGCAGATGTAAAGGAACTGAAGTGGATCTGCCTTGGCATTAACTGTTGTTATCAGATCAATGTATTACCTGTTGACTTCTAACCATTTCAGCAGATGGAAAATCCCTTTACCGGGTAGCTTTAATAGGATTTTTGTAAATCCTTTAACAAGGTGACTCAAAATCATTGAGTTCTTAGAATACTCTTACAAGGTAACCTTTAACAGGGTTTTAACCTCTAACCGGGTATTTAGCCATCCCTTAATTGGGTGATCCCTAGTAGGATCAGTTCCTAGTAGAACCTATTATAAAGTCTTTAACTAGACTAGGATCATAACATAGCCAAATTCAGAAGAGTTCAAGAACTTGTGGGTATTCATCCCCACCATGGTTTTTCCCAGTTGGGTTTCCATGTGAAAAATAAGTGTGTCATGTGTGATGCTTTTTCATGTGATGTTTTAGTGTTTTCATTTAAGCGGTAATGTAAGCTAATCCAATGGTTATTGTATTTCTGATGTATTACTTGCTTAAGCATATGGGTGAAGTTGAGATGAGATATTAGGTTTTGTGAAGAACTAAGTTTTACCGGTTTATGTCTTTTACAGTCATACTATGTTTTACTGGTATTGCCTTGATTTAGATCAGTGATATTGTTTACTAGTTAGTGTAGTCTTTGCAGTTTAAGCTATTGAAGAATTTTTTTACCATACTAATTCACCCGCCCCCCCTCTCAGTATCTATTGGGTATTTACTGTTCATCATTATTGATCAGTTTATTCCACTTGTATTGTCACACATAATAGGAATCACTTCATCATATGTTACCTTGATATCTTTAAGAGTCTGTCTCATCCACATTACCTAAGTATAGTAAGATGTTGCTGCAATATACTCTACTTCAGTGGTAGATAGAGAAAATAAGTCCTATTTCTTACAGAACTAGGAGACCAATATGTCTCCTAGAAAGAAAGCACCACCACTATTACTCTTCTAGTCATCAACACTTCCAGCTCAATCTGCATCAGTATAAGCTTTTAATATGAAATCTCCACCCTTTTTGTACTAGGGTCCAAAATCTACAATAACTTTCAAATATTTAAAAATTCTTTTCACAACTTGTTCATGTGTCACCTTCAGATTAGTCTAAAATCTAGCCACCAAACAAACAGTTTGCATGATATTTGGTCTATATGCTGTCAAATATAGTAATCCACCAACCATAGATCTGTACTTATTTTGATCAACCTTCAAAGACTCGTCATATTTGGCCAGCTTTCATCCAACAGTCAAAGGAGTTGTAATAGGTTTACAACCATCAAATTCAAATTTCTTCAATGTTTCTTTTACATATTTGCTTTGAGAGATAAAAATTCTATGTTTAGATTGAATAACTTGTAATCCAAGAAAGAAAGATAACTCACCAATCATAGACATTTCAAACTCTTTTTGCATCTCTTTAGCAAAATTTTTACATAAGCTATCATTTCCTTTGAATATTGCATCTGTTATCACGTGGATTGCATCTATGTGTGAAAGCAAATATGCTTTGCAATCCTATGATACATGGGAATACTTTCAGGTTGTGGGCACCTATATTGAAAGTAGACCTATGAGTTATAGGCTGAATTCCTATATGATTTTCTAATGATTGACTGTAACTTTGATGGAAAAGGGAGAAAAGCTTGAATTTAATGCATAAATTGAATTTAAAAGGAAGGTGATGCACTTAATGATGAGAAACTTAATTGCAACCTAATTCACAATGAATTTCCAATATTTCTACTTGCACAACAAAAAATGAACAGCTCAATCACTTAAATATTTCATACAGAGGCTCTGACAAAATTATCTCCTTTGAAGGAAAACTATGTTTTCTCAACTAAAAATGGTAAAAAGACCACATGCACAATGTATAAACTATGAATTTAATTGCATACACACTTATGAAAGAGACAAAAAAAGAGAGGTTTCAAAATTGAAACATAGTAATCTTCTTATCAAATCAATCACAATTATGATGTATGAAATCTTGAAGGCAAAACTTGACATTACTGAAAACTAAGAGGAATACATTTGCTAATAAAAAATCCAAAATAACCTATAAAATAGTTGCCACATAATATTGTAGAGGTGGGAATTTGTTACCTCTAAGATGATGATTCTCAGAGAACAAACTATCCTCCATTACCTCACTTAAACTGGCGCTTAGGATGAGCCAGGGGATACAAGATATAAAACTAAGCTAATACAAGACAAACAGACCTTCTAGATAGTTCTGGTAGTTCTTTGTGACTAGGACTAGGACTCTAGCATGACATGCTACCATCTTGGAAGGATAGAAATAGGGAACCGTACAGAGAAGGAACTGATGGTCATACAAATAAATGAAAGAAGTATGATGGTATAAACATAAAGACAACTAGGAAATAATGTGAAATAAGAGAAAAGGGAAGAAAAAAGACAAACAATAGGTCCGCACTATGAAGCCTGTAGCTAGATAAATCTTTTCTAATGCAACCTACACACAAGCTAGAAAGGAAAAATGTTTGGGGCTTCTTGGGGACTTGCCTCAGTCAAATCCATGTTTTGGTGTTTCCACCTCCACAGACAGATAAATAAAATAAATGCAAGATAAGGTAAATTATAAATGATTTGATGGATAAGGGATGTGATGAATCACAAGATGCTCAAGGACAAGATAGATAGAATGATAGAAATATATTACCAAAGAGGATTGAGAAAGCCAAAAGAGTTGCAAAAGGTTATTGTGAGAACTTGAGAGTGTTGTAGAAAATTAGACACTGTTGTAGCAAGTGAGAGAGAGCCAGAACAAGCTATGAGAGCCCAAAGAATAAGAGAGATTGTGTCCAGAATTTAGAGAGCTTGAAAGAAGAGAAATATTCATTTAAAATGAGAGAAGATGAGGGAAAATAAGATGGTTGGTGAGTCATTTAGAATATTTGTGGCCGTTTCCACCAACATGTGCAAGTGACTGATGGACTTGTAAAGCATTGAGAGGGGGGGTGAATCGGTGATACCAAAAATAGTACTACTTTAAACACTGATCGGTAGATAAACTTAACAAGTTTGTTAAACAATATGCATGCAATTAGAAATGATATAACAACATCCACAGTAAGTAAAACATCCAACATAACACAAGTGTTTATATGTGGAAAACCCAAATAGGTAAAAAACATGGTGATATGGGACTCACAAGCTAACTATCTATAGTAATAGATAACTGATCGGTTAGGGTCTACAAAAATACTCTGCTAGGAGCTAATCCTATTAAAGATCCCAAAGCTTAGTTAAAAGCTATACCCTGTAAAAGGTAATACCCTGTAAGGAGTAACCTCGGTGGAGGATTTCTGAATCCAAACTAATAGATCACCCGGTTAGAGGATTTGAAAAATGAAGCTTGTTAGATCTTACCTAGTTAGGGGATTTGACTGTTGTAGTGGTTAGAAAACAACAGGTGATGTGATCTAGTGATGGCACAAATTGCTTGTATAGATCATGTTCTACGCACTTAACTCCTCTTTACCAACATACTCTATGACTTAACACTTCTGTGTTTGCACATAACATATCACTTTCGCTAAATCAAAAATAACTATTGTGATGTCAATAAATAGACATTTAGATTTCATGTCAGCCTCTAGAAATCATAACACAATTACCTAGGTGCAGTGTATCTGGTCAAGTGATCATAACTCATCACAAAAATACTACCAAATCTTGTTGGTGAGGATAACTCATCACACAATCAATGAATACCGGTTGGAGTTAAACATATAAACCATTATCCTTGATGCTCCTGTGATAATCTCCATTAGATCTCCCTGTTGATGCCGAGTTAAGTATAACCATTGGTTATCACCATACATATACCGGTTGATACCAAGTATCGGTTAGGTATAAACCTCTCATATACCGGTTGTAGTGTAAACAACTTTGAATTTACACCGATAGACAATATGAATATATGTGTGTGTATGTGTTTCATCAATGATAACATATGATGAATTCATTACAATTATCATGAAGCCAACAATCTCCCCCTTTGGCATTGATGGCAACAATTCAAAATTTTTACAGTAATACCGCTAAGTGTGCTTAAAAAAAAAATTAGACATATACACATGCTCCCCCTTACTACATACATCATACAAAATTTTCAAAAACACACATACATATTTCTACTCCCCCTTTGACAACAATGCCAAATTGAAAAGCAATATATATATATATATATAGAAAAGTTTGTATCACAATGTTTTACAAAAACTTGAAAAATTGAATCAAGGTCCATGCATTTGCAAGTCTCATGAAAATAACATTAAATTTCTTCTTCAACTATGATAGGGAATTTTTCCATGTTTCCAACATGTTCTCAATGTAGACATAACCTGTGTATTAAACTCTTCCATGGAATCGAGTGTACAGGTTTCTGGAGTTGCTAAAATAGCTTTTGCATTCATGTAGGCTCTCTATAGTATGTCCACTTGTGATGTGAGTAGACTCTTCAATTCCTTTAGTGACCAAAGTCTTTTTTATTTCTCAAGATCATAGGTATCCAACCTATTGTGAAAATCATCCACAGATTTGCTAAAAGAAAAAATAGAGTCCTGAAGTGGGACATATACATTGCATATCTTTTCTAGCTCTTGCTCTATTTCTATTTGCCTTTTTGTGATATTAGAATAACAAAATGAAACATTAGAAGTAGAAGAAAGATATTTTCCTCCTATTTAAATAAATTTTCTCAATAAATCTTTGTTAAAAGTTAGAGAAAGTTTCCCTGAATCAATTTCTTTTGTAAGTTGCTCTCCATGCCTCTTCTTGTAACTTTTCTCAGCATAAGTTTTCAAGTGACTTGATTTGATCAGATGCATCAAAAACCAATTGACCAAGTTTGCTAATAGGGGTTGTCAGATGTGCTATAGAAGTTTTCGTTAGTAGACTAGATAGAATATCTACTACATTTTGAATTGTTTCAGCTTCCATTCTTTTCTCTTTAAGTCTCTTCTTATGTGTTCTAGATTGCATGATAGTTGCAATCTTCATCATTTCAGATGCACTCATATTATCAACATTTATAGGCCCTGAGATGCCTAATGAGTCATCATCATCTTCATCAGTCTGCTGTGTGACTATTGTTTTTTCCGGTTCAGAAGATTTTACCTTAATAATTGCTTTCTCTTGGCCTTTCTCCATTTCCTGTTCAGAAGTTTGTGTGTCAACATTTTCATTAGATTCCTTCTAATTGTTCTATGTAACCGGTGGAGATTGGAGTTTCTCAGGTTGTTCCTTTGGTGGTGAAATATCTACTTTTGGTTGAGTTGTCAGTTTCTCAACTAAAGTAACCTATAAGTCAGTGAATTTGGGTGGCTCCATATCTGGTGCAATGATGTCTCTAGATAGATCAATTGTATCCTAAATATCATCAATAACTTGAATAATAGTGTCATCCTTCTTCTTGATAGGATAGACAATGTCAGCTTGCACAATTTCTTCTTCATCCATTTTAGGTCTATCAACAATATCTTGTTCATCCTTAGAAGAATGTATAAGATCTTCTGAGTGTTTGATACTTCAAGCAATCTAATGAGTCTCAGTCTCAACAATTTGCACTTTTCCATTGATCAGCTTCAATCTTCTTGATTTGTATGGAAAATGAACTTTATACTTATCAACCAACTCATTCAACTCATCCTTAGATAATTCAGGAAAATATTGCACAAGTACATCATCTATGATTCCTTTTTATTTCTTTATAGCTTGCTCCCATTTATTTAAAATAATAGTATACAAGTAATTAGAGATGTATTTTTCAAAATCATGTTTTAATCTATTGTAATGGCATAAATGATTGATTACCTGTTGAATGATTTTCTCCTTTTCTTCTACAGTGAAAGAATCAAAACGTTCTTTGACATTGTCAAATTTGTTTCTCCCTAATGTTTTCACCATTCTTTCAAAGTGGGTCTCAAGCTTGTAAGTTGAGATATCAAAAGGAACAATTGCCTTCAACACTTCCTTCACTTGCTTAGCTACTCTACCGATTGCTTTCATCTTTTTGGGTTCTTCTTGAGTGTCAGTGCTGTCAAATTCTACTTGGAGAATTAGTTTCTAACCTCTTTTCTTAGATGCATTCTCCTTCTTTGCATAAGCTTTAGGTGTTGGTTCCTTTTTGGTTTGGACACTTTGTGTCACTCTTGTATTCTTTATCACCAGAGGTGCTTGCTCAACCTTCTTTTTCTTACCTTTACCACTTGTGGTAGGAGCAATACTGGTTTCAGCTTGTGTAGTCTGAACTACAATAATATCCAATTTTGCCTTCTTTTAATCCTTTGGAGATGTTAACAAGTTATTAGCATAACCAATTAGTAAGTCATAGTTAACCTCATAACTCATATCTTCCATTTCTTCTTCTCTAGGATCAATTGCCTCCATCAGACAAAAATCAGTGGTAACTATTGCATGTGGGAAAAGTGGTTCGATGAAATGAATATTATGAATTCAAGACTAGTCCACACACCAATGAGACTCTTGGTGCAAGTTATGGAGCTATATGGAATAACTCAACTTCCCAAGGGATGTTCTATTGTTCTATATCTTACAAGACCCCTTAAGCCAATGCCTTTTATCTCATATCACTAAGCAAAGTGACTTAGGGATGACAATCAGGAGAATGAGGGATGTTTGATCAATCTAACGTGAATTCAATCCTAATATACATGATATTAACAAAAGATGAACTAAACTAGCATGTATACGATGATAAGATGAAAGGATTAGTAAAAGAACTATCCTAACATGATACACTAGCTTAATATGATTATTATGATAAAGAGAAATGCTTCTAAAATGCTTATTAGATTATTTCTATTCAAAGAGGGATTAAAATGCTTGATAAAAATGAGTATAGATTAGATGAATAAAACTTGGATCCTTGAATGATAGAAGAATGGCTATATTTATAGGGAAAATAGGGAAATGAAGGCTCAAGATTGGATGATCCTATCAAGGGTCAGGATTGAAAGTTATCAATCCATGTTTAGAATTCTCACCAATGAAATGGTGACAATTGTCAACATAAGAGTACTTGAGAGGAGATGTAAGAAGCATTAAATTCTTGATAAGACCTTATGGTTACCTTAGGAGGTAAGGGTTATGGTTAGGTTAAGATTATCCATTAGATAAAGCTTTTACCCAAAGGATAAAATCTTGTGCAAGGGTTAAAGGGATAACCATGGGCAAAGAAATGAATGCTTGATGAGACCTTTGGGTTAGATAAGGGTTGAGTTAGAGAGAAAGTCTCTAATCATGTGAGAGGGTTGAGTTAACCATTAATGGTTTGGAAGACTTTCAAGGTTAACTTGTTGAAGACATAAAGCCTTTAATGGTTTTCAAAGACTTTGAGGGTTTGAGAAGTGACTTCCCTTTACTTAGGGATGTGACAATATTTAGTAGATGGGTTAGGCTAATTTAGAAGTGATTAGAAGAATCTAGAAGAGGTTTTAGAGAAGCAAGCGGGAGATGTAGGAGAATGCAAGTGAATGGAGGGTAATTTTAATTAAAATAAATTGCTTTATTTCAACAAAAATAGATGCAAGTGGGGGGATTTAAATAAATTAGATTTATTTATTTGAAGTGAATAATTTAATTAAATGTAAATTTAATTAAAAAGAGTAGAAAGGAGATTTAATTAAATAAAGTGATTTATTCAATTAAATGATATGAAAGGCCTAGGTGAATTTAATTAAATAAATTGAATAACTTATTTAATCAAATAGATGAATGTGAATGCTTTAATTAAATTAAATTTAATTAAATAGAGGAATGAGAATAAAATGAATATTCAATATTCACTTAGGAAAGTGGTCATTTTTATATGTCTACAACTGTGGAAACAATGTCCTTGGAAAATTGTTTTACCACATCTTCAGGCAATCTTAATCTCATGCTCTTTTTCTTTTGAAACTCATTGAAGTATTTGTTCATTGCAGCAGAAAAGGTGTTCTTCATAGCCTTAATATTGTTCTTGGTCTGGGAAAATATCGATAGATCCTTAGACCACTCAAGATCACCTATTCCCAATAGGAAATTTTGAAAATAAAAGAATAGACCGATCAATAACTGTCCAAATTTGAACTTTAGACTACTTTCCTTCTTGATAGACTGAAGATTTAACATTCATTGGCTCCTTATTGCCTCACATAGGTCATAATTAGCATTTTTAGCTATCATCTTGTAAGCAGTATGCATCGCTGCTGATGGAACACTGTTTAATCTACTAGAATAAAATACTTGGTAGCCTATAACCATAGCCACCAATTTTACTGTTGGGTCTTTGATGTTATTGACAGAAAAAACATACTTATCAGATGTCAATCTGGTTAGAGTGTATAATGTCTCTTTTGAAATACACCTCAGCACGGGTACTTCACCAGTTGAGTAAAAACCAGTTACAGCCTGAATGGCTTCCTTGGTTATAGTATGAGTCCTTTCCAAATACATGTTCTCCCTGTGAACTAACTCAAAATAATTCAGATGTGTTCTTCTTTAAATCTTCAAGAAAGTAAGCAGTGTTATGAAAACCTTTTTCATAAACCCTAATATATTCTGATTGAATCTTCTTGTTCGCATTGCAAAGGGATTTTAACTGAGTGTAAATAGACAATGATCCTAGATCCTCAATCTTGCAATCAATGTAGTTGGACAAATCTCCTTTCACTACAACACCACTTGGAACTTGTGATAAAATATTGTAAGACACAATTTGTTCCACTTCAACAACTTCCATAGGTTGAGATGTAATCATTAATCTCTCTACAAGTTTAGAAGACAATTTCATTTCAAATACACTAGATTCGAAGCAAGATTATTCAAAGAAATACCTTATTTCTTGCACGCTGGCTCATTTACCGGTTGAATGGTAAGGTGCACACCAGTTCAGTCTTTTGCAACCTTCAAATCACCTTGATTACACAAATCGCAATGTAGCTTCAACAAATATCAGCCAACAATTCTTTTTTAGCTCTGCAAGCGCTCAAAATTTCTTTTTCAAATGCGTTAGGGTAAAAATAACAAAGTGAAAACTCACTTTTATCCTTTTTACCTATTGCATTAAATTCTCACCTGTTAGGGTTACAAACCATAATTTCACCACTTAAAGATACATAGATGTAAAACCAATTGATAAATGATTGACAAAAAGTTATCAAAATTTCATGCATTCAAATTCTCTTACCACTCATTCATTTCAAGGGGTTCGGAGGTGGATTTACCGTTATGCTCCCCTTAGCCATATTGAAAAGTCTTAATTTACTGATGCAAGATTCTCCACACTTGGTGAAGGAACAGGTTCCTCTCTAGGTGAGTCATCACTCTTTTTCTTCCATATCTTATTCATTTCTTCTCTAGTTTCTTCAAAATTAACTTTCTGCTTTCCTTTCTGATTCTTAGAAGGATTGATTGGTTTGCTATTTTGGGATCTACAAAATTTTGCC
The DNA here is from genome assembly GCF_030272615.1 of Cryptomeria japonica. NCBI lineage: Eukaryota > Viridiplantae > Streptophyta > Pinopsida > Cupressales > Cupressaceae > Cryptomeria > Cryptomeria japonica. The sequence goes on along the minus strand of NC_081408.1, from coordinate 518,250,249 downwards.
AAGTGCCCTAGTTTGTTATAGTGATAGCAGGCCATACCAGATGATTTCCAAGGTCCTGCATTACCTCTCCCAATTCTTCTTCTGCAATTCATAGCCACATGACCAAAGTTATTATAGATGGTGCAAATGACATTTTTTACCTTTTCCATCTCAAATGGACTAAACCGGTTACCGTAGGGTCTTTGCTAGTTCATGTTGACCCGGTTGTCAAAATTTCTCATCCAGTTGCCATTTGGTCTTGGATGCATATGCGGTACAAGATTATTTGCTCCATTTTTGCACTCAACTGATCTATGTCCATACATTCTACATGTGAAGCAATGACCTTCAAATTTCTTGGACACATAACTAGCATTAGTATTGTAGCTTACATTTCTATTAGGTTTGTCTCTACAAACATTTGCAGTGTGACCAAGTTTATGGCAAACAAAACAAACATGTTTAAAGACCTTCTGACCGGTAGGCTTTTTGACCTTAGGAGAAGATTTATTCTTAAGAGTGTTGCTCTTGGTACCAGAGGATTCACCTTTTTCAGATGTCTGAAAACCAAGTCCAGAGGTATGACCATTCATTCTTTGTGACTGAATTTGTTCTTCCAGCAAGATAGAACTTTTGTTGAACTTCTGCAATTTCCCATTTTCTTCAGTAAGCTATTTGGTGAGATCTTCGTTATGTTTTGACAAGTTATCTCTCAGAGATGATGCTAATTCAAGATCTAGTTGAAGATTCTCTTTTTCTTCTCTTTCAAAATTCAAATGCTCATGCAAGGTAGCATTCTCTCACTTGATATTAGCAAACTCATGATCTCTTTCCTTGATAAGATCTTTAGCATCTCTTCTGGCTTCTAGTTGCTAACTCATGCGGATAGTAAGATCTTATAGCTCTCTCCTCAGATTTAGCTTTTCACTATTTAGTTTTTCAACTTCCTCAGCTAATGTATAAATATTGGCCTCATCTGAAGAACTATTATAAGACAGTTCTAATAGTTGTTCAGTTAGCTCTCTCCTTTTTACTTGAGAAGCTTTCAATTTTACCCTTAGGGTTTCAAGCTCATTCCTACTAGCCTCAAGCTCTCTAGCCATCTCAAAGTAGCTCTCATATCCCCCATGGTAGCTTTAGGGTTTCCTTCCAAGTGATTAGGAATTTAGGCTTTGATACCAATTGATGGACTTGTAAAGCATTAAGAGGGGGGTGAATCAGTGACACCGAAATAGTACTACTTTAAACACTAACCGGTAGATAAACTTAACAAGTTTGTTAAATAATATGCATGCAATCAGAAATGATATAACAACATCCACAATAAGTAAAACATCCACCATAACACAAGTTTTTATATGTGGAAAACCCAAATAGGTAAAAACCATGGTGATATGGGACTCACAAGTTAACTATCTACAGTAATAGATAACTGACTAGTTAGGGTCTACCAAAATGCTCTGCTAGGAGTGAATCCTGTTAAAGATCCCAAAGCTTAGTTAAAAGCTATACCCTGTAAAAGGTAATACCTTATAAGGAGTAACCTCGGTGGAGGATTTCTAAATCCAAACTAATGGATCACCCAGTTAGAGAATTTGAACAATGAATCTTGTTAGAGCTTACCTGGTTAGGGGATTTAACTATTGCAGTGGTTAGAAAACAACAGGTGATGTGATCTAGTGATAGCACAAATTGCTTGTATAGATCCTGTTCTATGCACTTAACTCCTCTTTACCAACATACTCTACAACTTAACACTTTTTCCTTCGTACATAACATATCACTTTCTCTCATTCAAAAATAACTAATTGTGATGTCATTAAATAGACATTTATATTTCATGTCAGTCTCTAGAAATCATAACACAATTACCTAGGTGCAATGTATCTAGTCGTGTGATCATAACTCATCACAAAAATACCACAAAATCTTGTTGGTGAGGATAAAGTTTCACACAATCAATGAATACCAGTTGGAACAATCAATACCGGTTGGAGTTAAACATATAAACTGTTATCCTTGATGCTCATGTGATAATCTTTGTTGGATCTCCCTGTTGATGCCGAGTTATGTATAACTACTAGTTATCACCATGCATATACCAGTTGCTACCAAGTATCGGTTAGGTATAAACCTCTCGTATACCAGCTAGAGTGTAAACAACTTTGAAGTTACACCGGTAGACAATATGAATATATGTGTGTGTATGTGTTTCATCAATGACAACATATGATGAATTCATTACAATCATCATCAAGCCAATAGTGACAAGTGGAAAGGTGTGCTCAGAACTGACATTCGAATGTTAAGATGTCATAGGATGAATGTGTGGCACGTGGACACCTGCACAACACGCTAGTGTCCAGATGAATCATAATTAGAAATGACAAGTGGCAAGAGAAACACGAGGCTAACATGAAACATAAGTTGAAGGATAGCCACTGAATGGGTGTCTTGAGCATCCTAAGAGGGAAAAGGTTGACGCAAGGGATAAAGTGAGCCTACTTAGGTGCTAGGGGAATGGACACCAAAGTGTTTATGGAAGATGTATGTCAAATTACAAAGGGGTATGCAATTTTTGATACTAAATTTTTCCCCCACTTTAGCAAGCTTATGAATCAACATGAATATGCATGCTAAAGGAAATCTACTGAACATAAAATAACATCATGATGCCAAAAGGATATTGTAGAGGAAGCAGATAAATCTCCAAGCCAAGGAATAATTCCCCCAAGCCGAAGACCTACAAAACAAATGCATTAGATAGAAGAAACTGCACAAGAGAACCGAGTTAGAGAATGATAGAATCCTAAGACAATAGGGTTAGAACATGATAAAGAAAAAGATAGCACACACACAAAAGCACACAACAAATAATATATAATCTTGAGTGACAAAAGTAAAAGAGACCTCAATGTAAAAGGTTGTCTCGGTACCATGCATCGTCCCCAAAATAACAAGAAACAACAAATAGAGGAATTCTAAAACAAAGAGAAGAATGCAAGGATTGATCACATCAAGGAAGAATGCACCGAAAAGTGAGAGAAGCAATCAATGTCAAAGAGATAGTGCATGACCTAGACACTATCTTGATGCATCACTAGTGGTCATTATATGCCAGAAATGTGAGAGCATCTTGCAATGGGAGAAAACACCTCAAACAAACACACGAAACATTGCATTAGAGTTAGTAACCACAAAAACATGTTACTGAGCCAAAAACTCTCAAAATCGTTCCATGCTCCTCTATCCCTAAAGATCCTTAAGATTCAAGGTGGCCCTCACTTGGAAGAGAACTTGATCTCTTGGATGTCAACCTAGAGAATGAGATTTAAATGATGATTCTAGGATCAAAATGAATGCAACTAAGATCCTAGTGAATTGCTAAGATGATGATATGAATAAAAGCTAATGATGCAAGATGAAAAGCTAGTGATGATCAAGATGGTGGAAATGATATGCGGCTAAGTCATTCCAAATTCAAGATTATGATGAGCTAATTAAGCTAGATGAATATGAAAAAAAATGTAATTGATATGATCTAAAACACAATGCAATTAAGCTAAATCCTATGTTGCTAATGATATAAGGCTTGGATGCTTGAAGGTGACCAATGAGCTCCTTGAGAACCTACAAAATGATTAAAATTTTGATGCATGAGATTGAGATCCTTGAATTGAAGAAATGAGCTCTATTTATAGGCAAAATAGAGAAATGGATGGTTGAGATTGAGTAATCTCAACAAGGGATAGGATTTAAAAATATCAATCCATGGGAGAGATACAATCCAATCCCAAGTTGACAAATGCCACCTTGAGAGGGCTTGTGAGGATGATAAACAAGCATTAGATGCTAAGAGAAATTAGGGATAACCTCAAGAAGTGACATCATTAGATAATGTCATTAACCAGGGAGGCATGCTATTACCCAAGAGGTAAACTTTTGTGCAACATGGGAAAATGGTTAAAGGGATAGCCATCATGGCTAAGGGTTGTGGGCTTGTAAGAGGAATTAAATGCATTTTGAAGACTTTGGAGGCTAACTTGCCTAAAGAGGAAAACCACAAGTGGTTCATGTAAGAGCCTTACATGTTTGGAAGACTCAACAAGTTAACTTGTTGAAATAGACAAAGTCTTAAATGCATTTTGAAGACTTCCTTCCAAATTTGGAGAAGTGAATCCCCCAAATTTAGGGAAAGAACATGATTAGGAGATTAGACATGATTAGGATGGGACTAGGAGGTTTCCAGAAGGATGATTTTGCAAGTGGGTGAGGAAAATAGGTATTATAGCAAATTAAAATGATTTAATTTAGCCAAAAGGGATGCAACTTGCATTTGTAGGATTTTGCAAGTGGGGGGACTATTCACAAATAAATAATGATTTATTTATTTGAAAAGGGGATTTTCAATTAAATGTGAATTTAATCAAAAGGGGAAAAGGGGATTTTAATAAATAAGATTTATTTACTAAAATAGCTAAAGGTACTTAATCAAACCTTAGTTTAACTAATAGGTTAGGCTAGAAGAAGGAGATTTAATCAAATCTTTAATTTGATTAAAAGGTCAATTAGAAAAATAGGGATATTAATTAAATCTTAATTTAATTAACTGGAAGAAATAGGGATACTTAAATGAATAAAACTCACTTTGTAGCTTAGATTTAGTCGATTTTTGCTAGATTTTTGAAAAAATTTAGCGCTAGGGTTTACTTTTTCCAATGTTTTTTTATTTTTGAATCTTTTAGCGCATTTGAATATTTCCGTTGCACATATGATAGATATTTTAGTGCATGTGATTAAGATTTTAGTGCATATGATTAGGTTTTTAGTGCATACGAAACTTTTTTTTGCGCATATGATCGACAAAATAGTACATTTGATTAATAAAATAGTGCATTTGATAGATAAAATAGCTCATTTGAAACAACGCATATGATGTATGTTTTAGCGCATATGAAAGAACGCATAATTTTTTGAATTTTAAGAAGTGTAATTTTGATTTTTTAGGTTCGTGATGAAGTTTTATACCCTATCGATTTGTGTCATTTGTGTCGATGTGATGTTGATTTGTTGATTTTTGTGTCGCGGGCTAGTATGAGTCAGTTTTCAATATGAGTCAGTTCTATATGGTTCAAATTTTGATATGGATCACGTCGGTCAAAATTGATATGTTTCAAGGTCAATATGGGTCACTTGTCGATATGGGTCAATTTTCGATATGAGTTTGATTTTGATATGGGTCAAATTCATTATTTTTCTGAATTTGATATGAGTTTGATTTTGATGTGGGTCAAAGTCAATATGGTTCTTGTTCGGTATGAGTCAAATTTCAATATGGGTCTAGATTTTGATATGGTTCTTGTGTTTGATATAATGTTTGTTTTTTATATGATTCTTGGTCTTAGATATGGATCTTGTCATCGATATGGAACTTGGTTTTTGATATGGATCGTGTTGTTGATATGGAACTCGGTTTTCTGAAATAGGTCTTGATTTGCGATATGATGCTTAGTTTTTGATATGGGTCTTGATTTGGTTTTCGATATGGGACTTGTTTTGGTTTTCGATATGGGACCAATTGATTGATTCTTGATATGAAGCTTGATTTCGATATGGTTTTTGTTTGATTGATAGGATAGTCCTTGTGTGATGTCGTGATTGTCGTCACTTGATAGATGCACATGTTGTTTGATTGTTGATTGCTTGATTGCTTAGGATAGATAAAACTGATATAATACCCCCTTGTTGATATAGGTCCGTTGAGGTGTTATTCAATTGTGAGAGAAATACCTGAAGACCTTATCTATGAGAGCTCTTTGACTATCGATGATTTAGCAGTTATAGAGGCTTGTGGTTTGATACACTTGCTAGAGATTCCTTCCTACTGGAAGAATAAGGCTCTACTCACCAAGATGGCTGAGAGGTGGCACAATGAGAATAAGACCTTTCATTTAGTGATGGCTGAGATTATAGTGACACCCGAGGACGTCTATCGGATTCTTCAAATTCTGATTACAGGAGAGTTGGTCGTGTATGATGTGGAGGAGGTTGGCGGGACAAATGCTCTGTGGGAGGTGTTTGGTGATCCACATCTTTTTAGTTATTTAGTGGCTTGGCAAGACATGGTGGATAGTTATGCCCCACTCCCTTCAGTATTGGTAGGCTTGATTAGCAGCTTGTTGATTCTTGATAGGAGGTCACATGGATTGTTGGTTGGATGGGGTCGGGTTCTAGGGTAGATGGTGCAGCTGCACACATGATATGCTTGGGGTATATGTCTTCTCGCTCACTTATTCATGAGCTCCACTAGATTGTCTATGACGAGGTGGTTAGTTTAGCTGTCAGGTTCACCCTACTATAGATTTGGGCATGGGAGCATATAGCAATGACTCGTCCAATTGGGGATAGATTCAGACCAGTAGGAGCACCCTATGTGATGATGTATAGCTAGGATGCTTCCCAGCCCATGCTCAAGAAGTTGTAGTATTGGAGGCAAGCCTTAGATGATATGGATACAGTGGTGTGGAGACCATATAAGCTTTGTGATCCTTGGCCCAAGGATGGATTTCAGGTGCCATATTTATTTTTGAGTAGGTTTTTGTTGGGTACGACCCCCTATGTTGTAGGGGTTCATTCTTCCCCGGGTATACCGACAATTTGGTTGTGTGCAGCCTATGCCATAGGGAATGACTATGTACACTAGGGTACACATGGAGATGACATATTGGGGGCCGACACTGGATTTTTCCACAACCCAGTCCGAGTTCTACTCATTGCCCTTTTATGTATGGAATATGCAGGTGGATGTATCTGATGTGGGCATGATAGCTAAGTATGCTCAATATTTTATGACACGTAGGTTCCCACGGCTTACAAGGTCAGGAGAGCCTATTCCTGCACTTGAGGAGGTCAATGATGATGATGATTAGGGCTGAGGTGGAGATTTTTGGGGTGGTGGGCAAGGACGAGGGAGAGGCAAGAGGGGTGGGAGAGGAGGTAGAGGTGGTGTGATTGGTCATGACCGGGGAGTAGGTGGTGGTGAGGGTGGAGGAGGAGATGAGGGAGGAGATACAAGGGGTAGTGGGAAAGGTGTGAGGGGGAGAGGAGGTGGGTGGAGGGGATAGTTGGGATGAGGATGCTGCTGTGGTGGAGGTTGAGGAGAGCTTAGGTGATGATGAATCTAAGGAGAAGACTGATGATTCTTCCAATGAGGAGACCGAGTCTAAGGAGTTTGGTGGAGGAGGAGGTTTGATTGGATTGGGAGGGATGGCAGTTGAGGAGGGGGAGGAGGAGGAGGATGTGCAGCCACTTTCTTTCCCATAGAGGATATATATGCCCCCACCTACCCCTCAATAGGTTGGTGGTCAGGATCCGCTGTCGTCACAGCCATAGATGGTACAGATTAGAGTGCATCTGCATCAACATCAGGCATAGTTAACAGGTTTATAGGCCATGATTCTGAGGAAATAGGGCTAGCTTACACAAGCCTAGGCACAGGTGAAACAACTATAGAGACAAGTGACCACGATGTCTTTAGAGTGGGACTCAGCTAGAGTCGAGAGGGATAGTGCTCGACGGAGTTTGCAGGTGATGCAGACATAGATTGCTCAGCACAAAACTAAGTAGGATACTAAGAGGGATCATTGAGGTCGGGCAGAGGAGCTACTATAGACCCTACAACAAGTCAACATATAGGGAGTGACAAGTGAGACTATCTGGAGTCTTGTCTATCAGTCTGAGTGGGCCACTTATTATAGGGATTTGTACTTTGCAGCAATGCCGACAGCTCAATGGGCTCCTAGCTATGCAACCAGTTCTTAGTGGGGTGGATCTCATAGACATGGAGGTAGTGAGGGGGTCATGGGACCTAGGAGGGATGCCCCTAGTAGAAACATAGGTGCAGGTAGCTCGATCTCTCGACCGACAGGTTTTGGAGGTTGTCACACTGATCCTTCCCCTTGACTATGACCACAGATGTTGATTTTGTACCCTGATGTATTTATTGATATATACAGACATCATTGTATTTTGATTCTCTCTCTCGATATGGTACATTGTTGTATTTTGATCCTGTTGATGCTCTCACTGATATGATACTCATTGATGTTCTGATATGATGCTCTATTAATCTCGTTGATTATTGATGTTCATTGATTTGATTTATATTGATGTTGTTTGATTTGATGTACATTCTTATTGATATGATATTCAGGAACTTTGGACATTTTATTGTTTCACTGATGATTTGTTTTGACTTGTATCATTGATTTTCCTTTGGATCAGCATGTGGTAACACATATGCATGATGATATGATAGTAGATATGTTTATACATATTATGGATGCAACCACTTAGATTTCAATGAGCTATATGATATGTCTGTGATCTATATGACTTTTTTTTGGATGATGATATAGATGATGTGATGTGTGCATTTTTTATTTTTATGATCTACATGCTTCTATGATGATTGCAATGTATGCCTAATGGATACTATATGTTTGGAAGGTGATATACCTATGATGGTTGGTTTTGATGATTGTAGATGCTTATGATTGTGCAAATGTTTCTAACATGTTTTTGTGCTTTTATGTGCTTTGGATAATGTGATCTAGAATTCCAAATTTTATTGATATGATATGCACTATGATAGTGATGTAAAATGTGATAATGATTTGAAACATAAAATGTATCTTGAAAATGAGATGTATGATGTGAGATGTATCTTGAAAATGAGATGTATGATGTGAGATGTATTTTGAAAATGAGATGTCTGATAGGAGATGATACTAATGTAATATTAAGATGATATGGTAATGATAGTGATAATGATAATGATAGTGAGAATGTACCTACATGCATGATTAATATGATGTGAAACCTAATGTGATTGTAATATGACAATGATATTGAAATGATACTAATGCAAGATTAAAATGATATGTAACCTAATGCAAGATTAAGATGATAATGATAATGAAACTAATGCATTCTCATTCCCAAATGTTTCCATCTGTTTTGATCAAAGTGACAGTGCTTCCTTTGTTTTCATCATCGGGCCTTGATTTGTTGAAATTTGATACAAGCATCATGGTATAATTAAACCATAATAACCTGAGTATAACTTACATGGATTTTGATATTGCAAGGTGACACAAGTGTTGAGGTATAATTGAACCAAGATGACTTGAGTGTTGCTTGTGTAAAATAGACAAGAGTTAACCTTAGTCCCATACAAATCCAAAATGTCTTCAGTGATATGTTTCCTGATCACATCGTAAGACAAATTGGTATAGCAAAAGGCTTCACTCCCAAACAACGGACAAAGAAAACATCACATTCCTTCCTTGCTTCTCTAGTCATTGAGATATCCTTGAGTCACTTAGGAGATATGATATGCAAAAATCAACAACCATAAGTAAGCATTCATACCATCTGAAAAGTATTTTTGTCAAATAAAACATCTTGCAAATAGATCGTTTGTTTAGTTCAAATCAGTTCAATTCCTTGATGTCTAGCCTCTTGTATCGATGTTCTCATTGTTGGTTGTTCTGATCTTTGTTGTTTTGCTATGTGTCTAGTCTGATGTCAAAATCCCTCAAGGTGAAATGCCCACAACAAGGTCAGGATTTTGCCCCTTGTTGTCAATACTACTTTGATATGGATATTTACACTGATCACCAAGCCATGGTGGGATATGATTCGGATAATTGATTCAGATAATCAAGGACAGTGACTACACTAAGTATGTCTGGGATAATGTTATGTGTACAAGTGTTTTGTGGTGGCTATTGGCTTAGATCAGATGGAGCCAATGACATCATGTGAGTACTGATAGATAGAGGAGCTTCTCTATCACAAATGTTGCTTGTTTCCAGGTTTTCACCACTTGTTTTTATTGCACTTTTTGATTTGTTTTTCTTTTTTTTTGTATTTTTCTTGATTTTTTGATTTTTTTTTTGTGTGACAAGGTGCCTGTTTGCCAAGTTTCACCCTAGTTATGATTTTTGATACTTTTTTTTAATAGCTTTTTTCACTTTTTTGCTTGATCTCTACATTGGACGACTCAAGTGTAGAATTTCTTCATATGAATGTTGTTGGTTGTCTCCTCAAGCACATCCCCTTCTGAAGTTGATAACTTATATTCTCCCGATCCATAAGATGATATGATGACAAAGGGTCCCAACCAGTTAGGTTCAAATTTCACTTTTTTTTCTCGATCTTGTTGATTCCGGGGATTTTTCTTTAGGACTAGGTCACCAACTTTGAATACTCATGGGATGACTTTGTGATTGTAGCTTATGCACATTCTTTGTTGATATGCCTTGATATGATCAAAGGTAGGTTTTTGATGTTCATCTAGCAGCTCTAGCTCTTGCAGCCTGTTGACTCGATATTCCTCATCTAGAATGAGGCCTTTTAATGACACCCAGAGTGATGGAATCTTTACCTCAATAGGTAGGATAGCTTATGATCCATACACCAATGAGTATGGTGTAATGGTGAAGCTCTTGCAGGTGTGTAGATACTTGTTCTATAAGTGCAAACTGCAAGATTAAGTTGGACATGTCAGTCTTTACCAGCATCATTCACTATCTTTTTGAGGATTTTCAAGATATGTTCTTGTTTGAGGCCTCTTCTTGGCCATTCCCTTGTGGATAATAAGGTGTCAAAAAGAAATGTTGAATATGGAATCTCTCACAAATCTCTTGTACATCTTGATTTTTGAAAGGTCTTCCATTATCTGTGATAATGGATCTAGGGATGTCATACTAACAGATAAGGTAATTCAGAATTAAGGAAGCTATATGTTTGTTGGTCATTGTAGTCAATGGAACTACCTCAATCGAGTTGGTGAAGGACTCAGTGGCTGTGATGATGAAATTGTGTCCATTTGATGAGTAAGGATGAATCTTTCCCACTAGGTTGAGTCCCCATTGATAGAAAGGCCAAGATGTAGTGAATGGTTGTAACTCTTGTGCTGGTGCATGTATGAGGTTACCATGAATTTGACTCCTAGGGAATTTTCTAGGAAAGTGATAGGACTCTTTTTCCATTGTTGGTCCATAATATCCTATCCTTAGTAGTTTCTTGGCAAGAGTAGGACCACTTGAATGCATACCAAAAATACCTCCATGAAGCTCATGTAACATGGATTCAGATTCATTACGAGCAAGGCATAGAATAAGAGTACCATCAAGACCTCAACAATAAACCGTACCGGTGGTTAAGGTATAGCGGGCTACTTTCTGGATAAAGCTTCATTTTTTGTTATGAGATAGGTTGGGAGGGAGGGTATTGTCTTTGAGGTATGCATAGATCTTCCTGTATAAGGGGGAATCAGAACCGTTTAGGGCACAAATGACTTGGGATTTTGAATTGTCATAGGCTGGGGAGAACAATTGCTCCACCAGGAATTCATAGTGATTATGTTTATCTAGAACTTGTAGAAGTGAGGTGATAGTGGCTATTGCGTCAATGGCTCTATTATTTAGCCTTGAAATCTACTCAAATGTGATGTGTACAAAGTATTTCTTAAAATCATGCACCATGTGTTTGTACGACATCAGCTTATCATCTTTCATCTGATAGTCATCATTGATCTGATTGATAACTAATTGAGAGTCCCCATAGACTTTTCTACTATTAGTGGAACTAAAATAGGTGGATTCATGAGATATTGCTTTAGCTGATGTAATGATTCTGTACACTTGTCCTCCCATATGAAAGGTACATTTTTATGAAGTAGATGGTTGAATGGGAGACATTGGTGCACCAATTGAGCAATGAACCTTCTGATAGACTATATCCTGCCTTGAAGAGATCATAGTTGACTAATGTTCCTTGGACATGGAATTTCCATGATAGCTCGAACTTTTACAGGATCCACCTCGATGCCTTTTCGGATAAAATGTAGCCCAAGATTTTTCTGGACGTGACCTTGAAAAAACACTTTTTAGAATTCAATCTCACATTGAATTGCTCTAGTTGTTGAAATATTTTATCCAAGATGTCCAGATGTTCTTCTCTTGTGAATGATTTGGCTAGCAAGTCATCTACATAATCTTCCATAAAAGTATGCATCATGGCGTGGAAGATTGTTGTCATTTCTCTCTGATAGGTTGCACCAACATTTTTCAAGCCAAAAGGCATGATGCTCTAATAGTATGTACCCCATTGACATGTGAATATAGTTTTATCCTGATCTTCTAGAGCTATCTTGATTTGGTTGTATCCGGAAAAATAATCCATGAGGGATAACATAACATGTCTCATTGTTAGATCAACAATGGTGTTGATGCTTGGTAAAGGAAAGTCATCCTCCGAACAAGCCTTGTTGCGATCCCTGAAGTCTGTACAAATCCTAATGCTTTTATCTGGTTTAGAGACTAGCACAATGTTAGAAATCCATTCTGCATAATCAATGGGTCGAATGAATCCTACATCAAGTACCTTCTTTAGCTTTGCTTTGACCAATATGGTGACATGTGGGTTCATCTTCCTTAATTTCTATTTAACAGCTTTAGCTCTAGGAGCGATGGATAAGTGATGCATGATGAGATTTGGATCTATCCCCAACATGTCTGCATATGACCAGGAAAACTTGATTTGCTTCTCCTAGAAAATTTTGACAAAGTCAGGTTTTTCCTTTTTCATTAGTGATTTCGCCAGATGTATGGTTCTTACTGTTGCTTCAGTGCTGCTATTTATTGATTGAGTTAACTCAATCAAGATGGGTGATCTCTCCTGGTAATGTTTAGGCAGAGTGTTAAGTCTCTCATCCTTAGGCACCTTGAAGAGGTTTTCACCATCATATGCATCCTTTGTTTTACTTTTTTTGTGATCTAATACTCCCATTACATGGTTTTCACCATTAGATCAATTTTTTATTTTGTTCATTTTATGACTAAGAGACTTGGCACTCCCCTAATTGTAGATATCGTTATGTAGTTTTTTGGTGGAGCATATTTTCAGGTTGACAGAGTAGAGGTACTAAACAATAGCCTCATTATTTTGGAATATTGGTATATCATTGTGCTCAGGTTCTTCCCAGCTTATAAGGTCAGGATATATGAGAGGGAGGGAGTCATTTTGCGGGTTAAGATCTATCATTGTAAGAGTCATGATAGAGATATTGTCATAGTTGTTCATAGCATGGGTGAGGTCTATAACAGTCTGAAGGTTTTCAATGGTACTCTCATTGATATTGCCTCTTTCGTATTGAATTTTCTCATTCTCACTAGCCTCATAGATATGTTGTGGTCTGAATTCAAATGATCTAGATCTTGAGCCCTATCCCTCATAAGGAATGGGTATATAGGTGTGGATTGTATCCACCTCAATATCCTCAATAATATCACAACAAGTATCACATTCATACTCATTGGAATATGTTTCAGAAACATTATCCAAGGCCACCCCACTGAATTAGACAAGAATGTTGTATGGTGATTAAAGCTCACTGATAATCAATACAAGTTGGGTGGCTTGTGCTATTTCAGGATCTATGCTTGTTTGTACTCTTTGGATTTGCTCATACATAGTCTCCCTTCTTTGAGTAGAAATCTCCTCAGTTTGTGGCTCTAATTCAGTTTGTTCAGGTGCTTGTTGTTGGAAATTGACACTCATTTGGTTTCTTATGTTGTCATGGATGACAACATTGGCAACATATTTTGGTTCACTGTCACCGAAAGACACTTCACAAGCATCAAGGATTTCAAAGGTTACCAGAAAACTAGGTACTAGTATGGGAAGTCGACATTACTTGGAGATCAGGCAAAGGATAGTATATCAACAAAGCATTTTATAATTGATATGTATTTGTAATGAGTCGATATGTGTTATCATTTTGTGTATAAGCCAACATATGGCATAAATGTTTGCAAGGGTATATAAGTCAGTCTATTAGGTTATTTAAGATATAACATTGGAGATAAGATCTGACATGTGAAGTTTATGTATGCGAGATCATTTGTATGTGAAAGCAATATTCTGTAATGATCTGTAAATGATTTCTAAGGTACTCATAAGGTGTATGTTATTCTAGAAAAGGTTTAGGGTTTAAGAATCAAAATAGTCAGAGCCTTTACCGAAACTCAACTAGGCATAGAAAATGCATTATATGAGTTTAGTTTTGTAGTTTTGTATCAGAAAGTGATTGTAGTCGATGAGACTCTTTGTGATGAGAAGTGTGCTCTAGGAAGTGTGCCTTCCTGCATTTGTAGACCCCTATTCTATGTAATATCTCTTCATATGGTCGGTGAACTGATATTATTGGTCACAAATCCCACCGTGGTTTTTCCTCATTGAGGTTTTCCAAGTATAAACTCCTTGTGTTATGGTGTTCATTTATGTGATTGCATTATTTGTTTCAGTTACTTGTATTTATGTTTACCGATTGATGAATGAATGTTTAGATAAGGCTAAATTATTACATTCCGGTAGAACACTGATTTACCCCCCCCCCCCCCCTCTCAGCGTTCTTGAATTCCAACAATTGGTATCAGAGCCTTGTGCCTTGGAGGAAGCCTAACAACTTTAGGAAGATCCTGAATCCGGAATCCATGGAGATGTGTTTGAGATAGTATCTTAAAGTTTCTCTTGAAGATTTTGAAGCTGAGAAAGTTAAGAACATAAAGATGGAAGATGAACTTAGATCTGCAAAAGAATTCATTATCACTCTACAAGAAAAGCTATCTAGTGCTCAAGCCAAAAGGAAGGAACTATAGGAACAAATGCAAGATCAAGGTGATGAAGAAAAGGACACTCTGAAGAACCTATGTCAGAAGATGAGTCAATAAAATGAAGTTATGAAGAATGAAACACAAGCCCTAACTATGAGGATGGAAAAAGAAATTGAAGATAGAAAGAAAAAGGAAGAAGACCTTGCTAGATCATTGAAGGACAGATATGAAGAATGCATCAAGCTAGCTCATGAAAATGGAGTTGAGGACAGAATTAGTGCAATTCCAAAATAATGAACAAGAACTTGAAAGACATATGACAATCCTAAGAGATGATCTGACTATTGCAGATGAGTATAAGGATAAATTCAAGGCTAGTTCAACATAACTTAATGAATTATTGGAGAGTCAAAGGCAAAATAAAGACTCCAGAGGACTTGAATTTGAACAAGGTTAGAGCTTTGGCACTGCAAATGAAGATCAAACATCTGGGGAGGAGAATGATCAGAACAAATGGAACCAGAAGACACGGGTAAGACAATTCAATGCTCACAAATTTAATGGTAGATGCTTTGTTTGTAATAAATTTGGTCATATGGCTAGATAATGTAGAAGTAGAGAAAATAATAATTATAACTCTATCCTCAGTCAATGTTCCAAATGCAATAAGTATGGTCATAAGATAGAAGATTGCAGAATGAATGTAAAATGCCATGCATGTGGAAAGTTTGGACACATGGCTAATCAGTTCAGGTCAAGCAATTATTTTGGATATAGCAAAGCAATTCAAATGAACAATGTTACATGCTATGCATGCAACAAGATTGGACACATAGCCAAGTTTTGTAGAAGCAAAAATCCATCAGTTAGAAATTATGGATCAAAAGTTAAAGGAAAGAAAAAGATCAATGAGATCTGACATGATCATACCAAGAGATGGGTCAGGAAGTCAGATGATCAATTAGGAGGTAAAACGGCTCCGGTTACTCAACCGACAAAGAAGAATGTTCTTGAACCGACAAGAAGTTTATCCAAAAACTAAGGTAGATGCCTTAGGGGTAGATAAATTTCATGAAAATCCTACATATTCCCCAGGAAAGAGATCTGGAAGGAAGTTTTAGAATTCTGAGAAGTTTATCCATCATATATATTGAATCAAGATCCTGTATGTCTCATCGGAAGGCATTTATGTCCATGGGGAATTAGGGTTTTACAAAGGATAAAAGGAAATATTTACTTCAGTATGCTCACCTTGCATTCAGAGCAATAAAGAGAGAATTAGAGGCAATTCGGAGTAATCAGAAGCAACCATCAGAGATTTCAACTGCATTCGAAGGAGATATCTAGGGTTTATCATTGATGACTATTTATAGGTATTTTTCACAATTCAATCATTCAAAATGGAGGTTGGTTCTTCTTTTGTCCCTATTTCCATTGCAAATCCCACTATAGTAGAGGTTAAGGACCGTCTGAGACCAATATTCAAGAGATACCCACATATTGCAACTCTAGATGATTCGGTCGGTGTTTTTTTTTAGGGTTCCTAAAGGCAGTATTTATGTTGAGGATGTCAGAGCTTGCATCCACTATAGCCTAGAGGATTTGAGAACAATTGAGATCAAATATATGTACATATGTGAACTATTGAATGACTCTAGAATCATCAAGCCTGAATTCAATCATATTACAAACCTAGGGTTAACCAGAATCTTGGATATTCCTGAGTTTGAGGATGAGATAATCTGGTACGTGCTGAGTAGAGTTCATGGTGAACTTATTTGGTTTGATAGACCCCATAATATCACCAAGGAAGAAATCAGGGCCATCACTGACTTACCTTAGATAGGTCAGAAACTAGACAAGAAGATATCAAATGATCAGATCAACAAGCTCACAGGTGCAAACTCTGATAATCTATCAATTAGAGTCAATACCATTACTGATAAGGATGTCAAATTTGTCAGTATGATTATAGGTTACAAGGTAACCCAATCTAACAGACTTAACTTTGTTTCTAGCTCTTACATTTTTGTTGCATATCAAATGTTGAAGAAGGATGAAAAGTATGATCTATGTGAATGGATGAAAGAAGAGTTGGTTATGAACTTAGGCAAGATTAAGGTTGAAAAGAAAGGAGTTTTCTAGTATGGAAATATATTAGTGTGCTTAATGCTTTTCTTCTTGAATGAGATATCGGGTTTGGGCAAAAGGAATTGGGCCTTTGATATACTGGTAGGCAAGTAGATTAAGGGTGCTATCATCGGTTTGGGAAACTTAAGAGATGGTAAATTTTGGGAGTACTTCAAATCATTTTAGAAAGCCATGAAGTCAAGGGAAAGAATTCCAAAGCACATAGTTGAGAAATACTCAACTGAAATCTATTTCATGGTGAAACCAAATGAAACTCTTATGGAAGTTGCAAAACCCCAGAAGATGTGGATTGAGGAAATGGGTTATGAGGTAGATGCAAGCATTTTGGATGCATATGCTAGGATTCTTATTGATGCACCAGAAAATGAATCTGAACAATCATTTGGGACTGCAAAGCAAAAAGAATTTGAAGTTAAAACTAAATTCAATCAGAAGAAGAGAGAGAGGCAGTAGAGAAAAGTTAGTCAATTTGTTGAAAAGGTCTGAAAAGACATTTAAACTACAATTGATGCATCATCAGCTAAAGAAGTCAAGAAGAGGAAACAACCTAAAGCTCTCCTTGCACCAATTACTTCATATACTAAGATTGAGGATGAAATTCATCTCTCTTGCAAGAGGGTGCAAAGAAAGAAGGTAGAAGATCCAAAGGAAAAAGCTGAGAAGACAAGGAAGGTAACCATTAAGATATCAGCAAGTCAGCCAGCTAAAAGGAAGCCTACTCAGAAGAAAAGGCCAGTTAAAGAAACTCTTCCATCATCCTGCAAGAAGAAAAAAGAAGAAGGAAGACATAGATGAAGCTATTGAAACTAGTAATATAACTATCATTCCACCTATGTCTTGTGCTGAGTTAATACATGAGATAACAAAGGATGGTATGTTAAAGAACATTCCATATTATTATGAACATTTGGATGATAATGAACAAAAAGAAATTGAGGAGGTAATTTTGTTATACTTGGACATATATAAGAAGGCTTTATTAGAGATTGCAAAGCAAATACCGACATAATTGTATAACAATCTAAATGCTAGAAGATTATCTACTATGGAGGAAGACTGACACATAAAGATTCAAGAATTATTAACTAATTGTGGTTCAATTGCCCCGGAGGAGATGGATAGGTGTCTTGAAACTGCAAATAGAACAATTTTCAGAAGCAGGCACAAGACAGTTAGCCTTATGGTTGGTAGAGTCAAAGAAATAATCAGTGAAACCAATGAGGCATGGGTTAAATTCTTTATTGAGAACCTTGATTTATTTAAATCACCAGAAGCTAATCCTAAGTTTGACACTTCAAACATCTCGGTTGATGGCAAAGGCAAAGCTGTAGTGGATAGCCCATCCACAATTTTGAAAGATGACAAGGAATTTAATGCAGAATCTTCGATAGAAGAAAATGTACAAAATAAAGAAGAGATACATGCAAAGAAGGCTAGTGTACATATTGAACATGTTATATATGTTGACGAAAATAGTCCTCTAGATCAGAATGAACAAGTTATGGATACAAAAATTGTGGAACTGATAGTAACAGATGTTGCACCAAGTGGAAAAGCCACCGGTACAACAGAAGATTATATAGGAGAAAACAAACTGGAAGAGAAAGATAAAGAGAAAAATCAGGAAGGAGAGAAGAAAAAGGAAACTAAGATAAGTGTTACTACACAATCATCAGAGAAAAAGGGAGAGGAATCAGGTAGGGACCTAATAGCCAGGACTACATTGTTGGCAATTACCACTGTAAATGCTAAGTAGAAGAGCATAATAGAGATGAGTTCAACTGAACTCATGATGATTGCAGCTCAGAAAATGATCAATGAAGGGATTGAGGAAAAGCAAATAATTGAGCATTCCATTCCAATCTTGCACCATTCATCCCCAGAATGCCAAATTGATAAGGGAGAAAGCCCCTCTGGCAAGCTCAAGATGCTAATTGAGCATATTTCTAAGGAATTTCAATCACTACAATTGTGTATGGTGAAAAGTGGAATAATGGGAACAACAATATTGAAATACTAAATGAATTCAACCATAAAACCCTAGCCTAACAACAACAAAGATCCACCATAACATATGAAGATTACCTAAAACAGTAAAAATAAACAAAATCACAAAGATTATACCATCATATGTCCACTAGGGTTTGAATCTCCATTCTTCCTATCTGCATTGATCTTGCTTGATATGTTTGCTCTCAGATTTTATGTGTGCACAAGAGCTCAACAAAGAATGGAAATCTGGTTGATAGCTTGATCGCAAAATGGATTGATTGCATAAGATTGATAAAAATGCTAGGGAGGATTGATAATGAGAGAATCATCCTCTTATATAGAAGACATTGTAAGAAATGGAGGGATAAGATTAAGAGGTGTAAAAGATAGATGGTCGGCTAGGATTAAAGGGTAGGTAAAAGAAATAAGAAAATAATGAGAGGGTAGGTAGTGTAGGAATTAAGAGATGAATGACATGTGCCATAGGTAGAAAAGGCTAATGAATTAATTAAATAAATAAAGATTTATTTAATTAATAGAAGAAGTGAGATCAATTAAATAAATAAAAGTATTCATTTAATTTAGGAAAAGGATAATTTAGATAAATAAAAGTATTTATTTAAATGAGGAAAGGCTTAGAAGAGGCTAAAGTAAATTAATTAAATAAATACAGATTTATTTAATTAATAGAAGAATTAGGCTTAAATGATTAAATAAATAAAAATATTTATTTAATTAGACAGGACAATTTTGGGTGTCTACAGCAGCAAATCTCTAACCGGCATGCTCTGGACCGGTTTTCTCGAGCCAAGAGGGCCAGTTTTAATCAGTTTATTGAATCGGATAAGGTACAAATAGTTGACCGACTAAAAATAATAGATAATTCTTTGAGGCAATGTACAAATATTTACCGGGTATGCTGCAATTCAAGTTTACTCACAGCAGGTATAGACAAAAGCATTAAAGATGTTCAAGATCCAATTGTAGGCATTGTAAATAACTTTGATGGAGTAAATTTTTTAACCACATTTGTAGCTAGTCAATTTTGTTATTAGAAGTCCAAATTTCAGCTCTTGAAAGAGGCAAAGTTAAAATCATACAGAGATATAAGGAGCTCAGAGAGTTAGTGAGTCCCTGGTTGGACACACTGTATGTACATAAGGAGTGTATAGATATGTTGGGATATCCCACACTGACAAAACTCAAGGAGCAAGAATCTCATGCATATGCCCTAAATGGACTTGTGTCAATTTCAGGGACATTCAAATACAGTTGGGATACATACTTGGAGTTTTTGAAGAATGCTTACCCGAAGATCTTCAAGCTCATCTAACTCTAGTAAGTATTTTTGGGAGACATTCCCCTGTACAAAATTTCATTGATTTATTCATTCTTTGTACCATTTTTTGGCATTGATGCCAAAGGGGGAGTGGTGTATGTGAAAAATAGAAGGAGAAATATTTATGGATCAGATTTCTGATGGCATATATAGCTCAAGGAGAGTAGTATCACATTCTAGGATCAGCAGGGTAGATAGAAACCATTTTTCACATGAGTGTTTCCATCAATACCAAAGGGGGAGATTGTTAGAAATTGACACTTATTTAGTTTCTTATGTTTTCATTGATGGCAATATTAGAAACATATTTTGGTTCACCGTTACCGGCAGACACTTCACCTGCATCAAGGATTTCAAAGGTTACCGATAAACTAGGTACCGGTATGGGAAGCCGACATCACTTGGAGATCTGACAAAGGATAGTATACTGACAAAGCATTTTATAATTCATATGTATTTGTAATAAGATGAAATGTGTTATCATTTTGTGTATAAGCCGACATATGGTATAAATGTTTGTAAGGGTATATAAGTTTGTCTATTAGGTCATTTAAGATATAACATTGGAGATAAGATCTGACATGTGAAGTTTATGTATGTGAGATCATTTGTATGCAGAAGCAATATTTTGTAATGATCTGTAGATGATTTATAAGGTACTCATAAGGTGTATGTTATTCTAGCAAAGGTTTAGGGTTTAAGAAGCAGAATAGTCAAAGCCTTAACTAGAACTCAATCAGGCATAGCAGATGCATTATATGAGTTCAGTTTTGCAGTTTTGTATCAAAAAGTGATTGTAGTCAGTGAGACTCTTTATGATGAGTAGTGTTCTCTAGGTAGTGTGCCTTCCTACATGTGCAAGCCCCTATTATATGTAATATCTCTTCATATGGCTAGTGAGCTGATATTATGGGTCACAAATCCCATCGTGGTTTTTCCTCATTGAGGTTTTCCATGTATAAACTCTCTATGTTATGGTGTTCATTTATGTGATTGCATTATTTGTTTCAGTTACTTGTATTTATGTTTACCAGTTGATGAATGAATGTTTTGATAAGGCTAAAATATTACATTCCAGTAGAACACTGATTCACCCCCCCTCTCAGTGTTCTTGGATTCCAACACTTATACATGATGTACTTTTTTATAAGAAGCCTCCTCTCTTTGGATAGAAAGTTCTTCTTGTCGCTTCTCATTTTATTCATGGTCTTATTCTTTTCTTGTCTTTTTAGTTGCTTGGTGTAGCACCTCTTGCCAGGATTCTTTGTTTGGTGTTTTTGATGGTGATCTCTCTTTTGCACAGGTTGAACATTCTAGGCATACCCAAGTCCCGATTTTTATTTTGAAAGTTGTGAATGAGGTTGTATGGGTTCTATGATTCCCTCTTGATGCTTACCAATAGGTCCTTTTCCTTTGTATCCCATTCTTTGCATGATTCTAAACCCATTTCCATTTTGTTTTGTGGGAACGAACACTTCTAGGGCAACAAGTCTTATTTCTTCCTCATCCTTGTATATCCAATTGAGGATGTCCTTGTCTTCTGATTCTTTAGCTAGTGTGCCAATTTGGATAAATTTACCATCAAACTTCTTGATGGGTTGGGGTTCTTGGTGTCTTGATGTGTAAGGTTGTCCATAAGATTTTGGTGAAGCTGGTAACTTAGATAGACATAGGGGTTGAAAAGAGTACTCCCCCATACCTTGGTCCTTTATCATCATCTTCTTCTCAAAGTTTATGGACAACGACCTAAGTTTTTCTTGATTGTTGGATGATGAGGAAGCTTGGGCCTCCCTGTTGTGTGGAACTAAAATAGTTTGAGTTTCCCCCACAGTGTTGCAGTACTAAAAGGGGTCAGTGTCTGTTGATATTGAAATTTCTTGTCCGTTGTAGGGGAACTTGAGACATTGATGGTATGTGGAAGGTACCGCTTGCATTTCATGCATCCAAGGATGACCCAAGAGTATGTTGTATGTCAAGTCGATGTCCAAGACTTGGCACATTGTGTCTTCTTGCACTGCTCCTACCTGAATGAGTAGTACAATTGTCCCTTCGGCTGACCTTTCTTCATCATCATAGGCCTTTTTAGTGATCTTCTTTTTAGGGTCAATAGCTTGCTCAGAGAAGCCCAATGCACAGATAAGTTTTAAGGTACATATATTGAGACCATCTCCTCCATCTATTAGCACTCTTTTCACTCGATGTTTGTAGACTAGGACTTCAATATGGAGCGAGGTGTTGTACGGATGACTCAAAGAGACATCACCATGTTCTGAGAAAGATATGTTATGTGGCACTGTCATATGTGTCACCATGGCTTGGAATTGATTGATATTTAGATTGTTTGGAACTGTTGTTTCTAGAAGAGCTTGCTTCAAGATATCCTTATGCTTTGGTGAGAGTTTAAGCAACTCAAGTATTAATATTTGAGCGGGTGTCTTTTGTGGTTGATCGACCAAGTTATATTGAGTCTTGGGGATAGTTGTTTCTTTAGATGTGTCCCCCTTCAAGACATATTTTTGAGCCCTCGTTGTCAGATTTACAGGCACATGTTCTTGTTTATCTTTTATCTTTATGACATTCACTTGATTGTTGCATGCTGATATGTGATTTATGGCATTTTCATATATTTTATTGGTGTAGGCTCCTTTGTTGTTGTTTGACATTGATGCTCCTCCCTTTTCATAATTGGGAAGAGGATTTTTTAAAGCCTCATGATCACCATTGGTTTTATGACCATCGACCGTTATGTCTCCCTTGTCTATCATATCTTGAACTAGGTTTTTCAACCTCATGCAATCATTTTTTCTATGCCCCTTGTTTCGATGATAATCACAATAATGTGAGTCATTCCACCATGGTGATTTGACTTGGGGTTCAAAGTTTCTTATGATTGGCAATGTGATAATCTTTTTTGCCAATAGTTCTCAAAATGTAGATTCCAGGGTTTGTCCCAATGGTGTATATGTCCTTCGATGTGGGGGAGGTGGAGTGTTAGCATTACCCCCTTGGTTATTTTTGTTCCTTTGATTGTTATTGTTATTCCCTTAGTAGTTATTGTTTCCTTGGTTGGTAGTACGTTGATAATTGTCGGTGCCTTGATTGGCACTTCTTTGATCATTGTTGGATGGGGTGTTACCTGATAAAGTCAACACTAGTTTCTTAGACTTTACATTGTTGCCATTGACTACACCATCATTAACAAATTTTTTGTTCCTAGTCCAAGATCTGGACTTGCCTGAGTTGTTGTTATTATATTGATTGCTATAGGTGTTATTGCTTGATGAACTAACACCTTCCTTAGAGAATTTTAAGGTCCCATTTTCTATTGAGGCTTCCTCTACTTGGATACCATTCTCTATCAATTTTGTAAAAGTAGGTAGACATTATAGTTTGAGTTGATAACTCATTTCATCATTTAAATTGTCTATGAATATTTCCATATTTTCCTTTTTAGGTACATATTATGGGTACCTTGAGACCATACTTGTCCATCGTTGTAAGAATACCATGAATGTTTTATTGTTATTTTTCTTCGTATTGCATATGTCAAGCATGGTAGCCTCATGTTGGATATTGTAGGAGTATTGTGTGATGAATTTATTCACCAACTCATTGAATGATCTGATGGGAGGTGTGAGTTTTGACAACCACTCTATTGTTTTCCCTCCCAAACTTCTTGGGAATAACCTCATCATGTATGTATTATTATGAGAAAACTCCAAACTCATAGTATAGAATTCCCCAACGTGATCATGAGGATCACTCTTACCATTGTATTTGTCATGTTTAGCCTCCTATCAAAATGGTATCATGTTTAGCCTCCTATCAAAATGGTAAGGACAAATGTCCTCCAAAGAATACCTCGTCATAGACCTTTGTTGCATATCGTGCATTTGTCATTGGAGTGCTTAAATTTTTTGCGTAATGTTAGCTAAGGGAACATTTTCTTCATTGGACCTTTGATGACGGGCATCCCCTTGTTCACTAACATTGTCATAATTATGGGTGTTATCTTGATCATGTGTGTCCTCTCCTCTCAAATTCTCTTGATTCTGAGTATTATAAGTGTAGGTCCTTGACCTTGTTCTTGGGATTATTTCATTCCTTGAATTTTCTATGTCAAAATCCTCAGGCATCCTGACTCCTTTTCTATTTAGCATGAGGAGTTATTTTTGTTTGTCCACTTCTATAAACCTTTCCATGAGCTTTTGGAAGGCGGCGCTTTGTTGGCATTGTTCGACGAGTTCCTCAATGATCTCCTCTTCTTCCATATTTGTGTATTTGTCAAAAGGATTAGACTCCCTATGACTCATGC
The DNA here is from genome assembly GCF_030272615.1 of Cryptomeria japonica. NCBI lineage: Eukaryota > Viridiplantae > Streptophyta > Pinopsida > Cupressales > Cupressaceae > Cryptomeria > Cryptomeria japonica. The sequence continues at coordinate 518,225,789 of NC_081408.1, read as the reverse complement.
TAGATTCTAGTTGTGGATCCAATTCTTTTCCTTTTCGAGATCGAGTGCCAACGAGCATCAATACATTTCTATAGCAGTGAATTCCTCCTCCTCTAATGCAGTTCTTGGTGGAGTTGGTGGCTCAGGCCGAGCCTCGTTGTAAGTGATGAAAATTATTGGAAATAAGGGGGGATTGATCTTTCCCCCACTGTTAAGGTGTTGATTGAATGTTTCTTTCTGAATGTAAGCCCTACTTCTCAAAGGTTCTTTGTCAAACTCATTAGATTTTCCTTGAAGGTTAATCACATATGATGCAAGAAAATGCAATGTGATTCAAAGAGTTGATGTAGAGAAACTTTCTCCTCTTGATACGTGCCCTACAACTAGGTTGTCTCTTCTTCAACGTAGTCTTTTGATGAAGAATTCTTCTTCTCAAAATATGGGGAGTGGTCATACAAGTGGTCTAAGAGTGGTTATGTTGATGGTTGATATGGATACTTCATTTAGAATACTCAAGCTCAATTTGAGGGTTTGTTTGATAGGCCCCTATGAAAAAGTGCATCAAATGATATGGATAAAGTCTCTTGATATGGAAAATTGATTTGACTAACTTGCAAGGAAAACTTTAACCCCCCCCCCCCATCGGACAAGGTATAAAAACCTGGTGAAAGGTGTATAATTGCTAAGGAAAATATTAATTTTACTGGCAAAATTTTGTAGTTTACAGAGAAACTATAATAATCTCCATTGGCGAATCATTCATGATCACTCAAAGTTTGTGAAAAATCCTAGCGAATTGTAATGTTTTTAAAACCAAAAAAAAAAATTGCATTAGCAATTTCAACCTATTTTCAAACCATAAAAAAAATATAGTGGTGATTTCAACCTATTTGTAAACCATAAAAAAAAAATATTGGCGATTTCAATCTATTTTCAAACCATAAAAAAAATATATTATCGATTTCAACCTTTTTCCAGAATGTAAAAGAAATATATTAGCGAATAAAAATATTTTTCACAGCATTAAATTAATTTTGTGGGCAAATTAAATCATTTATTGATCTAGAATTTTTAAGGATTTTTGAAATAATAATAGGTAGTGTGGATAATACCCTAATGATTTCATACCTAGAAGATTATGGGGATAAGGGAGAAAATGTGCGAAAGAGGCCCATTCTAGAGGTTAAAGATGAAGTTAAATTTGTAGAGAGGCTTCCTATTATGTGCAAGAATGTGGAATTTCTGTTAGTCTAGGATCATATTAAGGATTCACCTCATTGTAATTGGTGGGAAGATTACTTAAGGGAAGAGGGTTTTGAGGTCCCAGAAAACTTGTTGAACATACCGATGGATAAGATACAGGAAATTTTGAATGTTCACAAAGGAATATATATATATATATATATATATATATATATATATATATATATATATATATATATATATATATATATATATATATATATATATATATATATATATATATATATATATATATATATATTCATATATACACATATAATGGCAGGGATACAAAGGCTGAGATACATGTTGATTATAGGTATGAGGAAATGCCAACTTTATGGAGGAGGGAAAACATGTACATGATATAACACCTCCATATATATTACATAAACATCCATAGAATATAAAATCATAAGAGTATTAAGATTGAAAGGATCAAACACTACAATAGATAGGAATACAACATAATTAGTAAAACATGCATCCAACTCAATTAAAGGGAATATCCTTTGAGGATCCAATTCCATGATAGATGTTATAGACAAAGAAGTAAGAACACAGTCTAAGGTTGGGTAGGTGAGATCAAATATATACAACACAATGAGAGCCCAAACCCTAAATAAGATGTAATAATGAAACACAAATGAGGGAAGATCCAAACTCTAATCAAATCTAATATAAAAAGAATGCAATCATAAAATCAGATCTCAAAAAAATCACACTTTCATAATCAAAGGCAAACAAGAAAACATATTCATCCACAATGAATCAATTATTATATCAATTGAAGGATCACTTCTATTGTGACATCTCCCTATTTTTATTACTTATGGAGGTTGTACTTATTCACAACTCACTGATTTGACACAAAGGAGATAAGAAAGTTGCAAATCATATTTGTGTTGATATTATATAATCACTTCCATCATACAATGTTCAGAGATTCAAAATTTGCAACTCAAAGACTCGAAGAACACTATTCAAACTTCTATATTGCTCTATAAAATTATAAATAGTTACAGAATACTTATGTTACCATGTATCTTTCCTATCAATGACTGAGACCTATGACTCAATAAACCTGGACTACACAAAATTTCTCAGCCCCTTCCTAAGTGATCATGGTATTCCTTTTATCACCAAGGAATGCAAACAAGCTACCGATCACTTAGGAAACTGGAAACTGGAGCAACAACTAAAACTTTGACTTGGCACCTTTGTCTATGGGTATTTAGGATAATATCTTTAACTCAATGAAGGTCATCTGCATCTGTCACAACTAAATCAAGATTCCTTTTCAAATACTTATCCTCCTTGTTATCATCACTCAGATGCCAGGTCATAAACAGACAAAAACAAAATAATCATTGAAATTTCAGTTTGGGCCCTTTTTCCCTTGTTCATAATTATTTCCCATCTGGCTACTTCCTTATCTATAGGAAAAGAAAAATTCTTAACATCCTCTAATTGTCCAATGAGCTCATTTCACTGAGCATCAGTTACAGCTTGTGCATCAACAATAAACTTAAAAAAATCTAGCTCAGCCTTGTATAGTGCGCCCAACACTTCATTAAAATCGGGAATATCTATGGCATTGCCTGGGTGGAGTAAAGTCTCTGTATTTTCTACTATCATCTCCAATTCATATTTCAAAACATCCAATTGCTTCAGATTCCCCTCTTTGTCATATATGGTAGGAACAAAAACACTATAGCCATCAACAAATTTTTGCAATTTTCCCTTTATTAGGTGGTCCTTGCCCTTGAAAAATGAAAACAAAGAGTTCATAGTGTTGGCATTATGTGAACTAGTATGAGGACATAATGACATTGTATGTTGTCATTGATGTCAATATGTTGAAGAGGAGAGAACCGGTATAACACTGTGAACCAACATTTGTGCCAAAGTGAAGCGGTGTGTTTGTTCAAGATGAACCGGCATATGGTTATGGGAACTGGCACATGGAAGCTTTGTATGACTACTGGTTGGTAGTATCAACTTTAGGGTTTCCGATTGAAGTGCTTCAAGCCTATGTGGCTCAACCGGTGACTTTGTGTGATGAGTTAGCATGGTAATGAAGAACAAATCATGTTGCCATGTAAGCCTTGTGTGCATGAAGGATCTTGCATGAAGGAGATTGTTCCCATCTACCTCAGGAATGTGGGAAGCCTATAAATGGTGATAACGCATGATGGGTTATCAGCTGCCATGAAATTGGTGGAAAATGAATGATGGAGAATGTCTTGAGATTGGATCAAGACTATTGCATTTAGTGCAGTGTGCTCAACGGTCAGGATTGAACCGTTTGAATTCCTTAACCTAATAGGTTTAGGGTTTAGGGTTTATGCTACTGACCTATCTATTTTCCTATAAGGTCGATGTTGTCTTTCTTTCTAAGGTTGTTGGAAAAAGTTGCGTGTGTGTATCCAAGAGAAGAGATACATGATTCTTGCCAGACCAGAGGAGAGAAGTGATACCTGTAGAGTGTAAGCGCAAAAGGTGAAGAGGAGCTAAAGCGGATCTACAATGGCATTGAGTGTTGTTACCAGATCATTGTAATACCTATTGATCTCTAACCACTTCAACAGTCAGGAAATCCCTTAATAGGGTAGCTTTAACCAGCTTGGTATAAATCCTTTAACAAGGTGACTCAAAACCATTTAGTTCTTGAAATCCTCTAACAAGGTTTAACCCTTAACTGGGTATTCTAGCCATCCCTTAACCGGGTGATCCCTAACAGGGCCGGTTCCTAACAGAACCTATTATATTAGTCTTTAACCGGACAAGGCTCCTAACAGAGCAGACTTCTAAAGGGTTCAAAATCAAGCTTGTGGGTATTCATCCCCACTGTGGTTTTTCCCAGTTGGGTTTCCACGTGAAAAATATGTGTGTCATATGTGATGTTCTTTTCATGTGATGATATGTTGTTTTCTATCAAGCGGTGAATCATATCGATCTAGCTGTTTATATATATGTCTTTGATGATAGATTACCTATTCATGCACTAGGGTGAAATGGAAATGAAGTATTAGATTGTGTGAGAAGATAAGTGCCAACCAATTTATGCTTGTCTCAGGTATTCTGGGTTTTGCCAGTTGTACTCTATTTATGACCAGTGTTACTGTTTGTCTATCAAAGCACAGTGTCTGCTGACAAACCGGTTTAGGATTGTGTTTTTGTCTGTACTGATTCACCCCCCCTCTTAGTACTGGTTTGGTACTATCCGTTCATCATTGAGTTATCAATTGGTATTAGATCATCCTCCAAGTCCTCTGTATTATAAGCTTAACTGCTTGAGGTAAAGATCCTAGTCTAATGATGAAGAGGGAAGGTCCAAAGTTTAACAAAGAAAACTTCAGTATATGGAGAGACAGAATGAAGATATACATCAGAAGCATGGGTGCTCAACACTAAAGCTATGTTGAGAATGCCTATGTTGCTCCTACCGGTACTCTCACCGATGACCAAAAGAAAGAGATGCAGGAGAATGGGCAAGTCATGGAAGCCCTAATTAGTAGTTTATCTGACATAGAGTTTATTGATGTCCAAGATAAGGTGAATCCCAAAGAGGTATGGAATACTCTTGAAAATATCTATGGTGGTGATGAGCATGTAAAACAAGCTAAGGAAGAAAGCCTTAGAGGGAAGTTTGAAGACATGCGGATGGTTGAAGGTGAGACCATTCAATAGTATGGAATAAGAATCAAAACTGTTGTTGGAGATATCAAGAGTGCAGGTGGTAAAATGGAAGATTCCACTATGGTAAGAAAAGTCCTGAGTTCCTTATTACCAGTCTATGCAATAAGGGTTGCTGCTATTCAGGAGTTGAGATCAATAGACAAGACTAAGGTATCCCTAGACTCCATCATTGCAAAGTTGACAGCCTATGAGCTAAACAGTTTTGATGGTAGTGTTCAAAAGACTGAATCAACTTTTAAAACTTCTCATGTACCATCTAGAAAAGAAAAAGAAGCTAGCACTAGTGGTGAACCAAGACAGAGCAGAGAAATGGATGATGAGGAGATTCTGATGGCATTTGAAGCTCTTCTTGCCAGGAAACTTCCTAAAGGAACCGACAAATACAGAGGTAAGCTCCCTTTGAAATTCTTTTCTTGCAATCGGATAGGACATATTGTTGTAAACTGTCCTAATGGTGACAACAAGGACAAACCAGAAAGGTTCAAGAAATTCAAAGGAGGAAACCAGAGAAACTATTTTGTGGCAGTTGTTGAAGGTGTCACAGATGAGGAATCAGAAGATGAAGAAAATGAAGATATTGTGTTTGTTGCTGTCAAGGAAGATGTGTTAGACAAGAAGGCTCTTGTCTCTCGGTTTGATAATTCCAATAAGTGGATCATTGATAGTGGTTGTTCTCACCATATGATTGGTGACCGGAGTAAGTTTCTATCCTTGGAAGAATATGATGGTGGTGTGGTTCACTTTGGAAATGATGCACCATGCATGGTCAAAGGCAGAGGGTCCATCTCTCTAAATGGAAAGAGTAGTGTTGACAATGTGTATTGGGTTGATGGTCTTAGACACAACCTTCTGAGTGTTGCCCTACTGAATGACAGTGGTCTCACTCTAGAATTCAAGAATGGAGTGTGCAGAATCAAAGGAAAGAATGGTGAATTGGTGGCCACTGGCATGTAGACCAAAGGTAACCTATTTCAACTGAATCCAAATATAAGTACATGTCTTATGGCTAAATTTGATGATAGCTGGATATGGCATAGGAGGCTCTGCCATGTTAACTTTGATAACATTGTGAAGGCTAGTAAGATCAAGGTAGTTAGAGGGTTGCTGGTGCTAAGCAAACTAGATAATACCTTGTACGAAGAGTGTCAATTAGGGAAAATGTCTTCCTCAACCTTTAAAGGTAAATCTTTCATTGCTGACAATTTGCTTGATCTTGTGCATACTGATTTGTGTGGTCCTATGAAAACTAGGAGTGTGTAGGGTGATAGGTACTTCATGATTCTCACTAATGACTGCTCAAGAATGATGTGGGTCACATTCTTGAAAGATAAGTCTGAAGCTTTTGTAAAGTTCAAAGCTTTCAAAGCTTTAGTAGAGAAGGAAAGCGGTAAAAGAATCAAGTGACTGAGAACTGATCGAGGAGGGGAATTCACTTCTGGTGAATTCAACAAGTACTGTGAAGAACATGGCATCAAGAGACAACTGTCTGCTCCTTAGACTCCACAACAAAATGGCCTAGCAGAGAGGAATAACCAGACTGTGGTTGAAGCAACTAGAACTACATTGATTCAAGGAAAAGTAGCCCACACCTTTTGGAGAGAAGTGGTGAGCACTGCAGTCTACACAATGAACCAGGTACTCATCAAGAAAGGTAAGGATAAAACTCCTTATGAGTATTGGACCGGTAGGACACCTGTGGTTAACTACTTTAGAGTGTTTGGTAGAAAATGCTACATCAAGAGGAGTGAACACAAGAGCAAATTTGATGAGAAATGTGATGAGGGAATATTCCTAGGGTATTCCACCAAGAGCAAAGCTCTCACGTGTTTCAATAATAGGACTTAGAGAATTATGGAAAGAATCAATGTAAGAGTTGATGAAACCTCTGAGAAAACTGAGGAAACCGGTCGTGAGTAAGCGGTAAATGGACCAGTTGAAACCTTCTGGGAACCGATTGTCAATCAACCAAGTACCAGTAATAGTGTTCCTACACCAGTAGATTTAGATGCTGATACTGATGGAGATGAGGATGAAGAAGAAAAGAAAGACAAATCTATCAAGACCATTCCTCGGTATGTCAAGCTGAATCATGATCCTAAGTAGATCATAGGAGATAAGGATGCAGGAATCCTTATAAGAAGAAAGGTCACAGAAAACTCATGTATGATCTCTGAATCTGAGCCTAAATCATTCAAAGAGGCACATAAAGATGAAGACTAGATCAAGGCAATGGAAGAGGAACTTTACTAGATAGAGAAAAATGCTACATGGCCTTTGATACCCAGACCGGAGCATAAAAATGTCATTGGTACCAAATGGGTTTTCAGAAATAAGTTGAATGAGGATGGCACGGTGATTAGAAACAAAGCCAGACTGGTGTGTAAAGGATATGCCCAAGAAGAAGGAGAAGACTATGGAGAAACCTTTGCTCCTGTAGCTAGATTGGAAGGAGTTTGTATGCTTCTTGCATATGCAGCTTTTAAAGGATTCAAAGTATATCAAATGGATGTAAAATTTGCATTCCTAAATGGTGTAATTGAAGAGGAAGTGTATATAGAGCAACCGGATGGGTTTGCCCTATCTAAAGAAAGTGGCATGGTGTGTAGGCTACATAAAGCCTTATATGGTCTAAAGTAGGTACCTAGAGCATGGTATGAACACCTGCACTCCCATCATGTGAAGATTGGATTTGAGAGAACAAGTGAAGATAGCAATATCTACTTGAAGTCTGAAGGAGATCAGATCTTGATCTGTGAGGTATTTTTTGATGACATTATCTTTGGTGGAGATGACAAGATGAGTCATGAGTTTGCAGATGAGGTGAGGAAAGAGTTTGAAATGTCACTCATAGGGGAGATTAAGTTCTTCATTAGACTGCAGATCCAACAAATGAAAGATGGAATCTTTATCACTCAGTCCAAGTATGTCAAAGAGGTGTTGAAGACCTTTGGCATGGAAGATAGCAAACCAGTTGGTACACCTATGGTGATCGGTTGTAAATTATCCAAAGAGGATGACACAACATTGGTTGATGAGAAGGAATACCAATCAATGATTGGTAAGTTGCATTATGTAGTGCATAGCAGACCAGATATTGCACATGCAGTTGGAATTACTACAAGGTTCCAGAAAAGCCCAAGAGAATCCCACATGGTTGCAGTCAAGCAGATTCTTAGGTATCTGAAGAGAACTATTGATTATGGATTGTGGTATCCATATAGCAAGGACTTCAACTTTAAAGTATTCACAGATGCTAATTGGGTAGGTAATGTAGATGATTGGAAGAGCACAACTAGTGGTGCATTCTTTCTCGGTGGTAGACTAGTCTCATGGATGAGTAAGAAGCAGAGTTGTATCTCTCAGTCTACAACCGAAGTAGAGTATGTTACAGCTTTCACAAACTGCACTCAGACAATTTGGATGAAGCATGTATTAAATGGCTTCAAAGTTCCTGTATCTGAACTGGTAAGTATATTTTGTGACAATACTAGTGCAATTAACATCTCTAGGAATTTGGTTTTGCATTCTAGAACCAAGCACTTTGAGCTTAAGTATCATTTCTTGAGGGAAAAAGTTCAAAACAAAGAGATTGCACTGGAACATGTCTCCAGTAAGGAGCAATTAGTAGACATATTCACCAAGCCTCTCCCAAAGGCTACATTTATGTACTTAAGAGGTGAATTAGGGGTGTTTCCCCTTCAGGAGGTGAATTAAAGGTATATGCTCCGCATCAGTCAGGTATTGCATAGTCAAATTTTTCTTCAGGATCGATGTGTTGAAGGATGCTACTCCTCAGGGGGAGCAGCATAATGGAACAAGGAAGCTTGTACCTCCACTTTGGCATTGTTGTCAAAGAGGGAGAAGAAGAGAAGCTGAGAAGATATCTATAGAATTTGGGGGAGAAGATGCGAAGTGGAGAGATATCTTTGTATATTGCCATCAATGCCAAAGGGGGAGATTGTTGGCATTATGTGAACTGGTATGAGGACATAATGACATTGTATGTTGTCATTGATGTCAATATGTTGAAGAGGAGAGAACCAGTATATATGAGAACCAGTATAACATTGTGAACCAACATTTGTGCCAAAGTAAAGTGGTGTGTTTGTTCAAACTGGCATATGGTTATGGGAACCAGCACATGGAAGCTTTGTATGACTACCGGTTGGTAGTCTCAAGTTCAGGGTTTCTGGTTGAAGTGCTTCAAGCCTGTGTGGCTCAACCAATGACTTTGTGTGATGAGTTAGCATGGTAACAAAGAACAGATCATGTTGCCATGTAAGCCTTGTGCGCGTGAAGGATCTTGCATGAAGGAGATTGTTCCCATCTACCTCGAGAATGTGTGAAGCCTGTAAATGGTGATAACGTGTGATGGGTTATCAGCCGCCATGAAATCGATGGAAAATGAATGATGGAGAATGTCTTGAGATTGGATCAAGACTATTACATTTAGTGCAGTGTGCTCAATGGTCAGGATTGAACCATTGGAATTCCTTAACCTAAGAGGTTTAGGGTTTAGGGTTTATGCTACCGACCTATCTATTTTCCTATAAGGTCGATGTTGTCTTTCTTTCTAAGGTTGTTGGCAAAAGTTGTGTGTGTGTATCCAAGAGAAGAGATACATGATTCTTGCCAGACCAAAGGAGAGAAGTGATACCTATAGAGTGTAAGTGCAAAAGGTGAAGAGGAGCTAAATCGGATCTATATTGGCATTGAGTGTTGTTACTAGATCATTGTAATACCTGTTGATCTCTAACCACTTCAACAGTCAGGAAATCCCTTAATAGGGTAGCTTTAACTGGCTTGTTGTAAATCCTTTAATAGGGTGACTCAAAACCATTGATTTCTTGAAATCCTCTAACAAGGTAACCTTTAACAGGGTTTAACCCTTAATTGGGTATTCTAGCCATCCCTTAACCAAGTGATCCCTAATAGGATCGGTTCCTAGCATAACCTATTGTATCAATCTTTAACCGGACAAGGCTCCTAACAGAGCGGACTTCTAAAGGGTTCAAAAACAAGCTTGTGGGTGTTCATCCCCACCATGGTTTTTCCCAGTTGGGTTTCCACCTGAAAAATATGTGTGTCATATGTGATGTTCTTTTCATGTGATGATATGTTGTTTTATGTCAAGCAGTGAATCATATCGATCTAACTATTTATATATATGTCTTTGATGATAGATTACATGTTCATGCACTAGTGTGAAATAGAAATGAAGTATTATATTGTGTGAGAAGATAAGTGTCAACCGGTTTATGCTTGTCTCAGGTATTCTGGGTTTTGCCGGTTGTACTCTGTTTATGACCGGTGTTGTTGTTTGTCTATCAAAGCACAGTGTCTACTGACAAACCGATTTAGGATTATGTTTTTGTCTATACTGATTCACCCCCCCCTCTCAGTACCGATTTGGTACTATCTGTTCATCATTGAGTTATCACACAGTACCTACAATCTCCTTGGTGTCAGTTATTTTCTCTGGTAGGTCATCCCTGTAAACTATAGCAACTTCCAATTTATCCATTAATTTGTTCCTTCCTAACCATGCATTAAATAATGGTTCTAAAAATGAAATGGTAGAAAAACACACATCACCAGCTTCCTTCAGAGAAATGTGAAAGTTATGAACATCTTTAATTTGACCTTTTAACATATCAATTCTATGTTGGAGAACCTCCAATAGAGAAACACCCCTTTCTCATTTCTGGTTTCTTTCAACATCTCTATCCTCCTGGCATACTCCTCAAGCTAAATCTTGATCTGGTCAAGAAATGCAACCTTAGTAGAAATGGGAACAAATTCCCTAGGTACATTGGTGGTAGATATCCACCATCTTTGCAGTATGGCCATGGGATGTATTCTACACATTGGCCAATTTTTCAGTCATCTCCTTGATTTGTTCCTCCATCACTTCACTCTTCATTATCTCTTCTTCATAGTTCTTTGCAATTACAACTAGCTCCTTATATGTTACAACATATCTTTTCTACAAGTTCACTATTTTATCTTTATTCATATAGGAGACGTGTCATTAAATCTGCAACTTCATTATCCCCAATGTCTTGCAGATTCCAAATTAATCTATCTCCCCTTCTCTCACCTTGAATATTCATGAGATGGGGCTTTTGTGTGGCAAGATCAAGTGACTAGATTGCAAGTCTCTTAGATTTGGGATCAAATCATGATCTTCTTAAAAAATCTCCTACATCAACCTCTGATCTGAAAAGAGGATCCGATTGCCTTCTGATTTGATCAATAATGAAGGTGGAGTGAATGTCCCACCCAGGCAACAACAATATTCCACTATTTTCTACAAGGAATATTGCTTGTTCCACCATTAAATCCTCATTGTCAGGATCATACTACTGGAGGGCTTGAACAATTTGTTCATTTTTCTCTTTACCTCCCTCTCCCAAATCCAATTCTTTACTCAATTCACTCTACTTAAATTTGACTAGGAAACTTTTGAACTCATATATTTTTATGAAAGAACCATCTTCCATAAAAGACTTTGATAGCATAATCCTTTCATTCATGTGAGTAGCCAAAGGTAAATCCACTTCTCCCACTTCTTCTTCAACTAGATTCTCCCTAAGCCTTTGTCTTATACCTTGAAAGTATTTACCTTTCTCAACAACCACTACCTTAGTAGGGTCCTTCCTTACCAATGCTCCATGTTGCTCAACCTTCTGTCTTTTCACAGGTGGTTCTCTCACAGATTCCACCTCATCACCACTCTAAACATTCATTACCAGCTAATTAACAGACGTATTTCCTTGAGAGGATATTTCATCCTCTGGCTCTTGTGGCTCCTTTTGTCTTGGCATTTGAGCCATTAAGTCCTCATAAGCATTGAGCATCTTCTTCGTTCTTTCAAAATAACCCTCTTCATGATAAAAACCAATGAAAGTGGGGTCACTCTCTTTGAATTCTTGTTCTAACCTCATCAAATTACCCAATTTCCTTCTTCTCTCTTTCATAATAGTCCTTTCCATCAAATTCCTGACTACATCCTCTTCATCAAGAGGCTCATGATGTTTCACTTGTACTCAAGGTGTCATTCTCTTTAGTGCAAGTTTTATAAATTGCTCAGGGTCACAAAACCTAGAATAAGTAGTTACCATTCCATATTGTTTTAACCAATTATTAATATCATCTAAGGCTTTTTTTCCAATGGTAAAGTTAGGAACTACCCACAACCTAGGCAGAAAAGTGCCCTTTCTATGAGGTAATAAATATTGTTTATCAACTAAAGTGAGTTGCCAAATGAACTCAATTATGAGTCACAGTAAAATTATCAAAGAAATAAAAACCCCCCCAGTTATGAGTAATGGGCCAATTAGGGACAAACTGTTGTGGCCTCAAAAGCCTCCTCACACCTAGGATACATCTTTCTTTCTTTGTTCCTAACATATTTGTGATAGGTAAAAAATTCCAATTTTGAAAATAAAGAAAAGAGGAAACGTAAGTATTACTATTCCACACGTGTCCACTTTTGTACAGGCATAGGCATGCTGGTGCAGGAGCACCTAAGGGGCCTATAAGGTCTAAAATGTCTATAAGGAATGGATGGATGTAATGAGGGTCATTTGAGACCTAAAATGATGTAATAAGTCATGTAATGCCAATATTTGTCATGGTTAAGTCAAGTTGAGTCAAGTTGAGTCAAGTTGTTAGTTGTGTCAAAATTGTCAAAATTGTGTCAATGTTGTCAAATGAGAAAATTTATGTAATAAATGTTAAGAATGCATGGTAAGTGTCAAAATGGGTTCCATATTATGCTTTAAGAGTGTTCAAATCATTAGATTGAATTTCTTGATGATATAAGGACAAAATGTCAAGTATTGTCAATTTTACACATTCAAATGGTGGATTCCAATGGCTAGTTGGTTCTTAGGTAGTTATGGGAGTTGTTTTCAGTTTTGGGGGTAAAAATATGTTTAAAAACATAATTCTCATGTGTGGAGAGGTCTTTTATGTTGATTTGAAGGTTGATCTATTTGAAAACAAACTACTGCAATAAAGATTCAACGTTTTCCTTGCATTTCATGAGTGAAATCTGAAGCGTATTGTGGTTTTATTTCTTCATATTGACCTACACCAATTGGAATGTGTTTGGTGGATGTTCTTAGGATAATTTAAATTCATTTTTAAGGTTTAACCAATCATTTTGTATACCAAAACATTGAATATCCTAAAGGTTGTTATTTGACAGTTTTTATTGGATTTTGGGGGTTTATTATGGATGAATGACCCATTCCACTTTTTGTTTCTACTGTGGCTTGTGGAATGGGTCCAATATGTTTTAAAATAACAAATTATAACCATATGTGTGTAGGAGAAGCATGAATTTTTGAATGGTGATCACCAACTGAGCAAGTTGTGTGTTGCGTGAGTAGGGGGTGCATGGTACCATGTATTTGATCTGAAGATTTCCCTTAATGAGGGTATGTTTTTCTGATGAAATGTGTTAAGATATGTTTAATTCAAGGTGATAAAACCTTTTTTTTGGTTTGGAAGTGTTTGTGGGGTTCATTTTGAGAAGGCCCTAGTTTTTGTTCCTAGAAAGGAGGGTTTGTGTTTTGGGGTAACTAATGAGCATGGCTCTTTGAATGGTCATGAAAATCATTTGTTTTGGAAGGTAAAACAATATTTTTTCTGGGATTGGAGTCTTGGTTGTAATTTTTGTGGGTACATGCTTTGTAAAAGTGGCCTAATTAGGCGTAAATGTGCAGTAGCAGGGTACTGGTTTGAACAGTTGGTCCAAAGGAGTCATACCTGAGTTTGACATATGTTATTTTACTCCCAAAAGAGTATTAGGAAATGTAATTTTTTGGTTAAGTTTTTTGAAAATTTTGTTAGTTAAGTGTCAATTACCAAATTGGCAGGGCTAGTAGGATTGAAGCCTAGAAAGAGCAGTTTGGTGTTAGGAGTCAAAACTCCACAAAAGGAAAGTTTGGGGTGTTGAGTTGAGATATTTCAAGTGTATTAAGGCCCTTAGAAGGGTTGAGAGAATTTTGAGAACCAAAATCCAAGTTTGAGTGGGTTGGCGTGCTTATAAGGAGTGAAAGACTTAAGAGGATTGAAGGTTTTGAGTAAACCTATTAAGATTCTTATCCCAGGAAGTGTTTAGGACCAGATACCTCTGCATCACATGCCAAACTCCACTCTTTCTAGTACCAATTATTTGTCCATCTTGTCTGCATTGTAGTACAAAATCAGGTGCATCAATATGGAATAATATTTGAAATTAATGACAAAAGCATTCTTTTGGATGTCCACCAAGGCATCATGGATGTGTTGCACCAAATATCCCACATAATCATAATCTATATTGACTTCTGGGTGCTGGATGTTCATTGCCATCATCAGAAGCTCAGTTGGCACCGTACTGCTCCCATCCATCCCCAACACCTTACATAATCCATAAACTATGCACTTAATATAGAAATGGAAAGTACTCAAATCAAACAACTCCTCCACATTGTCAGGAATTGGAATCAAAGACTGGCTACCAGACCTAGGCATGTATCAAGGAATTGCATGCTTCTTGAGAACATTCTTAGGATTCTCGTAATCTTTCTTTTCTCTATCTAGGTCTATATTCGTGCAAGTTGCACCAAATATCTGGAAAGCTTCAACAAAAAGAGACCCTATTGATGGTAACTAGGGCATATTTATCCTTCTTTCGAGTTACCCTAGTTATAGGGCAATATGCCTTCGCTCACTTTCTAACTAGGTCCACATCCATGTATACATCAGGTACAACTAGTTTAGCCATGTTCAAGTCCCAAAGATTAGACATGGGAACTCCCTTTACCCTATTGTTCTAGAAGTACAAAAATAGATAAGTGCTAGAAATATTAGGGGTCTCTGGGTTTCTACACTTGTTGCATGTGTCTTTCTAGATATACTCATTCATGGACAACCCATTAGATGTCCCTGGCATCAATTCAATAAATTCTTCTGAATACTTCATCTCTGTAGTTGATTTCCTCCCTAATGCCTAAGAAGTGCTGCTACTCATTGCTCTACTCATCTTTTTAAAGAACACAACTTCAAACTCTGCACAATTATAGCTATACCAGAGAACTTGATACCTTCACAACCCTAGGGCCTACAGCTTGCAGTTGCATAGGGAAAGCTATCACTCACGCCGTCAACACTCGAACCAAGGCTCATAAATCATTGTGAGTGTGTAAAATCCTTAACACAATCCTCCCTTTATAATTTTTTGGCCTTGAAAGAACTGGCCGTCATCTCGGCCATTAATGCTCATGCATTCGGCCATTAAAAATTAAAAACTGCAAACTAGCCGTAAAAACAATAATGTCATAATGAGTTGTATGCAAAATTTAGAAACTATCTTAGAATGAAATTTTACTTAAGTATTTACTCAGCAAAAGGTGCCAAATAATCCACATATCAATTCATCATTTGTCCCGACCCTTTGTTTCCATACACCTCAATAGTCCCTGTCAAGTCATTAAAACACGTGGCACACAGTCGTCAGCCCTCTACCTAAAAGACTTCTCGTTAGAAAATCTCACGACCTAGTGAAAAGCCCTTAGGACTCTATCTCTAGCTTGAAAGCTAAAAATCCTAAGCCTTCATAACCTCGAGAGCTAGCAACTGAGGGAAACTGAACCACCACTCACCAATTCTCAACCTCAAAATGTTGTCCTTATCACCGCAGTGACCTAGAGATAGTGGTAACTTTAATGCTTGTCACGTACTCGCCAACATAAAAAAAGTTTCTCTTAACCTCTAGCACTTCACCCACAAGCTCACGGCTTGATCACCTCTTCAGACATTTAACCTCATGAGCTGGCGATAACCATAAAACTTAATCACAAACTATCTAGTCACTAGCTCGTGACCTAAAAATGCTAACATTAAACAAACATGAGAGCTAGCGACAATTGTATGAAAAAACTTACTCGCTAACTCTCATGGCTATAATGCATAACATCAGACCAACTCAAGACCTTGCGACCAAAGCAATTTCATTAACAATCTCCAACTCGCTAACATTGATGGTATGGTGAAAGAATAAGAATCCGGTCAACTACTGAGAGGGGGGTGAATCAGTAGATAGAAAACTAATAATAACTTCCCCCAATCTCAAAATCAACCTCTTAAAGAAAACTTTAAACTGACAAGTTAAACCACTGAACTATAAATACAATATCTCTGTCAAGATAAACCGGTTGACTATTATAATAGATTAACAGTAAACAACTTGAAACTCACAAACATCCAAATACTTTACTGACATAAGTAAAACCTCATTTCAGATTGTTGTCGGTTAACATAACTTATCAAAGTGGATTAAGCAGTTAATAAATTCAACCATAGTAAACATAACCACAAAAACATTCACCAAATGACACAATATTTTTGATGTGAAAACCCAAATGGGAAAAACCACGGTGAGATAACTATCTGAACTCTTCTAAAGTTCACCTTGCTAGGAGCCAACCCTATTAAAGCTTTACAAAAATTCATGTTAAGAACAGATCCTCTTAAGGACCACCCAATTAAGGGATTGACTATAATGCCCTATTAGAAGCAATACCCTATGAGGAGTAACCTTGGTAGAGGATTTGAAATCCAAGCTAATGGACCACCTGGTTAGAGGATTTGAATAACAGTAAGCTTGTTAGAGATTACCCAGTTAGGGGATTTCAACTGTTGTAATTGTTAGAAAACAATAGGGGTTTGCTAATCTATTTGAATAGCACTGCACTTGCTTGTTCAGATCCTTTTCATGCTCCTATCTGCCTTTACACAAACTGCAGATACATCATCTGGTTCAGAAACCACACACTCAACTACAACTTTTCCAACTCTAAAACAAAACAAGTCATCGACCTTATAAACAAATCAATAGGTCAGTAACACAACAAAAACCTAATATTCTCATAGAGATTACAAACAAGCCGGTTCAAGTATGACCGTTGGATTACATAACAATATTTGCACATCATTCAAGATAGCCTCGACCGCTCCTTGATCAATGCTTCGTCGAACTTTGTAACTCATCATGTGTTTTGCATTACATGCAATATACTTTCTCATTCCCAAGATAAAATTGTTATCTCAACGTACCAAAAACACTTTGAAACTCTTCTCATACAATATGCATACATGTCATAATAATTACCGCTCATCATCAGATCATAAACCAATATAACCAACTTAATTGGTTAGGGTTTATCAAATAAACAGGTAGGGTTTACTGGTTCGACTCTACAATACTTAGCAATACCAGTTATAGTTCCCTTCACTAGCTCTTCCTACTAGTTACAAAACATCATTATAATAGTATCATTACCGGTTAATTGACATCAATGACAAGATAACAAATCATTAATGTAATCTTCATGCAAATGCCAACAAACATAAAATGCTAACACCCAAAAAGATAGAGACCTCGTGATGTAAACCCAAACCAACTTGTCACCAGCTTGCGGCTTGATCACCTCTTCAAACATTTAACCTCGCAAGCTGGTGATAGCCATAAAACTTAACCACAAACTGTCTAGTCGCTAGCTCATGCCCTAAAAATGCTAACATTAAACATAAATGAGAGCTAGCGACAACTATATGAAATGACTTCCTCGCTAACTCTCGCAGCTGTAATGCATGACATCAGACCAACTCGAGACCTTGCAACCAAAGCAATTTCATTAACAATATCCAGCTTGCTAACATAAAATGCTAACACCTAAAAAGATAGAGACTTTGAGATTTAAACCCAAACCAACTTGTCACCAGCTCATGACTTGATCATGTCTGCACACATTTAACCTCGCGAGCTAGCAACAACAATGAAACTTAACCACAAACTGTCTAGTTGCTAGCTCGTGACCTAAAAATGCTAACATTAAACAAAATGAGAGATAGCGACAATTGTATTAAATGACTTACTCGCTAACTCTCATGGAAATAATGCATGACATTAGACTAACTCGAGACCTCATGACCAAATCAATTTTATTAACAATCTCTAGCTTGCTAACATAAAACGCTAACACCCAAACTAACACTCGCTAACTCAAAACTTAAAATGTTAAACAAGAAATTGATCTACAAGTTAGAGATGAAACATAAAACATGTCTGACCGGCCGTTTGAGCACACTTGGCACTAACATGGACAAATAAAGAGAGGATAACTCATTAAATCAATGCACAACAACTAGCCAACAAACACAAAAAACAAACACAAAAACCTAATCGCCATGAACATGACTAGAACTCAGGAAAAGACACTTCCATAAAACTAGAGGATAAACCCATGACATGAATCGAAGCTCGACATGATTTAGCCAAAAAAATTGCAGTCCTAACAAGTGTGACTGTTGAAGTCAGACAGACTTTGTCTGGTCTTCCCGATATGAACGGTATTGGGCATTTTTGAATTTGGACAATTTGAAGAAGGGAATATATCATATTTTAAGAGGAAGATTATGATCACAGAGGACATTTTGAGCCTTCGAGTTGGCATTTTGGAAAAATGGAAAAAATATTGTTCTAACATCATGTTAAGCATTTAATGTAGAAAGGTTCTAATATTTATGCAATATAAATAATTTTATAGATCTTGTCACACAAATTGTTGCATTTCATGTTAAGCATAATGTGGAGCCAATTTACCAAAGATAATATATATTCAAACTTCATGCATAACTAAATATATTCTCTTAGCTCTAAGAGTCAAGACTCTAAATTTCTAAAACTAGAACTAAAATATATAGTAACAGTCAACATGAAATTACAAACAGCTATCAGAAACTAAATTCTAATTGTTTACTGATAATTCGAATTCACAATTAAAAATATGAAATAAGTATATGTCCTGATTGACAATTTCAAGGAATACAATATAAAAAACCATCAACAACTAGAGTTTTGTTATTTGTAAATTGTAATAACTAATATGACTCAAGAAGTGAAGTATAAATACCTAAAAACTGACTGCTAATTCACTTCAGTGACTCATTCTGGACTCTGAGGCTTCTACAACCCAAATGGACTCAAGATCTTGAACCTGACTAGTACTAACAGGGCCATCTTCATTCTGAATCGGGTATTCAAAAATTAGTTCATCTTCAATTTCAGACTGACTCTGAGATCCATCATTTGTCTTAACACTAGCAGTAGCACCACTAGCTTTTGAAGTGTTGTACAACTCTTGTCTTTCATGCATGGAATTCCCGATTGCTAGTGCCCTATCATAAGGAAAATCTCTGACATTATATTGAGTTACAAACAACCTCAAGCAAGTTTCCAAATTTTTTTCTAGTTTGTTTCTGATCTTTGATTTCAAAAGCCTTAATGCACTAAAAACTCTCTGATCTTCCACCGACCCCAGTATCATTTTTTGACATAAATCAACAGGTTTGAAATATTCTAGTATTGAATTATGAAATACTTCACTCTGATCTATCATTTTCCAAAGCCTTGTTATTGATCTAGGTTCAAATGGATTCTCGAAGTTTTCCAACTATTGTTTCATATACAATGCAAAGCGTTTACATTGTCTTTTAAGACGATCTAAATTTAAAATTCCTTCTATTGGTTGTCCATTGCAATTTGAAAATGTTAATATCAATTCCTCTAGTTTTTTATGAAACATCTTTGCGTCATTTGGATTATCTAAAAATAAATGCCACATTTGAGGAGACACACAACCCATGGCTTCAAGTATTTCTTCTCGAGGGAATCTTTCACGAATCTCAGTTGAAATTTCTTATGCAATAGACTTCAAATTATCACTAACAGATTTAACAATCCTCTCAAAATCTTCCTTTTTAACTAGCAGTGCTCTACCTCGCTTGCCTGTCTTAGATTGGTGCATTAGTATCTAAAATCCTTTTACAAAGACACATAACTCATTTTTTGCATTGAAATGTAAATAAATTTCAGCATGATTCAAATCTGTAATTATCTACCACCTAAAACAATTTGGGCTTCACCCTATTAGATCAAAATATAGACCATCCAGGGCCAAGCATGTCATTTTACGTAGAGTTCTATACTCATTGATATACATAGTTATGTCTTAGGCTTTCTTAGAAATTTTGTTCATTGAATCCAACATGGGGAGAAGACTTGCTAAATTTAATAGAGTCTCTATATCACTTAACTTATGTAAGAGATCAGGAGCTTTGTCTATTATAAGGCGTTGCTCGTACATTAGTCCGATCAAGGATTGATATTCTATTAGAACTCATTCTATTGGTCCATGCAAGGAGATCCATCTGGTCTCAACATCCCTGAGAAGCTTGTTTCTTGTTGTTACTCACTCAACAAAAATATAAAATTTTGCAAAACGTTTAGGACTTCGGCAGAAGTATGAGTGGAGCTCATGGACCAGATCTTCAAGTTTTGACACTGTAGGGAAATTTCTTACAATTCTATATGCTAAATTCATTCGATGGTCCATGCAGTGAATGCCAAGAATTTATGGTGCAATACTACATTATAATCTTACGTAAAGACCGGTCCTTTGACCTTGCATTACTGCAACTCCATCAGCTCTAACACACACCAACTTCTTGGCAATTGTCAAGTCATCCATACTAGTAATTTCATTCAAATCTTTCTTAACTTCCAAATATAAATTTTATGTTGTTGAATTTCCCCTCATTTTACAAACATAGGAGTAGATGAGCTCGACAGACGTGTTCTTTTATGATATACACATGCATACAGACCCAAGCAATGTTATCTACTGCAGTAACTTCATCTATGGTAATTTTTTCTTTTCCACCTCAAAGATACAGTTTACCATTTCCCATCCAACGTTTATTGACCAATGTGACATAAGATAGTGAGGAACATTCAAAAATGATAATAAATTACTATATTCTGGGAAATCTTTCATAGGACACCCTCTAGATAGAATATGAAAAATAAAACTCATCTAAATAGTCTTTTCCAGGTTTGCATCTTTCACTGCATGTTCAAGTCCAGCCTTGATTGTACTTCCACTATTACCAATTAGTGTCATTTTTTGGTTATTCTCTTCATATTTCATGGCATACTTAACATGAAGACATTCTTCCTTTGATTTCCATCTTACTACTAGTGTTTCATTTTTGTCTATGATCCATTTTTCATAAACCTTACCAATATGCTTTTCTATGGTGTCAAGCTTTAGCTACAACTTCTTCTCTCTTTTAGTTTTCCAGCTATAAATCTTACACCTACATTTTGTTGGTTGTTCATCATTGTTTGGGACTGGTTCAATGAATGGGTACTTTTCTACCCAATCAAGCTTAAAGCTCCTTGTCATTTCCCACTCCTGCCCTATTTTTACTTTTCTTTTTCTTTTCTTCCTACCAACATCATCTTCAGTGCTAGCATTTTCATCCAAGCGAATCATCTCATTGTGGGTATCCCTTACAACATCTTCTCTCATGTTGGTATTGTCATCCACATTTGACACATTTAACTCAATGAAAATCTAACCTTGTGGTGGTGGTGAGCTATTGTGAATGGTTTCTGCAACTACAGAAGTTGATGGACCAAAAAATTTTCCAATTATAAAGTAAGACTTTATGGTAGTATCTCTAAGTTTTGGGCATTTTGATGGCCTCCCAATCCCTTCACCGCCCTAAGGAGTCTTACCCTTTTCTGGCCTCCCAATCCCTTCACCACCCTGAGGAGTCTCACCCTTGTCTGACATACCAATCCCTTCATCACCCTGAGGAGTCTCAGTCTCACCCTTGTCTGACATGGCAATCCCTTCACTAGACTGAGGAGTCTGAGTCTCACCCTTGTCTGACATCTCAATCCCTTCACCACCCTAAGGAGTCTCACCGTTGTCTAACATCTTTACCTCTCACTACGAATTAAAACTAATACTATGAAGTATGAAGAAATGATTACTCACCTTTACGCTTTCTCAATTCTCTGAATCAGGAATCAAGAATGCATGGGCTTGTGTTGCAGGATTGCAACTTTGTCCCTCCGCCCTACAATCAACTTCAAGGTTCCAACTCAAATTGCACAATGCAAATCGAGAGCTCCCAAATTTACTAGTCAAACATGAACAAATTTTCAAGAAGATTATTTCAAACTTTCAATTGTATTTATATCAATCCATGATTCCATTTTTGGTGAATTTCATGGGCTTTTCAAAATGCAACTTATTGGCCCTCCGATTTGTATGTAGGTGACATACTCTATATGCATTGGAATTTGGCGAAATGGGTCCTCGAATGCTTATAATGTTTTAATTGTTATTGGTGAATTGGGTCTCATTATGCTTAACGTAAAATTTAACAATTGACGAAATGGGCCAGCGCATGCAATGAAGATTTAATTAACCATTTGCAAAATAGGTCCTGAGTATACTGTTGTGTTACTATTTCTAGTGAATAAGGGAGGTGATCTAATACCCACATTTGATTGATTCTAGGCAAATATAATGGGCATCCACATGAAATGGTATGTGGTCAATGGTGAATCTGAAATACATTGGACCATTAACACTGAAATTCTGATCGATTTGGCCATCGTGTTGTCCAATACTATTCACTAATTCCAAGAAAATGGAATCACAAAATTCACCAATAGGTGAATATTCGCCACTAAAAAACACTCTAATAACTTGATTACCTAGTTGGGTATTGTTGTTGAGATAGTTGGATGATGAACTCTTGATCACTGGTTTTGATACTCCTCTATTTTAGCTGGATGAAAATCTTGCCTAAAGATAGTTGAAATGTTGATAACCACCTCCAAAGGTGCTTGGTTGGATTTGAAAATTTATCTCACCTATGACCTCTCTTTATTTGAACTTGATTTTTGAGTTTGATTTTTGGATTATTTTGCAAGATATTTTAGCATGACAAAAATACATAGCACACATGAAGACAATGGCCATCCTAATGCTAAACATTGAGTGTATTTTCTTTTGAGGATGTGTTCAAATCCTCAATGTTTTCACTGGTTTGGATACAAATAAGACACACCAAGT
Source organism: Cryptomeria japonica (assembly GCF_030272615.1). Lineage (NCBI taxonomy): Eukaryota > Viridiplantae > Streptophyta > Pinopsida > Cupressales > Cupressaceae > Cryptomeria > Cryptomeria japonica. The sequence continues at coordinate 518,202,873 of NC_081408.1, read as the reverse complement.
AGACTCTTTATTCAATGGTCATTAAAAATATCATAGCCCACTAGTCTCGATACTCCATCAGCTCAAACAACCTTGTCACCCACTAGAGGGCACCTATTTTTTGCCTTTTTCCAGAAATCAACCCAAGTGAATTGCTTCATAATTGGGTAGTTATCTTGGGAGATATATGGTGAGTAATCTTGGGGGCAGATTCTTCCCCACCCTTGCAATATGATACTCCCAATGTATGGCAACTGACTTGGCTCAAATCTTCTACTTCTATGGTTCATAATAAGGATTCCATTTGGCACGAAAAATGATAAACTCAATTAAGAAGCTTCCCAACCTTTAAAACAAAGGCTTTTTGCATCACAAGGATATCGAGGGAAGGCTATAAAATACACACTTTCGTTGGAGGGGATTTTCATCAGCCTCCACATTTGATTATAGTGGGTTGGTAAACTTGGTGATAAAGCCATTGCCCACTTAGGTCATACCCTTCTCACTAGCCTCCTCAAGTCTTCAAGAAGGTAGGCCCTCTAAAGGATTAATTTTCTTGAAAGTAAAGAAAGCATGAAAAAGAGCGGGTGTGGCTTTTTGGTCACCCAATTAAGGGGAGAGCATATACCTACCACTCAAGACAAGGCAAACAAAATTATTTTTAAGCTTCAAAGCAATGATTTTTTAGATCCTATTTGGAGATGTTTCTCCAATCAAACATGGTGCTCTTTTTAGTTCCTCATAGAAATAATTTTCTAAACTAGGAATGTGAAATCCTGGTCAACAAAATGAAAATTGTTGCAATAAAGTAAATCACTTTGCAAAAATGGACAAATTGATTGTTCTTTTTAACTTGCAAAAATAAGATTGATTGTTCTTTTTATCCTTTTTGCAATAATTTGAAATTCGTTTTGTCCTTTTTAATAGTACCAAATTTGAAGTGTTTTTCCCTAACTTGCAAGAAAGCAAAAGTGTGATTTTGTTGTTTCTTTTACCTTTGCAATGAGGTTGTTTAAGCCCAAAGAAAAATGTGGTTTATTTTAAGCCCAAAAGAAATGTGAAGTTCTTTTTACCAAAAATAAAGTGAGTTCTTTTCAGCCAATCTTGAAAGAAAGTAAAAAAGGAAAACAAATTCTATTCTAACTCCTCCAAATTTGCAATAAATTGTTAGGAAAACTTGCGAAAACATAGATCATATGCGCTATTTCATATGCACGAAAAGAAATGTCAAGTGCGCGAAAATAATTATTGTATGTGCAAAAATAAATGTCAAATGTGCAAAAAGAAATGTCAAATGCGCGAAAAGAAATGTCAAATGCATTGCATAAATGATCAGATGCACTAGAAGAACTATTAGATGTGCTACAAGAAGGCACGTATGCGCAAAAACTGAGGTTATATGTGCTAAACCGCAGTTGAAATTTCTAGGTGGGAATCCTGCGGAAAAATATTATAAATTTTGAAATTTCAGGGGTCTAGCCCCACGGTGGGTGCCAAAGATGTATGCCAGAAATGTGGGATCATACTGCAATGGGAGAAAACACCTCAAATACACACATGAAACATTGTATTAGAGTTAGTAATCACAAAAACATGTTAGTGAACCAAAAACTCTCAAAATCGTTCCATGCTCCTCTATCCCTAAAGATCCTTAAGATTCAAGGTGGCCCTCACTTGGAAGAGCACTTGATCTCTTGGATGTCAACCTAGAGAACAAGATTTAGATTATTATTCTAGCATCAAAATGAATGCAACTAAGATCCCAGTGAATTTCTAAGGTGATGATATGAATAAAAGCTAAGGATGTAAGATGAAAAGCTAGTGATGATCAAGATGGTGGAAATGGTATTAGGCTAAGTTAATTCCAAATTCAAGATTATGATGAGCTAATTAAGCTTGATGAATATGAAAAAGCATGTAATTGATATGATCTAAAACATAATGCAATTAACCTAAATGCTATGATGCTAATGATAGAAGGCTTGGATGTTTGAAGGTGACCAATGAGCTCCTTGAGAACCTACAAAATGACTATAATTTTGATGCACAAGATTGGGATCCTTGAATTGAAGAAATGAGCTCTAGTTATAGGCAAAATAGAGAAATGGATGGTTGAGATTGAGTAATCTCAACAAGGGCTAGGATTGAAAGTTATCAATCCATGGGAGAGATACAATCCAATCCCAAGTTGACAAATGTCACCTTGACAGGGCTTGAGAGGATGCTAAGAAAGCAATTAGGGATAACCTCAAGGAGTAACATCATTAGATAATGTCATTAACTAGGGAGGCATTCTATTACCCAAGAGAAACTCTTGTGCAACATGGGAAAATGGTTAAAGGGACAACCATCATGGCTAAGGGGTGTGGACTTGTAAGAGGCATTAAATGCCTTTTGAAGACTTTGGAGGCTAAATTTCCCAAAGAGGAAAACCACTAGTGGTTTATGTAAAAGCCTTACATGTTTGGAAGACTCAATAAGTTAACTTGTTGAAATAGATAAAGTCTTAAATGCATTTTGAAGACTTTCTTCCAGATTTGGAGAAGCCTCAAATTTAGGGAAAGGACATGATTAGGAGATTAGACATGATTAGGATGGGATTAGGAGGTTTCTAGAAGGATGATTATGGAGGTAAGTGGGAGATGTAGGATTTTTCAAGTGGATGAGGAAAATAGGTAGATTAGCAAATTAAAATGATTTAATTTAGCCAAAAGGGATGCAACTTGCATTTGTAGGATTTTGTAAGTGGGGGGACTATTCACAAATAAATAATGATTTATTTATTTGCAAAGGGGATTTTCAATTAAATGTGAATTTAATCAAAAGGGGAAAAGGGGATTTTAATAAATAAGATTTATTTAATCAAATGGCTAAGGGTACTTAATCAAACCTTAGTTTAATTAACAGGTTAGCCTAAAAGAAGGATATTTAATCAAATATTTAATTTGATTAAAAGGTCAATTAGAAGAATAGGGATATTAATTAAATCTTAATTTAATTAATTGGAAGAAATAGGGATAATTAAATGAATCAAATTTACTTAATTCATTGTGCAACTTTTACGTGTCTACGGTCATGATGATGATAAAAAAGATAGATCTAGCAAGTTGTGTTATGTTGGATGATCAAAGATAAGTAGCACCAACCTCGCTCTGAAGGAAGACCACTACCAAAAGATAAGATAAAGAAGATAATCACAATAGGGAGGCAGATTTTCATTGATCAGACGAGGTTGCCCCCAATGAGATGAAGCTGAGATTTTAAATAGATATTATCACTCGATACATCACAAACATGCTAGTTGCAGACTAACATGTCGGATGATAAGATAAAGGATAGAGATACATGACAGATAAGACAACATAATAGAAATGAACCTCGCTTTGGAGGAAATCCCCTTGTTACAAAAAGATAGCCATATGATAGGGCAATGAGAGAGATAGATTTTGCCAGCATGGGCAACGATACGCTAGATAGCCATGCGATTGGGCAATCAAAAGATAGATTTGGTAAGTAGTACATTGGCCCCTACCAAGGCAAACAAAAGAGATAGATCAAATGGTTTGGCCCCCATCTAGGCAAAGAAAATGATAAAGAAAAAGTTCAAGTGATTTGGCCCCCACCTAGGCAAACATGAAAAAGTGATAAAAGGATAGTCACCATGGCAGGCAAGAGATAGATAGTCACCATGACAGGTGAGAGATAGAGACATGATAATAATGCAAAGTAGGTTGAAATATGATTGTTGTCCTCGATTTTGACATGGCCAAAATCGTGAGGTAGCTATACAAAATTGGTCCATTTCGTACCTCATGTCCTTTGGAAAATGTTAATGGACTCCATCAGTTAGTCAGATTTTTCTTTTTTGTCATTTATTTTTGTCATTTTTAAGTTAGATGTTTTTTGTAGTTTTACCTACAAGTCAGACTTTAAATTCTGACCTGTAGGGTGTTTGGGTGTTTTAGTCAGTTGCACATCAGACTTTAAAGTCCAATGTGCAAGTCTTGCAGTCGTTAAGTTGACTGGAGGTTGGACATTAAAGTCCGACCTGCTAGCCAAGTTGGCCTTTGATTAAACTGTAGGTCAAAATTTAAAGTCTGACCTGTAGTCTTGTTAGGTTAGTCACCTACAGGTTAGACTTTAAAGTCCAACCTGTAGGGGTGTTTAGTTGCAGGTCTAATTTTAAAGTCCGACCTACATGGCCCACAGTTGCATTTATTATGATTTTAATTAGGGTTTAAATGAGATTAAATTAGGTTTTAAGTCATTTTTATTCATTCCTTGGTCTTTTTTGCTCAATCCACACATCCTCTTGCCTTCCTTGTGTGGATCTTTCTTGTGATCACACTTTTGGATGGTTTTCGTCCTATGGATCTACATTTGAGGTAGGTTTTTTTTGTTTTCATCATTTTTCCTCTTCATTGCTTGTCAGTAGTTTAGGGTTTTCATTTTGTTTATTTTTTATTTGTTTTTGTTGGTTTTGTCTCTACGGTATGTCAGATTTTAAAAATCTAAATACCCTAGAGACTTAGTTTTTTCCAATGTTCCAACTCCCACATGTTGGATTTTAAAGTCTGACGTGGGGGAATCGGGTTGCCATTTCTTCACATCGGACTTTAAAGTCTAATGTGAAGAAGATGAGATTCTTCTTGAGTCGGCATGTCGGACTTTAAAGTCTGACCTATTGATCCCTTGTTCTTCCTTGAGTCGGCAGGTCAGACTTTAAAGTCTAACATGCCAAGGAGCTTTGTCCTTCCCTAGCTTGCACATCAGAATTTAAAGTCTGATGTGCAGGCCATGTTTTCTCAAGAGTGCAGGTCAGACTTTAAAGTCCAACCTGCAGGATTCTTTTTTTCCCTATTATGCAGGTTGGACTTTAAAGTCTGATGTGCATAATAACCTTACTCTTCGCTAGAGTGCAGGTCAAACTTTAAAGTCTGACTTGCAAATTTGTTTCATCCTATTCGCACATCGGACTTTAAGGTCTGATATGCAATCTATGATGTTTTTCCTTGCACATCAGAATTTATAGTCCGATGTGCAAATCTTGGTTTCTTCCTTGCAGATTGAACTTTAAAGTCCAACCTACAATTTTTTGTCCAGTTTTTTTTCCCAATTCATTTTTGACTTATGAAACTTGTTATGTTCGATGAATTTACCTTTCTGATGTTGATGATCTTCAAAATAATAATGATTAGTATTGAATGCAGTACTTTGCAAATGTCTGATCCTACTCAAGGCAAATCAGATCCTTCTTCAAGTCAGTTAGAGCCTTCGGCAAGAAAGCCATATGTGAAAAAGATGAAGTACAAGTATGATAAATACTTGAACATGTTACCAAAGATCTTAGTTGACTCTAATGTCAAAGAGATAAGGGATACAAAGATCGGTCATATGGACATGCAAGATTTCGTTGATCGAGTTGATAAAGCCCCTTCAAATATGGAAAATTTAATCAAATCAGAGTTGCACAAGTATGCTTCTTTCCCAGTAGTATCTCATGATCTAGATTTTGTACTTGCAGTGGTGGATCATTTTGATCCTAGTACAAGACAAGTGAAGGGTTTAAATCAAAATGTTGTCATGACACTAGACATTGTTTTCTTTAATAGTGTGTTTAAGGGTTCTCTAGTGGAAGAAGTAGCAGACATAACCAAAGATGGTGCTCAAGAGTATTATGAGAAAAATGAAGTGAAATGTAAGAAGATAATTAATATAGTTTTCTTATCTTAGACCAGGGTTTCCACCACTTCAAGATAGCCTAAATACTTCCATAGGAGTGATTTCAATTAAGCATACAATTATATGGTCACTATGCTAGCACAAGTGAAAGGTCTGAGAGATTCTCATTACTTTCAAAACTGGATGTGCTATTACATGAGCATAATCAAAAAAGAGGCAACCAAAATAGATTGGGGTGAGTAGATTAGTGATGCACTTTGTGCATAGTTGAAAGAGGTCAAAACAACACTGAAGTTCTATATGACCTCATACCTTGTGTATGAAGCCGCCTCTATGAGGCAATATCCAGGTTTGTCTACAAAGGGTGATAGAAGGTTAGTACTTGTTTGGAACTATAATGATCAACTTACAAGCAATAATCAGGGAAGCCATTTCAGAAGGGTCAAGGATGCCTTCTTTGTTGTTTGGAAGTGTATGTTTGATAAAGTTTTAGAGAAAAGAATACTTTCAGAAGCGGTTACAATAGAGATTCTTTCTTTGGTTGTGTATTCCTCCAATTTCCCACTTTTACATATATTTGTATAGGATGTTATACAGGTGAACCATTCATGCTACCAAGGTATCCTTCAGATAAAATGTTTCTCATGGAATTATGTTGACAATTGATCCATGTACATGAGAGGTAGTCACAAGCTCGCAAGACTAGCCTGAAATTTCTAGAAGCCATTGGCCGATATTCAATGATGACCAACCCAAAGGCCAAAAATATGGAATAGGGACAACATGAGGAGGTTCAAGGCTCGTAATAATTTTGATTTTTATGGGATGAAGAACAAAATCAAGAGGATCTATACACATGTATATCAGCTCGAAGATGTCTAGATAAATTGTGGAAATGAGGAAGATGTGAGGAAAATGGATTTCAGTCATCTCACTTTGGAACATATTGAGAACATGGATTTGGATAGAATCTCGGATACAATGGAAGATACATATGACATATTAGACCCGGTCTACTTTGAATGAAATATTGTTGATTCTCCCTTTCCACTTATCCAATGGTCCAAAAAGGAAATTAAGTCTATTACCTAGAGAATTGCTCCTATTCTGGCTAATACTAATGCATGGTTGTTGAAAAAGGGGATTAGAATGAAGTATCTTCCTTCTAGTTCTGGTGATGATGATAATAGTGATGGTCTAGTTGGTAAAACAACTAAATTAAGGACCAAGGGCAAAGCAGATGTGCAAGCACCTCCATTAATCCCTTCGATACAATCTAAGGGAAAAATACCTAAAATCAAATTCACTATCAAAGGGTCAAAGAAAGGTGAATCATCATCAGTTTCACAAGTGACACAAGCAAAAGAGACTGAGCAACAAGTTGTTAAAGAGGTTGAGAAAGAAAAAGAACAAGAAGAAGGAGAAATTCCTCATGAAGAGGAAATGCAAGTTGAAGAACCAACTCATCAAGGTGAGAGTGATACCCCCACCACTTCACAGGTATCAACTCCTCTACAAGGTATCATTCATTCTTTTGAATCAGATTTAGATAAAGAGGAAAAAGAATATGATGACAAAGGGTTGAATATAAAATTACCACAATAGGAGGGTGATCAACAATATGTTACATTGTCTAGTCTATCAAGATTTGATGATGTTCCTACATCCAATATTGAGTCTTCCCGGGTTCACATCATCACTAGTTCTACCATAATACTAGACAAAGTCGAGATGGAAGTTGTTTTGGCTAAGTTCAAGGAATCCCAAAAATCCAATGAGGAGGAGAAAGATGAATAAAGTGTCCCCATTGACACTATCTTTTCATGTAGTTGCATTCTTAGTTACTACAAATTTTCTTGCAGTTGCATTTTTATTTTATGTAGTAGTTGTAGTCAAGTGGGACTGTGCAGCGCAATTAGTCAACCGTGCCCACATTTTTCTCCACTCTTTTCCTATATAAGGAGGACCTCATTTGTAAATATTTATCTTTTATTATGCTTAGCAAAACTCTTCCAAATTTTTGTCTCAATTAAGACTTTGTGCTTTCTTGATGTAAAAGTTGATTCAAGGAATTAAAGATAGCAATCCACTAGTTTCCAAACTTTGTGTTGGACTGAAGATTGTGATTATGATTGGACTCATTTATATGTTTAGTTCTCATAATCATTTCTTATGCACTTGAATCTTTTTGGTGAAATTGTGAATTTTAATAAAAGAGCTTTCTAATTGTGTAAATAGGCTTTGTGCTATCTACATATTGGGGAAATTTTCTGATAATTAAGTGATTATGTAGGAAGCTTTGTATTGCTACAAATTACTTGTAGTTTTAGGAATAGTTGATCACATCTTGGAGTTTTTGAGCTACTAGTTGTGATTCAAGTTGAAATAGTGGTGATTAAAGTAGCTGCACCCATGTAAGACTTTGAGCTTACATGATTGTCTAGATATTAAGAATCTTTGTCAAGAAGTTCTATTAGTTGTTAAAGTTTATGAAGTTGTAAGAAATATCACCAAGGGAGAATACATTGATTCTGAAAAAAGAGAACTACATGCCCTAATCTTACACCCTAATTTTGTTTTGTATAAGTTGTTGAGATGCCCAAAATTCCAATAGAGAACCTCCCCTTATGAGAGGAAAGACTTTGTCTTATCATAGCTGTGTGTGAAATATATATTTTCTCATTGGTACGCTAGTGACAAAATATTCACCCAACAATGATGAAGAATAAGATAGAGATACACCTCAATGTCACTTTCTATGCAAAGAAGAACAAGGAGGCATATCAATACATGAAAGATAGATGACACCCAATTGATGAAGTTGTTGAATTTTGTCATTCAAGGCCTTACATTCACTAGTGGAATGGCCTAGCACTTGATGGTATGAACATAAAGAATCATTCTTAGGAAACTTATTATGTGTAGGAGGAGGAAGAGCAATCAAACGGGCTTTAAAAAGCCACAACAAAATAAGCTCTTGATCAGATAACGGATGAGGAGTAGGAAGCAACCCTTTCTCTTGGGAAGAAGAGTTTGACTGCTCACAAGAAGAAGATGTAGGAACATTAGAGAATGAAGGGGATAAAGAAAAAGGAGAATATTTGTAACATAAACCCACTGTAAAAGAGTGTAATTATGCTTAGGAAAAATCTTCCAAATTTTTGTCTCAACAAAGACTTTGTGCTTTCTTGATATAAAAGTTGATTCAAGGAAATAAAGATAGCAATCTGCTAGTTTTCAAACTTTATGTTGGGCCGAAGATTGTGATTATGATTAGAATCATTCTTATGTTTAGTTCTCATAATCATTTCTTATGCACTTGAATCTTTTTGGTGAAATTGTGAATGTTAATAAAAGAGCTTTCTAATTGTGTAAATAGACTTTGTGCTATCTACATATTTGGGAAATATTCTGATAATTAAGTGATTACGTAGGAAGCTTTGTATTGCTTCCAATTACTTGTAGTTTTAGGAATCATTGATCACATCTTGGAGATATTGAGCTACAAGTTGTGATTCAAGTTGAAATAGTGGTGATTAAAGTAGTTGCACTCACGTAAGACTTTGAGCTTACATGATTGTCTAGATATTAAGAATCTTTGTCAACAAGTTCTTTTAGTTGTTAAAGTTTATGAAGTTGTAAGAAATATCACCAAGTGAAGGAAGAATACATTAATTCTAAAAAAAGATAATTGCATGCCCTAAGCTTACACCCAAATTTTATTTTGTATAAGTTGTTGAGATACTCAAAATTCCAATAGGGAACCTCCCCTTGATAAGAAGAAAGACTTTGTCTTATCATAGATGTGTGTGAAATATATATTTTATCATTGGTATGATGGTGACAATATATTCACCCAACAATGATGAAGAACAAGATAGAGATACACCTCAATGTCACTTTCTATGCAAAGAAGAACAAGGAGGAATATCAATACATGAAATATCGATGACACCTGATTGATGAAGTTGTTGAATCTTGTCATTCAAGTCCTTGCATTCACTAGTGGAATGGCCTAGCACTTGATGGTATGGACATAAAGAATAATTCTTAGGAAACACATTATGTGTAGGAGGAGGAAGAGCAATCAAACGAGCTTTAAGAAGCCGCAACAAAATAAGCTCTTGATTAGATAACAGATGAGGAGTAGGAAGCAACCCTTTCTCTTGGGAAGAAGAGTTTGAATGCTCACAAGAAGAAGAAGATGTAGGAACATTAGAGAATTAAGGGGATAAAGTTAAAGGAGAAGCTTTGTAACCTAAACCCACTATAAAAGAGTGTAATTTTGATTCCAAAGGGACCTTAACTCCTTGACCCATGTGCCCAATACCATCTCCTTTGTATCCATACTTGGAAGAAATATTGAATCATGGACCATAACATGATTTCAACTCCTCCAAAGGGGGAGGATCACCTTTAATAGTGTAGCCAATGGTGTTCACATGATTCTGTGATATAGAAGAATAGTCATCTTTGATAGTGGGTGTGAATGATACTTTTGGAAAGTTAAGGTGGATAGGGTTGACTTTATATTCTCCAATAAGGGATCTTGTAAAGTCTAAAGAGCCGCAATCATCACCAAGAAATGCATTTAATTGAGAAGAAGATGAATTTGAAGGAGATGGAACCTTAGATTGTGCATATGTCTTAAAAAGATCAGGTGAGTCACTTTCAAAAGGAAAACCATGAATAGATTTTACCTTCTTTGGAATAGGACTAGCTGCAATCACATGAATGATTGGTCTCTTAGGCCTTTTAGGGGCAGAAAAGACATAAATGACATTCATAGACTCATCATGATATGTAGAATATTTAGATGAAGGCATTTGCTTAACATCGACCTTTGGAAAATTAGATATGAGTTGAGACTCATCATTCACCAATGCATCATCTCTAGAAGAGAGTACACTATAATTAAGAGATGGTAGAGTAACATTACGAAAGGTGTCAATGATTTCATCCTCTTGCAACAAAATATCCTCTGAAATAGAAGATATATTACGAGAGGGATCGAAGTCATAGAGTGACATAGGCGAAGCTAAGTCACCATCACAAGCATGAAAAGGAACATCATTAGCACTTTGAATAAAATTAGAAATAGAACTAATAAAAGAAGATAACAAATGCATTTTAGAAATAGTTAACTAATTTAAAGAAGTAATGATGACTGGAGGAGTGATAAAGAATTCTTTTGAAAATAATATAGAAGAAGTGTTCACGTCGGGTTCACTAAAATGTAGAGGTGGGAATTTGTTACCTCTAAGATAATGAATCTCAGAGAACAAACTATCTACCACTACCTCACTTAAGTTGGCATTTACGATGAGCCAGGGGATACGAGATATGAAACTAATCTAATACAAGACAGACAAACCTTCTAGATAGTTCTGGTAGCTCTCTGTGACTAGGACAAATGCACAGAACTAGGACTCTAGCACAATGCGCTACCATCTTATATGAATAGAAACAAAGAACCATACAAAGAAGGAACTGACAGTCGTACAAATAAATGAAAGAAGTAGGATGATATAAAGATACATACTACTAGGAAATAAAGTGAAATAAGAGAAAAGGGAAGAAAATAGACAAAAAATAGGTCCATGCTATGAAGCCTCCAGCTAGATAAATATTCTCTAATGCAACCTGCACACAAGCTAGAAAGGAAAAATGTTTGGGGTTTTTTGGGGCCTTGCCTCAGTCAAATCCATGTTTTGGTGTGATGGGATGGGGTTTAGGATAGACTTGCCTAGTCTATGCTCTTGGATCCTTTCCTTGGATCACTAGGTGTTCTAACCACCCCTAGGGTCTCTAGGACTTCCTCTACTTGTGGAATCTCTTGACCTTGTAGAAACCACCCACCAACAACTTGAAAAACTCCTCCTAAGGTCTCACCTACTCATGAGTTTCAAGGAACCCTTACTTAGGCTAATAAGGCCTTGGCTTGTTCCACACCTTCCTAGGTCTTAGCAAGGATAGGTTAAGTCTAATACATGGTTTTTCCATCCATTCATGTGCCCCCAGGAGGTTTCAAGCTTTCAACCCCTTACCAATTTCACTATTTTGTGTTTTGCCTACAAAATAGGGCTACAAGGATTGTGACCAATTAGGCCTCCTACTCGGTCCTTTAGGGCTCCCTCTTGAAAACAATGCACTTTCTTGTGAAACTTCCTAAAAGACCTGCTATTCATTTGGCAAGGACTCAAGTATTTTTCAAGTTTTAGGCCTCCAAGTGTTTGTACACTGGCCTAGGTGGATTTTAAGGTTTTTAAGGGTTTTTAAAGAGGGTTTTTAGGCCTGCTAGGGTCACAGTGTAGGTTTGGTACTCTTGCCACCTTGTCTAGATTTGTGGAAGCTCCTCCTTCACACCAATGGTGCTGCACTTACCCCTCTACAACTCCTCCAAAGGGTGCTTCCTCCTCTGACCTTCCTTGCTCTCCAAGACCTCTGCAACTTAACCTTTCCTAGTTGGGCATTGTTCAGTTTGACCTAGGAGTGGGTCTTTAGGTGGCCTCCCTGCATCTTCAAGGGCCCTTCTTGAATTGAATTATAGTAAAGGGTTTTTACTCTCATTCCCCATGGTTTCATGGTGATTCCACAACGGGGAATGGAGTTATGAGCCCATTGACACAAACTAGTCCAAAACTGGACAGTGAGAAGCAAATTCACAAAATATTTACAAACACACACAACCTGCAAAAAAAAACCTAATATAATTTCTCACAATGGAAGTAAATACACCATACAAGACACTCCACATAGTTTTTCTCGAAAATCAATCCATTAACAATATTCTTTTACCCCTTTTGTGCCAACTGGCAACAAAATTGTAGTCACGATCAAGTCACTTTGCTTGGGTTGTACAACATCTGACATCCAACCCATTATCTTAGGGTTTGTACCTACTTATACTACCCTTTCCTCAGTTTGTATGCCCATATTAGGGTTGTCCATGCTTAAACTAAAGATTTTGACCACTAGGTGGAAAAGTTGCTTGATAGCTTTGAAAAGTTGTCATGCAACTTTTGAGCAACTTTCTCAATGTTGCTTTTCTTGACTCCTAGGCCCACATTGGGCTAACCTAAGGACACCACCATGTTAAGAAGGACCCTAAACACCTCAAAGTCACACATACCCTCTATTTTCAATAAAAACTCAACTTTGACTCATGACCCTAGGACCTCAACTAGGACCCTAACTAGGACCAATGAGCACATGGCTCTTATTTTATATACAATGGCTTCATTGAGAAGCAAGAACACAATCAAAAACAAATGGTGGGAGCCCTTTGAAGGGTTCTCCTATACCATACTCCCCCTCTGCAACAAACTAAGGAATTAGGGGAGTGAGAAGAGCCGAATCAATGCCAAGCTTCTTGAACTTGCTCTCCTCCACCCAAGTAGCTTCAGACACAGGTTGACCTACCCATTTCACCAAGTGCTCCATGTAGATGTGGTGTCTAGTAGAATTCTTCACCCTTGATTCCAAAATCTCCTCTGCTATAGGCTACTTCACTTGAGGTAAGGCATTCACATCCAAGTCTTGTAGCACCTTGGCTTGGTTCTTAGTCTGCCCTTCTATCTCACCCTTGTACATGATCAGATCAACAACATTGAAGACTAGTGAAATGGCTAAGTCTGAAGGAAGTTCAACCTTATAGGTGTTCTCACCATATTTTGCCAGAATTCTACAAGGTCCTACCCTCTTCATTTGCAGTTTAGTAGGCTTGCCACTTTGCATTCTAGCTTTCCTCAAATGGACCATCACATAGTCACCTACCTTGAACTGAACCTCTCTCCTTTTCTCATCCATTTTGGCCTTCAGTTTTTGAGTGGATTCAAGGATGGCTTTCTTGAATTTCTCTTGGACTTTCTTGATGGTTTGAGTGAAGTCCTCTACTTGCCCACTCTTCATCTCCATGGAACCAAGTTCCTTGAGTTCACACACTCCTCTTGGATGTCTACCATAGACAACTTCAAAAGGACTTCTTCCAGTGGTCCTATTTACACTATCATTATATGCATACTCTTCTTGAGGAATGATTAGATCCCATGTCTACACATACTCCTTAGTTAAACACCTCAACAAGTTGCCTAACACCCTATTGATGACTTCAGTCTGTCCATCAGTTTGTGGATGGTAAGCTGAGCTAAATGAGAGATTAGTTCCAAGTCTCCTCCATAATGTTTGCCAAAAATGGCCCATGAACTTATTGTCCCTATCTGAAACAATGCTTAATGGAAGTCCATGAATCCTAACAATCTCCTTAAAGAAAAGATGTGCAATATAGCTAGCATCATGTGTAGTCCTACATGGAATGAAATGACTCATCTTGGAAAATCTATCTACTACCACATAGATGCTATCCACACCTGTCTTAGTCTTGGGGAGTCCTGCTACAAAGTCCATGCTTATGCATTCCCAAGGCCTATTTGGGACCGGTAATGGTTGATAGAGACCAGCATTACTTGATCCTCCTTTTGCTCTTTGACACACACCACATTTCTCTACATACCTCTTCGCATCCCTTGGCAACTTGGGCCAATAGTAGTACCTCTGTACTAAATCCAAGGTTTTGTTGACTCCAAAGTGTTCATTTAAATTACCATTGTGTTTTTCTTAGATGAGGTTTTCCCTCATGGATCCCCTAAGCACACACAACTGATTACCTTTGAACAAGAGACCATTTTGGAGAGTGTAATCTGCATACTCACCATGGAAATGGTTCTCAAACTCCTTGCAAACCTTGTAGGCTGATGAGAAGTCTTCATCTCCTTCATAGAGGTCCTTGAAACCTTCTATTCCTATGCTCTGCAATTGTAACTCTTGAACTGTCAACAACTTCCTGCTTAAAGCATCTGCCACCTTGTTGAGTTGCCCCTTCTTATGCTTGATGGTGAAGGTGAAGGATTGGAGGCATTCCATCCATTTCAGATGTCTATTGCTAAGCTTCTCTTGAGTGTTAATATAACTCAAAGCCTGGTTGTTTGTGAACACCACAAATTCCTTTGGAAGTAGGTAATGCCTCCATTTCTTTAGAGACTGCACTAATGCATACAACTCTAGGTCATAGGCTGAGTACTTCTTCTTTGCTTCATTAAGATTCTCACTAAAAAATTCCATAGGTCTTCCCTCTTGACTCAATACACCCCCTATTGCAATTCCACTTGCCTCACACTCCAATGTGAACAACTTGTTAAAAGTAGGTAGGAGTAGGATAGGTTTTGTGGCTACTTCTTGCTTCAATAATTGAAATTCTTTATCATCCTACTCAGTCCATCTAAACTTAGTTTTAAGGCCTCCTTTTATGGTTTCAAGGACTGGTGCACATATGCCACTGAATTTCCTCACAAACTTCCTATAGAATTGAGCTAAACCATGGAAACTCCTAACTTCAGTCCTTGTTCTAGGGGCAGGCCAATTCAAGATTGCCTCCACTTTTCTTGGATCCATCTTCAAGGTTACCTTAGACATCACAAATACTTAGTAGACCAACTCTTGCTTCAAGAAGTCACACTTCTCTACGTTGATTGATAACTTCTCCTCATGCAACCTCTCTAAGACTAACCTCAAATGCTTAAGGTGCTCCTCTTTGGTTCTGCTATAGATGAGAATGTCATCTAGGTACACCACCACAAATCTGCCTGTGAAGTCTTTTAACACCTCATTCATCAACCTCATGAAGGTTCTTGGGGCATTGGTGAGTCCAAATGGCATCACAAGCCATTCATACAATCCTTCTATGGTCTTGAAAGTAGTCTTCCACTCATCACCCTCCTTGATTCTAATCTGGTGATAAACACTTTTAAGGTCCAACTTGGTAAAATACATAGCACCTCCTAAACAATCCATCAAATCCTCTATTCTAGGAATAGGAAACCTATACCTTATGGTGATCCTATTGATTTTCCTTGAATCAGTGCAAAGTCTCCACTTGCCTCCCTTCTTTGATTCTAGCACTACCGAGACTGCACATGGGCTAATGCTCTTCTTGATTAGTCCTTGTTCCAATAACTCATGCACTTGCCTTGCTACCTCCTTGTTTTGGTCAGGTGTGGGCTTATATGCATCTTTGTTAGGTAGGGATGCACTAGGAACAAAGTCTA
The DNA here is from genome assembly GCF_030272615.1 of Cryptomeria japonica. Taxonomy (NCBI): domain Eukaryota; kingdom Viridiplantae; phylum Streptophyta; class Pinopsida; order Cupressales; family Cupressaceae; genus Cryptomeria; species Cryptomeria japonica. The sequence continues at coordinate 518,187,109 of NC_081408.1, read as the reverse complement.
TTTGATGGCTTATAGACCTTCTTGGTGGGAGTATTGCAGGTGCTCCATCACTCACTATGTCCTTATACTCTTGCAACATTTGCTTCACCTCCTTGGGTACCTCTGCCTGCAACTTGTCTTCCTCCTCCTTTGGCTTCACAAAGATGGCACACTTCACTATCTCCTCCTCATGTAGCAAGTGTAATAACTCTTTACCAGTAGACAATAAGACACTAGGTGTTCTTGAAGTTCCCTCTTCATTCTCTATCAAAGACTGAATCTTAAAGGTCTTGCTATCCTTCTTGAAGGAAATGGAGTTCTCCTCTCCATCATAGATCACCTTCCTATCAAATTTCCAGGGTCTACCTAGCAATAGGTGATAGGCATCCAAGGGTAACACATCACAAAGGATTTTATCCTTGTATCCTCTAATAGAGAACTCTACCCAAGTCTGTTCATTGACAAGCACACTCTGCTCATGATTCAACCATGTCACCTTATAAGGGTTAGTGTGGGGTATCCTTGTGAGTTTCAACTTCTTGGTTTCCTCCTCTGATATTATGTTATCAGTTGACCTTGAATCAACTATCACCTTGCAAACTTTACCAAGGATGTTGCATCTCACCCTAAATAATGCTCTCCTATGCTTAGGTTCATTGTTAACCGGCTATCTTATCAAGACCCTATTGAACATCAGATTTTCTCCAATCTCTAATTCAATATGGTCCACCTCAGGTGTCTTTCTGCTTGACGTGTCTTCATGAGCATATGCAACCCTCTTTCCACTATTTGAAGATGTAGGCTTGTTAGGGCATCTATAGGCTAGTTGTCCTAATTGACCACAATTGTAACATTTCATAGTTGCAAAGTAGGAGTTACCCCTACCGGTACCTCTACCCCTACTTGGACCAACTTGTGCCCCTCTTCCTCTAGAATGGCCTCCTTTGAGATTGGTTTCACTGCCATGTTCAGTCAACTTGGCTTCTCCTTGGTTCCTCTGCTCATTTGCCTTGCTTTGGTAACCACCTCGATGATTCATTTGTTCTCTACCTCTACCTCTACCCCTATTATTAGAGTCTCCTTTCCTTTTGTTCCTCTCTTCCACCTTGGCAGCAAGCTGATGACATTTTTGGATGACGGTAGGAGTCCATAGGCTTATCTCCTCTTGAATGTTCCACTTTAGGTCACTTAGATACCTAGCCACCTTGATAGATTCATCTTCTTGGACTTTGGATCTAAGGTAAAGATTTTCAAATTCTTCAGTGTAGGAGGTCACATCAAGGTCTTTTTGCTTCAATCCCTATCTCTTCTTATGAAGTTGGACTTCATAATCCTCTGGTAAGTAGTTCTCCTTGATCTTACTCACCATGCCCTTCCAATTTGCAATAGGTAGCTTCCCCATGCTAACTCTCTCTTCTTGTAGATACTTCCACCATGTCAAGGTTGCTCCCCTTAGTCTTGATTTGGCAACCTTAACCTTTTGAACCTCTATCACTCCCTCACACTCAAAGTGGTTCTCCATACTCTCAATCCATTCCATGATAGTGTCTATGTCCATCCTTCAACTGAAATGTGGCAATCCTTCAAAAACTTTGGTGTTCAAAGCCTTAATAGCC